>NW_028318382.1:2045000-2645000 GCF_062004578.1 Staurois parvus
GCAGGTCTCTACTCTCAGAAAATTATATAAAATTTGGGGGTTCTTTAAGTACTCTTCAGGCCTAAAATGTGCATTTTAATTTGTTTGCAAAAAATGAAAAAGTGTCTGGCAGCAAAAGTGTTAAAGCTGATCTCCCAGTTTGATATAAAGGACAAAAGTTGATGCAGTTTTGTATTCAGTACCACATAGTTAAATTTATATTTTTAAATGCAAGCAGTGTAAGTCCTAGAATTTTACTTGGGATCAGCCTGTTAGTCCCTGTGCAGAAGCTCAACTGTGCTGCAGTGTGCTTAAAAGGGGCATTCTGGTAAGAGGAGAGAGCAGAGTCATTGAGAGATGAGCTCTTCACTCTACTGCTTCTTCTTTCACTATCCAGTCACAGACTGTGCGAGGGGAGGAGACCTATATATGTTACTTAAGGACAGAGAAAAATCAGGTTTCCCGCCCTGACAGGGCTTTGCTGTATGGCAGAGCTGTGTAAATCTCAGAACCAAATGGATAGAACTACAGCTCTTTTCAGGTAAAACTGCTGTGTCATATGTTTGGCATCTGTGTATTCAATGGTTTGCCTGCAGTTCAGATTTAAATAAAGTGCTTTTGGTACCCTGCTTTAAAAAAAAACTCACTTCTCCTTTTCTAGTTCAAGAGGACACAGAATCCACTTCGCACATTCAAATATACAAAAGGAAAGAAGAGGCGTGACAGGAAGGAATCAGAGCAGACCTAGAATGCAGGAGTTGTGCCATTGGTTTGATTATGTTGGATGAACTTTCAGACTTGTCTGTGACATTTTAACTGAAACAATGTAAATTTAACCGATTGAAGTGGAATCACAAAGTGTGATATTCTTGCGAGATTACCAGGTGTGCTTTCCACAATATTGGAAAAGAAGATACCATGAAGATTTTGTATAATGACTTGTATACATGGTCTTATGTAAATAAATATATTTTTGTGGATTCCGCTACACAGGTCTTGTTGTGTGCCATAATGACCAGGTATATTGCACTTTATCTGTGTAAAAATTACTCCAGTCTCTGTTATCCCACCTTATAACACCTTTTTAGGCTGGATCCACCTAAGCAGTGAAAAAGGACACGTGGCAGGTGACCCAAAAGTAAGGTGTTAGATGTAGTGTGCTGAGCTAAATTGCTCAGTACACACGTGAGTGATTGACAGGTGCAGCGGTGGCCCAGGCCTGGAATTTAAAAAAAAAAAAAAAAAAAAAACTTCCATAATTTAAAAAAAAAAATCCCCCTCAAAACCTGGCAATGGCCACAAGAAGGCCCTGTAAACATTGCTGAGACCTCACCCACTGGGCCACACCATTGGCTTGTTTATCTTAACCGGTTCCGTGCCACCCTATAGCAGCAATACTGCTACAGGGGGGCACGGGTGCGCAAAATCACACAAAATATATATATATACATATAATTGAGTCCCGGGTTGTGGCGCGCGTGCGCCCTACCCGCGCCGCCATTCTTGGCCTCAGCTGTTACTCACCGGCACCCGATGATCGCCAAGTATCCGACGGGGAAGAGACCTGTGTATAAACAACACAGATCTCTCCCTGTCAGCTCCTGGACACTGCCTTGTATGGCTCTACATGGCAGAGCCATACAAAGCAGTGCGTTTACAGTGAAGCGCACACACAGCCAACATAGTGAAACAGCACACAGTTAACCTTTTGATCCCCCCACATGTTAACCCCTTCCTGTCCAGTGCCATTAGTACAGTGTCAGTGCTTTTTATTAGCACTGATCACTGTATTAGTGTCACCGGGGATGTCAGTGACACCAAGTCAGTTCCCCCCAGTGTCAGAATGCCCGCCGCAGTCCCGATATAAGTCACTGATCGCCATCATTACTAGTTTGAAAAAAAAAAAATTCCAGTATCTATATTGCCATTTCTAAAAACTATAACTTCCAAGTAAACCAATTTATTTACATGTATTGGGATTTTTTTTTTTTTTTTTTTTAGCAAAGATGTAGCAGAATACATTTTGGCCTAAATTTATAATGAAATTTGTTTTTTCTAATTTTTTTACTGGACATTTTTAATAGCAAAAAGTCAAAAATATATATTTTTTTTTCTCAATTTTTTTTTTTTTTTTTATAGCGCAAAAAAAAAATGCACAGGTGATCAAATACCACCGAAAGAAAGCTTTATTTGTGGGGGAAAAAAGGATGTAAATTTCATTTTGGGTGCAGCGTTGCATGACCGCGCAATTGTCAGTTAAAGTAACTCAGCCCCATATCGCAAAAAATGGCCTGGTCAGGAAGGGGGGTAAATCCTCTGGAGGGCAAGTGCAACATTGTTTGTTTGTATTTCTGCTCTTTAGTTTAATAAAGCTGTTTTTTTAAACGTGAAAACATTGCTGTGACCTGGAGGCTTTGTGTTGTGGCAAAAAAAGTAGAGCATTTGCTTGCAGCAATAATGCCTGCCAATGTGCCCTATAGAAGTGAATGGGGTTGCAACTGCATCTAATAGACACGTTTTCACACTGAAATCCCTCTTTAAACAGGTATTAAGAAGGCGGTATTAAGAAGGCGGAATATTGCCTCCTGATGACCTGCTAACCAAGGGCCAGCCACTGCTATTAAAGCAATACAGTATTACCAATGTGAAAGGGGTTTAAATCTTCCTGGCTACCAGCTTCTCTGGAAAAAAAATTTTTAACTGCAGTTTTTACTCTACTCGTTAACAGCCATCTTCCAAGAAAGCAACCTGAGAAATTATTGGTTCCCCCTCTACAGGATATTCAAGCAAAACAGTGAAAAGACCCTCCTCCCTATCCCCATACCTCCAGTTTAGATTGTGTTTTTTACTCTACTAAGAGTTTATTAACACAATACATTTGGATTCAAAAGTCATCAAATGCACCACATCCCATCTCGGAACCAAAACACAAATTATCATAGAATATTGGGACTTTAAAGGTGCCAACCATCAATAGCAATACAACCTTTTATATCTTATAAAAAGTTATTTTTACAATGTATTGTTCACAAATCAGGAAACCCTCAATCGGATAATAAAATTGAATGCCCCATGGCTATAACAGACAAGAACATGCCTAATTATAAATATCCAGTCCAGCAAAACATGACAGGTGTAACACAACCACCCTTCATACATAGCATTGTTCTCTTGGAACCATACATTGTACGTGGCTCAGTTCAACCTGTTTCACAGTTAAGCTGCTTCAGGAATCCAGAGGTACTCTAAAAATTAGGCAAATTTATGTAATTTAGCATTTGAACACAATTTCAGAATTAAAGTATATGTAAACCTTCACTTAGTAAATCAACTCACTTTAACCACATCCCGACTGGTGCACAAAATCACGTGTATATATACGTGATTTTGTATTTCTGGGTAGGGGGCGTGCACGAGCACCCTACCCGCGCCGCTATTCACGGCAGCGGCATTCAATCACCGGGTCCCTGTGGTGATCGAGCTTCTTCGATGGGGAGGAGGACTGCTTTGTTTACAAACAGTCCTCCTCTCTGTCGACTCTGGCTCACTGCTCTGGATGCACAGCCATCCGGAGCATTGTGCTCACAGTGAAGCACCAACACACAGCCCCCCAGTAAAACACTCCCAGCACACAGTTAACCCTCGCCCCTCATGTTAATCCGTTCCTGCCCAGTGCCATTAGTACAGTGTTTTTTTTTAAGCACTGATCATTGTCTTGGTGTCACTGGGGATGTCAGTGACACCAAGTCAGTTCCCCCCAGTGTCAGAATGTCCGCCGCAGTCCCGCTGTAAGTCGCTGATTACCGCCATTACTAGTAAAAAAAAAAAAAAATCCAGTATCCATACCGCCATGTGTAAATGCTATAACTTTCACGTAAACCAATTCATTTGCATGTATTGGGATTTTTTTTAGCAAAGACATGTCACAGAATACATATTGGCATAAACTTATGACGAAATTTGATTTTTTACATTTTTTTACCTGGACATGTTTTAATAGCAAAAAGTCAAAAAAATATTGTTTTGTTTCTCAAAATTGTTGGTCTTTTTTTTTAAAGTGCAAAAAATAAGAACCGTACAGGCGATCAAATACCACCGAAAGAAAGCTCAATTCATGGGGAAAAAAAGGACGTACATTTCATTGGAGTGCAGTGTTGCATGATCGCGCAATTGTGAGTTAAAATAACGCAGCGCCATATCGCAAAAAATGGCCTGGTCAAGAATGGGGGTAAATCCTCAGGAGGGCAAGTGGTTAAAATAGAAATGAAAGGTAAAACATTTGTGTACACATAAAAAAAACATCACAAATACCTTTTTTCCCCCTTAATAAAGTTATCACTTAAGCTCTTTTCAGCTCCACAAGGAGCTCAGGGAAGAGAAACAGCAGTACACCAATCTTCACAGTGAATAGCTGAGCAGAGGGGGCATGTCAGCACAAGCCTGATTATTAAATTAGCTCCCAGAACACTGACCATGCTGTGCTCTCATGGGTAGTGTGGTCAGTTATAAAAGTAAAGCAGAGAGACTGGCGGGAACACCAGGGATTTCACACAAAGGAAGCAATACAAAGAGAACAGGATGTATTTTCATACAAGTACATGGTACAGCAGGCACATATCATGAATATGAAATGTTGGGATTGCATATTCTTTAAAATTCCTAGATTGTCAAAAGAGAACTGAATCCAGACACAAGCGTTTGTTGTTGCAAATGTAATGAGGATATGGCATGCTTTTCCAAAATCTTTGGAACATATCCAGTGTCGCACATCAAAATTTCCCCAATGTTTTGATTTCAAATTGTATTTCATGAGCTTGATTTGTCCTCGTATCAATAAGATCTTTCAAATCTTTACCATCTGACATTTGTGGAAATGGTCAGGTTTCTGGCAGTAAAATATCCATCTTTTCTGAGTGAAACAACATGCATTATGAATATATGAATGAAACAATATACAATGTTAGATTCTGTGTCATAATGATTTTAAAAGCAATACTCTGACAATCAGTTACTTAGTTTACTTAAATGTTTGTTCTGTAATTCTCTCCTTTTGAATAAACAACAAGACTACTGTTTACACAACCACCTACCACCACTGCTCAAGGTACACTGACAGCTGACTGAGTGATAAATCAACACTAAGGGACACAAGCCACTCTGTCGCACCCCCTGAAATTCTATCCAGGGGGAACCTCAGTAACTAAAGCAACAGTCAGCACAGACTTTATCAGTTATTGCCCAACAAACTGTTCAAACTCTATAGGGCTTTGGTTGGATTCTGAACCTTCAAACTTTGGCTTTTCAATCTACTCACTGTTTGGAGTATCTGTGTCTCCTTCTAGATGCTGCCCTATTCAGAGTTTTTGTCAGCAAGCTGCTGACTCTGTGCTCCCAGTTTGGGACTGATTTTTACTTCCTTCGAGGCAGTTCCATATGCCCGATTCTACTATAGACTATTGCTACTCAATATTCTGACTTCATGGGACAGAAACCACAGTCTTTTGGACCTATTGATACACATGACAACCAAGAACAGGTTGACCTGTTGGTTCGGCAATCCAGCCTTGGAGATGGAGAGAAATCCTCCCTTCCATTGGCCTGGTAGACTTTCAACATGGATGCCTGTCTTTCTGGCTGGAGAAAGCCCTGAGCATCCTTTCAATGCAAAGAACCTGAATATCAGGGGGAAGCTCATTTTATGATCAACATTCTTGAGCTTAGAGCAATTTGTTAATCTCTTCAATGCTGGGCCTCTTGACTACAGACTCATTCAAAAGTGATTTAGTTGGACAATGCCGCCATGCTGTAGCCATTGAAGCTTGGGTTCTGAGAGATGGAGACCTATCTGTTTCCATTATTCCTATGCTTCTCATAGCTAGGAAATTCACCTCTCCCAAGGTCTACCATCACACTTAGAAGGAATAGTTCACGTGGGGTGAGACAAAGATATTCCATCCCAAAAAATTATCTGAAGAACGCATGCTAACTTTTCTCCAATCCAGTCTAGATCAGCATTTGGTTTTTGTTTATTAGGGCCAGATCAGGACTTTGGCAATTATTCTTCATAGGCTGTTTACTCTTCCTCCTTGATGTAAGATTTTGAAGAGGGGCGCTGTATACATTATTCTACAGGTATGTCCATTGTGGATCCATGAAATCTCAACCGGGTTCTGTCAAACTTTCAATAACTGCCTTTGGATCCTTTCAGAGATAGGCCTCTTTCTATAATTCATTCACAGGGATGCTTTTCCCCTTTTCAACACCTCTTGCAATGCTAATTTTGTGATGGCTGTCTTTTCTTCTTAGGAAACTTTTTTTTTTTACTACACAAGACAGGATTGCCTGGGGCTTAGGCTTCTTTTCTGCCTAAGGTAGGTTTCTTTTTTGAGCTTAAGGGCATTGTAATTACTTCACTCTGTCTAGCTTCAGTACTTTTCAAGCTCTCCCTCCACTGTGTGGATGTATAAAAAGTAGTGTAATTTTCTTCTGGCTTCAGGCTGACTGATTCTTTTCATCATGTTTGTAGGTCCCTGTGAGGGACTGGCAACATCTCACTACACCAGTTTTGGGTAGCTTAGGCAGCTCATCATTCAAGCCCATAGGCTTGAGGTGCACTCAACTAGTTCAGTTTATTCCTCTGGGTTTTTTTCAGCATCAGGATTTTTTTTGCCCCCGAGTGATACCTGTGCTAGTCCCTGTGTATTTTTTTCGCAGGTGGCCTCTTTTAATTTTTTTAAATCCTACATGCCTTGGGAAATGGAGTTCATCCATTCTTTACATTTCTAAATGCTTCATCAGTTATAGATGCTACTAGAAGTTGCATAGGATTTCACCACCTATGTCTTGTTCATTTCCAAGAAGTGCTAGCAGGCCACCAAAGCCACAGTTTCCAAATTGATTAACTATATTCTTTGTTAATTAGAGGATTGCAGGTGCTTCTATCGTAAGAGACATATCCTACTAGATCTTTGCATGGGCAGGAAAGGTAGACATTTCAGTGAAGCAAATCTGCAGAGCAATCTTTTTTTTCTTGGGTTGGGCTTTTTCTAACTCTGTGAAATGGAGGCTCAAATGAAAGAAAAAAAAGTTCTGCAGGCTGTGTTCCCACCATGAGGTAAGCTTGTTTCATTTCTTGTTTCGCTCAGACTGCTGTCGCGGAAGATGATTAGGGAAATTCCCTGTTATACCAGTAATGGTATTTCTAGGTATCTTCTAGGACAGCAAGCCTACTTCCCATTCTTCTATTATTTATGGTTACTTTAAGCTGATGTTTCCCCTTATGCACTAGTGAAGGTAGTTTACTTTCATCTCAACTAAGGGATGAAATGGATCGGAGGGGTTTTTCACTGTTCTGTTTGTGTTTCATGTAGAGGGAGGAATCAATTATCTCTCAGGTTGCTGTCCTGGAAGATTCCTTTAAATATTGTTATTGTTAACAGGGAATTTATGTTTAGAAAGCCATAACCATCACAGAGGGCCTGGCCAGTGAAAGTGAGAGAAGAAGTTGACCCAAACTGGATTATTCCATTTCAAGGTGAAGGTGTACAGGGTTGGACCTAACCACAGACTGTCCTTTGGAGACCCTGGAAGGAAGACTTTCACAGCATGACTGAAACATTAGGGTTGTGCAGTGTCACTTGCCACAGTGGATTCTTTAGATTTTCCTGTGGCTCTATGTAAGCTTGTCTTGCAAGGTAAAGGTTTACTTTAATTTGCTGTGTGCCTGTGCAGAGGGAGTGGCCTGAACATGGCGCCGGCAGACAGCATGCTATAAGCGCTCCAGACCCCAGCCGCTAATACTATGGACAAAAGGCTTTTGTTCCAGTCCTTACCCGGCCTGGCATTGGCAATGCTGTGAGGCGTCGCCCTGGATTTAGCCTGTGTCTGTGTGTCCGGAGCAAGTCGGGATCACTGTGGAGTGGTGAAGGAGAATGCCGGGAGCAGTCACATGATAGCCCATGTGACTGCAGCAGAGGACGCCTGAAGCGCTGGGAGCCAGTGAATGCCGGTAAGCTGCTGGAGGGAAGTAGACACGAGGCAGCAGTGTGGCAACAATACAGAGGATGACCCCCCTCCTTAAACATTATACAGTCAGCTCCATAGATATTGGTACATCGACACAATTCTAACATTTTTGGCTCTATACACCACCACAATGTATTTGAAATGAACAAGATGTGCTTTAACTGCAGACAGTCAGCTTTAATTTGAGGGTATTTACATCCAAATCAGGTGAACCGTGTAGGAATTACAACAGTTTACATATGTTCCTCCCACTTGTTAAGGGACCAAAAGTAATGGGACAGAATAATAATCATAAATCAAACTTTCACTTTTTAATACTTGGTTGCAAATCCTTTGCAGTCAATTACAGCCTGAAGTCTGGAACGCATAGACATCACCAGACGCTGGGTTTCATCCCTGGTGATGCTCTGCCAGGCCTCTACTGCAACTGTCTTCGGTTCCTGCTTGTTCTTGGGGCATTTTCCCTTCAGTTTTGTCTTCAGCAAGTGCAATGCATGCTCAATCAGATTCAGCTCAGGTGATTGACTTGGCCATTGCATAACATTCCACTTCTTTCCCTTAAAAAACTCTTTGGTTGCTTTTGCAGTATGCTTTGGGTCATTGTCCATCTGCACCGTGAAGCGGCGTCCAATGAGTTCTGAAGCATTTGGGTGAATATGAGCAGATAATATTGCCCGAAACACTTCAGAATTCATCTTGCTGCTTTTGTCAGCAGTCACATCATCAATAAATACAAGAGAACCAGTTCCATTGGCAGCCATACATGCCCACGCCATGACACTACCACCACCATGCTTCACTGATGAGGTGGTATGCTTAGGATCATGAGCAGTTCCTTTCCTTCTCCATACTCTTCTCTTCCCATCACTCTGGTACAAGTTGATCTTGGTCTCATCTGTCCATAGGATGTTCCAGAACTGTGAAGGCTTTTTTAGATGTCGTTTGGCAAACTCTAATCTGACCTTCCTGTTTTTGAGGCTCACCAATGGTTTACATCTTGTGGTGAACCCTCTGTATTCACTCTGGTGAAGTCTTCTCTTGATTGTTGACTTTGACACACATACACCTACCTCCTGGAGAGTGTTCTTGATCTGGCCAACTAATGTGAATGGTGTTTTCTTTCACCAGGGAAAGAATTCTTCGGTCATCCACCACAGTTGTTTTCCGTGGTCTTCTGGGTCTTTTGGTGTTGCTGAGCTCACCGGTGCATTCCATCTTTTTAAGAATGTTCCAAACAGTTGTTTTGGCCACGCCTAATGTTTTTGCTATCTCTCTGTTGAGTTTGTTTTGTTTTTTCAGCCTAATGATGGCTTGCTTCACTGATAGTGACAGCTCTTTGGATCTCATCTTGAGAGTTGACAGCAACAGATTCTAAATGCAAATAGCACACTTGAAATGAACTCTGGACCTTTTATCTGCTCATTGTAATTGGGATAATGAGGGAATAACACACACCTGGCCATGGAACAGCTGAGAAGCCAATTGTCCCATTACTTTTGGTCCCTTAACAAGTGGGAGGCACATATGCAAACTGTTGTAATTCCTACACCGTTCACCTGATTTGGATGTAAATACCCTCAAATTAAAGCTGACAGTCTGCAGTTAAAGCACATCTTGTTCGTTTCATTTCAAATCCATTGTGGTGGTGTATAGAGCCAAAAATGTTAGAATCATGTCGATGCCCCAATATTTATGGACCTGACTGTATATTCGTTGTCTGCACTCCATCCCCTGCTTTAACATCTGAGATCACTGAGAATGGCTGGTGGAGGTAACACAATACAAGGAAGGGGCATCAGTCAGAAAAATGGATTGAAAAGGAGAAAGTAAGCAATCCCACACATTGAATGCTGAGAACGGGCAGAGATGATGAGTCACCGCAGCCAGTGGTAATACTATAAGATCTGCCATAAACATTATGATATGTCTTTATAAAATAAATGTGTGGGTCTTAAGAAGTTTGTTGGAATTGCAGGTGCAGGTTGGACTGTAAAGACTTTTCTTGTCTTTCCTTCAAAAGGATACAAGGGGTCACCCAGTCTGTCTTTAGAGTGCCTCAGTAAAAGAGGAATACAGACTGGGCAAAGGAATAGGCAAGTTAAAGACTGATTGTAATTTCTGGCAGCAAGCTGAAAGTGAGGAAAAATGCCATAGGATTTGTTTGGATAAAGTAGAGTACACCTGGAAATTAAGCCACCTTGAGTAATCAGCCGAAAGTCTCCAACAGCATGAAGAGTAGATCAGCCAAAGGGGGGCTCTAAAACACCCCAACCAAGCCTAAATACTAGTACAATAAGAAAATGTATGCCGCCCCAAGAGAAGAGCCCAGAGGACCATTCCCGAGAGAAACAACATGAAGTACAAGGAAGGCACGACAGGGATCAGACTAGATTGTCATTTGGGACATTGGATGGTAATCAGACCAAAGACCTCGGAATTATGGAAAGTGAAATAGTAGGAGGAAATAAAGAAGAGCTAGATACAATGGCGCAAAGCCTACGAAAGTAGAAATTGCTGAATTGTTTCTGAAATTAGAACACTCGATAAAAAATGAGATGGCGGTTATACATAGTGATTTGGGACATGTCCTAGCATGGGTTGAAGAGGTGTGGTAAAAATGAAGAATTTTGTCAAAATAATTATGAAGCTTGAAAACCAGGTCGAACAAATGCAAAGAGAACAAAAGAAGCTTTCATATAAATTGGAAGACTAAGAGAATAGAGAAAGAAGGAATAATCTGAGGATTTGAGGCTTACTGGAAGCCCCCCAAGGAGAAGATCTAAGGGACAAAATTAGTAAAGTGTTCAATCCAATAGTAGGCAGTCCAGTATCAGAACAACTGAAAGTTGAAAGAGTGCATAGAGTAGGAAGACCCCAAGGAGTGACATCAGATTCTCCAAGAGATGTGATTCCATTATTATGAAGAAAAAGTAAATATCTGGAAAAAGCTCCAGGGGATGGCAGAAATAAAATATGAAAAAAACAAATCTAAAAATGTTCACAGATATTGCAGCAGAAACTTTAGCCAAAAGATTTCTGAGACCACAGTTGAATCAGGTGATGGAAAAAATGTCCTTTATGCTTGGGGTTTTCCAGCGTGCCTTTTTGGATGGAAAAATGGAAAATTGGCAAAATTAAGATTTCCAAAAGATTTAGAAGATTTCTGTAGTAGACTGGACTTGCAGAGAGTGGACATTCCTGGATGGTCTGGTGGAGTTACGGAGAGTGAAGTGTTGGGGAAAGAGAGGGGGCAGCCAGTGTTAAAAAGGAAAATGTAAAGAGAATGATGACAAAGTGAGAGGTATGGGTTTTCTTCTTTCATTCTTTTCTCACTCAACACCCCCTTTCTTTCTCATGCCTCTCCTTGGCTACTGCCTGCTCCTTTCGGTTGTTGCCTCCTCCCTCTCCCCAGGTGTTATAGATTACCTCTCCAGTGAAGGGGTTGCCATGTGAAGTGATGGGGGAGAAGTGAGGGAGAAGCAAGGGACTGGATGGGTGGCTGGAGAGAAGGGGGCGCGGGAGAGATGGTTAAAGAAAGGAAAGATGGCGGCGGGAGGTTCAGGAGGCTAAATATGCTACCAAATTCATGACACAATGAGGAGAACAAGGGGACGGACTTGGTAGAGTAATGTACCACAACTGATTCCAGGAGTAGAATGGAGCCAAGAATAGGTAAGCATGGGAGGGAGTAGAGGGATGGGGTGGACTGGGAGGGGGAGGGGATTTTGAGGAGGAGGGAGGGGGGAAGGGAAGGGTATAGAGAGAAAATCTTCTTGCTTCGGATGGTTTATACCCACAATACCCCAAACGGGAATACCCAGGAAGAAAAAAATAGTAGAAGTAATGAATACAGTTAATTTCATAACATACAATGTGAAGGGTTTGATACCCCAACTAAAAGGCACAAGATTCTCAGGGAAATACATCTAGAGAGGTAGTATTTCTACAGGAGACACAGTTATCCCAGAATGTTTGAGTTTGTAAAGAAGAATACAAACACTGATATTTTTATGAACAGTCTAATATTCACTTTTCTTCAATTTTTTTAGAGGAACAACACAAATTTGATATATTTTTCTTCATGTTTTGATTTGGAATAGAATGTGTAGTGTTCCCAATGCATTTGTGTGTATGGAAATAAAAGCTATTAGAAAGATTTTAAGCTTTATTCACTTTTTTCAACACACTTCTATTATTTTGAACACAACTGTATATGCACTGGAACAAATGTTTAGTTTAAATACGACCCAAAAACATGTCACTTCTGGAATTTATAAGATTCTTAAGGAGATGATGGGGTTTGATTTCCCACCATTCCTGGAGAAATGGGAAAAGGAGCTAGGAACAAAATGTAATGAACACCAAAAAAATAAAATATTTAAGTTAACACAAGGGGCAGTAAATATAAACACAATAGAAATGAATTATAAAAGTATAGCTAGATGATATATTACACCTAGTGTGGCACATAAGCAACGATCAGAAGTTTCACCTTTGTGTTGGAGGGGATGTGGGATTAGGGGAACAATGGCACACATTTGGTGGTACTGTCCCAAAATACAGAAGTTTTGGCAAGAAATAATCCAAAATATAGAGGAGATATTTGGGGTTTGTATTCCAAGGGATCCATGGGTATGTCGATTTCATAACGTAGAGGTCCCTGTGAAGCAATATAAGAATATGATGTTGTACCAAAGATTGGATAAATAGAATTGAGTACATTGATAAGATGGAGGAGTTGTATCACATAGACGTTTTAGATAAGGGCCTCAGAAAATGTAGAAGCCAATAAGGATAAACACCCAGGCAATTAGCATATTCAGAAGGAACTCAGCAACCACAGTCTCCATTTGTATTGCACAAATTTGGTTTAACTGATTTTTGGCACACTTTGCCCCTTTGGAAGACACTGACTTTCATATCTAGTCACCTCCGTGCTGATAAGCTGATCACTGCAGTGTAGTTATCTCCTGTCTGTCCTATCAGTGTGGATCTGATGTGTCCCCTGGCTTCATATTCTGCTTTCTCACCTTGTACAAAACTGCTGGCAATGGGTATGATTACAGGCGATAAGATAATGTTCTGTTGTCCTTGGCCCACAGACTCCTCTACATCAGTATTGTTCTGATAAGATGTGCAGTCAATTTCAAGGTGTGCTTATTGCTGGAAGTTTTTTTTTGTACTGGTGTGAGCCTAGATGTCTTTAATCCTTGAAATGTTTCTGTTACTGTCCCAGCTAACAAGGGGCACACAGACTGCAATGCATCAGATCAGGCTCTTCTAGCTATATGTAGCCATGTAATGTTTACCAGATTTATTAATTTAGTGAAAACCTCTAGTGATCATGTGTGTGTGTGTGTATATATATATATATATATATATATATATATATATATACACGCATACAGTATATATATATATATATATGTTAATAAATATATATATATATATATATATATATATATATATATATATGTAGAGCAAGTATTCTGACTTCCCTGCTCCTAGTTACAGTGTCTTAAAATATGTAAGCCAGGTAACTAGCATTTTCAGAAAGTGTTTAGCAATGGTAGCCTATATTTTATTTGGTTAAAGCAGTATAGTGGCTTGCATGCCAGCTTACCTGATATTGGGCACAGCTGTACTGCCTAATTTATAGTTTACTGTAATGTTGGCAAAGTATACTCTGACATCCATTTTAAACATTCATTTTAAAGAAAACCCTATTTGTTGGGAAAAAAGGACATCAATTTTATTTATGTACAGCGTTGCATGACTGCGCAATTGTCAGTTACAATACCGCAGCGCCGTATCGCAAAAAATGGCCTGGTCAGGAAGGGGGGGTATATCCTCTGGAGAGCAAGTAGTTAAATAATGTGGCTTTATTGACCTTTATAAATTTCTGTTAGCAATATCTGAATTGATGGACTTTTATGTGTTTGAAACCCACTCCAATACTGCCCACTTGATTTCATCAACATCTTTACTAGTAACTGAAGAGTTACTGCTGTGAAACAATAAGGCAACAAGGTTTCAGAAAAGTGTTACAAAGTCATTAAACACTGAGAAGCAGAACTGTACGAAGGCCGCCCAGTCTCTCCTGCAGGACAGTTCCAAGAGATGTGCAGGTTTTCATTTTAAAAGTCAGTCTGACCTTAAATTTCCATGTGTTGAACCTTGACTCATTTCAGACTTATTACTGTTTGTTTTCAGTATTGTAATAGTGCACATTAGATAACATCACACCATGTTTATGGTCTAATAAAGAAGCTATTGCGTTGGCCACTGCTTCTTCAGCTTTTATTGATCTTGTCACAGAACTCTGAAACCTTTTCTTAAACAACTTTTTAGTTTATTAGTTCAATAAAATACACATTTATTTATTTGAGGTACTTATATAGCGAAGTGAATTTATGCAGCACTTTACATATATATATTATTATTATACAGGATTTCTATAGCGCCAACAGTTTGCTCAGCGCTTTACAATATAACGGGAGACAATACAGCAACAATACAAGAGGGTTAGGAGTGCCTTGCTCCTTGGAGCTTACAATCTAAGATATTGTACATTCACATCAGTCCCTAACCCTCAAGGGGTGTACAATCTAAGGTCCCTAACACACATTCATACATACACATACTAGGGCCAATTTAGACAAGATCCAATGAACCTACCAGCATGTCTTTGGAGTGTGGGAGGAAATGGAGTACCCAGAGGAAACCCATACAGGCACAGGGAGAACATGAAAACTCCAGGCAGGTGGTGCAGATTTGAACCAACAACCCTAGTACTGCCAGGTGGAAGTGCTGACCATTTAGCCACTGTGTTGCCCATCATTTTTTAAATTAATTATAGCCTTTACAAAAGCCTGTGTATGAACATCAATTTCCTACAAAGGAAACAAATGATAGAATATGTAAGATGAACCTCAATCTCTACGCATTATAAAAAAACAGCATTGTAATCATTAACACACGGATAAATGTATGTTTTAAATGCAAGCAGTGCAGGTATCTGAAGGTGACCAGATAGCCTCTAGCAGTGCATGTACAGCAGGGCTGGAGTGTGCAGGAAGCAGCACAAGGAGTCAAGCAGTTCATGTGCTTACTAGAAGCATGCTGATAGAAGGAGAAAGCAGAGTGACAGAGAGATTAATTCATTACTGGGGCTAAATGCTGCTGACTGAGGATATCTAGACCGTAGGGTTGCCACCTCGTCCCTTTAAAACCGAACACATAATAATTATACAGATTCTCAGGCTAATTTAATGTAGATAAGGCACTAGGTGAGTTGAGTCACCACCTTAATCAGCTACAGAACCTGTGTCAATAATATGTGTTCGGTTTAAAGGGATGAGGTGGCAACCATAATCTAGTGGCAGAAAAAAGTACTGTTAATGTTATTATTATGTTATTTTATTTTTAATGAGCTATCCCCTTTTATCTTACTTTTGGCTGGAGGTATGCTATAGCATTGAAAGTGTTTTGTTAAATTTTTTGCACTTTCCAAACAAATATATCTGTTGATCCTGCTAGAAATTGTATGAGCTTATAACTTCCTGTGTCACACCCTTATCAGTAAGCATATTATGGGGGGGGTTCTGTAGTTCTGTCATAGGGTGACAATGCTGCTCCTCCCTCTATACAATACATTAATACTACAATGCTACAGTAAGCTTTGTCACCCTAGGACACCAAGTGCAATAAAGGAAAAAATTCTGAAATGAAAATGAATGCAGCTAAACAACTAAGGACTGGTAAGCTGAAATACATTACATATTTGTTCTTGTATTTGATGTGCTTTAACCGCTTGCCCTCCTGAGGATTTACCCCCCTTCCTGACCAGGCCATTTTTTGCGTTACAGCGCTCTGTTACTCTGACAATTGCACAGTCATGCAACGCTGCACCAAATGCTGCGCTGGTCTCCTATAAAATGGCAGCTTACCATACTTGCCATGGACTTGAAAAAGCGCATGCGTGCAAAACATGTTGTCCTGGTAACTGGCCTTCACTGCTAGCCTGCGGCCACAGCGTGGGTTCCTCCCCTCCATCTCACAGACATCGCGGTGACGTTACCCGGGACGTGGTCCCTGTCCGACGGGTGTTCCTCACCACCATAGATCCCATCTGAGCAGACGGGCCGTCCATCCGCACCCAGGCTTTACCTTAAAGCCACAGGCCTGTGTTTTTATGTTTTTATACTTTTACTTCTCACTCATTATCCTTCACAATAAAGGTAAACTTCCTGGCGAGGTTTTTCTAGTACTACACTCTCCACAGCGCCTGGTTTTTTTTGGAACTTCCCAAATAAAATTTAAATCCTTTTTTTCTCACAAATAGAACTTTCTTGCAGTGGTATTTGATCGCCTGTGCATTTTTTATTTTTGCTCTATAAAACACAAAACCTGACAATTTTAAGAAAAAAACACAATATTTTTGACTTTTTGTTATTAAACATGTCCAGTAAAAAATTTTTAAAAATAAAATTTCGTCATAAATTTAGGGCAGAATGTATTCTGCTACATGTCTTTGCTACAAAAAAAAATCCCAATACGTGTAAATTAATTGGTTTACGTGAAAGTTATAGCATTTACAAATGGTGGTATATATACTGGGATTTTGTTTTTCATTTTTTATTTAGTAATGGCTATAAGGGTTAACTGTGTGCCATTTTACATGGTGTGCTGTGTGTGTGCTTCACTGTAAGCACACTGCTTTGTATGGCTGTGCTAAGCAATGTGCAGGAGCTGACAGGGGAGAGAACTGTATTGTTTTCAAACAGTTCTCCCCCCTCCCTCCCCATAGGAGATCCTTGGCAATCACCAGGCGCCGGCAAGTAATCACTGGCTGGAACCTGGTGATTGACAGCCGAGGCCGTGAATGGCGGCGCGGGTATATATACATGATTTTGCGCAGTACTTCTGCTATAGGGCGGATGGGAAGCTGTTAACTCACAAGATAATAAGAGGTAAACGCAGTGGTGTATTTAGGTTTTGTGTTCTGCCCCCTCAAACACCAACCAACACCCCCCCAATCCCCCTCCCGCGACGAGAGCCTGACATTGACCAACAACACCCCTGCCCCCCACCTGGGAGAGCCTTCCACTACTCCCCCCCGCCCCATGTAAGAGAGAAAGACACTCATCATCACAGCCCTGGACATCCCCGGGAGCGAGAGTCTGGCTCTACATACACCATCAAGCAGCCCGCAGCCTCTCTCGGATCCCACCTGGTTCCCATGGTGCACGTATCCCTTCTTCTGGGGGGGAGGTGTTGCCCCCCCCTGAAAAATGCCGCACTAGGCAAGTGCCTTGTCTGCCTTGTGGTAAATACACCCCTGGGTAAACGGCCAATTTGAATGATACAAATACTGTATATATGGCAGCCTACATATTTCCTGTACATGATTGTAATTGCATGTATTAAATAAAACAAGTAAATGAAAGAAGACTGCCGGTGTGTTTATCTCACACACAACACAGATACAAATCTTATCTAAAATGCATCCAATATTGCAAAAAGTTATTTTTATTGTCTGAAATAATCATGTAAATTCATAGATAAAGGCCACCAAGGTTAGCATAGATACCTGTGAAAACAGAGAACTGATCAATAGGAGATTAAACCTTTGCCTTTTCTTAACACATGGCTTCTTCAAGCACTTGAATTCCTGGATTTTTAATGAGCTTAGTAATAATTATATATTAAAGTGCAACTAAACTTTATCTGAACACCACAAACTTTAAACATTATTTCATTTGTTTTTAATATTCAAAGCAAACTCACCCATCCATCAATGCCTCCATGCTTTATTTTGTTGAAAAATCCCCTCTAGAATTTCCAGCCATAGCCATCTTGAGTAAGGCCGATGAATTAGATAGCATTTGCTTCCTGGATTCCATCTTTTCTCAGCTCAGGCATGCGGGGGGGGGGGGTGCTTAGCTCCTCCCTTCCTCCAGATATTGAAAAAATTCCAGAATAAAATTTATAATGACCCCATGAGCTGCTATGGTTGAATAATGCTCATTGTGGATCATCTACACCACTCCCATATAATTGCTATAATAAATAATAACTGATTAGTGTCACGCTTCACAATTTGTTACCTTCTACAGTGCCATTCAGTGAAATATATTATAAACAGCAAGATTTCCCAATAGTCCCAATATTTCAATAAATACATTATAATCACATTCACAGTGCTGTTATTGTTATACCTTCTTCTACAATCACTTCTTATGTCATTCCACCACTTTGTGCCAATGATACCTAAAGTGACATGAACACCCTTCACTAGATGTGCTGTCACCTGGTATATGTGACCGTACAATTAAAGTGTTACAAAACCCACAACAGTAAAATCAGTCTGTATATGCAGTAATGCATGCTTGTTATACTGACTGTGGAACCTAAGGGGTTAATCCTCCACATTGTGTAAAAGGGATGTTTGCTTCTCTCTTCTCTGATCCCCCCCCCTTCATCCAGTGCCCCTCTCTTATCTCCTGATAAAACATATGGTGTGAAGACACTCTGCACATGCTCAGTTTGGTGTGTATTGCTAGTGGGGGTTTTTTTCTTGGGAGAGTGCATGTGATCAACACAGGGCCAATCAGCACTGTCCAGACAGAGGTCATGGGTCCTGCATCCTGCTACAGAAGAATGAAAACTCCTCCCACAAGCTGTAACCAGTGCTCTGCTGAACACTGATAGAAATCACAAGACTGCTCTAACTGCTGATGAAAAAAGGTATTTAGCAGTTTATATTTACTAAAATAATTGCATCTCCATGTACTGTGTACTGTGGGAGACCAGATATAGTGAATTCAGGGTCCTGGGTTTAGTAACACTTTAGGTATGTTCACTAAGCGCTTTCGTCCCCCATAGTGGACCTAATAGGATATTCCCAAACAGATAGACTTCATAGATGTTTCTTACTATCTCTGTATGTTCCTTTATAGATATAAAATTCACTCACTGAATTGCATATAGGAGGTAACAAATTGTGAAGAGCGGCACTAATCAGTTATTATTTAAAGAAAAAATGCCAATGAAGACTCCTGGGATGTATGACATACTTTTTTCCTAGGCCAGAAACCAGGAAGCAACCAGGGGCGGACTGACCATTTCGAAACTCTGGCACTGCCCGAGGGCCCGGGGTCAGTAGGGGGCCCCATGTGATGCCCCTGGTACCTTTTTCATAGGTTTTTTTGAGTTTGGGCAAGGACACAGGGGCCCCATGATCCCCTATTGCCCGGGGGCCCCAAGAGTTGTCAGTCCGCCGCTGGAAGCAACTGAAGAAAAGGTTAAAACAAGTAAATGTAAATTGTATATATCTGTTGGAATCCAGTCTGGCAGGCCCTTGCACTTCATAGTCATTGGTGGATCTAAAGCAGGGGTCTCCCAACTTTCTAAACAAAGGGCCAGTTTACTGTCCTTCAGACTTTGGGGTGGGAAAGGGGGAGGTCTGTGGTCATTGGGAGTTGAAATTGTCCTGGTGTCAGTGGGAGTAATCAATGCATCTTTGGTAATAGGGGGAGGAATAATGCCCTGTTGTTGATGTCAGTGGGAGAAATAGCGCTCCATTGTTGAAGTCAATGGGCCCCATTGCTGATGTCAGTAGCAGGAATTATGCCCCATTGTTGGCGTCAGTGGGAGGAATAGTATCTTGTATCAGTGGGAGGAAAAGTGCCTCAAAGGCCGGATAAAGGCAAGCAAAGGGCTGCATCCGGCCCCCAGGCCACAGTTTGGAGACCACTGATCTAAAGGATATTGTGCAATCAGATTGTAATTTGTATGGCCAGCTTAATACTAATAAACTAGCCATAGAAATTAGCATGCACATTCTAACCATCTCATGATGTCTCCTTAATCCAGTTCCGACCCTGGACAGGAATGCTCTAGCTGCACAAGTGCTCAGATTTAAGCCGGCCATAGATGGATCGAATCTCGGACGGTTCAGAAGGGACCAGCAAAATTCAGTTTATCTATGGGCAGGCTGGTTGTACCCAAGTCAATCCATCAATTGACTTAGGTTCAACCAGCCTGTCAGATTTTTTTACATGTGATTACTGCCAACAGCTATAGCCACTGGTAGTAATCATTGTGTTCTGCCAACCAGGAAGGATTCCTGCTGGAGGGATTCCTCTATCAACATTGACTGTGTTGATGGGGGAATCAAGTGATTTTCTTAATTTCCACCTGTGGTGGAGGGAAATCAAATCAAATCTATAGCCTGCTTTAGCAGAGTGAAGAAGGAAGGAGGACCCATGTGCAGACAGTCCCAGCACTGGCCATAACAATGGTGGTTGGGCGGGTTTGCCAAATCTCCCCATCATTTTGTTTGCTAAAAAGTCTTGTTCGGGGCTGTTGTATGCTGTTTATTCATTCATCTAATAAAGGCCAGAATTTTGAGCTTGTCATGAAATGCTAATGGTAACTTTTAGATCTCATTAACATGGGCAGCTAGGGGGTAAAAACAGGCAGTTGATCTATGGTTACCTACCATCTAAACTGTGCAAAAGTGGCCAATGGAGGTAGTACGTATTGTGGCAGCTGCCATGCTTTGCTTTATGGTGTGACAAAAACTATACAGCATGTCCTGTTTGGCAGGCAGTACTCTTGTGAAACATGACCCATTCAAGTGACCACGCCACACCCGTGAGCCAAGCATGGTTGGCTCTGTGGCGGACAAAACATTTGGAGACTCGGGCACTGCCTGAGGGCCCAGGGTCAGTAGGGAGCCCCATGAGATTCCCCTGGTACCTTTCATAGGTGTTTTTGGGAGTGGTTTGAGTGTGAGGGAGGACACAGGGGCCCCATGATCCCCTATTGTCCGGGGGCCCCATGAGTTGTCAGTCCGCCCCTGGGTTGGTTATTTCAATTGGAAAAACCCCCTTCAACTGAAAAAAAGGCATTCAGGTGGATTCAGTATCACATTCTGATTGTCTGGCAGCCATGGCTCTACCATCTTCTGAAAAGCGTTCCACTGCTGATCACTTTTCAGAGGAGTAATAGAGAGTGCTCTTCATGTAAATGAGCCCTTAGAGCTTCATAAAAAAAAAAAAATATGCATTAATACTTGCTATGTAGTGTTTACAAGAGCTGGAAACTCATTAACAATACCTACACATACTATAAAGTATTAGAGCTAATATTGGATAGTGCCAGGCTTTTGTTTAGCTTTATTATGAAGAAAATGGGTTATTGGTTGAACATATCCTACAAGTTGCTCTGAATTTAAAGTTTATGGATCTTTTTATTGCGGTCACTTTTGTCCCCCCAACACTGCATGACTGTTGTATGTAAATGTCTTCCTGACTGACCAATAGCAGCTGTACTGCTACAGGGCAGCCGCGCTGTGCAAAATCACGCATATATATATAATATATATATATATGTATATATATATATATACGTGATTTTGCATTTCCGGGTAGGTGGTGCACGTGCCGCCCTACCCGCACTGTCATTGGCTCCCAAAGATGTCAATCACTGGGTCCCGGCCAGCGATCGGCAGAGCAGCTGATGGGAGAGGTCTGTGTGTAAACAACACAGATCTCTCTCCTGACAGTGGGGACGTGCTGCTTTCTATCTCTGCAAAGCAGGGGGACAGAAAGCAGCATGTCCCCTAGTAAAACACTACACAGTAAGCAGAAAACAGCACACAGTTAATCCTTTGATCGCCCCAAATGTTTACTCCTTCCTGTCCAGTGTCATTAGTACAGTGTCAGTGCCTTTTTTTTTTTTTTTTAAAGCACTGATCACTGTAGAAAAAATGCAGAGGTGATCAGATACCACCAAAAGAAACCTCTATTTGTGGGAAAGAAATGAAATAAATTCCATTTATGTATAGCGTTGCATGACTGTGCAACTGTCAGGAAAAGTAACTCAGCACTGTAATGCAAAAAATGGCCTGGTCATGAAGGGGGGTAAATCTTCTGAGGGCAAGTGGTTAATTGGTAATACTGTTTGATAATCCTGATATTCATCATCATACAAAATTGTTATGATTTCTGGGATTATATTAACTGCTTCTGAATCTGAACCTGTACGGCACAGAATCATACAACAAGAGACTCTAGTCATCCCACTCTGGAATTATGTAATATACTTCTCACTGCCAAAGATTATAATATTCAGATAAGAGCTCTAAAGGCTAAGTTCACTTTTTAAAAAAAAAAATGAATTCTCATATTTTTGCAGGGAAAAAAAGGTGCATTTATTATTATTATTTTTTTTTACCGAAGCCTGCAAAGCCTTGCACCCGCGATCAGTGGATTGCAAATGAAATGCCAGCCTCTTGTAGACTCTTCCTCCAGCTCTCTGCCTCTACTTGAAATACAGGTGTGGGGCTGAGCCATGGCTCTATGTGTCTTATAGAGCAGCAGCTCAGGGACGAGCACACAGAGGTGCCCCCCATGGCGAAGGCGAGTGGTTTTCCCAGGGAGCACTACTCAAGGGGGAGGAGCCAGGAGAGCTGGCAGTGACCCAAAAAAAGAGGATTAGGGCTGTTCTGTTGAAAACCATTGCACAGAGCAGGTAAGTATAGACATGTTTATTTTAGAAAAAAAAAAACAAAGCTTTAGTATCACTTTATATTTCAATGTTTTATTGAAAGAAACAAACAAACAAACATACAAACCAACAGTACCAACTGATGAGAACTTTTCCACTATGAAAAACAATTAACCATAAGCATTATCCTCCTGTAGTCAGGCACCACTATGTAACACAGCAAAATGGAATGTTGGAAAGATGTAAAAAAAAAAAAATTAAAAAGAATAAAAAGAGCAGAGAAGGAAGGGTAAAGTAAACAAGGGTCAGCCATGGTCCCATTAACCACTTCCCATCCAGCCCATGTACTACATAAATGGCCAGACGGGAGTGGTGCAGGAGCAGGTGGCCGTTTATTAATGGCCTCCGCATTCACTGCCTGTGTGCGCTCCCTGGGAGCGTGCGGCACTGCAATCCGGTGCCCGTTGTGTCCTATCGCTGTATGGGACCTCTGTGTGAGGTCCCGATTCATGTGATCACTGATTGGCCAATCAGTGATCACATGAATAGTAGTAAGCAAGATGTCACTTCCTGACATCATTGCTTACTACTAGTGAAATCTGGTACAAGGCTATTCACAACAGCCTTGTACCATGTGACAAGCTGTGGCCAATCACAGCTCACACAGTATTTCTCAATGGCTGCAAGAATGCATCCAGAGAGAAGGAGAAATGATTGCATTTACAGCCTTTATGGGTGTAAAAGCAATCAGTGTAAAAAAAAAAATCTTCATCACCCCCCCACAAGTAGTACAGTGTCACCAGATAAAGGACCAGATAAAGAAATAAGATAGAAATAAAGATAAAAATAAAGGGCTTTGTTGTCACGCAACTGTGGCCTGCCTGTCATTCATCTCTTATATATACTATAGCTGTAGGAGCATCTTGTTAGGTCTGTAGAAGGAGCTAGAGGCTCCAAGCGCGCAGCCAGTTCACCCTGCGATCCTCTTCTGGGTCCCCTTGTTCCTCCGGTGATGTCACTTCCACCCGTGCACTCCACGTTGATCCGGTGCGGACTTTTGCCTTGCACTAGGAAATCTGCCTGGTTTCCACCCTCAGTTACATCAGAACTTTTGCTGGTGGTTTCTTGCAGGATGGAAAGGAGAGACACCCTATGGATTTGTAGATATGCCTTATACATACTGGTATGAGTGTTTTTTATCCTTATGCTATTAAACTTTGACCTAATACTGCACTTAGTGGCGCCTCCCCCTCTCTTTCTTACTTTAGTAGAGCCCACTACTACAGTGATTTCCAGCTTCCACAGTGCCTCCTCAGCAGGGGCGGACTGACCATTTTGAAATTCGGGCACTGCCCGAGGGCCCAGGGTCAGTAGGGGGCCCCATGAGATGCCCCTGGTAGGCTTTTTCATAGGCTTTTTTGAGTTTGGGCAAGGACACAGGGGCCCCATGATCCCCTATTGCCCAGGGGCACCATGAGTTTTCAGTCCGCCCTTGCTTCTCAGCTATGAGATATTCATACTTACATTGTTACAAGCTGGACCAATGTACTGTAAGTATGCAATGGAGATCATACCTGGAGTTCAGCTGTCCCTAATTTACCTTTAACTACTGTATATAGCAATAACAAGAATATCGCCTCTTTAGGACTTATTATCCTACCACAATGTTTTGGTAGGCAGAGACCATGTGATCTATGCTGCCTAAGATTAATGTATAATACACATAGGCATGCTGTGCCAACATATGGACATACAGGTGCACAGGCAGGGCTGGATTTCACAATAGGCACTGTAGGCATGTGCCTACAGGCGCTCTTCCTAGAGGGGCACCCATCTGTATGAGTTTTTTTGACATCTGCCCCAAGGAGTCCTGGAAATGAAGGACGGTCACATTGGGTGTGACTTGGTATGTGATTTGCAAATCGTATGCCAAGTCACACTCTATTGTCTGCTATTAGAGCGGTCATATCAGTGGGGTTCTGACTTGATCGGAGCTGCACTGATTTCTAAAGTAGTACATTATTACTATTTCAGGTACTTATATAGCACTGTCCATTTACGCAGCACTTTACATATATATTGTACATTCACATCAGTCCATAACCCTCAAGGGGTGTACAATCTAAGGTCCCTAACTTACATTCATATACTATGGCCAATTTACACAGGAACCAATTCACCTACCAGCATGTCTTTGGAGTGTGGGAGGAAACCAGAGTACCCAGAGGAAACCCACACAGGCACAGGGAGAACATGCAAACTCAAGGCAGGTGGTACGTGGCTGGGATTTGAACCAATGACCCTAGTACTGCCAGGCGGAAGTGCTAACCATTTAGCCCCTGTGCTGCCCATGTACTCATTTTGTTGCGATTTGCATAGACATCTGTGTCAGATGTCTTGCAAATCGCAATTGAAATCGGCAGGTCACCCAATTTTGCAATCGTGCGACTTCACTGTAAGTCGCACGATTTCAAAATCAGCTTTGATGTGACCGGGGGCTTAATGCTTTTAAAAAAAATGTATATATATAATTTTTGGAGAAAAAAACACTTGTATATACAAGAGATGTAGTAGCAATAATAATAACGTTTGGGATATTTTATATGATTATGTAAATGTTGGTGCTCCTTTTTATATTTAACTTAAAACCATAATACAAACTTCTTTAACTGTGGCTTTTGTTGGAAAACTACAAGCCTCAGCTGCTTTTATCTGAGGACATGCTTTTGGATTTTGTACAGCCTCAGGGAGAATGCATTAAAGAATATGTAAACCCAACATTTCATATTCCAGATATGTCCCCGCTGTACCATGTACTTGTATGAAAAAGTATCCTGTTCCCTTTGTATTGCTTGCTATGTGTAACATCCCTGGAGATCCTGCCAATCCCTTCTGCTTTCCTATTAAAAACCGACCACGCTAAGCAGGAGAGCACACTGTGGTCAGTTCTCTAGCTGTGCTCTCCTCCAATGATCAGACGTCTGCTCACATCCCCCCTCCCCCCTCCTCCTGCACAGTCTTTCACTGGGAAGTTCATTGTAAGGCTGTTTATCCCTGTTCTTAGCTGCATAAGGAGCTTAGAGGGTATATGATCACTTATCAAAAGGGAAAAAAAAATATTTATAATGTTTTTTTATATCTACACAAACATTTTTGACCTTTCATTTCTATTTTAAACTGAATGGGTACAAGGTGAGAGTTTACATATACTCAAGTGTACAGGGTTTCAGAGTGGGTAGATTTATGAAATTATGTGTGCAATAAAACCTACACTGCTAAACCAGCTGATTACTGAGCAGATAAAACAAGGAACATCTATGACTAGACCAGTGGCCTCCAAACTACAGCCCAGGGGCTAGATGTAGCCCTTTGCTTGCCTTTATCTGGCCCTTGGGGTGCTACTCCATCCACTGTCACCAACAATGGAGCATAATTCCTGTCACTGATACCATTAACGGCACACTATTCCTCCCACAGACACCAACAAAAGGGCACAATTCCTCCCACTGACACCAAAGATGGGGCACAATTCCTTCCATTGACACCAACGAGTGGGCAGAATTCCTTCCAGTGATACCAACGATGGGCCACTATTCCTTCCACTGACACCAGCAATGGGGCACTACTCTTCTTATCTCTTATTGACACCAATGAAAGGGCTCAATTCCTCCCAATTGCACCAACAAAAGGGCACATTTCCTTCTACTGACACCAACTATGGGGCAGAATTCCTTCCATTGATACCAACTATGGGCCACTATTCCTTACACTGACACCAGCGATGGGGCACCATTCCTTTTATTAACACCAATGAAAGGGCTCAATTCCTCCCACTTGCACCAATGAAAGGACACAATTCCTTCTATTGACACCAACAATGGGGCAGAATTCCTTCCATTGATACCAACGATGGGGCACTATTACTTCCACTGACATCAGCAATGGCGCACTATTCCTCTTATCTCTTATTGACACCAATGAAAGGGCTCAATTCCTCCCAATTGCACCAACGAAAGGGCACATTTCCTTCTACTGACACCAACTATGGGGCAGAATTCCTTTCATTGATACCAACTATGGGCCACTATTCCTTACACTGACACCAGCGATGGGGCACCATTCCTCTTATTGACACCAATGAAAGGGCTCAATTCCTCCCACTTGCACCAACGAAAGGGCACATTTCCTTCTACTGACAACTATGGGGCAGAATTCTTTCCATTGATAACATTGATAGGGCACTATTCCTCAAACTGACACCAATGATGGGGCACTATTCCTCCCACTGATACCAAAGATAGGGCATATTTTTACTCTCACTAGATGCCATGCCATTTTCTACTCCCACTGACCATAGCTCAGCCCCCCTAAAGTCTCAAGGACAGTAAACTGGCCCTTCCTTTAAAACCTCGGAGACCCCTGGACTAGATCATTCTGAAAACTCCTCCTGTGAGTTCAACATGATCTTTTCTAGACCGGAAACATGAGTCAGGACCAGTGGCAACAGAAACCTATTTAATCCTCAATCATGCTGTACATGATATAGTGGTGGATGTATGTTATCGTCACATGCACAGATGTTCTATGTTTAATTTGCCTCAACAGCTTTCCTACTTAGACCCCCCCTCTGGCCCTTAGATCTCATAGCGGCCGTGTGGACTGCTATGGCTATACTTTTGCCACTGTTAGATATTAGATTCCATTTGTTACCTAAACACAATACCTAAACAGTTTATGACCAAAAGCAAAATATATTGTATAACAAACGTACAAAGATTGGCTACATTAAAACTGGCATTTATTTTATACAGAAGAAATGCAGCGCTCTAAAATTAATATTGGAAATAGTAGACACAGTCCAGTAAAACAACAGTGCTCCTTGTTTCCCAGTGTAAATGGTAGAATTTTGCACTAACCAGAACGCGCATGGGTAATGCGCATATATGTGTAAATCCTGAAGATCCTTTTCACCACTTAAGGCTGGTCAGGTATATGGCTTGGAAGAGTGGAGATCCTACGCCCTCATGTGGTGGGAAATAATCCAGCAGGTCAAAGCTATGACGATCCAGATGAGCCTCCACAGGAACTGGCACAGGAATCCCAAGGGCTACAAGGATGGAAAAGCTCCTCACAGGAGACACAGGGGAGCACTCATAGTGTAGTAATTTAAAACTTTATTTGAAAGCAGCACAGGTGCAGAATACAGGAGAATAGCCAAGTATGGGCAAACACACTGACCCTATTAGATGTCAAAATGGCCGCCGGGCCTCCTCGTGGCACCGGCGGCTTAATGTCAACGGCGTCCTAGGGTCCCACCTGACGCGTTTCGTGCGCACGCACTTCCTCAGAGGTGGAACATAGGGCTGCCGTGACCGTTCGATCGTACTTAAATACCGTAATGCCGTATTCCGCGCATGCGCACTGATGCGGCGCCATCTTGCCGAAGTCCGTGCGTCCGCGATACTCAAGTGCGCATGCGCGGGTGCCATTTCACCGTGGGCCAGGAGAGAACGGGAATCACTGAAGAGCGGCTCCATATAAGCGGAGCTCGGCTGTCCGAGATAGGCTCACAGCGCATGCGCGAATGCCAACATCCCGTGTATACACAGTGCAGTCCCCCTGGCGCAGAGAAAAATGAGTCTCTGATGGTAAATGGCAGCAGAACACAGAGCAATAATAAATGTGTTCTTCCACTGACAGTTACATGAAACCAATGTCAGTTTGAGAAGGCCCTTTATCAGGGACATCCCATACAGAATGATGCATATAAAAGAAGAATAATATAAAAACCAGATCAAAATAAACAGAGAGCTGGTAACGGTGCTGCTATAATAAAAGGCCATTAACTCCATATGCCCCAAACAAATGAAGCGGGGTTAATGGTAAATATAAAACCGATTGTAAATCAATCATAATGTCATGCCCCCACCGTAGGGAGAATTACCTATGGATAAAATTAGGGACACCACGGTGGAATGGCAAAATAGTAGTAGAATAACGCATGGGAATTGGTCAACAGAGATTCGATCAAGACCCATACATGGCATCATAACATATATAAAACGTGCAAGGTAAAATTCCAAAATTATGGAATAAAGATAAATAAAAAGTAGAAAAAATTAAATAAAAAACAAAATGCAGTTGGCACCAGCACAATAAAAAGAACTGGTAAGGGTCAGAATGCAAATTGTACAAGCGCATGTAAAAGATGACAGAATTAATGAATGATCCTATATCAATATGCAATAAGGGCCTAAAACATGGTATAAACTGGTCCACTTAATTGACCTGAATATGTGAGTTGGTAATGGAAAATGGATAGTAATATGTCTAATACCAAAGGTGATGGACAAATCCACAAGCTGTTGGTCAAGCACCGTAAAATTAACTGTTGTCAATGAAACAATTGACATCCAGTTCGATATTCAAACCTGCAGGATACAAAGTATCTAATTCAAAGATGTGTTTAGTCTCTAATTGTGAGACGGCCCTAGTTTTACAAGTACCTCTCCAATGTGGAGTCACAATGTCAATGCCCACAAATCTCAAGCTGGTAGGGTCTCTGTGGTGATGTTTCCTATAGTGGAGGGACAATGAGTGTTCCTTAAATCCCTTCTTGATGTTGTTAACATGTTCTCGGAGGCGGTCCCTAAGGCGCCTAGTAGTCCTGCCAATGTATTGCTTGAGACAGGGGCATTCCAGTAAATACACAACAAATCTGCTATTACAGCAGATAAATTTATCGATGTTATATGATCTCTTGGTTTGGTTGGAGGTATAGGTGTTTATCTTTCTTTTCCTCATACCATTACATTTACAGGCGATGCAATTGTTGCATGGGTGGAAACCCGTATAGTTAAACAGAATGGGAGGTGATTTAGGCATGGTAACAACATTAGGGGCTATTTTATCTCGCAAAGTGGACGATTTACGAAAGATAACCTCG
The DNA here is from genome assembly GCF_062004578.1 of Staurois parvus. Classification (NCBI taxonomy): domain Eukaryota; kingdom Metazoa; phylum Chordata; class Amphibia; order Anura; family Ranidae; genus Staurois; species Staurois parvus. The sequence continues at coordinate 2,074,468 of NW_028318382.1, forward strand.
GGTTTCTCCGGAAGTATCTTAGCAAGGGTGGTATCAGCCCTCAAAATCCCCCAATTCTTAGTAACTATATGTTTAATGGATCTATATTGGGCAGAGAATGTTGTAATGAATGGACATACCAAATTTTTCGGTGGTTTCGTCTGGGTATTTAGTAAATCATGCCTATCCATGTTGGTTATTGATTCCATAGTATCATTCAAAACCTTCCCGTCATATCCTTTCTCGAGGAATCGTTCTTTAAGGATATTGGCTTGCATATGGTAAGTGTCGATGTTAGTGCAGTTTCTTCTCAACCTGAGGAATTGTCCCTTTGGTATACCTGCCAACCAACTGGGGTGATGACAACTCCCTAGTGGGATGAAACTATTTCGATCGGTGGTTTTGAAAAAGGATTGGGTAGTGATGTGTCCACCTGTATTGATTAGAGTGAGATCTAGGAAATCAATTTCAGTGTTGCTAAACTGGTATGATAATTTAATATTCACAGAATTATTATTGAGGGTAGTGAAAAAATTTTTTAGTGATTGTTCCGTGCCATTCCAAAACAGGAGCACGTCATCAATATACCGCTTATAATACAGCAATTCAGGCCAGTCCATAACATAGATGTTATCCTCCTCCCAATAGGACATGAACAAATTTGCCAGGCTGGGGGCAAACTTTGCCCCCATGGCAACCCCCTTGACTTGCAGGTAGTAGTTACTGTCAAACCACATGTAGTTCTTTGACATTGCAAAATTCAGAAGCTCCAGTATGAAATCGATATGTGGAGGGAGTAATGAGCTCTCATGTGTGAGGTAATGCTTAGCGACTGTCATCCCATCTTTATGGTCAATGTTGCTGTACAACGCCTCAACATCCGCTGTTACCAAAAAAGAGGATGGAGGAATAGAGATGTCTTTGATGGAATTCAGGACATGTTTCGTGTCCCTAAGATAGGAAGGGGTATGTAGTACTAGCGGTTGAAGATGGTGATCAATATAGGCCCCTATCCTAGAGCAGAGTGAATCGATCCCGCTCACTATTGGTCTGCCCGGGGGTTTTAGTGGATTTTTATGTACTTTGGGCAGTATGTACAAGACCAGTAAGCGAGGGGCCTTGGGACACAGAAATGCCTTCTCTTTTTTATTAACAATAGATTTATCATAGCCATTTTTAATAATAGTTTTGAGAGTGCGTTTATACTCTGATAAGGGGTCTTTATGAAGTGGTTGGTATGTAGACGTATCTCCAAGGATATTATATACCTCTGCTATGTAATCACTCTTATTTAAAATGACTACCCCTCCCCCCTTATCCGCAGGTCTTACTACGAGATCTTTCTGCTCTAGAAGGGATTTGATTGCTGTGTCTATTTTGGGATCTTTGTATATTTTCTTAATGGGAAGATTTTTTAGATCTTTCAATACTTGATCTCTAAATAGACTAACAGCTGAATTACTTTGTGGTGGGGGATTGAAAGTAGAAGCATTAGAAAGAGAAGTATATTGGCATGAGGGATGTTTAGTGATAGGGTTATTCATGAAGTATCTTTTGATCGATAACCTTCTTGCAAATTTCTGAATATCAATAAAGGCCTGGAACTTATTCATGGGCCTAGTTGGGGCAAATTTTAACCCTTTATCCAATAGACTTAATTCGTTATCAGAAAGCGAGGATGCGCTAAGGTTGAAGATACCCTTCCCAATCATGTTCTCCTTCGCTTTGTTGGATCTATTGATTCTCCTCCCTCCCCTCTTGCCTCTATATTGTCGCTTCTTTTTCGTACCCTGCCCCTCTCTAAAAAATGATGACTATTATTAGAACGAATATCAGGGGTTCTAGGAGTAGGGGGTGCATAATAATCATCATATGGTGGTCTCCAATATTGATTTTGATAATCATTTGAATATTGATCCCTATAGTACCCCTGTTGTGGAGGGTAATGATGGTAATAATCTCTCGGATTATGAGAAGGATGTCTTTGGGTATGTATGGGGCCCGAGTTGTTGTTATTATGATGAGCCTTACGTTTATTTGGCTTTTTTTTGGAATGAGTGTTATGCGAATTGGGGTTTCCAGGTTTAGGATGGACATTTGGATGCCATCTGTTATCCCTAGAGCCGATATTACTATCCGTTAATTCCGATAATGGATGGTATTGGTTATGAGTAGTGATGTTATATCTGGTTTGATTGGAGGTAGAAGGCCTAGCTCTACCCTGGGAGTTCATGGGAAGTTGCTGACCCATTTTATGGGCTGGGGTAGAAGGTGGAAAAGGTCCATTGCTACCTGCTACATTGTTGGTGTCCAAAGCTTGCCATTTGAATACCTGTTGTGTTTGATAATCAGTAAGATCCCTCATATATTTTTTCCGTTTTTTGTTTTTTTGCTCTAAATCAACATTTTCCAAATGTTTTTTTAGCTTATTAGATTCCATGATATAATCTTCATTAGTTTTATAAGGGGTGAGTTTCTCTTTCACCGAGTTGATCTCTTTATCTAAATAAGTGAGTTTTTTCTTTTTCCTGGCAATTATAAATTTGAGCATATCAATGCCAACTGTATTGAAATAGTGATACCATTCCAATAATGATGAAGTGTCATCAGTGTCAGGAGAAATGTCCCATCTCAGCGATCTAGGAACCATTTGTTCTTTAACATATTTCTCCAAAAAGGAAATATCCCCTTATAAAACTAATGAAGATTATATCATGGAATCTAATAAGCTAAAAAAACATTTGGAAAATGTTGATTTAGAGCAAAAAAACAAAAAAACGGAAAAAATATATGAGGGATCTTACTGATTATCAAACACAACAGGTATTCAAATGGCAAGCTTTGGACACCAACAATGTAGCAGGTAGCAATGGACCTTTTCCACCTTCTACCCCAGCCCATAAAATGGGTCAGCAACTTCCCATGAACTCCCAGGGTAGAGCTAGGCCTTCTACCTCCAATCAAACCAGATATAACATCACTACTCATAACCAATACCATCCATTATCGGAATTAACGGATAGTAATATCGGCTCTAGGGATAACAGATGGCATCCAAATGTCCATCCTAAACCTGGAAACCCCAATTCGCATAACACTCATTCCAAAAAAAAGCCAAATAAACGTAAGGCTCATCATAATAACAACAACTCGGGCCCCATACATACCCAAAGACATCCTTCTCATAATCCGAGAGATTATTACCATCATTACCCTCCACAACAGGGGTACTATAGGGATCAATATTCAAATGATTATCAAAATCAATATTGGAGACCACCATATGATGATTATTATGCACCCCCTACTCCTAGAACCCCTGATATTCGTTCTAATAATAGTCATCATTTTTTAGAGAGGGGCAGGGTACGAAAAAGAAGCGACAATATAGAGGCAAGAGGGGAGGGAGGAGAATCAATAGATCCAACAAAGCGAAGGAGAACATGATTGGGAAGGGTATCTTCAACCTTAGCGCATCCTCGCTTTCTGATAACGAATTAAGTCTATTGGATAAAGGGTTAAAATTTGCCCCAACTAGGCCCATGAATAAGTTCCAGGCCTTTATTGATATTCAGAAATTTGCAAGAAGGTTATCGATCAAAAGATACTTCATGAATAACCCTATCACTAAACATCCCTCATGCCAATATACTTCTCTTTCTAATGCTTCTACTTTCAATCCCCCACCACAAAGTAATTCAGCTGTTAGTCTATTTAGAGATCAAGTATTGAAAGATCTAAAAAATCTTCCCATTAAGAAAATATACAAAGATCCCAAAATAGACACAGCAATCAAATCCCTTCTAGAGCAGAAAGATCTCGTAGTAAGACCTGCGGATAAGGGGGGAGGGGTAGTCATTTTAAATAAGAGTGATTACATAGCAGAGGTATATAATATCCTTGGAGATACGTCTACATACCAACCACTTCATAAAGACCCCTTATCAGAGTATAAACGCACTCTCAAAACTATTATTAAAAATGGCTATGATAAATCTATTGTTAATAAAAAAGAGAAGGCATTTCTGTGTCCCAAGGCCCCTCGCTTACTGGTCTTGTACATACTGCCCAAAGTACATAAAAATCCACTAAAACCCCCGGGCAGACCAATAGTGAGCGGGATCGATTCACTCTGCTCTAGGATAGGGGCCTATATTGATCACCATCTTCAACCGCTAGTACTACATACCCCTTCCTATCTTAGGGACACGAAACATGTCCTGAATTCCATCAAAGACATCTCTATTCCTCCATCCTCTTTTTTGGTAACAGCGGATGTTGAGGCGTTGTACAGCAACATTGACCATAAAGATGGGATGACAGTCGCTAAGCATTACCTCACACATGAGAGCTCATTACTCCCTCCACATATCGATTTCATACTGGAGCTTCTGAATTTTGCAATGTCAAAGAACTACATGTGGTTTGACAGTAACTACTACCTGCAAGTCAAGGGGGTTGCCATGGGGGCAAAGTTTGCCCCCAGCCTGGCAAATTTGTTCATGTCCTATTGGGAGGAGGATAACATCTATGCTATGGACTGGCCTGAATTGCTGTATTATAAGCGGTATATTGATGACGTGCTCCTGTTTTGGAATGGCACGGAACAATCACTAAAAAATTTTTTCACTACCCTCAATAATAATTCTGTGAATATTAAATTATCATACCAGTTTAGCAACACTGAAATTGATTTCCTAGATCTCACTCTAATCAATACAGGTGGACACATCACTACCCAATCCTTTTTCAAAACCACCGATCGAAATAGTTTCATCCCACTAGGGAGTTGTCATCACCCCAGTTGGTTGGCAGGTATACCAAAGGGACAATTCCTCAGGTTGAGAAGAAACTGCACTAACATCGACACTTACCATATGCAAGCCAATATCCTTAAAGAACGATTCCTCGAGAAAGGATATGACGGGAAGGTTTTGAATGATACTATGGAATCAATAACCAACATGGATAGGCATGATTTACTAAATACCCAGACGAAACCACCGAAAAATTTGGTATGTCCATTCATTACAACATTCTCTGCCCAATATAGATCCATTAAACATATAGTTACTAAGAATTGGGGGATTTTGAGGGCTGATACCACCCTTGCTAAGATACTTCCGGAGAAACCCGAGGTTATCTTTCGTAAATCGTCCACTTTGCGAGATAAAATAGCCCCTAATGTTGTTACCATGCCTAAATCACCTCCCATTCTGTTTAACTATACGGGTTTCCACCCATGCAACAATTGCATCGCCTGTAAATGTAATGGTATGAGGAAAAGAAAGATAAACACCTATACCTCCAACCAAACCAAGAGATCGTATAACATCGATAAATTTATCTGCTGTAATAGCAGATTTGTTGTGTATTTACTGGAATGCCCCTGTCTCAAGCAATACATTGGCAGGACTACTAGGCGCCTTAGGGACCGCCTCCGAGAACATGTTAACAACATCAAGAAGGGATTTAAGGAACACTCATTGTCCCTCCACTATAGGAAACATCACCACAGAGACCCTACCAGCTTGAGATTTGTGGGCATTGACATTGTGACTCCACATTGGAGAGGTACTTGTAAAACTAGGGCCGTCTCACAATTAGAGACTAAACACATCTTTGAATTAGATACTTTGTATCCTGCAGGTTTGAATATCGAACTGGATGTCAATTGTTTCATTGACAACAGTTAATTTTACGGTGCTTGACCAACAGCTTGTGGATTTGTCCATCACCTTTGGTATTAGACATATTACTATCCATTTTCCATTACCAACTCACATATTCAGGTCAATTAAGTGGACCAGTTTATACCATGTTTTAGGCCCTTATTGCATATTGATATAGGATCATTCATTAATTCTGTCATCTTTTACATGCGCTTGTACAATTTGCATTCTGACCCTTACCAGTTCTTTCTATTGTGCTGGTGCCAACTGCATTTTGTTTTTTATTTAATTTTTTCTACTTTTTATTTATCTTTATTCCATAATTTTGGAATTTTACCTTGCACGTTTTATATATGTTATGATGCCATGTATGGGTCTTGATCGAATCTCTGTTGACCAATTCCCATGCGTTATTCTACTACTATTTTGCCATTCCACCGTGGTGTCCCTAATTTTATCCATAGGTAATTCTCCCTACGGTGGGGGCATGACATTATGATTGATTTACAATCGGTTTTATATTTACCATTAACCCCGCTTCATTTGTTTGGGGCATATGGAGTTAATGGCCTTTTATTATAGCAGCACCGTTACCAGCTCTCTGTTTATTTTGATCTGGTTTTTATATTATTCTTCTTTTATATGCATCATTCTGTATGGGATGTCCCTGATAAAGGGCCTTCTCAAACTGACATTGGTTTCATGTAACTGTCAGTGGAAGAACACATTTATTATTGCTCTGTGTTCTGCTGCCATTTACCATCAGAGACTCATTTTTCTCTGCGCCAGGGGGACTGCACTGTGTATACACGGGATGTTGGCATTCGCGCATGCGCTGTGAGCCTATCTCGGACAGCCGAGCTCCGCTTATATGGAGCCGCTCTTCAGTGATTCCCGTTCTCTCCTGGCCCACGGTGAAATGGCACCCGCGCATGCGCACTTGAGTATCGCGGACGCACGGACTTCGGCAAGATGGCGCCGCATCAGTGCGCATGCGCGGAATACGGCATTACGGTATTTAAGTACGATCGAACGGTCACGGCAGCCCTATGTTCCACCTCTGAGGAAGTGCGTGCGCACGAAACGCGTCAGGTGGGACCCTAGGACGCCGTTGACATTAAGCCGCCGGTGCCACGAGGAGGCCCGGCGGCCATTTTGACATCTAATAGGGTCAGTGTGTTTGCCCATACTTGGCTATTCTCCTGTATTCTGCACCTGTGCTGCTTTCAAATAAAGTTTTAAATTACTACACTATGAGTGCTCCCCTGTGTCTCCTGTGAGGAGCTTTTCCATCCTTGTAGCCCTTGGGATTCCTGTGCCAGTTCCTGTGGAGGCTCATCTGGATCGTCATAGCTTTGACCTGCTGGATTATTTCCCACCACATGAGGGCGTAGGATCTCCACTCTTCCAAGCCATATACCTGACCAGCCTTAAGTGGTGAAAAGGATCTTCAGGATTTACACATATATGCGCATTACCCATGCGCGTTCTGGTTAGTGCAAAATTCTACCATTTACACTGGGAAACAAGGAGCACTGTTGTTTTACTGGACTGTGTCTACTATTTCCAATATTAATTTTAGAGCGCTGCATTTCTTCTGTATATGTATTTTGGGACTTTTTATGTGTTTTCCTATATGTTCAGCTGCTTGCACTATCTATGAGCGCTTACTATTTATTACTATCATTGGCATTTATTTTAGTTGCCAAGGGTGCAACTTTTTTACAGCTGCCAAATCACCCTTATAAAGCCATAATTGTTATTGTTAGAGATTGCAGCCATTTCATCTGAAGTTCATTGTAACTTTACGCTCCTGATTATCATTCTCAAGGACACAGATCAGCAACCTGCCTCAAGCCAGTTATGGCTAATTTATCACCCAGTATGCCAAAGTTAGGTATATTTTTATATAAGCAAACCCTGATTGCTGCGTCCCCAGGACTTCAAGATAAAATCAAAGGGTTTAACAGTAGGGTATGTCACATAGGAGGCAAAACATGCCAATCTTGACAATACATGGTGCCCCAAATGGACAAAATCACTTTACTAGAACTCAAGAACTTCTTTTAAATGACAAAAGGTACCAGTTTATTGTGACATATCAGGACTTCATTCTTGCAGACTTGCAAAATTACCAAAAAGTCTACTTTAGGAAAAATATGTACTGAGAGAGATATGAAGGTTGATGTTGCTGACCTTCTTCTGAACATGCTAGTTCCTGCCTCTGGATTCAGTAGTCATTGAGTCACTGATCCAGAAGAAGCATGCAGATCAGTATGGTCAGAAATAGGCAGAGCTCCTCATCTGATTTCAGGTCCATGACTCAGAAAGTACTGAAGTTAATGGATCTGAATGACAGTGAAAGAACTATTTTTAGAGGGAAAGGTCAACATGGCCACCTCCATACTTACTTATTACAGGCTGTATTGGGGGGGGGGGGGGTTGCCAAGAGTGAGTTGCATCATGAAAAGGTGAACCCTAAAAAAACAGACACCCTTATGTTTTAAGTAATAGGATGGGTTTGGAATAACCTTTAGGTGAAATAAAATTAAAATTTTTATGAAAATTTAGATACTAATTCTCTAGCCCAGGGGTGTCAAACTGGCGGCCCTCCAGCTGTTGCGAAACTACAAGTCCCATCATGCTTTACCTTTGGTAGTCAAGCTTGTAACTGTCAATCTTGCAATACCTCATGGGACTTGTAGCTTGGCAACAGCTGGAGGGTCACCAGTTTGACACTTGTGCCCTAGCCCATAGGTTCACACAATATAACCTTTTTTTACCCTTTTGTCCAGAGCTTTACACACAACCTGTACTCACTTGTGTTCACACATCTACAATGCTGGTGTGTATGTGTGTATGTTGCTGTATTAGTCTGAAAACTCTTCATTGGTAGTTTATCCTTTCAAAGGTTTCCCCTCTTAAACTTACCTGAAATAGAGTTTCATTCATAGGTACGCCGCTCTGTGTTTTCCCATGTTTGACTGAAACCCCTGTTTAGACCTCTTATTTTATTTCAAATTTATGTTCCTTATCAATAACCTTAAGTAATAAGCCACTTCCACTGCTTTCCTCTCATCAGTGCCCCCTATCCAGTGTTGATTTGATGGGGGCAGCTGTGCATGCACGCTCCCAGGCTTAAGGCCGGCCATACATGGGTTGATTTTCGAACGATTTTTCATTTGAAAATTGGATCTAAGAGTAATTGGCTGATTTTCGCATCCTAAAGGTTCCTGCGCCTGCATGTACAGGCATTTTGGCAATGAAGGAAGATTTACTAAAACTGAAGAGTGCACAATATGATGCAGCCCTGCAGAAAAAACAATCAGCTTCCAAGTTTTTAGTCAAAGCTTAATTAAAAAATCTAAAGTTAGAAGCTGATTCAGCTGCACTAGATTCTGATTGCTCCAGTTTTAGCAATTATCTCTCTGTGTGTGGCTGGCAGCCAGAGTATGGGTGTGCATGGGAGCTGAAAGCTTTAATTTTTCATCTGATGGGAAGTCTGCTCATTAGCATTACCGCAAGGCATGATGGGACATGTAGTCACGAAAGATAGGTCATGTGGACCTGGAAGTGCACGCCGCTGGCCAGAAGCTCATGGAGAACAGAGCAAGGATTGCTGATAATGCATCTATTAACAGTTAGCTGATCCTAGATTGTAAGCTCCGAGGAGCAGGGCCCTCCTATCTCTCTTGTATTGATCTGTATTGTTGCTGTATTGTCTCCCGTTATATTGTAAAGCGCTGAGCAAACTGTTGGCGCCATATAAATCCTGTATAATAATAATATATTATTATTATACAGGCCCGGATCCTCCTGTTCTTGGGTCCCCCGCTGGTGCTCTTGGCCCCTCCCTCCTGTCAGGTGCCCCCACAGCAAGCAGCTTGCTATGGAGGCACCCGCTGCTCCATGTGTCCATTCACACACGATGCCGAGTTTCGAACCCACCCCCTCACTCTTCTCAGTGGCTCACTGGATGTGATTGACAGCAAAGGGAGCCAATGGCTCCCGCTTCTTTCTTAGCCAATGAGAGGAGTGAGTCCTGGGATAGCCGAGACTCTAGTGCACATCACTGGATTGAGAGGGGGCTTATGTGAGTAATGGGGGGGGCTTGGGGGTGATGCTGCACACACAAGATTTCTTACCTTCGTTCATAGAATGTATGAAGATAAAAAAAACCTTCAGCCTTTAGAACCAATTTAAAGCCACTGACAGGTTTTTTTTCTTTGCAGTCTTTGTCTAATGGGGAGATTTTTCTGTACTTTCTGTTGTCCTGTAGACTGAACAGGAAATGAAAGCATATCTTTCCAATGTGAGTGAAGTCCCCTTTTAGATAGTCACAGGAATTGTTACTATTGGTAGAGCTCCCGTCTATGTCTGTCCTGGTGGCAAAATCAAGATTTTGGATTTACGCTCACTTTTCTTCCCAGTGACACTGGAGATCAGGAAAACTAGTGACAGTGAATCTCCCTAACAGGGACACAGACAGCAGCTTTAAGGCAACAGAAGGTACAAGTGGTGCATTTAGGTTAGTTGTTATTTCTAAACCTGAAACTGGTTACACAGAGATTTTTAGGGTCTGTTCAGATATCTGAAAACTGTGGGTCATAAAGAGTGTTAGTTTACAAAATAAGCACAGCCCTCGAGGATGCCTTTCACTGCATTCTATTCACACTGCACCAGAACTGGTGCATCCTGGTGTTTGGGTGCTCCATCAAAGCACACCAATCGCAAATATCTGACACATATGATGTCAGCACTATTATAAGATTCAGTCCTTAACATTTCCATGATATAGTTCTTTTTAGGTAAGCATGTATCCTATATCCTACCTATTTATTTTGAAAGCGAAGAATACTTTAACCTAAAGATAATGTGCCTTTACAGCACTTATCAGTTGAATATTGATGATGTACAGTAGATCAGTGAGAGTAATGACCTCATTACAGATTAAACGAGAACAGTAAACCAATAAACTAATAATGAATTTTCCAAGAAAACTGCAACTGTTGATACAGGGTGGGCTAGTTGCTCTAAAGTGAATCCTAAAACATTAAAACAACAGGAACCACTGCTAGTTTAAGAAATAATCCGGCCGACTCACCTTTACAGTGCCTTGAAAAAGTATTCATACCCCTTGAAATTTTCCACATCTTGTTGTTACAACCAAAAACGTAAATGTATTTTATTGGGATTTTATCTGATAGACCAACACAAAATGGCATATATAGTAAATGTGAAGTGAAAGGAAAATGATAAATGATTTTCAAAATTTTTTACAAATAAATATCTGAAAAGTGTGGAGTGTATTTGTATTCATCTCCCTTTACTCTGATACGCCTAACTAAAATCTAGTGGAACCAATTGCCTTCAGAAGTCACCTAATTGGTACAGTCCACCTGTGTGTATTTTAATCTCAGTATAAATACAGCTGATCTGTGAAGCTCTCAGAGGTTTGTTAGAGAACGTTAAACAACAAACAGCATCATGAAGGCCAAGGAACACACCAGACAGGTCAGGGATTAAGTTGTGGAGAAGTTTAAAGTAGGGTTACGTTCTAAAAAAAATATCCCAAGCTTTGAAAATCCCAATAAAATACATTTACGTTTTTGGTCATAACATGACAAAATGTGGAAAATTTCAAGGGGCATGAATACTTTTTCAAGGCACTGTATAAATGCTAGGTGGTGTCATCAGGGCCTGGTAAACTAGTAGTGCAAAATAATCACTTAGGAAGAATTCTACGCAAAAAGGCATCCCAAAGAGAGGCTAACTGCAGCTATGGACAAATTGGACACAATTTTATTGAATATACAAAAATAGTATAAACATAATAGATAATAATGGTCACTACAAAAAAAGAGACGCCTTCACCCTCCACGATAAAATTGACAGAGCTGTCAAACAATAAATAAAATAAAGCTTGGGCTCACAGGCATGCAATACGCTCACACAATGGATATAGGCACAGGCAGGGGTGTATTTACCACAAGGCAAACAAGGCACTTGCCTAAGGCGGCATTTTTCAGGGGGCAGCACCTCCCCCCAGAAGAAAGGATGATAAAAGGGACACGTGCACCATGGGAACCAAGTGAGATCTGAGAGAGGCTGCGGGCTGCTTGAATGGTGTATTTAGAGCCTGGCTCTCGTTTCCTGTTATGATGAGTGTCTTTCTATCACTGGAGGGAGTGGGGGTAGTGGAAGGCTCTCCCGGGTGGGGGGCAGGGGTGTTCTTGGTCAATGTAAGGCTCTTTCCGCGGAAGGGGGAAAGGGGCTTGTGTTGGTCGGTGTTATTGGGGGCAGTCGATTTTTGTGTTGCCTAGGGCAGCACAAAACCTAAATACACCACTGGGCACAGGGGCAAGTTGAAGTGGAACATGAATGGATATGATATAATGGTACAACACAGTGGCAACATGTAACAAATATGCTGATTATCAGCAGTGAAGGGATGGGTCCCACTAAGCTGCAACAGCTAACTGTATATATAAAGGTATGAAGCTATACTTGCTGGTTACAGCGCACTAATACTGGATCTATATGCAATAATCGACCAGGCAGTACACTGCCCTGGATAGAATATACTAAGTCCACCGTCTTCCCAAGCAAATACAAGGAATTGGCCGTGAAGTTATGATGGCTAATGATCCCTGTCCAAATATACATATATGTGCTGTTGCAAAAAAATCATATGGGGCAACGCCACCGATGTAGGATCTGATCAAGCGGCATAGGCTCACACACAGTAGATGGATAAAGTTAGCAACCTGTGCTGTCCTGTAGCAGTATTTCTGCTGTAGGGTGGTCGGGAAGCGGTTAAGCAACATTTATATAGTGTTTTTAAAGCCTCATAAGCACCCTTCAATGCCTTCCATGAATATTACAATGGACACCACACAGTGCAGTACACACAGGAGCAACAGTGTTGTGTTATGTTAAAAATGAAGCAACATGTCACTTTCATGAGGCATCAAAGCTTGTCAGCCATCTTTATTAATTTCAGTGGTAAACAGACATAACTGCACATTAACCACACCTATAGCATTTACAGTGTGGTAGTAAAGGGTTTATAAGGTGCTAGCTGGGTGTTGGGGGAGAGGCGGCGGAGGTTCCTGTATCCCAACATGCACTGGGAAATCACAGAGAACAAGGACAGAGCAGCTCCAGCCACTTCTTATCGGTACAGAACAGCTGTGTGGTAACTGCATTTACTTCTATGTGCAAAAGCATCAATCAGCCGGCAAAACCGACAGTGCCAGGTAGGAGCACAGGCATTGAGCATTATTGCCAGTGGCAAAACTTTTTGTTTCAGTAAAGTTGAGCTAGACCAAACCAAGTGTCAAAGAGATCAAAGTACAGGTAGGGGCGGACTGACCATTCAGGCCCTCGAGGGCCCGGGGTTAGTACGGGGCCCCATGAGATGCCCCTGGTACCTTTCATAGGCTTTTTTGGGTGTGGTTTGAGTGTGGGCGAGGACACAGGGGCCCCATGATCCCCTATTGCCCAGGGGCCCCATGAATTGTCAGTCTGCCCCTGAGTACAGGCGTACCTCGGTTTATGAATGCTTCCGTTAACATAATTTTTGGTTTCCGAATGAAAATCCATTGAAAATAATGCCTCGGTTTATTAATTTTTTTTGCAATACTAAGCATTTATAATGCCAGCCCGTGCCTTTAAAGTGCACTTTATAAAGAGTTTTGAACAGATAAAAGACTTTTTTTGACTTTTTTCTGAACTCCGGAACAGATTAATTGGTTTTCAATGCATTTACAAATTTGTATTTAATTATGTCCCTGTACAGTATTTATGCCTTTAAAGTGCACTTTATTAAGAGTTTTGAACAGATAAGACTTGTTTTGACTTTTTTCTGACCCCTGAAATGGATTAATTGATTTTCAATGCATTCCTATGGGAACCCGCGTTTTGGTTTGCGAATTCTTCGCAATACGAAACGTCCTGCAGAATTTGTAAACCGATGTACGCCTGTATACAAATCCATCTTGCAGAGAATTCACAAAAATGCCTGCTATCACACCACAACCTAACCACACCTCAAAGTAGATGCATTCCTCTACCTCATTCCCATTTTAGCACTTCCCCCTAGAAAACCAACACTTTCATTGGCATTTATTGAGCATTCTTGGTGCCTTTTCAACGCTTCAAAAACACAACAAAAGCACATCATGAAGAATCAGCTAATACAGTGGCGCTGTGAGTAAACAATGCAAGAAACTCCTTTCATAGTAGTGCTATGAACAGTAAAACAAAACTGCTGATGATAAGAAATCGTTCATAACATAAGTCCATCCATTTCTGTAAATACATAAATTCTATCAACAGAATGTGAATATCACTTTCAGTTCTTGAATCTTCCTCATACTTTATATCCCAAACCATTTGGCTCTCACCACCGTCAGACCTCTTGGGATCCCTATGACATGAGTTGTCAGTCCGCCCCTGGTGGGAAGTGACAAAATGCGTCAGTGTGAGGCTGTGCGCAACTGTATGTGTGGTCAAGAGCCAGAAGTGAGGCGTGAGCACCATCCGAGAGGTCCGGCGGTGGAGAGAGCACAATACCTACATCTGATGTCAATCCACTGAATTATGACAGGCATTTCAATCTATACACTTTGTGAGTGGCTTTTTAATCATATTGAATAAAACTTTGAGCGTTGGTTACTGTACCGAGGGCCGTGGATAAGGGAGTACCGCTGGTCCTCCTGTAAGGTGGCAGCAGTGATTGATATTTGCTTATCACTGTTAATTATCACAAAAGGGTGGTAATATTTCATTTATATATATTTTAATTTCAGCATGCATCAACGCAGGGGTCTTATTATTGATTGTTAAAAGCACGTCATAACTGCTATAGGCGTGTAAGGCTGCTTTCACACTGAGGAGTTTTTGAAGCACTATTGTGTTAACAAGTTCCCGCCCGGCCTATAACCAGATGGCGGCCAGGCGAGAAGCTCGTCCCTCTGGGTGGATGCCATATGGCGTCCTTTCAGTCATGCGCAGTTTGCCTGCCCACAGAGCCACGCAGCGGCGCGATCTGTCACCGGCCATGTACCTCGGACACGGCCAATGACAGATCTGTGTACCGGCCCCGTTGCCAGTACCATGTGACCTACTGTGACCAATCACAGCAGGCCACATGACAGTTGTATACAATGGATGGCTTCCTTTCATGCCATCCATTGTATACTAGTGTGTCTAGCTGTGAATGGTCACAGCGATCACATGTACAAGCTGGGCTAATGACAGCCCAGCTGTGTCATGTGATTAGCCGTGGCCAAATCACAGCTAAGAACAAAAAAAATCCCCTGAATGAATCGAGTTCATTCAGGTAAATGCTTGCTTATAGCAAAGAAATTCTTTGCTTTAAGAAAATTGTGTAAAAAAAAAAAAAAAATACTGATCACTTCCCCAAAGTAGTACAATGTTACTATGGTAACATTATACCAGGGGCGGACTGACCATTTGGAAACTCAGGCACAGCCCGAGGGCCCGGGGTCAGTAGGGGGCCCCATGGGATGCCCCTGGTACCTTTTTCATAGGCTTTTTTGAGTTTGGGCAAGGACACAGGATCCCCTATTGCCCGGGGGTCCTGTGTCCGCCCCTGCATTATACTACTTTGGTCATAGTGAAATATGAAAAAAAATCTTAAAAAAAGAGAAATAAATTTAATAAAAAAATAATAAAAAATTAAAAAACTTAAAAACAAATGATCAATTTTTTTTTCGTACTGTCTACAGTCAGTGTCCCTAATCACCGCCATGCCAGTTATATGATGATGCTGCACTAGTGACAGTATGTAAAAAAAAAATGGTGAAAATCATTTTTTTTATTTATTAATTTCCAAAAAATTATGACAAAAAAATTACAACTTCAAAAAACTCGCCATGCCTGTTATGAAATACGCCGGACTGTTTACTTTGCAAAAAGAGGTCATTTAGGGGATATCTGTACTGTTCTGACATTCTTGGACCTCAAGAAATTAGATTGGCCGTCAGTACTTCAGGACTGATCAATATTCAGATATATTCCATAGTTTGTGAACTCTATAACTTTCCTACAGACTAAATAATACATTCTAATTTGGGTTATTTTCACCAAAGACATGTAGCAGAATACATTTTGGCCTGAATTTATGAAGAACAATTATTTATATGCAAAATTTTAAAACAGAAACAAAGAAAAACGTGTTTTTTTTTCAAAATGTTTGGTCTTTTTTTGTTAATTTAGCAAAAAATAAAATGGAGAAAAATGCTTCCCTATTCCCTATGTCTATTGGACAGTTGCGCTTTCGTTTCTGTGTAAAACTCCCACCTGCTGCATTTTTGGGGCATATTTGGTCAGTAAAATAAAACTCACCAAAAACCCATCACCCCATTGAAATCCATTGAAAATGCAGCAAAAGGCATCAAAAACGAACCTGTGTTGCAGTTTTTATGCAGTTTTTGAGTCACGCCCTGTAAAAAATGCACTGCAATCGTGGTAAAATCTCAGCAAAATCATGGCAAAAATGCATATGCGTTTTTACCATGGATCAGCATGAAAATGCCCTTAATGAGCATTGCTTCATTCTTCATAAACAAATCATATGTGTCATCCACCTGGCTGTGCTGTGTGATGGTGCTGTGTAAATACCAGGAAAATACACACAGTGATCTGTTAAGTGAGTATACTGTACATCTTTAAGGTAAAGTTCCCACAATTTTGCACCTCTCTCCTAGTTTCTACCATTTCTTTTCTTTTCACATTCTGTAAAAATAACTGCCAATGCTGCTCAGGGAGCGTCTGTGTTGTTGATTGGAGTACTGTGGAGGATTGTCGAACTACTATTAACATGGACATCTTAGTCTCCAAAATGCTGCCATCACAGAGCAACTTACCAGTTTAGGACAGTTTAGGCCAGCCATAGACAGATTGAAATGCGGTTGGTTCACCCGGAACCAGACAAATTTCGATCCATCTATGGGCAGGCTGGTTGTACTGAAGTCGATGAACAGTCTTGTTGGGTTTTTCTGGTGCAATCACTCCTCATTACTCCTCAAATCATCATTGTATTCTGATGGCAGGGAATCTCCCGCTGTCAGAATGCAATGGCGCAGCAGGAGGGATTTCCCCACCAATACCCGTAGTTGAAGAAAGAAAATTGCATCATTTATGACTTTCTTAACACATTAAAAAAGGCAAATTTCTGACTTATTATGCAGCCTGACTGCCATCAATAATCAAAACCAAGACTTCAATTGGGTTTTAGATTAGCACAGCATTTAGTAAATTCCCCTTCAGTATGTCTGTATGTCTGTGACTCATTAAAAATATGGATATTTTCAGCAATGGCCACCAGCATCTAAATGTCCCTGGAAACACTCTAAAATCTCTACCTAATCTGCTATACCACCTGTCACAAGTCCCCCACATGCCACGCCCACAGCGACTAGCTAACCGAGGTACGCATGTGCGGCCATGACTTGGGGTAAGAGGGAATAAAGGGGACTTAACTTTGAATATATAAAACTGTATATAAGATCAGCCGTGATGTACTTCCACAGCCCGCACTACCTTTTGGCCACCACCAGAGGGAGAGTCCACTCCAATCCAGATGGCTGACCACACACACTGGCAGATACAAATCTTATATTCAATCTGGTGCACTGACTAGAGTTGAGGAGCAGCCTAGCAATTGACACACCCTTCTAGGATTCCTCCAGCTATCCTACAGCTAGAACCCCGGTGTTAATCACTCTTTCACTGTCCACACCCCCCCACACCAGACACACCACAAAAGGTAGATTGCCACCACCCAGCAGTTTATCCGTGGAACGGTCTGCTGAGACACCCCACACACACAGATCTCCGTCTGGCAGATCTGTTACCTTTTACAATCCGCATGCAATCTGCCCACACGCAGTGCAATTGCATGCAGATTGGCAATGAGCTTGACCAAGTGTTTTAAGGCACTAAAATACAATACAATCTAATCTCTCCAATCGAATCTCTCCGAAGATATGAGCCCGTGCTTAAATACACAGAAGTCACTAATTAATTTTAAGATTTAATATCCCAAAAGTGGGCAGTGCATAAAATATGTACAAAATATAAAAAGTTACAGAAATACAAAAAATACAAGAAGACACACAAATGACTATTCACTATAAAATAAAAAGGGAATAAAACAGAATAAAACTTTACCAAGATCTATCCTGCGACTGGAACAAGTCAGAAAAAGTCTGCAATCCGTTAGTCGATCAACCAGCTCCATACGAATTACCCTGTCCCAATGCCCGGGTACTCAATTTATGGGGATATGGATGTAGGCGGGACATTAGTCTTCGGCCAATTGACCCTAAGGGGTTTTCCTGTACCTGCCCACAGGATGTTTTTGGTGCTGACCTGCCCAAGTTTAATCGGACCAAGTCGGGGACTGGATTTTCGACATCAGCACATCAGTCTGATCACGACAGTACCAAACACTGTTCGACTGTCGCACTCCAGTGCCACCTAACCATTTCCTGCATTTTCCTGGCCTTCTACCTAATCACAAATATGATTTTTATATGTTGGTGTGACCCACAGGGTGCCCAATCAAAAGGAAGTATTTTCATCTCTCTGCACCTACTATTTTAGCTGTTATGAGAGATTAAACATTTCCTTTGATGTATGTATAATATTTTAGAGCTTACAATGTCAGGGGGACAATCTGTCTACAGCCATTTCCTTCAAACCGGTTTCCCCAGAAGGTGACAAAACCTTATTAGCCCTCAGGTACCACTTCCAGAGGAAGCTAGGCTTTTGAGAAGGTGACAAAATCTTATTAGCACCTATGTGTCACTTCCAGAGGAAGCTAGGCTTTTCCGATGTTAATTGATGACCATTTGTCTGAGTACCTGTGACTGAATATTTCTTTAATGACAAGGACTGAAACTACATCCGCGATTACATTGTCATATCTTATCTACTCAAATCTGTACATTCATGTCAAATGTACGTCACACCACCATACAACACACTGTTGGTATGTTACTGAAAAATACAGATAGAATTAGGAGCTGATTGCTGAAACCATCTAATTCCACCTTGAAATACTCTAAAACCTCTCCCTGATCTGCTATAGGATTCTACAACACACTATGAGGGCTCATGTACACGGGACATTTGGAAAACACTTCTGAATGATGGAAACTGACTGCTGGAAAACGTAGGTTAAAAACGACAGTTTAGCCACGTTTGCTTACCGTGTTTATGTTTAGAAGTGTTTTTTTAAGATAACCTCAGGAGCAGGGGTGGACTGACCATTTGGAAACTCGGGCACTGCCTGAGGGCCCGGGGTCAGTAGGGGGCCCCATGAGATGCCCCTGGTACCTTTTTCATAGGCTTTTTTGAGTTTTGGACACAGGGGCCCCATGATCCCCTATTGCCCAGGGGCCCCATGAGTTGTCAGTCTGCCCCTGCCCAGGAGACCCTCCCAAATGCCCAGAATGCCCTGAAAACAGTAAAGAATTAACTATTTCAGACATTTTGAAAGAAATAGAGAGAGCAGAAGCAGAGAGAGCAGTATGTGTTGAGATTACCTGTCTTTTCTGGTTGTATTCACTATGGATCCCATCATGAGCATAATGCAGCATGTTCTACCATTTTTTCCTTCACGCAAAACCTGGAACTGACTGCGCTGGTGCACTAGGTCCATTTTAATACATGGAAAATGCTTTGCATGTATTTCTGATGATGAAAAAAGGGTCTGGACAGGATTTTGATATGGAACAGTTAAAAAACGCTTCTAAACACTTATAAATGTGGTTAGCCGCGTTTACAAGCATTTGATGTTTGAAACGCTGATAAAATCTACACCTGAACGCAAGTTTGGTGCACTCAAAAAACGAATGTAAACTCAACTGCCTGTAAACGATTGTAAACGACTATGTGTACATGGACACATAGGAAAACATTAAGGAGAGTTCAGTGGCTCCTGAACGTCAGTTTATCTGCTGCAGTGTACACAAGCCCTTAGTGTGTCTAGTGTGTCTATGACTCAGTGTAAATATAGATATTTTAAACAATGACCGCTAGCATCTAATTGTCCCTGGACATACTTTAAAATTTCTCCCTTATCTGCTATAACACTGTACAAGGAACTGTTAGTGTCTTGTGTAAATATTGATAGACAGCCATGGATCTAGGGCACTTGACCAGAATTCAGAGGCCAAGAAGTGCATTGTAGGTAAATGGCTGCTATGCATGCAAAGGCTGCATTAGGTTGCCATTTTCTTGAATTGTAAACAACTTGGTTTCAAGTCTAACTAATGGCTGGCCTGAACCTAAAGCTTATCTCTATTTATAATAATTTATTATAGTATTAGAATTAAGTAATCAGGTTTTGGAAAGTATAGTTATAAGTCTGTATAGACATGCCTAGTAATTCACATGCCGGGTGAATTACTAAAGGCTAATTAGACTGTTCAGTTTGCAAGGGAAAATGCACTTTGCACTGGAATTTTCCACAGAGCTTAGTGAATGAGGTGAAGCTGTGCAGACTTTCATCCTCCAATCTCTTGCAAGCAAAAATGCACTATTTTATTTTCCTTGCATGTGATTGGCTATTCTTTGCAAAGTGAAATTTCTCCACATTTACTGAGCTCTGTGGTTAATTCCCATGCAAGGTACAACTTCCCTTGCAAAGTTCAAATTTCTGTGCAAAATAAACTGCCTATTTGCCTTTAGTAAATTAACTCCATAGTAACCAATTGTATTGAAGCTTTCTAAATGGCAGATGAAAAAAAAATCATGAATTGGTGGAAAAGTATTTTCTATTTTGGAAAAGTATCATACTCAATAAAATTCAATTTAGTTTAGAGTTGACACTTTGATTAAACATACTTACCTATTTATAGTAGAGTAGAGGTCAACGTGCACAATTCTTTCTGCTTAATCTGAAGTGAACTAGGTTTATGTGATAAAATGATCGTGAATCAGCACTGTACGTGCTCAGCATACAGGGCCAAATTCTTATGTTTCCGTATTTTATTCTGGATGAGTGGTAGTAAAAATACTGACACTGCATGAAGTAGGGGCAGATGTACTGCCTGTGCAGTCTACTGTGCTCCTAGGGAATGGGAGGCATATCTAAAAGGAAATGTGGTAAAGTTAGATGGTAACATATCAAAATAAACAGGTGCAGCGCTAATACAAATTAATATATAGAATAGCTAAATAATTCAGTTATAAGAGTGGTAAAAGGTGACACATATGTCTAAAAATAACGGAGTGAAAAATTATTATTATGACTGAATGCATTAAAATAGAATACATATAAAGTGCAGAGTAATCATAACCACATTATGGTGGTAATAGTGGTAAAAATAGTCCAAACAATTGAACGTGAGGATCTTGTCAGATCACAACCAAAGTGCTTGGATTTCTTATCCAGGGGTGTCAGATGATGTCACTTAATAAGTGAAAAGCGCACTCACCAGAAGCGCACAAAAAACACGCATTTGAGATTACTACTGTCTCATCAGGTATGTGCAGGTCATCTGCTCCAAGATTAGGCCAGGTTCCTATTCCCTTCTGGGTCCCTTGACAGGCATCACAGCGTTGGGTCACCTCTATAATAGGCTCTGTAAATGATGGCACTCACAGAGAGAGCCCAACAAAGGATGTCACATAGCGTGATACTGTTTTTAAATGGAGTTTTATTTCCACAAAGCAAGGTTATAATCAAAAGGAAAGACAACTGATCATATATTATTCAGGATGGCCACCAGAAGTGGAGTGGCGTCTGGATGCTGTAGCCCCCCTGACACGTTTCGTGCAAAGCACTTAATCATAGGGTGCAGGCTTACAGCGACAGACGTCTAAGCAGGTGTATTTATATTGAAAAACGGTGCTTGTGCATATCACGCCAGCGCCATTTTGTCATGGACCAAAAGATTACATGGCATATCTCTGTGTCCATGAGAGGTGCGCACGCACTACGGTGCCATTTTGTTGGCAGTTTTAGACGCCAGCAACTGATACTGTTTACCAGATAAGAGAGGTTAGCTGTAAACCATGAAATCCAGCTTCAGGATAGGTAGGAAAAGTATCCTATTCGAACCATTATCAAAGGGGGGGGTAGAGAAAACTGCATAAAGAGTGCCCTTATTGTTATGCACCCTCTTAATACTTTTAGGTACCGCAAATCATGCAGCAAAGAAACCACCCCATACACATATACAAATGGATCGTTACAATTTGATCCCCTAATACTATATGTGTAAAAGTTGTCTAAGAACATTATGATTGAATATATCCAGTGATGACATCAAGGTAAGGATGTTAAATATAAAGTAAAACAACTGGTAAACACTGTAATAAGAATATTCATAGGAAATACAATTGTTAAAATGTTCATAAATATCTATATAAAAACGGTCCAGAAAAATCCACATGGTCAGTCATGAAAGCATAGCAGCATACATTACATATAAAAAAATATAAAATAAAATACCCAAATTTAATAGCAGAATTAAATAAAAATGAATAAAAATAATGAATACAAGAGGCAATACAGAATAGATAAAATAACCATTCTAAAAATATAATATAAAAATATTAAGATGAAACAATAAAAGCGATGACAAAAAATTATATATATGTTCCATATGGTGCCAATAATAGTTGAACTCGAAACTCTCAAAATTGATAAAAATAGGAGGAGGAGGAATTAGCTATAGAGGTTGGAGTGGAATTGGCCAGATAGGAGGTTCGAAAATCACTAGTGTGCCATAGAGAGGGTGGATCTCGGTGGAAGGGGGAGCTTGTTGCCCCTGGATGGGGATGGGGGTTGTGAATTACCCAATCACCAAGGTGACATGTGCCTCTCCTCCTCCAGCTGATGTTGTCCTGTTTGTATTACAACCAACCCCAGAAAGTCAAGTCGCACCTGCAGTTCTGGCCAAACCACTTGCATCACCACCGAGCTCAGCCCAGCCCATGAGTGTCCAATCCACAGTCCCACCAAACTATGTCTGTCATCCCCTGAAATGTTAACAGATGCAGGTAGGTACCCCATTTTTAGCCTGGGTGTGTCCAGGAGTGCGGGGCTGCTTGTAAAGTCCCAGGCTCTGGGAACAGTTTGGACAGTCCAGTAAATTCTACCTTCCAATTTCCTGATATGAAAAGTGGGGTAATGTTTAGGAAAAATGTATGCCATTGCTATACCTCATTCAACCTACATGAAAAATGGTAGCTATCAGTATATCATGGGGAAAAGACATTTTGATGACAAAAAAACAAAAACAGTCACCATAAAAATAAAGGAAACCCACTTTTACCTGGACTGTAGACAACACAAAGGCTCTTTACCATACATGTCGCTGTATGAAGTGCAATCCGCAGTGGATCACTTTTCACACACACGGCAGGCATGGCTGACAAACATTCAAGAGGCTGTCTCCAGAATGCTTCTTTTTTCTTTTAGACAGCTGAATGGGCTTTTTGAATGGGAATACTGCTCCGTAACTGCAAGCCTGTTGCAGCTTGGGTCCATGTTGTGTTTGGTGGTGATCTGCCCCTGAACATGAAAGGGGGGGGAATAATTTTTGCCAGCAGAAGTACAGTCCATTCCAGTTGTCTCTGCAGCTTAAGGGGGGCAGTTAAGAGTGGTAAAATTGAACGATCAATCTCTTATGTATAGTGTCCAAAATTTGTAAATAAACGCAACATCAAGTGATGAGTGAATCCGTGACAATTCTTCCTCCTCATGCACTCACCAGAAACATGGAATGAATGTGCATTCATAATAGAAAAACAAAAAGCAGGTGTCAGGAATGGACTGGCCAGCAATGGTGGGACTCACCTGCCTTATGGGCTGCAGTACCAGGGCTGGCCAGCGGGTGCTCCCAGCAATCAGAGACTCAACCTTGCAGCCAGTCAAACACCTGAAACTGCTTATGCTGGTGTATTTAAGGGATGGCCAGACCTGCAGACTCTGCCTTGGTGTGTGGTTTTCCTGGGTCCTGTATCTTGTTCCTGCATTCCTGTTCTTGTTCCTGGTCCTGTTCCTGTCTTGTTGCTGACCCTGTTTGATCCTGACCTCTGCTGACTTCTCCTGTTCTGATCCCTGGCTTGTGACCCCGACCATTCTCTGCCTAACCCCCTGTACCTACCTGCCTGTTAGTTGCTGTACCCGGCTAGTGACCTGACTACTCTCTGCCTGCTCCTCCTGTTCCTACCTGCCCGTTTGTTATTGACCCGGCCTGCCTGACGACGCTTGCATTGTATGTACTGTTATCTGTGGGTGGTTTGGTTTGTTTGCACTGTGTTATGTTTTAGTATTGCACTGTGTTTATGTATTGTTAGTGTTAATAAATCGTATTGTTTATAACATATCTGAAGCCTGCGTTTCCCTGCGTCAGTCACATACCTCTGGTCATACCCAGGAGCCCTGACATTACACCAAGGCCAATCCTGACCAGAAGTGGCTGCACAGGGAAGCCATCTTGGTTTGTTGATGGGAAGGATGGATCTTGATGAGGTTGTGTATTTATATCTGCTAGTGTTTGATGACAGAGAGTATGCTTATCAGACTCTGAAGGAGTATCCCAGGGATGAACTGCTAGAATGTATACGGCTCGCTCATGTTCTAGTAGATCAGGGCACAGAATTCTCTGAGGTGCAGCCATTGATTCAGGTTTGTGCGGAGTTGGTATCATCTGGTACCCCCGAATGCAGGGATGAATTTTTGCCACCATTTAGTGCCGACCAGGTAGAGTCCCTGGTGTGGTTATTAGAGGATGATGTGGGTTACTTTCTGGAGCGTTATTCTGCATGTTCACCACAGATACTAAGAGATTGTATAAACGCAGTGCAGTCTTTGGTCAGACAGGCTTTGTGTAAGCTCAGCTTTGTTCAACCCTTACTGCAGACATGGACAGATTTGTTGCACCCAGCCTCAGTCAGCTTGCAAAAACCCAGTCCTGCTTCTAATCTATTTCCTCAAAGCTCTATTCCTGCATTCCCAACAGCTCCTCCTGCCCTGCTATCTACCGCATGTCAGTACCCTGTTCCCACTCGCTGCACCTATCCTGCCTTTAACCCTGTAAAAAAGCCCTCTGTAGCAACTGTTCCCTCCCCTGTTCCATCCTCCAGTTCTTCTCTGTCTCCAGCTGCTCCATTCATTTGCAGACCTGTGTTTACTTGCAGTGCTCCAGTAGTTAAAACCAGAAAAAAGCGAAAATTCTTTCCAACCAATACCATCCTGCCAGTATCCAAACCGGTGAGCCTGCCATCTGAGAACCGGCCTTCCGTGACTCAGCCTGATGCCTCTACTCAGCCTGATGCCTCTACTCATCCTGATGCCTCTACTCAGCCTGATGCCTGTACCCAGCCTCATGCCTGTACCCAGCCTGATGCCTGTACCCAGCCTGATGCCTGTACCCAGCCTGATGCCTCTACTCTGCCTGATGCCGCTACTCAGCCTGATGCCTCTACTCAGCCTGATGCCTCCACTCAGCCTGATGCCTCTACCCAGTATGATGCTTCCACCCAGCCTGATGAACTGATCCAGCCTGATGATCCTATTAGGCCAGTTGACTCGATGCCCGCTGTTGATCCAGACGATCCGGTACCTGATGACCCGGTGCCCGCTGTCATGCCTGGTGACCCGATGCCCGCTGTCGAGCCAGACGATCCAGCGCCAGATGACCCGGTGCCTGCTGACGAGCCAGACGATCTGGTACCTGATCCGGTGCCCGCTGTCGTGCCAATTGACTCAGAGCCCGCTGTCGTGCCTGGTGACTCGGTGCCCACTGCCTTGCCAGATGACGCGGTGCCCGCTGGCAAGCCAAATGACCTGATGCCTGGTGACCCAGTGCCCGCTGTCATACCTGGTGACCCGATGCCCGCTGTCGAGCCAGACAATCCGGTACCTGATGACCCGGTGCCCGCTGTCGTGCCAATTGACTCAGAGCCCACTGTCGTGCCTGGTGACTTGGTGCCCACTGCCTTGCCAGATGACGCGGTGCCCGCTGTCGAGCCAAATGACCTGATGCCTGGTGACCCGATGCCCGCTGTCCAGCCAGACGATCCAATGTCTGACCCAGTGCCCGCGGTTATGCCAGTTGACTCGGAGCCCACTGCCTTGCCAGATGACGCGGTGCCCGCTGTCGAGCCAAATGACCTGATGCCTGGTGACCCGATGCCCGCTGTCCAGCCAGACGATCCAATGTCTGACCCAGTGCCCTCGGTCATGCCAGTTGACTCGGAGCCCACTGCCTTGCCAGATGACGCGGTGCCCGCTGTCGAGCCAAATGACCTGATGCCTGGTGACCCGATGCCCGCTGTCCAGCCAGACGATCCAATGTCTGACCCAGTGCCCGCGGTCATGCCAGTTGACTCGGAGCCCACTGCCTTGCCAGATGACGTGGTGCCCGCTGTCGAGCCAAATGACCTGATGCCTGGTGACCCGATGCCCGCTGTCCAGCCAGACGATCCAATGTCTGACCCAGTGCCCGCGGTCATGCCAGTTGACTCGGAGCCCACTGCCTTGCCAGATGATGCGGTGCCCGCTGTCGAGCCAAATGACCTGATGCCTGGTGACCCGATGCCCGCTGTCCAGCCAGACGATCCAATGTCTGACCCAGTGCCAGCGGTCATGCCAGTTGACTCGGAGCCCACTGTCGTGCCTGGTGACTCGGTGCCCGCCGCTCCGCCTGGGGGCCCGAGACCTGTCGCTCCGCCTGGGGGCCCGAGACCTGTCGCTCCGCCTGGGGGTCCGGCGCCCACCGCTCCGCCTGGGGGCCCGAGACCTGTCGCTCCGCCTGGGGGTTCGGCGCCCGCCGCTCCGCCTGGGGGTCCGGCGCCCGCCGCTCCGCCTGGGGGCCTGAGACCTGTCGCTCCGCCTGGGGGCCTGAGACCTGTCGCTCCGCCTGGGGGCCTGAGACCTGTCGCTCCGCCTGGGGGCCTGAGACCTGTCGCTCCGCCTGGGGGTCCGGCGCCCGCCGCTCCGCCTGGGGGCCCGAGACCTGTCGCTCCGCCTGGGGGTCCGGCGCCCGCCGCTCCACCTGGGGGCCCGAGACCTGTCGCTCCGCCTGGGGGTCTGGCGCCCGCCGCTCCGCCTGGGGGCCCGCTGCCTGCTGCTCCGCCTGGTGGCCCGGTGCCTGCTGCTTCGCCTGGTGATCCGATGTGCCTCTGCCCGGAGTCCAGCCCGATGTGCCTCTGCCCGGAGTCCAGCCCGATGTGCCTCTGCCCGGAGTCCTGCCCGATGTGCCTCTGCCCGGAGTCCAGCCCGATGTGCCGCTGCCCGGAGTCCAGCCCGATGTGCCGCTGCCCGGAGTCCAGCCCGATGTGCCGCTGCCCGGAGTCCAGCCCGATGTGCCTCTGCCCGGAGTCCAGCCCGATGTGCCTCTGCCCGGAGTCCAGCCCGATGTGCCTCTGCCCGGAGTCCTGCCCGATGTGCCTCTGCCCGGAGTCCTGCCCGATGTGCCTCTGCCCGGAGTCCAGCCCGATGTGCCGCTGCCCGAAGTCCAGCCCGATGTGCCGCTGCCCGGAGTCCAGCCCGATGTGCCGCTGCCCGGAGTCCAGCCCGATGTGCCGCTGCCCGCAGTCCAGCCCGGAGTGCCGCTGCTCAGAGTGCCGCTGCCCGGAGTGCCGCTGCCCGATGTGCCTCTGCCCGGTGTGCCGCTGCCCGATGTGCTGCTGCCCGGAGTCCTGCCCGGTGTGCCGCTGCCCGGAGTCCTGCCCGGGGGGCCAGTCTTTGATATCCCGCCAGTTACCAGACCCGGGCGGTGGAACATTTTGCCCAGCTAGGACTGTTTGGAGCGTCCTGAGGCTGCTCCTTGAGGGGGGGGTACTGTCAGGAATGGACTGGCCAGCAATGGTGGGACTCACCTGCCTTATGGGCTGCAGTACCAGGGCTGGCCAGCGGGTGCTCCCAGCAATCAGAGACTCAACCTTGCAGCCAGTCAAACACCTGAAACTGCTTATGCTAGTGTATTTAAGGGATGGCCAGACCTGCAGACTCTGCCTTGGTGTGTGTTTTTCCTGGGCCCTGTATCTTGTTCCTGCGTTCCTGTTCCTGTTCCTGTCTTGTTGCTGACCCTGTTTGATCCTGACCTCTGCTGACTTTTCCTGTTCTGATCCCTGGCTTGTGACCCCGACCATTCTCTGCCTGACCCCCTGTACCTACCTGCCTGTTAGTTGCTGTACCCGGCTCGTGACCTGACTACTCTCTGCCTGCTCCTCCTGTTCCTACCTGCCCGTTTGTTATTGACCCGGCCTGCCTGACGACGTTTGCATTGTATGTACTATTATCTGTGGGTGGTTTGGTTTGGTTTGTTTGCACTGTGTTATGTTTTAGTATTGCACTGCGTTTATGTATTGTTAGTGTTAATAAATCGTATTGTTTATAACATATCTGAAGCCTGCGTTTCCCTGCGTCAGTCACATACCTCTGGTCATACCCCGGGAGCCCTGACAGCAGGTCAGCCTTATCCACTGCCAGGTACAGGTAAAAGGTATGCACAGCTTTAAATCAACAAAGACAGTTGGTTCCCCCAAAAGGTGGCTCGATTGTTGGCAGCAAAATGACCCAACCTTGAAGGAAACAATTCACAAAAGAGCCAAAAAGAAACCGCTTATGGTGCAGTAAATTTTATTAACATATAAAGAAGCATCCACGTGGAGTATAGAAACTAATGTAATCCACTTACAAAGATGGCCGCTGGACCATCATATGGACACAGCGGCGTGACTGCAGCACGTAGGCTCCTCTCTGACACGTTTCGTGCACACACATGTTATCAAAGGGATCCGCTTCCTACTCCTTTACCAACACAGGGATGCACCGGTGTTCTGTGCATCCCCATACAGGCAGTCCCATTGATGTCTACTGGGACACAGCTGCTACTCCCAATTTGACATCCGTTTAGATGTAGGTCATGTCCCTGAACTCATACTATCTGCATTCAGGGACACACCCACACGGATGTCATATTGTCTGTGCAGCCCCTGTGTCATGATAGACTCCTTGTACAGGGTTGCATGGAACATCTGTGCATCCCAGCGTGGGAAAAAATGGCTCTGCACGGGTGTATGGTATAGTACAACCCATGGGAATGAAGCCTAGTTTTTCCTGGCGCTGTGCATTCAATAATGCCATCCTTTTTACAGGTTTCCTTAAGAATTCATCTAATATCAGAGGCTGGCTAGAATGGATCTTATGGAATCCACAATGTCAATTTCTGTGTTCACTGACAGCTATGTTGAGTGTAAAACAATTGTGCAACAGATAAGCTGTCGATTGTGTGTGAGGAAGCTGTATCCACAGAGGAAAAATGTACTTATCAATCCCATCAGCAATAACAGAATTCCTAGAGCTGATAAGAGTCACCCCACATAACGTCACCTGGTATTACCCAGCGTCATCTACCTGGGCAGCCAATAACATCTTGAAGACTAGAAAGCCTCATTAATTCCCCACCCTGATCTGACACATCATAAAGGCAACATGACTAATGCTAACAGTTTTCAGAGAAGGATGTTTTACAGAAACAATTGTTGGTACTCAGTGGTACTGACAATCGCAAATAAGGAGCAATTTATTGAATTCAAATGTCACTAGCATTTACACTTTGGCCTAAAGCACAATTTTATTTGCTAAACTCAGAAAGTATGATAATTATCCAGGCTGTGATATCAAGTGGACAGAATCTGCAGATTCCTACGGCTGCAATTAACAGATGCATGTGAATAGCTAAGGCTGCTGAGCCCATGCAATGCAATGGCAGGATGTCAGCAGCTAGTCATTTAGGAGAGGGGAGCAGTGACAAGCTACAGAAACACAGACACATAGGGTGGGGAGCAGTGACAGGCTACAGAAACACAGACACATAGGGAGGGGAGCAGTGGTGACAGGCTACAGAGACACAGACACATAGGGAGGGGAGCAGTGACATGCTACAGAAAGACAGTCACATAGGACAGGGGAGCAGTGATAGGCTACAGAGGCACAATCACATAGGAATGGGGAGCAGTGACAGGCTACAGAGGCACAATCACATAGGAATGGGGAACAGTGACAGGCTACAGAGGCACAATCACATAGGAATGGGGAGCAGTGACAGGTTACAGAAAGACAGTCACATAGGAGAGGGGAGCAGTGATAGGCTACAGAGACACAATCACATAGAAGAGGGGAGCAGTGACAAGCTACAGAGGCACAATCACATAGGAAAGGGAAGCAGTGACAGGTTACGGAAAGACAGTCACATAGGAGAGGGGAGCAGTGACAGGCTACAGAAACACAGACACATAGGAGAGGGGAGCAGTGACAGGCTACAGAAACACAGACACATAGGAGAGGGGAGCAGTGACAGGCTACAGAGACACAGACACATAGAGAGGGAAGCAGTGACAGGCTACAGAAACACAGACACATAGGGAGGGGAGCAGTAACAGGCTACAGAAACACAGACACATAGGGAGGGGAGCAGTGACAGGCTACAGAGACACAGCCACATAGGAGAGGGGTGCAGTGATAGGCTACAGAGACACAGCCACATAGGAGAGGGGTGCAGTGATAGGCTACAGAGACACAGACACATAGGAGAGGGGAGCAGTGACAGGTTACAGAGGCACAATCACATAGGGAGGGAAGCAGTGACAGGCTACAGAAACACAGACACATAAGAGAGGGGAGCAGTGACAGGCTACAGAAACACAGACACATAGGGAGGGGAGCAGTGACAGGCTACAGAGACACAGACACATAGGGAGGGGAGCAGTGGTGACAGGCTACAGAGACACAGACACATAGGGAGGGGAGCAGTGACAGGCTACAGAAAGACAGTCACATAGGAGAGGGGAGCAGTGATAGGCTACAGAGGCACAATCACATAGGAATGGGGAGCAGTGACAGGCTACAGAGGCACAATCACATAGGAATGGAGAGCAGTGACAGGTTACAGAAAGACAGTCACATAGGAGAGGGGAGCAGTGATAGCCTACAAAGACACAATCACATAGAAGAGGGGAGCAGTGACAGGCTACAGAGGCACAATCACATAGGAAAGGGAAGCAGTGACAGGCTACAGAGGCACAATCACATAGGAAAGGGGAGCAGTGACAGGTTACGGAAAGACAGTCACATAGGAGAGGGGAGCAGTGACAGGCTACAGAGACACAATCACATAAGAAAGGGGAGCAGTGACAGGCTACAGAGGCACAATCACATAGGAAAGGGGAGCAGTGACAGGCTACAGAGGCACAATCACATAAGAAAGGGGAGCAGTGACAGGCTACAGAGACAGAATCACATAGGAAAGGGGAGCAGTGACAGGTTACTGAGACAGAATCACATTGGAAAGGAGAGCAGTGACAGGCTACAGAGTCAGAATCACATAGGAAAGGGGAGCAGCGACAGGCTACATAAAGACAGTCACATAGAAGAGGGGAGCAGTGATAGGTTACAGAGACACAATCACATAGAAGAGGGGAGCAGTGACAGACTACAGAGACACAATCACATAGGAAAGGGGAACACTGACATGATACAGAGACATAATCACATAGAAGAGGGGAGCAGTGACAGGCTACACAAACACTGAAACATAGGAGAGGGGAGCAGTGACAGGCTACAGAGACACAATTACATAGGAAAGGGGAGCACTGACATGATACAGAGACACAATCACATAGAAGAGGGGAGCAGTAATAGGTTACAGAGACACAATCACATAGAAGAGGGGAGCAGTGACAGGCTACAGAGACACAATCACATAGGAAAGGGGAACACTGACATGATACAGAGACACAATCACATAGGAGAGGGGAGCAGTGACAGGCTACAGAAACACTGAAACATAGGAGAGGGGAGCAGTGACAGGCTGCAGAGGTACAATCACATAGGAAAGGGGAGCAGTGACAGGTTACAGAAAGACAGCCACATAGGAGAGGGGTGCAGTGATAGGCTACAGAGACACAGACACATAGGAGAGGGGAGCAGTGACAGGTTACAGAGGCACAATCACATAGGGAGGGAAGCAGTGACAGGCTACAGAAACACAGACACATAAGAGAGGGGAGCAGTGACAGGCTACAGAAACACAGACACATAGGGAGGGGAGCAGTGGTGACAGGCTACAGAGACACAGACACATAGGGAGGGGAGCAGTGACAGGCTACAGAAAGACAGTCACATAGGAGAGGGGAGCAGTGACAGGTTACAGAGGCACAATCACATAGGGAGGGAAGCAGTGACAGGCTACAGAAACACAGACACATAAGAGAGGGGAGCAGTGACAGGCTACAGAAACACAGACACATAGGGAGGGGAGCAGTGGTGACAGGCTACAGAGACACAGACACATAGGGAGGGGAGCAGTGACAGGCTACATAAAGACAGTCACATAGGAGAGGGGAGCAGTGATAGGCTACAGAGGCACAGTCACATAGGAGAGGGGAGCAGTGATAGGCTACAGAGGCACAATCACATAGGAATGGGGAGCAGTGACAGGCTACAGAGGCACAATCACATAGGAATGGAGAGCAGTGACAGGTTACAGAAAGACAGTCACATAGGAGAGGGGAGCAGTGATAGCCTACAAAGACACAATCACATAGAAGAGGGGAGCAGTGACAGGCTACAGAGGCACAATCACATAGGAAAGGGAAGCAGTGACAGGCTACAGAGGCACAATCACATAGGAAAGGGGAGCAGTGACAGGTTACGGAAAGACAGTCACATAGGAGAGGGGAGCAGTGACAGGCTACAGAGACACAATCACATAAGAAAGGGGAGCAGTGACAGGCTACAGAGGCACAATCACATAGGAAAGGGGAGCAGTGACAGGCTACAGAGGCACAATCACATAAGAAAGGGGAGCAGTGACAGGCTACAGAGACAGAATCACATAGGAAAGGGGAGCAGTGACAGGTTACTGAGACAGAATCACATTGGAAAGGAGAGCAGTGACAGGCTACAGAGTCAGAATCACATAGGAAAGGGGAGCAGCGACAGGCTACATAAAGACAGTCACATAGAAGAGGGGAGCAGTGATAGGTTACAGAGACACAATCACATAGAAGAGGGGAGCAGTGACAGACTACAGAGACACAATCACATAGGAAAGGGGAACACTGACATGATACAGAGACATAATCACATAGAAGAGGGGAGCAGTGACAGGCTACACAAACACTGAAACATAGGAGAGGGGAGCAGTGACAGGCTACAGAGACACAATTACATAGGAAAGGGGAGCACTGACATGATACAGAGACACAATCACATAGAAGAGGGGAGCAGTAATAGGTTACAGAGACACAATCACATAGAAGAGGGGAGCAGTGACAGGCTACAGAGACACAATCACATAGGAAAGGGGAACACTGACATGATACAGAGACACAATCACATAGGAGAGGGGAGCAGTGACAGGCTACAGAAACACTGAAACATAGGAGAGGGGAGCAGTGACAGGCTGCAGAGGTACAATCACATAGGAAAGGGGAGCAGTGACAGGTTACAGAAAGACAGCCACATAGGAGAGGGGTGCAGTGATAGGCTACAGAGACACAGACACATAGGAGAGGGGAGCAGTGACAGGTTACAGAGGCACAATCACATAGGGAGGGAAGCAGTGACAGGCTACAGAAACACAGACACATAAGAGAGGGGAGCAGTGACAGGCTACAGAAACACAGACACATAGGGAGGGGAGCAGTGGTGACAGGCTACAGAGACACAGACACATAGGGAGGGGAGCAGTGACAGGCTACAGAAAGACAGTCACATAGGAGAGGGGAGCAGTGACAGGTTACAGAGGCACAATCACATAGGGAGGGAAGCAGTGACAGGCTACAGAAACACAGACACATAAGAGAGGGGAGCAGTGACAGGCTACAGAAACACAGACACATAGGGAGGGGAGCAGTGGTGACAGGCTACAGAGACACAGACACATAGGGAGGGGAGCAGTGACAGGCTACATAAAGACAGTCACATAGGAGAGGGGAGCAGTGATAGGCTACAGAGGCACAATCACATAGGAATGGGGAGCAGTGACAGGCTACAGAGGCACAATCACATAGGAATGGGGAGCACTGACAGGCTACAGAGGCACAATCACATAGGAAAGGGGAGCAGTGACAGGTTACAGAAAGACAGTCACATAGGAGAGGGGAGCAGTGATAGGCTACAGAGACACAATCACATAGAAGAGGGGAGCAGTGACAGGCTACAGAGGCACAATCACATAGGAAAGGGAAGCAGTGACAGGCTACAGAGGCACAATCACATAGGAAAGGGGAGCAGTGACAGGTTACGGAAAGACAGTCACATAGGAGAGGGGAGCAGTGACAGGTTACGGAAAGACAGTCACATAGGAGAGGGGAGCAGTGACAGGCTACAGAGACACAATCACATAAGAAAGGGGAGCAGTGACAGGCTACAGAGACAGAATCACTAAGGAAAGGGGAGCAGTGACATTCTACAGAGGCACAATCACATAAGAAAGGGGAGCAGTGACAGGCTACAGAGGCACAATCACATAGGAAAGGGGAGCAGTGACAGGCTACAGAGGCACAATCACATAGGAAAGGGGAGCAGTGACAGGCTACAGAGGCACAATCACATAAGAAAGGGGAGCAGTGACAGGCTACAGAGACAGAATCACATAGGAAAGGGGAGCAGTGACAGGCTACTGAGACAGAATCACATTGGAAAGGGGAGCAGTGACAGGCTACAGAGGCACAATCACATAGGAAAGGGGAGCAGTGACAGGCTACAGAGTCAGAATCACATAGGAAAGGGGAGCAGTGACAGGCTACAGAGACACAATTACATAGGAAAGGGGAGCACTGACATGATACAGAGACACAATCACATAGAAGAGGGGAGCAGTAATAGGTTACAGAGACACAATCACATAGAAGAGGGGAGCAGTGACAGGCTACAGAGACACAATCACATAGGAAAGGGGAACACTGACATGATACAGAGACACAATCACATAGGAGAGGGGAGCAGTGACAGGCTACAGAAACACTGAAACATAGGAGAGGGGAGCAGTGACAGGCTGCAGAGGTACAATCACATAGGAAAGGGGAGCAGTGACAGGTTACAGAAAGACAGCCACATAGGAGAGGGGTGCAGTGATAGGCTACAGAGACACAGACACATAGGAGAGGGGAGCAGTGACAGGTTACAGAGGCACAATCACATAGGGAGGGAAGCAGTGACAGGCTACAGAAACACAGACACATAAGAGAGGGGAGCAGTGACAGGCTACAGAAACACAGACACATAGGGAGGGGAGCAGTGGTGACAGGCTACAGAGACACAGACACATAGGGAGGGGAGCAGTGACAGGCTACAGAAAGACAGTCACATAGGAGAGGGGAGCAGTGACAGGTTACAGAGGCACAATCACATAGGGAGGGAAGCAGTGACAGGCTACAGAAACACAGACACATAAGAGAGGGGAGCAGTGACAGGCTACAGAAACACAGACACATAGGGAGGGGAGCAGTGGTGACAGGCTACAGAGACACAGACACATAGGGAGGGGAGCAGTGACAGGCTACATAAAGACAGTCACATAGGAGAGGGGAGCAGTGATAGGCTACAGAGGCACAATCACATAGGAATGGGGAGCAGTGACAGGCTACAGAGGCACAATCACATAGGAATGGGGAGCACTGACAGGCTACAGAGGCACAATCACATAGGAAAGGGGAGCAGTGACAGGTTACAGAAAGACAGTCACAT
Organism: Staurois parvus; assembly: GCF_062004578.1. NCBI lineage: Eukaryota > Metazoa > Chordata > Amphibia > Anura > Ranidae > Staurois > Staurois parvus. Next base: position 2,109,874 of record NW_028318382.1, read on the forward strand.
AGGAGAGGGGAGCAGTGATAGGCTACAGAGACACAATCACATAGAAGAGGGGAGCAGTGACAGGCTACAGAGGCACAATCACATAGGAAAGGGAAGCAGTGACAGGCTACAGAGGCACAATCACATAGGAAAGGGGAGCAGTGACAGGTTACGGAAAGACAGTCACATAGGAGAGGGGAGCAGTGACAGGTTACGGAAAGACAGTCACATAGGAGAGGGGAGCAGTGACAGGCTACAGAGACACAATCACATAAGAAAGGGGAGCAGTGACAGGCTACAGAGACAGAATCACTAAGGAAAGGGGAGCAGTGACATTCTACAGAGGCACAATCACATAAGAAAGGGGAGCAGTGACAGGCTACAGAGGCACAATCACATAGGAAAGGGGAGCAGTGACAGGCTACAGAGGCACAATCACATAGGAAAGGGGAGCAGTGACAGGCTACAGAGGCACAATCACATAAGAAAGGGGAGCAGTGACAGGCTACAGAGACAGAATCACATAGGAAAGGGGAGCAGTGACAGGCTACTGAGACAGAATCACATTGGAAAGGGGAGCAGTGACAGGCTACAGAGGCACAATCACATAGGAAAGGGGAGCAGTGACAGGCTACAGAGTCAGAATCACATAGGAAAGGGGAGCAGTGACAGGCTACAGAGACACAATTACATAGGAAAGGGGAGCACTGACATGATACAGAGACACAATCACATAGAAGAGGGGAGCAGTAATAGGTTACAGAGACACAATCACATAGAAGAGGGGAGCAGTGACAGGCTACAGAGACACAATCACATAGGAAAGGGGAACACTGACATGATACAGAGACACAATCACATAGGAGAGGGGAGCAGTGACAGGCTACAGAAACACTGAAACATAGGAGAGGGGAGCAGTGACAGGCTGCAGAGGTACAATCACATAGGAAAGGGGAGCAGTGACAGGTTACAGAAAGACAGTCACATAGGAGAGGGGAGCAGTGATAGGCTACAGAGACAGAATCACATAAGAAAGGGGAGCAGTGACAGGCTACAGAGACAGAATCACATAGGAAAGGGGAGCAGTGACGGACTACAGAGACAGAATCACATAGAAAAGGGGAGCAGTGACAGGCTACAGAGACAGTATCACATAGGAAAGGGGAGCAGTGACAGGCTACAGGGACAGTTTCACATAGGAAAGGGGAGCAGTGACAGGCTACATAAAGACAGTCACATAGAAGAGGGGAGCAGTGATAGGTTACAGAGACACAATCACATAGGAAAGGGGAACACTGACATGATACAGAGACACAATCACATAGGAGAGGGGAGCAGTGACAGGCTACAGAGACACAGACACATAGTAGAGGGGAGCAGTGACAGGCTACAGAGACACAGACACATAGTAGAGGGGAGCAGTGACAGGCTACAGAGACAGGTTTTCTTTAATGAAACATCAGGGGTCTAAAAGATCTCTGATGTTTCACCTTTCCTCCAATGAGGTGCAGTGACAGGCTACAAAGACACAGTCATGTACAGTAAGATAGAGGATAGAAGATAGAGAACACAGTCATATAGGAGAGAGCAGAAATGAGAGACTGCTGAGACAAAGTTACATAGCAGAGGGGAACAGTGAAAGGAGTGGAGTCACAGTCATAGTGGAGGAGAGCAGTGAAATACTAAAGCTGCATAGGAGAGACAAGTGGGTAAGAGGCTGCAGAGATGAAATCACACGAGAGAGGAGTAAGAAACACAATCACATAAATGAGGGGAGTAAAGATGCAGCCACATAGAAAAGGGTGACAGGCTATAGAGACACAGCCGTATTTGAGCAGGGAAAAGCCTCCAGTTCTACTAAAAACAATAGATCTATAGAAATGTGCTAATGTATTTCTATGTATGACTTCTCCCCCCCCCCCCCTCTCCCTTGGCAAGATTAAGTACTAAATCTAAGCATGTGGTAGATTTGTTTTCAGCTATTATGGTTAAAAATTGCCGTTGTAGTTAAGAGCTAGGACTATTGTCAGATAGCCATGCTTGAAATGTTAATGCTTCTAACATGGGCACCAATGTAACTCACATACTTATAATGGGAATATATATATATATATATATATATATATATATTTATATATACAGTTGTGTTCAAAATAATAGCAGTGTGTTGAAAAAAGTGAATAAAACTCAAAATCCTTCTAATAGCTTTTATTTACATACACACAAATGCATTGGGAACACTACACATTCTATTCCAAATCAAAACATAAAGAAAATAGATCAAATTTGTGTTGTTCCTCTAAAAAAAAATTGAAGAAAAGTGAATATTAGACTGTTCAAAAAATAGCAGTGTTTGCATTCTTCTTTACAAACTCAAACATTCACTATATAAACTGAAAAATGTTTGAAGATTTTGCTTTCCTTTGAATCACTTAATGAATATTTCGTTGTATAAGCACTGTTTCTGAGAACTGCTGTACATCTGTGTTGCATGGAGTCAACCAACTTCTGGCACCTGTGAACAGGTATTCCAGCCCAGGATGATTGGACTACATTCCACAGTTCTTCTCTATTTCTTGGTTTTGCCTCAGAAACTGCATTTTTGATGTCACCCCACAAGTTTTTTATTGGATTAAGATCCGGGGATTGGGCTGGCCACTCCATAACATCAATCTTGTTGGTCTGGAACCAAGATGTTGCATGTTTACTGGTGTGTTTGGAGTCGTTGTCTTGTTGGAACACCCATTTCAAGGGCATTTCCTCTTCAGCATAAGGCAGCATGACCTCTTCAAGTATTCTGATGTATTCAAACTGATCCATGATCCCTGGTATGCGATAAATAGGCCCAACACCGTAGTATGAGAAACATCCCCATATCATGATGCTTGCACAACCATGCTTCACTGTCTTCACAGTATACTGTGGCTTGAATTCAGTGTTTGGGGGTCATCTGACAAACTGTCTCCGGCCACTAGACCCAAAAAGAACAATCTTACTTTCATCAGTCCTCAAAATGTTGCGCCATTTCTCTTTAGGCGAGTCAATGTGCTCTTTGGCAAATTGTAACCTCTTCAGCACGTCTTTTTTTCAACAGTGGGACTTTGCGGGGGCTTCTTGCAGATAGCTTGGCTTCACATGGGCGTCTTCTAATTGTAACAGTACTCACAGGTAACTTTAGACCTTCTTTGATCTTCCTGGAGCTGATTGTGGGCTGAGTCCTTGCCATTTTGGCTATTCTTCTATACATTCGAATGGTAGTTTTTCGCTTTCTTCCACGTCTTTCAGGTTTTGGTTGCCATTTTAAAGCATTTGCGATCATTTTAGCTGAGCAGCCTATAATTTTCTGCACTTCTTTATATGTTTTCCCCTCTCCAATCAACCTTTTAATCAAGGTACACTGTTTTTCTGAACAATGTCTGGAATGACCCATTTTCCTCAGAATTTCAGAGAGAAATGCACTGTAACCAGCATGTACAACATTTGCTGCCTTCCTTCCTTAAATAAGGGCAATAATTGCCACCTGTTTTTCAAAGAATGAATGACCTCACTAATAGAACTCCACACTGCTATTATTTTGAACATGCCCCTCTCAATTAGTGATTCAATTACACAGAATCAGCAGCATGCATGTCATGACTGTTAGGTCTGTTGGATTTCTATTACTCTACTACACCTGCTAGTAAATTTTTTGCCATGTAGAAATATAATTTCTACCAAAAACAGTGATTGATCAGGTTAGTGATGTCTGACTGCTATTATTTTGAACACAACTGTATATTATATATGTATGTGTGTATATATATATATATATATACACACATATATATATACAGTTGCAAGAAAAAGTATGTGAACCCCTTGGGATTACGTGGAGTTTTGCATGAATTGGGCATAAAATGTGCTCTGAACGTCATCTAAGTCACAACAATAGAAGAACACAGTCTGCTGAACATAATACTACACAAGCATTAGATGTTGCCATGGTTTAATTGCACATAACATGTAAACATTCACAGTGCAGGGAGGAAAAAGTATGTGAACCTTTGGACTTAATAACTGGTTGACCCTCCTTTGGCAGCAATAACCTCAACCAAACGTTTCCTGTAGTTGCAGATCAGACCTGCACAACGATCTGGAGTAATTTTGGACCACTCCTCTTCACAAAACTGTTTCAGTGTAGCAATATTCTTGGGATGTCTGGTGTGAATCGCTCTCTTAAGGTCATGCCACAGCATTTCAATCGGGTTGAGGTCAGGACTCTGACTGGGCCACTCCAGAAGGCATATTCTGTGCTGTTGCAGCCATTGTTTTGTTGAATTACTTGTATGCTTTGGGTCATTGTCCTGTTGCATCACCCATCCTCTGCGGAGCTTCAGTTGGCGGACAGATGGTCGTACGTTTTTCTGCAAAATGTCTTGATAAACTCTGGAATTCATTTTCCCATCAATGACAACAATCCGTCCAGGCCCTGAGGCAGCAAAGCAGCCCCAAACCATGATGCTCCCTCCGCCATGTTTTACAGTGGGGATGAGGTTTTGATGTTGGTGTGCTGTGTCTTTTTTTCTCCACACATAGTGTTGTGTGTTCTTCCCAAACAACTCAATCTTGGTTTCATCTGTCCACAGTATATTTTGCCAGTAGTGCTGTGGAACATCCAGGTGCTCTTTTGCAAACTTCATACGTGCTGCAATATTCTTTTTGGACAGCAATGGCTTCCTCCGTGGTGTCCTCCCATGTACTCCATTCTTGTTTAATGTTTTCCTTACTGTAGATGTGTCAACAAAAATGTTAGCATGTGCCAGAGATTTCTGTAGGTCTTTAGCTGACACTCTGGGATTCTTCTTTACCTCATGCAGCATTCTGCGCTGTGCTCTTGCAGTCATTTTTACAAGACGACCAAGCCTACGGAGAGTAGCAACAGTGCTAAACTTTCTCCATTTGTAGACAGTCTGTCTTACCGTGGACACATGAACATCAAGGCTTTTGGAGATACTTTTGTAACCCTTTCCAGCTTCATGCAAATCAACAATTCTTGATCGTAGGTCTTCTGAGAGCTCTTTTCTGCGAGGCATGGTTCACATCAGACAGTGCTTCTTGAGACCAGTAAACCCAAAACAGGTGTGTGTTTTTTAAGGGCAGGACAGCTGTCAGCAACACATCCAATATCATCACACTGATTGGAGTCAAGGTTGGCTCACTCCTGGCTCCAATTAGCTCTGGGAGAAGTCATTAAGCTAGGGCCTCACATACTTTGTCCTCCCTGCACTGTGAATGTTTACATGTTATGTGCAATTAAACAATGGCAACATCTAATGTTTGTGTAGTATTATGTTCAGCAGACTGTGTTCTTTTGTTGTGACTTAGATGACGTTCAGAGCACATTTTATGCCCAATTCATGCAAAACTCCACGTAATCCCAAGGGGTTAACATACTTTTTCTTGCAACTGTATATATATATATATATATATATATATATATACACACTGCTCAAAAAAATAAAAGGAACGCTTTTAAATCAGAGTATAGCATCAAGTCAATTGAAATCCTGGGATATAGATCGGGTCAGTTAAGTAGCAGAGGGAGTTGTTAATCAATGAACTTAACAACAGGTGTACTAGATGGGCAACAATGAGATGACCCCCAAAACAGGAATAGTTTTACAGGTGGAGGCCACTGACATTTTTTTCCCTACTCACCTCTTCTTACTGTTTTTCACTGGTTTTGCATTTGGCTAGGGTCAGTGTCACTATCGGTAGCTTGAGGTGATACCTGGACCCTATAGAGGTTGCACAAGCAGTCCAACTCCTCCAGGATGGCACATCAATCCGTGCCATTGCCAGAAGGTTTGCTATATCTCCCAGCGCAGTCTCAAGAGCATGAAGGAGATTCCAAGAGACAGGCAGTTACTCCACACTGCTATTATTTTGAACATGCCCCTTTCAATTAGCGATTCAATTACACAGAATCAGCAGCATGCATGTCATGACTGTTGGGTCTCTTGGATTCCTATTTCTCAACTACACCTGCTACTAAATTATTTGCCATGTAGAAATATAATTTCTACTAAAAACAGTGATTGATCAGGTTAGCGATGTCAGACGCTATTATTTTGAACACAACTGTATATATATATATATATATATATATATACTATATTGCCAAATGTATGTGCCTCTACACGCACATGAACGTTAATGGCATCCCAGTCTTAGTAGGATTCAATATTGAGTTGGCCCACCCTTTGCAGCTATAAAAGCTTCAACTCTTCTGGGAAGGCTGTCCACAAGGTTTAGGAGTGTGTCTATGGGAATGTTTGACCATTCTTTCCAGAAACACATTTGTGAGGTCAGGCACTGATGTCGGACGAGAAGGCCTGGCTCACAGTCTCCATTCTAATTCATCCCAAAGGCTTTATATCAAGTTGAGGTCAGGACTCTGTGCAGGCCATTCAAGTTCCTCCACCCCAAACTCGCTCATCCATGTCTTTATGGCCCTTGCTTTGTCCACTGGTGCACAGTCATATTGAAACAGGAAGGGGCAATCCCCAAACTGTTCCCACAAAGTTGGAAGCATGAAACTGTCCAAAATGTCTTGGTATGCTGATGCCTTAAGAGTTCCTATCTGTGAAACTAAGGGGCCAAGCCCAACCCCTGAAAAACAACCCCACATCATAATCCTCCCTCCACCAAATTTTACACTTGGCACAATGCAGTCAGGCAAGTACCGTTTTCCTGGAAACTGCCAAACCCAAACATGTCCATTGGATTGCCAGACAGAGAAGCATGGGTCATCACTCAGAGAACACATCTCCACTACTCTAGAGTCCAGTGTCGGCGTGCTTTACACCACTTTATCCGACGCTTTGCATTGCACTTGGTTACATAAGGCTTGGATGCAGCTGCTCGGCCATGGAAACCCATTCCATGAAGCTCTCTATGCACTGTTGTTGTGCTAATCTGAAGGCCACACAAAGTTTGGAGGTCTTTAGCTATTGATTCTGCAGACAGTTGGCGACTTCTGTGTACTGTGCGCTTCAGCATGCGCTGACCCCGCTCTGTCATTTTACATGGCCTACCACTTAGTGGCTGAGTTGCTGTTGTTCCCAGTTGCTTCCACTTTGTTATAATACCACTAACAGTTGACCGTGAAATATTTAGTAGCAAGGAAATTTCACAGATGGACTTATTGCACAGGTGCTAACCTATCACGGTACCATGCTTGAATTCACTGAACTACTGAGAGCGACCCATTCTTTCACATGTTTGTAGTAACAGTCTGCATGCCTAGGTGATTGATTTTATAGACCTGTGGCTATGGAAGTGACTGGAACACCTGAATCCAATGATTTAGAGGGGTGTCCCAATACTTTTGTCAATATAGTATATATATATTTATGCAGGGATGTTTGATTCCTATCGCCCCACGCCCGGGACATGTAGTTCCGGTCATTGGGCAGGTCGTTATTTTCTACTTTTGCCCAGCTTGCAAGCAGCGGGCTCACCTGTCAGGTGGAAGCATTCAGGCGGCAGCACTGTAGCCCAATTGCTTCCATACAGTGCCAGCCTCCCCCCCCCGGGCTCCGCTTGCCCATCTCCCCTCCCCTTCTTGTCCTGACCTGGAAGTGAAGTTATGATGTCACTTCCGGGTCCTCGAAAGATTCACAACCATGGAAGCCGGGAAAGAATGTAATGCGGTGCAACGTGCACCACATTACATTCAGTGGAGCAGAGGGGGGACATCCAGGGTCTAAAAGATGCCTCAATAAAGAGAACCTGTTACCAAAAAGTCATCACATAGGGGTGAAAGTCCCCTATGTGATGAAAAAAAAGTTTTTTTTAATTGTAAAAAATTAAAGTTACACCCAAGCACATACCATCCCCCCACCCAAAAAAATTGATGCCCCCCCACATATACGCACGTACAAACGTAAAAGCACACACTGGGGTGCCTACGCATGAAAATGTTGATTTTGATACACATGTCACATATAACCGCGCACGCCAGAATGAGAGCAATAATTATAGCAAGAGACCTCCTCCATAACGCTACACTGATGACCTATAAGGAGCTTTAAAAGTGTCGACCTATAGAAAGTATAGGGTACTGAAGTTCGTCGCCATTTCACGAGCGTGCACAAATTTAAGGTTTGACAAGTCGGTGCAACCTCATCTTTTATATTTTACAAAAAAATAGGGTAATTTACTTCTTTTTTGTGCCCTAAAATGAACTTACTTGTATTTTTTACTGCAATTTTGCAGTAATTTCGTGTGACATTAAAAAATTAGAACCACCACTATTTTATTCTCTAGGGTCTCTTCTTTCAGAAAATATATCATGTTTGGGGGTTTTGTGTAATCTTCAGGCCTAAAATGATTTTTTAAACTTGTGCAAAAATGTGAAAACGGCCCTGGCAGCGAAAGGGATAAAGGATAAGTCCAACACTCCCCTTTCCTGACCAGCACCCAATCAGTGCTCATTACACTGCAAGGTCTCTCTCCTCCCTGCTAGTCCCGGGGTGCGGTGCTGGAGACAGGCAGGGAGCTGAGGAGGAAATAAACAGCGCAATGTTAAAAATATTTAACGTTTAATGCAGGCCATAGATGGGGAGAAAAACGGCAGATTTTCAGCCGATTAACGAACTATCGGTCGGTCTAAAAAACTTACCTGACCACCAATTATTACGAAAATCGGCCGATTAATGAGTAACCTATAACGGGAAATGATGTCATTTTGTGGCCTTTGTGATCCTTTTTCGGAAAACGATCGTTCGTTTTTGACCATCAATGAGGATAAAGTCGGGCGTTTTTCGAGAATTTTCCAACATCACCGATAATCTGAAAGTCCAAAATACACGAAAAACGGCCGACAAAATCGTCCACTAACGATAAGATAATCGGCCGGTTTTATTTTCGGACGAAAAATCGGCCGTTTTTCTCCCCATCTATGGCCTGCATAAGTCGCCATAAAGCCCCTTTTGTTTTTAAAAGCCCCAGAAATTCCTAATACCACATCTGATTTAAATACAATTTTGGTTAAAAAAAATGTATCTGGACAAGTAGATTGTAATGGGGGACAAGTAGATTGTCATGGGGAACAAGTAGATTGGGGCACAAATTTAGTCCCTGGACAAGTAGTTTTTTCAAAAATTTTTACACCCATATATAAATATATATACGTTATACATATAGAAAATGGTATGCAGTAAGAATGTCATGGTGTAATGGTTTACAGTTATGCTGTACAATTATACTTGTGCAGCCGCTCTGTGTCTGGTAGAATAAGTTCTAGGAATTACCTTGGCTGAGTTCCTTAATGGAATGGAGCCAAGGTACTTCTATGCTCAAGTCCTTGAGTTGTCTCCTATCAGCGCTCGAGCTCTGCACCCGGAGATAATCTGATGGGATCTGTTATTGGGTTCAAATACCAAGGACATTCTCAAATAGTACAAGGATCAGTGCCATTTGAAGGCCAATACATGATCTGAGCCAATTCTTTTGAGACAGAATCACTGGGACCAGTGTTTGCAGTCCACCTCATATTACACAGTTTGTTGCCTGTTCTTACATAAGAAACAGTAGCTGCCTGATTTTGTATTTCAATGGTTTTTATTAATTTTAAATAGTAGAAAACAGAGGCAACAAAACACACCCATGCAGGGGCTATCAATTGCACCGATAAAAAAGGCATAATAGAGCAAACAACGCTCTAATTCCAATAAGGCAAAACATATGCCCACGCAGGGGCTATCAATGGCACATAGGTTACAATAACATCAGTGAAACTCTGACTATCGCAACTAAAGACAGCTGTCCACTGTCACACCAAAACAAACAGAAAAGGAGAGAAGAAGAGCAGAAAAGAAAGAAAAAAAAAAAACACACACACCAAAGAGCAGGGGTCCACGAGCGCCAATACCAAACTCCATTACCTCCCCACACTGGCCAGGGGGAGCGTGGGGAAGGCGTATTGCAACCACGGCTCCCATATTTTCGAAAATTTATGTTGAGAGTCATTGCATATACTCGACATCTGTTCGTTGAGCATCATAGTAGTCATACGATCCCGCATCCCCGACTCTTCCAGGCCTGAGCAATTGTCCTAGTGGCCGATAAAAACAAATAGGAAGCCAACCGCTGCTGATGAGCCAAGAGGCCCGGTATGGGGCAATGAAGCAAAGCATACCGAGCATCCCGGCGTATGGAGAGATGGAACAAAGTGAAAAGGAGGCCAAACACACGAGACCAAAAACGAACCAATCTCGGGCATGACCACCAGGTATGCAGTACATCGCCACGATGGCCACAATCCCGAAAACATCGATCACTACAGGCAGGGTTAGCCTGGGCCAGACAAGCCGGAACCCAGTACCAACGAAACAATACCTTGTAGGCTGCTTCCAGCATGGTTAGCTCCCTGATTTTAATGCTTAAAGTGTTACTAAACCCACAACAGTAAAATCAGTCTGTATATGCAGTAAAACAATGCTTGTTATACTCACTGTGGAAACTAAGAGGTTTATCCTCTGCATTGTGTAAAAAGGCTGTTTGATCCTGTCTTCTTTGATCCTCCCCTTCTTCCACTGCTCCCAATCCATCTGCTGATAGTACAGAGCTCTAGGAGTAATTATACACATACTCAGTTTAGTGTGTATGGCTGGAGAGGTTCTTTTTTTTTTCTTTGGGAGGGTGCATGTGATCAGCACAGGGCCAATCAGCACTGTCCAGACAGGAGGTCAGGGGTTATGCAACATCATAGGACAGTCAGAGCAGAATGAAAACTCCTCCTACAAGCTTTAACCAGTGCTCAGCTGGACACTGATAGAAGTTACAATACTGCTATATACTATTGATGAGAAAAGGTATTTAGCAGTTTATATTTACTACAGTAATTGCCATGTTGTGTGTACTGTGGGAGACCAGATATAGTGAATGCAGGGTCCTGGGTTTAGTAACACTTTAAGGAGCTGGAGACTATTCTGAACTGATTAAAACGGTCACTGGTAGTTATTAGGTGGTTCCGTAGGTGAGTGCTGAGGCAAATCCCCCTTTAGACGTTTGAGCTTCTAACTACCTTACTCATACTATAGAGCCATCATTTCAGCGGAAACTGGACTTGAACGAGGAAGGAAGAGCCGCCATGTTGGGAGAATACAATTGTTTAATGAAAGTTTAACAAATTTAAAGATTGAGGAAAAATTTGGGGGGGAATTGCCTCCCCATTCTTCAGGGCTGTTAGTATGTGCTAACAGAGATAGGTAGGCTCCATGGTGGCACCTGAATGTCTTGCAGTGGAAAATGCTGGCTTATGTGATGCAGAGGCCCTACTATACAGTAAGCAGCTATATAATGGGGCTACCTCTAGAGCATCTCCCATCTTAAATATGCTCATATTTAATGTTAATGTGTACTGAACAGTAAACTGGACTTTAGTGTGATCACACATATCGGATCTCAATTACTTCACTGCAGACCTCAGATCAGCCCTAATTCATGTACCTTCACTCTGCAGATCAGTCCCATTTCATGCACCTTCAGACCTCAGATCAACCTCAACCAGGGCCTTCTTTAAAGTTGATTGGACCATGGGCAAACATTTTTTTGGGCCCCCCCATACAATTTTACTGGTACATTACACAGGATCCCCTCCCCCATACTACACAGGGTCCAACCCCCATACTGCTGTCATCATTACACAGACCCCCCTTCCTCATATTACCCCCATCATTGTACAGTAAGCACATTTGACCTTCTTTTAATTCATGGACATGTGTTGAGTCCATTGGATTGGCACATGGTGGTGGAGCACTATTAGAAAATGGAAAGAAGAGTAATTGCTAAGCACCACAAGATTCTGCTTGTACACTGGATGGTGTGAGACTTTATACTAATATAAGATTTTTGCTTATGGCGGACACTTTTATTTAGTACTACTTGCCTATTTAAGCAAAATACCTTCTTTCAAATATAGATTTCTACTTTTGAGAATGTATCTTACACTATAGAAGGGGCAGCTACGTATTAGTTATTACTATTTTTTATTTTCATTTTTGTCTAATACCACTTCTCATTTTATGATTCATTCATGTGGGTGATTATCATTTATGGGTTTCCTGGGATATTTTTTATTAATGTAGAGGTTCATAAGAGGAGGCGCCTAGTCTGATTAACTCCAGATGTCGGTGAGTGGCCCCATATACACACTGTCAGTGTTCCGTACCATATTAAAAAAAAACACTTATTCATACTGTACAGGCCACCGCACCCATGTGAATGAGCCCCAATACCTCATTCACACACAGAGCTTTATATATTAACTCAGTACTCTTTTAGATTTAGCAGGAATTTTGTAAGTTATGTTATGCTTGTGTCCGCTAATATTAATTTTAGTGTATTTTTAGAGAAAATATCTTTTAATATTTTCGGGACAGGGGAGCCCTTTCAGGTAGGCTGTACATGGCCCTGTGATTTCTAACAGCAGCACTGGCTGTGGGCACAAAAAGCAGGCTATGCTTTGCAATTGATCTGTCAAAACCTTTGACAGGGGCACTTTAGGGTGCTGCTGAAAAAGACATTGCATGCCTACATGTGTATACAGTGCCTTGAAAAAGTATTCATACCTCTTGAAATTTTCCACATTTTGTCATGTTACAACCAAAAACGTAAATGTATTTTATTGGGATTTTATGTGATAGACCAACACAAAGTGGCACAGTGCCAGGAGGAAGTGCTAACCATTTAGCCACTGCGCTGCCAGAGTAAAGGGGGCTGAATACAAATGCACACCACACTTTTCAGCTAATTATTTGTAAAAAATTCTGAAAACCATTTATAATTTTCTTTCCACTTCACAAGTATGTGTCACTTTGTGTTGGTCTATCACATAAAATGCCAATAAAATACATTTACGTTTTTGGTTTTAACATGACAAAATGTGGAAAATTTGAAGGGGTATGAATACTTTTTCAAGGCACTGTAGGTTGCTGATCTCTACCTTACCAGCTGTTGACAGGATCTTTGACACAGAGAATCCATTAGGAAGCCAGGAGACACTCTATCCAAATAAAATGTAAAAATGCAGTACCTTCCTTAGGTGGCAGAAGATTTTCACAGACTTTCCACATTGTCCATTGCTTTTTCAAATAGAAAGGGCTTGACTTCCGTATTGTATTCTGACCTATTCTCTCCTCCGCTATTTCTGTGGCATGCAAGATTGGAAGAGTCTATAGAAAAGATGAAGAAAGTAGTTCAAAGGTCCCAGCAATTAAAGATACAGTATGTGGGTGTCTTCATGTGATAACATTTATATAACTTTGATCTGTATATTTTGCTGGAGAACTGTTTTGTAACAATCCCTCATTAAAAGTATGCAAGCTGTTGGAAAGGACCTAAAATTGCATATATCTTTGATTTTTTTGGGATCCTCATTATTTGGGATCCTAATACAATAGCAAATTGTCATCTGAAAAAGACTCAGTTTTGGATCATAAGTATCCTGGTTCTGTCAAAAAAATGTCCCCTTAAATGCCTTCTTCTTTTTTTCTTTTAAAAGAAGTAAAAAAGAGAAACAGCAAATGAAAAAAAAACCTGTAATGTAAAAATGTAAAACAACATTACACAAACATACAGTCAAATACACAAAAAATGAAAAAAAATGAAACACAGAACAAAAAATGACAAATTACACTTTCCTAAAAATATTGCTTTAACCACACTCCCACAAAAAATACCGGCTAAATAAAGAAAATGTTGTGTAAGCAGCTTGATGAGCATAATGACAGCTTTTCCTGGTTTTGGATGGAGGAGGAAATGATTAGAAATTCAGTCCAATTTGCTATCAGGATTTTCCCTCATTTCCTGGCCCACAGACGACATTTAACCAGACAGGCAGTGAGAGGAACTCTCCAACAGCAATACTGGCAGAAATAAGAAAAAAATATATTTGCTAAGTCTAGATCTACACACAGTGCAGGCATGTTTCGAAGGGTGATCCCTTCTTCCTCACAGCTTGAAGGGATCACCCTTCGAAACGCCTCATTCATCCTGAGAGTCTCCCCTCTAGATGGTACCCCACGTGTCTGCTGATGTTGGATTTTATATGCTTTTCATAATGCTACTTTTGTGAGTATACATCTTAACTTAATAAATTTACCCTTTACTCACTGAGGTAATGCGCAAGGTTGGTGCGCTTTTGTTTTTGTTCTTTGTTACAGCTGCTATTGGGGTTCCCCAGCCTTGAGTTAGAACTGCACAACCCTGGATCTGCCACTGGATGAACTTTCATATATGGTTCAACCCACTGATTTCTGATCTGGGTCCCTGAGCGCAGGAGGTTTTGTTTCTGTAGAATGCAAACAAATGGATGGACATCTAAAAAACAATAATTTCCAATGTACCATCCACACCATAATGTTGCGTTGCGCTAGAATGCAAAATGTATGTCAACAGATGTCAAAATGTATGTCAACAGACGTCAAAATGTATGTAAATGGATGTAAAATGCCACTAAAATGGATGGAAGTGTACATGCATTTTCGTGAAAGTTAGTGTGAATTGGCCCTTATAACAGTGTATCACCTTAAATGTTGCGGGATGACAATAATAAATGTTTCTCAGGCAAAACACCAATCATAGCATTAAGATCTCTAACCAGTGGAAGAAACTCAACTTTCTGCTGCCTTCCTGCTTCATAAAAGGAATGGAGCAAAATGTAAAGGTGGACAAAGCACATCAGCACATTGTAAAATTTGCAGGTAATCAAATAAACTAAATAAGTGGTACATGTGGCGGAATGGCTGACATCCAGACTGGGTATCTTCACCAAACTACAGCTTCCTCTACTCTGGAACCAGAATATAGCAAATTTATACCGAGCATCAGACAAAACCAATGTTGGAGTAAAACAGGAATGACTTTATTAACAAACAGCTCAGCATTTATACACAAAAACCTTCCCCCCTAGGCAGATATGGCCTACATTACAATTCCCAGGAGAAATTTACATTACATAAGCAAATGGACTCTGGAGGTGATTAAACAAAGTGAGAACTTATCACCTAAAATGAATTACAGCAAACAATAGTTGATGCCAAGAAACCTGTAACAGAAAATAAAGTTTCCTAACCCAATAAATGCTGAAATTCACCCCCTGTCCATAACACATCACTCGAGGAATATGCACAGTATGCCAAGGGGTCCCAGAAACAGTCCCTCCTGCCCTAGTTGCATGGAAAGGGTAGCTGGTATAATTCACAGCCAGCCAGGTAGCCAAGGAAGTCATATAACTCTCTTAGGGAAAAGGTTCTTTATAACCCCAAGAGGGGGATATCCTTAGTCCTGGGTCCATAGTAGGTGGAAAGGATGCTGGCACCCAGGCCACTTCAAGGGTCCAGGTCTCAGTGGTTTCCATGATAGTACACTCAAAAAATGACCATGATGACAGGTACTTAGCATTATTAGCAGTTCTTCCATGGTATGCAGCTCATGGCCATTGTCATGTGGTCCATATAGCGTAACGAAAAAAGGATTCTGCAGTCTGCTAACCGATACTTCCATCAGTAATGCAGGCCATAGATGGGGAGAAAACCGGCCGATTTTTCTTTAAAAAAATGAAAAATCGGTCGTTCAAGCAGCCGACGTTACCAGGAACGGTAAAAAAATCGGCCGATTTTCATCCAGTCTACAGCCGGCAAAAAGTGTCCCTGCAGAGAGCTCCGCTATTTCTTTGACAGTTCTTTGACATTTATAGCGGTTGCAACAATGTATCTATTTGTATCCATTTAGGATACAGATGGTTTTATTCGGAAACAAATAGATACATTGTTGCAACCACTATAAATGTCAAGGAACTGTCAAAGAAATAGCAGAGCTCTCTGCAGGGACACTTTTTGCAGGACTGGAATTCCTCTTCTTCTTCATCCTCTTCTTCTTCCTCTTCTTCTTCTTCATCCTCTTCTTCATCTTCTTCATCCTCTTCTTCATCTTCCTCTTCTTCATCTTCCTCTTCTTCTTCATCCTCTTCTTCTTCTTCATCTTCTTCTTCTTCATCCTCTTCTTCTTCATCCTCTTCTTCTTCCTCTTCTTCTTCTTCATCTTCTTCATCCTCTTCTTCATCTTTCTCTTCTTCATCTTCCTCTTCTTCTTCATCCTCTTCTTCTTCTTCATCTTCTTCTTCTTCATCCTCTTCTTCTTCATCCTCTTCTTCTTCATCCTCTTCTTCTTCTTCCTCTTCTTCATCCTCTTCCTCTTTTTCTTCTTCTTTTTGTCTTCCTCTTGCAGGTCACTGCTCATGCGCAGATTTTTTTATCGGTAAAAAGATCGACCGATTTGCCCATAATTGCCGCGAAAATCGGCCGATCGGCAAAATCGGACGATTTTTTTCCAACTTTACCGATAAAAAAAATCTGCCAAAATACCGAAAAACGGCCGAACAATTAGCCCACTAACGATCCGAAAATCGGCCAATTTTATTTTCGGCTGAAAAATCGGCCGATTTTCGACCCATCTATGGCCTGCATAAGTCTCCTAACTCTCCTTCCCCTCTGGTTCTTACCAGCTGCTCTGACTAATGCCAAATGAATGCAACCTGGTTGCTAGGGATGGGTTTTTGGGACATTCAGCTTCATTAGCCACTGTGATCACTTACTATGCAACATTGCAGTTTTCATTTTTAAACAAGCATTTCTTGATAATTTGGATCTGTTTCTATAATATAGTAACTTGGGATTCAGGGTTGGGGACATAACTTTACACCAATATCCTAAGCACCAGCACAGCCAAAAAAGATTTCTTGCAATGCCCCAGTGCTGTCCAACCAAGATATTCAGTTTTCTCTCAACAGACTGCAGGGGTCAGTTACTAAGTTTTTGTGGGTGTAGATTGCGTGGCTGAGTGCTTAAAACCCTTAAAACACTGCCTAGACCTTTTAAAAGAATGCAGTACCCATCCTATCACCAGCATTTTGCCCTGCAGGCTCACTGGTCCATGGTCTAGTGCTAGTCTTCTTCCAGCTGAATGATGGTTAGCTTCCTATAAGCCTAAGTTGTCAATTATATGCCTCCTAGCGGAACACTGTCAATCAGCCTTGGGCTGCAACCTTCAGGACAGGAGGGAAGGAAGGGGACCCTACATGTCAAATAACTGGCCTAAAGGCACCTGCTAAATAAATATAGATACAGAGATAATATTTTAGAAAATGCGGTGTGGGCTCCAAAGAGTTTTGGAGACTGGGGAAAGTTGCTTGGTGGTAAAATGAAATTAAGCTTTAACCACTTGCTGACCATGTTATAGCTGAGTGATGGCTACAGTGTGGTCATCCAGTTTTGGGAGGGCATCATATGATGTCCTCCCAGAACCACGCCCCTCCACCCACCTGTTGCAGCACACACCCGGCGTTCTCGGTGATTGCTGTGTCCTTCGGACACAACTGAGCACATGTCACGGTAAAGCATGCTGTAGTCTGTGGGTAGCACGTGGCGTAGAGTGTGGAGGTGTTGGAGAGGTTTTTGCATTGAGTTTTGGAGCCATTCTGGAAATTTTTTACCATGTTCCTGTACAGCAGTGTTTCTCAACTCCAGTCCTCATGGACCCCCAACAGGTCATGTTTTCAGGATTTCCATTATTTTGCACAGGTGATTTGATCAGTTTCACTGCCTTAGTAATTACCACAGCTGTTTCATCTGAGGGAAATCCTGAAAACATGACCTGTTGGGGGTCCATGAGGACTGGAGTTGAGAAACACTGCTGTACAGTATTTATGCCTTTAAAGTGCACTTTACAAAGGGTTTTGAACAGATAAAATACTTTTTTTTAAATATTTTTCTGACCTCCGGAACGGATTAATTGGTTTTCAATGCATACCTAAGGGAAACCGCATTTCAGTTTGCAAATTTTTCGCAATACGAAATGTCCTGGAGGACGCATTAAATTCATAAACCGAGGTACCACTGTATTAAACTTTCCTTTGAGACTACAGTATAGTAGAGGTTGAGTTCAACCCTCAGCCATATCTTTATTGTTGTGTCCATGTTGGAGAAATTTCCCCCACTTCCTGTCCTGATGACCACACACCAAGTGAGAAGGAAAAATCTTCCATACCCTGTCTAAAGCGGGCCATAGACAAAACAATATCAAAAAAGGTTTGGCTGGAGTTGCACATATAAAATCTTTCAGCAACAATTGTTCATAAAAGGAGAAAGCAATGCACAAACTCTATTAAAGTGAGACTTAACTAAGCACTATTTTTCCTACAATGGCAATATTGCTCCGTTGTTTCAGTGTTGGCACAATTTTCTCTCTGCTACTCTTAATTGTCAGGTACATACACACACATTAAAATTGTAAGTCTTCCTCAATGTGCCACAATTGAATTGGTCTGAGACAGGGAAAATAGCTCTCTTCCACTATGCAATAGGAGTTTTCTCTGTTCAACTAATGCTTAACAATTCTGGCAAAAACCATGATGAAGGTACAGGTGCAGGAACATGGTTTAAAGTGTTACTAAACCCTGAATTCACTATATCTGGTCTCCCACAGTACACAGAACATGGAAATGCAATTAATTTAGTAAACATAAATTGCTGAATACCTTTTCTCATCAGCAGTTAGAGCAGTCTTGTGACTTCTATCAGTGTCCAGCAGAGCACTGGTTAAAGCTTGTAGGAGGAGTTTTCATTTTGGTGTAGGAGGATGCAGGACCCCTGACCTCTGTCTGGACAGTGCAAATTGGCCCTGTGCTGATCACATGCACTCTCCGAAGAAAACAAAAAGCCCTCTCTAGCAATACACACCAAGCTGAGCAAGCACACAGTGACTCCACATGATATGTCTTTTCGGAAGATAAGAGGGGGACACTGGAAGAAGGGGAGGATCAAACAGCCTTTTTACACAATGCAGAGGATAAACCCCTTAGGTTCCACAGTGAGTATAACAAGCATGCTTTACTGCATATACAGACTGATTTTACTGTTGTGAGTTTGGACCACTTTAAAGGATGCCTGGTACTGTGGACCTGTCTTTCCACTTGAAGTAAAGTGAGTAACATTACTTGTACTTGCTGATTTTAGTTGCTTCATATTTAAAATAGAATGCTACTATTAGATAGAACTTACTCTTTGAATATAAGTTTTTGAAATTTACCATTTGTGGAATTTTTTGTCCCAGTTCCTCTAAGGCACACTTTTTTAGTGATGTTGTGATGAGCTCATGATGAGCTGTGTAGTTTGTTTAGTTTCGTTCTCAGAGTGTGTCAGTGACTGTCCCCTACCCCCTCCTCTTCTGGTTAATAAAAAACAGGATTTATCACGTCTATGACTGCCGATTGGCTCCTGTGAAGGATACAGACCTAGAAAAAGACAAATCAATATTACTTTGTGAGTCCTGCATGTAGAATAAAACATCTCAGCTCCTGGCACAGATATCACCAGCCTCCCTGCCACCCAGTCCCTTTAACTTCTTTGGAGGGGTGAAAGATGCTTTCTTTGCTTATTACTATTGTGGCCCTGGAAGCACTGTTACCTCTTCAGGTAAGTAATTGCTGATCATTTAGTGTATATTTCTGCCTGAGCATCACACTATCAAAATCATTCGTAGACCTCATGCTCACAGGACGTTTTAAAAATGCTGCTCCTCTTGGCAACAACATTTTGGCAGAAAAAACACTTGACGCTTATAAAATTGTCTAACGCTTTTACTAGCATTTAGGCCTGTTTTTAGGCGTCAAGTGCTTAGGCTTTAATTCATTTCATTGGCCAGAATAATAAATTATTCTGACCATTGTAATGAATTAATGCTCAGGCGCTAAACATGCCTAGAGTTAACACGCATTTAGGTGCATTTACAGGCGTCAAGCAAAACGCTGCTCCTGGACTCACTGGCAGGAATTTTTTTTTTCACAGCTCCTAAAAGATCCTGCCACAAAAAGCTTCTAAAATATATGTGTGCGTGGACATATAGGATAATGTGGAAGTTTGGAAGCTGTAAAAAAAAACAACGCCTAATGCCCCTAAAAGTGGCTGCAAAAATACCCTGTGTGCACGAGGCCTTAAAATCAGGGAATTCTGTTGCCTGTATTGATGTAAATTGAGACAATCCTGATTTAACTTATTTTGTGTGAAACTACTTGTAAATATCAAAATCATTCCAGTAGATCTTTTCCACCTGTCAGAACTCTAATTGTGCGTGGGTTAGAAGATTTTGTCTGACTTCTATAGATCTTTGCTTATAAAGGAATGTACAATATAAGCTGCCACTACAGCTTCAGAGAGTCAGACTGCCACGTACAATACAGTATTTCCATGATGGGCCCAAACTCCTTTTCTGAGAATGGGCAAATCCTTTTAGGATTAAATCAAATGTCTCCATGTATGGGTACTTTTATTCCCAGTTTCCAAAATAAAAAGATTATCATGAGAGTCTGGAATAAAAACTGAATTGGATTTAGGTGAATGTATAATCCAGGAAAGAATAAGTCCCAAAGCTTCTTAGCTTACAAATGTTTGCTGTTGCACTGTTACATGTGAAACCATTGCAGGTTTATGAATTTTTGTCTGGTTTATTGTATAAAATGTGATATACTCACAAAAGAATAAAAGTCAAAGGCACGTCATAAAAAATACAGTAAGGTCCAATCTCCCTGGAAGGTGTCTGGTCGGGGACTATAGACCTCCAAATGGCTGATGAGTTTCGAGGCAATGCCTCTTCCTCAGAGCCACTACCAACATGATCAGAGTAGACACAGAGCAGCTCACTGTCCTCAATGGGCGGTTCGATGAAAACAGACCACCTGCCGTTTCCATCCAACCCGATCCAATGGACAGAAGGGGAATTGGATCTCTATCTGTCCCCTTTTTGCAGGTCAGATCGGATTGGATGTCGGCCGGTGTAAAGGGAGACATGTCCATTTACACCCACCACTCCATAGAGGAGGATAGAGGTTCCAATTGGGTCCGCCTGAAAAACGGGCAGCCGGTCCCAATTGGGACATCCATGGGAAAGAGGCTTAAGTGGAGGATCAGGACTTATTCTTTTTTTAATTACATTTATCTAAGTTTTTCTGTTTATTAATGTTCCTGGCATCCATGTCAGACCATAAGGGTGAGACGGATTGGTGAGAGCATTAAAGTTTGGTGACAGCATCAAATGATTACTCCACACATCTCTGTCTGCTTTGGTCTGACGAGTGTTTTTTTTACCTGGCCATGTATTGGCTTTTGCTGCCTAGTTACTAGCCTATACCACCCGAAGCCCAATTTGACGTACTTATTATTTTCACTTATAAAGCCCCACATCTGCAAAAGCAAAGAAAGCGTTCCTGCCAGAGTTTACAATCTATATTCCTTACAGTTGGCTGTTCAAAGAACAGAGATATCACAGTCCATAAATCTACCACTGAACACAGGATGGAAGGATGAAAACTTTGGAAAATCCAATAAACATTTTGAGAACATATAAAATACATGCTATTTGCATTTCAAGTATAACTAAATACAAAACTATTTTTGGTGGCGAGGAGTTATAGCACTTATGATTTTATTGCTGTCTGTGTCCCCGGTAGGGAGAATCACTCTCCATCTAACTGTTCCAATCACAGAGAACAAAAGCAAGAGAAAATCCAAAATTTTGAGTTGCCACCGGGACAGGAATGGAAGGGAAATACCCCAATGGGAACCTTGTTCCCATGACAATTTTCTAAGAGGAGATTTCCCTCATATTGAGATGATATCCCATCACTTCCTGTTGAGACTACAGGGTAGGAAGTGAAGGAAAAATTCCCTAATCAGATGGCAAAAAGCTTACAGTGGATTTCAAACTCTCCTATTCTATCCTACTTTTGCCTTTAAATATACTGTATTTTTCTTTTATATCAATTATATCTTTTTTTTTTTTCATAGACATATATTTACTTCTGTGTTGCAGGCAATCTTCTTCTCTCTCATAGTTACCTACTGTAATGACAAGTTCATGTTGACATTTCAACTTCTGTCTGTTATGTGCCACTGTTCAGTCTACTGCTTCACAGCAATCCGTTGCTATGTCACAATCCTTGCACAGTTTACTAAGCCAGTTTATTTTTTCATATATTTTTGTTCTGCAGGTTGTAGGGTACACCACAATAAAGCAGGAGGGGTTTTGTACTATGTACAATGAATGTGGCTCAAATCCTGAAATTACCAGCAGCCTGATCCCTGCTGTCATTCCTTGTGTATCCAACACTCAAGCCAGGAAGCTCAATGGAACTCATCTACGACTTCTCAAGGATACCTGTTCGATGCTTTACAATGGAGATGACAATACTTATGCCTGCTGCTCTGCCTCACAGCTACAGAGCATCCAGAAGAGCTTTGCATTGTCAAAGGTCATTTTGAGTCGATGTCCGTCTTGTGCAGAAAACTTTGCCAATATCCATTGTCAGAACACTTGCAGTCCAAATCAGAGCTTATTCATCAATGTAACACGTGTACATGATGCCACAGTAGATGGGAAGCCTGAGAAAGGTGTGTTGGCCTACCAATGCTACTTTGGGCGCAGTTTTGCAGAACAATCTTTTGACTCCTGTAAAAATGTACGATTGCCCTCCACAGGGGGTTTTGCCATTGCTGCCATGTGTGGGAAATATGGAGCAGAATTTTGCACAGCTCAACGTTGGTTAGACTTCCAAGGGGATATCAGCAATGGACTGGCACCTTTAGAAATTGATTTCAGACTAATAGAAAATGATACTGCAGTTGGTGGTGGTGTGCAGCCCTATGAAAGCAATGTATGGAGCTGCAGTGAAGGCCCATATGGTGATCCAGAGAATGCTTGCACTTGCCAGGACTGCAAAGAGTCATGCCCTAAAATCCCTGGACCTGAGCCTCTGCCTGACCCATTTAAGATAGGGTCTATTGATGGGTACTTAATTATCAGCAGTGCCCTTTGTGGAATCTTGATCCTATTTTTTATCATGTTCCTGATTATGAACTGTTCTATAAATAAATGTGGAAAAAAGAAAAGGAAAGAAATACCACTCATCAAGTATGCTGATTTGAATTGCTCAGAAAAAGTGAGCCTAAAGACTAACCACTCCATGGAGAAAACTTTCCAGTGGTGGGGGACCCTCATAGCTTCCTATCCTAAGACTGTTATCTGTATCTCTGTAGTTCTAGTTGCAGTACTCTCAGCAGGAATGGCTCTAATCAAGCTGACTACAGATCCAGTGGAACTGTGGTCTGCTCCAAACAGCAAGGCAAGACAAGAGAAAGACTTTCATGATAAACATTTTGGACCATTCTTTAGAACTAACCAGCTGATCATCACACTAAAAGATCGCTCTTCATACGTCTATGACTCTCTCTTTTTTGGCACACTGAACTTCAGCAGAATCATTTCTGCAGATATCCTTCTAGAGATGCTGGACCTTCAGACCAAGCTGCAGAACATTGAGGTAAGTAGATCAGTGCAAACTGTTGGGATTGATGATCCCATAAGACTTCTTTAACATACAGTAAATGTACCCCCAAAACTATATTTACTTTGGATTTTTAGTGCTTCACATTAACTTATTCAGTGATAAATAATCTTTAAAATTTTGGAATCTCTCTTCTGGTACCCTAATCCTTGAAGTACTGAATCAAACATATTGTTTGCATTACTTTTAACACTATTGTTTATTGAACGTATATTACATTGAACTTGTTCATTTTTTAACCATACTGAGGTGTCTTGAGAGCCTTTTATGGTGACTTTGAACCAGTGTATGGCAACATCTCTCAAAAATAGCGCAGCAATGAAGACCTAGTAATATGTGTAGCATATTTTATCCTTTTTTTGGCATTTATAGTCTTTTTGTAGTCACTTAAGAGCAAAACAGGAGTAGGGCAGATTAGAGTTTTTGTGGGCTACTCCCCTGGGTTCAACCTAAAGTTGAGTTAAATTAAAATTCGAAGAAAATGAAGCACAATAATTCTAATTTTGGAGTATTTTGTTTAGTAATGCATCAAGAATGTTTAGCACACTAAAGTGGAACTTCACTCTCTCAATCAACATTGACCATTTTCAATCCATATGCTGCTAGATAGATAGGAAAGTATATCGTATTTACTAGTTTTACACTTTTATTTTTACATTTCTTCAGTTACTTCCTGGTTTCTTGCCTAGGCAAATTATGTCATACATCCCAGCAGTCTTTGGAGGGGAGGGAGGGTTCTTAGCTCAGACAATGCCTAAGCTAAGGGCAGATTGATTCCAGGAAGTAAATGTTACATGAATCATCTGCCCTTATTCAAGATGGCAACTAAAAAGTATGCTAGGGGAGTGTTTTTCAAAATGATATATCAGCAAAATAAAGCATGGAGACATGGATGGATGGTAGAGTTTGCTTTGAATATTAACAATAAATTAAATAGCATTTTTGGTTTGTGGTGCTCAGATGCAGTGCAGTTCCACTTCAAGGATAGAACTTTAGTATCCTTTTCCTGTTCTGTACAAAATTTTAGCCTAACTACTTTTGGGACATGCAGTTAACCAAACTTGGCTAAAATGTCATAGTCCTGAGAGGCTAGGAGGTTTTTCTGTTAATACATACTGTATATTAAAGTCCCTTATTTATGTTCTTTTTCAGTGTTAAGTAAAACAAATGTTGTAAATTGCAATAATGTAGGAACTGCTGGAAATGGAAACATACTAAAAACATTTCTAAACTGACAATACAGCAGTGTAAAGTTACTGTATATACTAACATTTTGAGTCTTACAGAAAGCTATATAGAGGTATAATAGGATGCTGAAGGTGTCTTTCAATCACCATGCTATCACTTAAAAACAAATAAAAATATATAAAAAGTGCAGCACTATAGATATATATGTATATAAATTATTAACAATTCATAAAAATATCTGTGCGAAATATTCAAAGTGCTATTCAGTGCAATATGTGCGTAAAGTGAGTACATAAATGTCCATATAAATCCTTCCGATTTCAACAGGAAAATACATGAGCAGAAATAGTCCTCAGATTAAGACATGATATATACATGTGACCAAATTGCAGATGTGCGTATATCACTGAAGATAATCCACCACTTCTAATGGGTGTGCACTCACCAGAACTTTGATGTATACAAGCATTGGTTACAATCTGTCACATCTGGGTGCAGGAACAGAGAAGCAGCATAGGGGTTAATCATCCAGAATCCTCTAAGTACTGGTGGTGCGAATATCCTTAATCTGGAGAAGATAGCTCAACCACAGGAGCCAGAGAAACAAAATGGCCGTCGCTCTTTGCCTAGGAGGCGGCGGCGTGACGTCAGCAATAAAGGCTCCGTTCCAACGCGTTTCGTGCGACAGCACGTCCTCAGGCGTACGCCCATGCGCACAGATATTTTTATGAATTGCTAATAATTTATATACATATATATCTATAGTGCTGCACTTTTTATATATTTTTATGCTTTTATTGGGATTGTTGCCTATGCCCTGTAGTGCTAGCAGCTACCTTAACCATACGCTTCTTTGTACATGTGCTCGCTTTTTTAC
Organism: Staurois parvus; assembly: GCF_062004578.1. NCBI lineage: Eukaryota > Metazoa > Chordata > Amphibia > Anura > Ranidae > Staurois > Staurois parvus. Next base: position 2,135,361 of record NW_028318382.1, read on the forward strand.
TTTTTCATACTTAAAAACGAATGATGGTCTGACACGTGGGATGTAGGAATTGTAGGCAAGAAATCTGCAGGTGACCTCGTAAAAAAAAAAAATGGTGTAATTTGTATTAACAATATCCATAATTAAAGGGATTTTCTTTTAGAGATAATACGTGGGGTGCAATAAAAAAAAATTGGAAGGAAGACTCAGAACTAGGGGTTGTAAGTAAGCAGCTTTGCCATATTCACTGTATTCACTTGCTATACTGTATGTTGGACTGACTTACTATTTGAGCAGGTTGAAAGTCAAAGTGACCAAAAGTAATGAATTTCCTTTAGCATACTATGGTATCATCATTTCAATATGCAGTTTACTGGTTTAAAAGTTCCATGCAGTATACTGTGATACATGTAACAGAGGGATTCACTTTATACAAATTCATTCTGTCCCCATAACAATTCATGCACCAAGCAAGGATTCCATTTCAACCTGTAGATATTCTACTGTATACTATTATAGGGCTATTGCCTATATCAAAACTAAAGCCCAGGCAGATATAAAACAAAAATGAATATGTATTAAGATTATGATACGATTAAATTAATTTTTACACAAAACTAGCTTGGTCGTAAATTAAATCCCTGTAATCCCCTGTGCAGAAGCACAAACAGCATCTTGATAGAAGGAGAGAACAGAGAGAAAAGAGAAATGACCTCATAACTGTACTGCTGCTCCTTCATTATCCAATCAGTAAGCTGGGGGTGCACTATTGACCAAACTGCTGCTGCTGTTGCTGCAGTTGAGGTTGAGCAGCTCGCTCTGTTGTGTTGCAGAGATTTCTAGATTGAAAGACTGAAGGCACAGGATTACTAATCTTTTGTCAGGTAATAAAACTCCCATATTTTTATTTAACTGCTTGCCCTCCAGAGGATTTACCCCCTTTCCTGACCAACCCATTTTTTGTGATACGGCACTGCATTACTTTAACTGACAATTGCACGGTCATGAAATTTATGTCCTCTTTTTTCCCACAAATGGAGATTTATTTTGGTGGTATTTGATCACCTTTGCGTTTTTATTTCTTGCGTTATAAACCAACAAATACTGACAATTTAGAGGAAAAAACAATATTTTTTACTTTTTGCTATTAAACATGTCCAGTAAAAAATTTAAAAAATCTAATTTCTTCATAAATTTAGGCCAAAATGTATTCTGCTACCTTTTGCTAAAAAAAATCCCAATACGAGTAAATTAATTGGTTTACGTGAAAGTTATAGCATCTACAAATGGCGGTATATACGTATATAGACTGGATTTTTTTTTACTAGTAATGGCGCCAATCAGCAACGTATAGCGAGACTGCGGGACTGTGGCGGGCATTCTAACACTGGGGGGGAACTGACTAACTTTCACTGACATTTCCAGTGACACTAATACAGTGATCAGTGCAAATAAAAAGCACTGACACTGTACCAATGACACTGGGGAGGAAGGGGTTAACATGTGTGCTGTGTGCTGTTTTACTGTGTGCTGTGCTTTAATATGTAAGCACACTGCTTTGTATGGCTCTGCTCTGCAGAGCCATACAAAGCAATGTGCTTAAGCTGACAGGGGAGAGGTCTGTATTGTTTACATGCAGGTCTCTCCCCCATCAGTGTTCCTTGGCGATCGCCGGATGCTGGCAGGGAATCACCAGCCGGGATCCGGTGATCGACAGCTCAAGCCGCCAATGGCACATGCGCTTCCTACCCGTAAATAAAAAATCACATATATATACAGGTGAAACTCAAAAAATGTGAATATTGTGCAAACGTTCATTTATGTCAGTAATGCAACTTAAAAGGTGAAACTAATATATGAGATAGACTCATTGCATGCAAAGCAAGATAGTTCAAGCCGTGATTTGTCATAATTGTGATGATTATGGCCTACAGCTCATGAAAACCCCAAATCCACAATCTCAGAAAATTAGAATATTGTGAAAAGGTGCAATATTCTCGGCTCAAAGTGTCCCACTCTAATCAGCTAATTAAGCCATAACACCTGCAAAGGGTTCCTCAGCCTTCAAATGGTCTCTCAGTCTGGTTCAGTAGGAATCACAATCATGGGAAAGACTGCTGACCTGACAGTTGTGCAGAAAACCATCATTGACACCCTCCATAAGGAGAGAAAGCCTCAAAAGGTAATTGCAAAAGAAGTTGGATGTTCCCAAAGTGCTGTATCAAAGTACATTAATAGAAAGTTATGTGGAAGGGAAAAGTGTGGAAGAAAAAGGTGCACAAGCAGCAGGGATGACTGCGGCCTGGAGAGGATTGTCAGGAAAAGGCCATTCAAAAGTGTTGGGGACTTTCACAAGGAGTGGACTGAGGCTGGAGTTAGTGCATCAAGAGCCACCACACACAGACAGATCCTGGACATGGGCTTCAAATGTCGTATTCCTCTTGTCAAGCCGCTCCTGAACAACAAACAACGTCAGAAGCGTCTTACTTGAGCTAAAGAAAAACAGACCTGGTCTGTTGCTCAGTGGTCCAAAGTCCTCTTTTCTGATGAGAGCAACTTTGCATCTCATTTGGAAACCAAGGACCCAGAGTATGGAGGAAGAATGGAGAGGCACACACTGCAAGATGCTTGAAGTCCAGTGTGAAGTTTCCAAAGTCTGTGTTGATTTGGGGAACCATGTCATCTGCTGGTCTTGGTCCAGTGTGCTTCATTAACTCCAGGGTCAACGCAGCCGTCTACCAGGAGATTTTGGAGCACTTCATGCTTCCTTCCGCAGACGAGCTTTATGGGGACGCTGACTTCATTTTCCAGCAGGACTTGGCACCTGCCCACACTGCCAAAAGCACCAAAACCTGGTTCAATGACCGTGGGATTACTGTGCTTGACTGGCCAGCAAACTCGCCTGACCTGAACCCCATAGAGAATCTATGGGGCATGCCAAGAGAAAGATGAGAGACATGAGACTGAGCAATGCAGAAGAGCTGAAGGCCTCTATTGAAGCATCCTGGTCTTCCATAACACCTCAGCAGTGCCACAGGCTGATAGCTTCCATGCCACACCACATTGAGGCAGTAATTGCTGCAAAAGGGGCCCAAACCAAGTACTGAGTACATATGCATGCTTATACTTTTCAGAGGTCCAATATTGTTCTATGTACAATCCTTGTTTTATTGATTGCATGTAATATTCTAATTTTCTGAGATTGTGGATTTGGGGTTTTCATGAGCTGTAAGCCATAATCATCACAATTATGACAAATCACAGCTTGAACTATCTTGCTTTGCACGTAATGAGTCTATCCCATATATTATTTTCACCTTTTAAGTTGCATTACTGAAATAAATGAATTTTTGCACGATATTCTACTTTTTCGAGTTTCACCTGTATATATGTGATTTTGTGCCACCCTGCCACCCTGTAGCAGTAGTTCTGCTATAGGGAGGTCGGGAAGTGGTTAATTGCATATTTAGCTGTTTGTCTGACAATAATCTCATTTGACATTGGACATGGTTAAGATGGCAAAATCCGGATTTCATCTAGAATTATGCTTCTTTAATATTTCAGGGCAAACGTGTCCAAAATATGTTACTAAACAATTGTTTGTTTGCAACTGGTTAAAACTAACAGATTTATCAACACAAATTTACAGATGATGGTACTATGATTTTCCGTGGAATTATTGTTTTCTTGCAGGCAATGAACATTGAGCTAGTGAAACTTTATTTCCGATGTCGATATTTTATCACAACCTGAAGTGGTTCTTTTCCTGCGCTCCTCAATTAACACCTTTTAACACTTTTAACACCATGAAGAAAATAACATGACTTTAGAGGCAAAAAACAGAATATCTCAAACATTGATAATATTGAATTTACTTTACACTAAAATAATATAAACAAATGCAAAGAACTGCTGACACAGACAAAGTAGTTAAACATTTTTGTTTGTGTACTTTATTACACAGTCCATAAGCTAATCAGAAACAATATGAAATACTTGTGATTTGTAGTATAGGGTCAAACTTTAAGATCACAAGGAGTGTGGTGTACCTGAGGCAATGGATTATGTTGTAGGATCTATGATGACCTGTTCAACTTGTAGAGTCCAATATGACCTTTTCTACCTTTAATGTCTATGATGGCCTGTTCAATATGTAGGGTCTATGATTACCTATTCTACATGTAGGGTCAAAGATGACCTGTTCTTCATGTTTTCTTTATGATGACCTATTCCACATGTAGGGTCCAGGATGACCTGTTCTACATGTAGGGTCTATGATTACCTATTCTACATGTAGGGTCAATGATGACCTGTCCTTCATGTATTCTCTATGATGACCTATTGTACATGTAGGGTCTAGGATGACCTGTTCTACATGTAGGGTCTATGATTACCTTTTCTACATGTAGGGTCAAGGATGACCTGTTCTTCATGTATTCTCTATATTTACCTATTCTACATGTAGGGTGTAGGATGATCTGTCCTACATGTAGGGTCTAGGATGACCTATTCTACATGTAGGGTCTAGGATGATCTGTTCTACATGTAGGGTCATTGATGACCTGTTCTTCCTGTATTCTCTATGATGACCTATTCTACATGTAGGGTCTAGGACAGGGGTGGGCAAACTTTTTGACTTGAGGGCCGCAATGGGTTCATATATTGGACCCGGGGGCCGGACCAAGAGTAGATGAATGATGTGTATGTGTCATCCATAGTAAGTATAGTAATATTCCCCCATAGTAAGCATAGTAATTAATCCCCCATAGTAATTAATCCCCCATATAGTAATTAATCCCCCATATAGTAATTCATCCCCCATAGTAATTCATCCCCCATATAGTAATTCATCCCCCATAGTAATTCATCCCCCATATAGTAATTCGTCCCCCATATAGTAATTCGTCCCCCATATAGTAATTTGTCCCCCATATAGTAATTCGTCCCCCATAGTAATTCATCCCCCCTATAGTAATTCATCCCCCATAGTAATTCATCCCCCATAGTAATTCATCCCCCATATAGTAATTCATCCCCCACATAGTAATTCATCCCCCATATAGTAATTCATCCCCCATATAGTAAGTCCCCCATATAGTAATTCATTCCCCATATAGTAAGTCCTCCATATAGTAATTCATTCCCCATATAGTAAGTCCCCCATATAGTAATTCATTCCCCATATAGTAAGTCCTCCATATAGTAATTCATTCCCCATATAGTAAGTCCTCCATATAGTAATTCATTCCCCATATAGTAAGTCCTCCATATAGTAATTCATTCCCCATATAGTAAGTCCCCCATATAGTAATTCATTCCCCATATAGTAAGTCCTCCATATAGTAATTCATTCCCCATATAGTAAGTCCCCCATATAGTAATTCATTCCCCATATAGTAAGTCCTCCATATAGTAATTCATTCCCCATATAGTAAGTCCCCCATATAGTAATTCATCCCCCATATAGTAAGTCCCCCCCCTGTGTCAATTCACTTACCTTTGGTCCGCGCGTTCCTCTCGTATTCCCGCGCCGTTCTGGTCTTCAGGGAGGACTGTGAGAGGAGTTCGTCACGCTGCCCCGCCTACATCCTGACAGCTGCAGAGTCCTGACGTCCGAGAGGAGGGAGGGGGGCGGCCATCCGAGAGGGGGGGCGGCCATCCGAGAGGAGAGGAGGGGAGGGGAGAGGAGGAGAGGAGGGAGGGGAGAGGAGGAGAGGAGGGAGGGGAGCGGGCGCCCGGCACACAGGAGAGCCGCATCTAAATTTGTAAAGAGCCGCGGCTTGCCGACCACTGGCCTTGCGGGAGCCTAGCTCCGCGGGCCGGATTAAAAGGTCCGCCGGGCCGTATACGGCCCGCGGGCCGTAGTTTGCCCATTGCTGGTCTAGGATGACCTATTCTACATGTAGAGTCAATGATGACCTGTTCTTCCTGTATTCTCTATGATGACCTATTCTACATGTAGGGTCTAGGATGACCTATTCTTCATGCAGAGTCCAGGATGATATGTTCTACATATTAGAGTCTAGGATGACCGTTTTTACATGACCAGATGCCATTTAGCTCAGGCTATATTTTAAAATGATAGTTAATTGGAATCTGCATTTGGCTTATATCATGATTGTGTAGTTTGTATGTTGTCATTAGGCTTTAAAATGTTTAATATATTGGACTACCCTACCTAAAATGTTGTGCCTATTGTTAAACGTTTTACAATGGGAGTATAATTTAGATACTATTTCTTGTCTATTTTCCTTGTAGGTGTGGTCAGAAAAGCATCAGAAAACTGTTGCAATGAAAGATATTTGCTTTGCACCCCTAAACCCCTTTAACCCTTCAGAGACGGACTGCTGTGTGAACAGTCTGATGCAGTACTTCCAGAACAACAGGACTCGGTTTAACATGGAAGTGACACAAACAATATCTGGAGAAACAAAAAAAGTGGGATGGAGGGACCATTTTATGTACTGTGTCAAGTGAGTTTGGGAACATACCTAGTATTGCATAAAAATAGCTAGATTAAATCTATGCACAAAGCACCTTCCAATCTGATTTAGATGTATGGATTCCTAAATATAATCCAGATTTTATTTTCTTTACAAACACAAAATTCTTATATAGTATGTACATATATATTGGTGCTTTTTCCTGCACCCATGGTCCATTAATGTTCAACGCAAATTGAGTAAAACACCACTGCCACCTTAGATTAAAAGGGCCAGTCTATAATAAAGCAAGAATCAAGTATGAGCTTCAGTGCAATAAGAATACATCTCATCTAAGATAATTTTCTGAGATATTCAAATAAAACTGGTGTTAATATTTTCATGTTGTAATTTTCTGTGAACTACATTACTAATATGTGGACACTTGGCTTGTTTTTTAAGACTGCACAAATTATTTTATGTGTAAAGTGAAGGAATTCATAAAACCCATTTCAGTTTACTGTACTCACATCTGTAAAAAATTCAACTAATTAGCTTCTATGGGTTACCACATTTTGAAGGTATGTACATGGAACATACACCTGGCACTAACTTTTTAAATAAGCTAATAGGTGTTAGCAGTAGTGTCAATATAAATTGGGACTCTCCATACGCTTACTTGGGGCAGGAGTGAATGACTCCAATAATTCAGCTGCATTGTGCTCTATGGTGGCTCCTAACAGACCATGTATGAGGGCCTCAGGGTTAGAAATCAGTACAAAGCAAATTCTGATTTCAGCTTTTCTTTTATGTTCAACTTTCTTTGCAGTTCCCCGCTGTCCTTTAAGGATGTTACAGATTTAGAGCTGAGTTGTATGTCCGACTACGGTGCTCCTGTCTTCCCATTCCTGGCTGTGGGTGGTTATGATGGTAACTACTTCTTTTTATGTCCCTTACAATACACTTATCTTCTAACTTTTTAAAGTGCTGTCAAACCTTAACCAGTCTATCACGACTTCACAATATGGGAAATTTGGTTTTGACACTAATAAATGCAAACAGATTTAGAAAAAAAAGTTGCTGACCATTATTGTAGTTTTTTTGGCAGAATGGAGAATAGTCAGAAATCTGCCCTGTTTAGATTGCTGCCTGTGTCCTTTGCTGCCTGTCTGAGATTTCCATTCACTTTATTTCCCAGTGATGACCTGTCACAGAGATTCTCCCTCACTTCCTAATATGGTGACAAGTAGACTTCACAAGTGAGGTTCTTATCTCACCAGTGGGAACATGGACCTTTAAAAACAAAGTTTTAACCCCCCCCCAACATCCTAAATAATAATTGAAAAAAATTGTGACTGGAGGGGAGCCTTGCTGTTCACCACTATTCTACATTTACTGTATATGGACTATAGACTGTTTTCTGGAATTATATTTGTTATAGTGCTGCTAATATTTTGTCTATCATTCAGAAATAGTTTCATCTCTGGTTATACTGTTCTGGTTGTACTGATCAGCAACAGATCATTATTGAAACAATCAGTTGTACATGTTTTTATGATGATCCCTGTAGGCACACTAAAGAGATGAATTACACCATAATTATTTTACCCCACACACTATGCACACTATTTAAACGATTTCCACAGTTACAGAGAAAGCATAAGGAAAACGCCCATTAGGTCAATGACTGATTTCTATCTTTTAAGAACTAATGTAGAATTTACACCTAAAGATGGTTTTATATTCAGCCTCACGTGTGTACACTATGATTTTCTGCAATAAAATTCAAATATAACATAATACTCTTTACCTTACAATATTTCTCTGTCCTGCAGACAACCAATACTCAGAGTCACAAGCCCTGATTCTGACCATCTCACTTAACAATTATGCTCGATCTGAACCCCAGTTTGACTACGTCATGCTATGGGAGAAGGAGTTCCTGAATATCTTGAAAGAGTATCAGAAGGATCCTAAGAGTAACTTGACCATTGCTTATATGGCAGAGGTGAGTGGTGCCGTAATATGACCATTCACAGCCTTCTTTTGGTCCAAATAGAATGTCTTGTGTGTATCTGCTCCAGATCCAGTCCACCCCTTGGTCTGTATTTGTGCGCTTGCCCATGCTTCTCCTTTTCTTTTCATCTTCTACCCTCCATGCTGTATGGGAATGCAAAACTCTGAGCCTTGTGTGATCTTTCAACAGCGATCGCTGGAGGATGAGATCAGCAGAACCACCACTGAAGATATTCCTATATTTGCCGTCAGCTATCTGGTGATCTTCATATATATAACACTGGCCTTGGGGGAGTACAGTAGCTGCCGGAGAGTGCTGGTAAGGAAAGAGTCTGATAGAAATAATTTGATCATACTTACTATAGCAAGATCTTTTTTAAAATCAGTTTTGTTTAAACTATTGACTCCTGACAAGCACTCTCCATGTCCTGCAATATTGTTTCCTGCAAACTGGATGTTTCAAACATTATGCTGACAACAACCATACTGCAAAACAAGCAGCATTTGATTACAGTCATTGCCACAATGTTGTCAGCTGTAGTGTAGCCACTTGCAATAATTTCATTTCCTGCAACAAATTTATATATTGTATGTTCACATCAATCCCTGACCCCAATCTAAGGTTCCTAAAATTCATACATAAACATATTAAGGCCAATTTACCTTTTAGCATGTCTTTCGAGTGTGGGAGGACACCGGAGTACCCCAAGGAAACCCACACAGGCACAGGGAAAGCATGCAAACTCCAGGCAGGTAGTGCTGTGGTTAGGATAATCCATATGCACCAAAGCCACATGCACCGAAAGTGTAGCAATACACCACTTTTTCTACCAAATCAAACTCGCTTCAACCACCATAATCCAAGCAGGTCAACCATACTTGCACAGAAGCGTTCTCCACCCAGGACTTTCAAATATAGTAAAATATTAGCCCCATTATTTTTGTTTTAGCAAAAAAGGCAATACAAAAATGTAAAATCTTGCTTTAAAATGCATCAAGATGTAGACGGAGATCATATTTGTGTTCCCTTTTTTTTCTAAAAACAAAATCAAAGTGCTGATATCATTATTATTTTTTTTGTGAACGGAAATCATCATGACACAAGAAGCAACTCATATTAAAATAACAAAATAGATACTTCATTAAAAATGGCAATTAGATAACACCGTCAAACCTCCTAATCAAAAGGCAGTGTCAACCTTTTTTCATAAACCTTTTAGGTTCCGAGTGTTTCATAGTTTGAAATGAATCTTCTTCTTCCATTAGGTGGACTCTAAAGTGACTCTGGGCCTTGGTGGTATTTTGGTTGTCCTTGGAGCAGTATTGTCATCAATGGGTTTTTATTGCTATCTGGGTGTTCCATCCACACTAATCATTGTTGAGGTTGTGCCTTTCCTGGTTCTGGCAGTTGGAGCAGACAACATCTTCATTTTTGTTCTGGAGCTACAGGTATGAATATGCCTCTAAACCACCAACTATGGTGGAAAATGGCAACTAGACAGGGTACAATAGCAGAACACCTCCACTTTTCCATTATCTACATTCTAGTAATGCTAGTAGTATTTTATCACATTCAGCTAGACCTGTTCTGCAGTGTTGAAGACAGTTCACTACTGATCAAAATGGTGTCCTTGTTTCCACCGAGTGTCTGGAACATACCCCATGGTTTACAATATATCTACATGAGGACAGTAAGCAACGGGAAAGGTCTCTAAAGGGTATACAGACAAAAACAAATGCTCCTTTTTAGAAGAATGGGTAAGGGTTAGAATTTCTGACAATGTCTTGCCTTTCTGTACCAGTGATGCCTGCACCCCCATTTCTTGTACTGGAGTCTGAGGGGCTGGAAATGAGGACAAATCTCCCCATTGAATTCAAAAACAGAAATAAACACTTGATATGAATGTTTAAAGAAGTGTTTTGAAAAATATTGCTTTCTACAATATTCATTTCTAAAATGTAACTGAAAATTGTATGTTTTTAAATATTATGTTACTAAGGTATCTTTTGACTAATGTGTTATCTAAATTAAAGCGTTAGTTCACCATTACCAATAAACTGCCTATGCAGGTAAGGGGTGCTTGTAGATAAAAACAAACTGTGCAGCTTTGACTAAAGTTGAATAATGCCCTTGCTATAGGTGTAGGCCATTTATGTACCTCATGAAGCCTGGCTGAAAAACTCCTAGAGGTGGTGTCCTTACATCCTGACTTGTTGTTAGAACATTGCAAAGACCCTCTCAGCTGTTACTGCTCACCCCCACCATCAAAAAGGTGAACTAATGCTTTAAGTGTTGGTATAGGAATGAATGCACTCAATTCACAACAGTTCTGGCAATTTTATTATTTCTTTCCATGTGTTTCCCTTTTTTTCCATATTTTCTCCTCTATCAGCGAGATGAGAGGAAGGAAGGAGAACGCCGTGAGGAGCAGATTGGAAGGGTCCTTGGAAGTGTGGCCCCCAGCATGTTACTTTGCAGTCTCTCTGAGTCGTTGTGTTTTTTCCTAGGTAAATACATTTATCTGAGTGAACACACAACACATATAGTGTTATAGTGGTGCTAAATTAATAGTGATAAAGTGATATAGTGAGTACCACAAAATAAAAGCGAATAGATCAAAAAAAATTTACATCCATGAATTAATGTACCCGCAAAAATAATCAATAAAATATAATATAGTGATCCAAAGTCCATGGAGATTAAATCTTTTTCTTTAGAATTCATCACATGCTGTTTACTGGTAACCAAATGCTTCACAATATCCCCCATGTGGATGTGCACTCATCAAAGGTAGTTGCCTCTCACTCTCGTGGTTGGCAAACAGGCTTCAAGGGATAATCTTCCCAACTATAAACGAACTGTAACCGATGCTTATAAATTGTACAAGTATGAAACTCCAGTGTCACGATTTATCATGTAAAACAAGAACACAGAGAAGCGCTCCAATGTTGTAGTATAAAACCAAGATCCTTTAATTTATCGAATGGACATTACTCCAAAGCAAGTGTAAAAAAGCCCAATGTCATAAACATGGATAAGCCTGGAAATAGACCGTAGGTGCTCTCACCACCTCTGGATTGTTGGTAACTGACGCCGTCGCGTCACTTCCGGTTCCGGTCCACATCACTTCCGGTCACAGCACTGTCATGCCCTGACATGTTTCGTCACTTCCGACTTACTCATAGGGGCGGCATCGGTTACCAACAATCCGGAGGTGATGAGAGCACTTACGGTCTATTGCCACTTCAGGCTTATCCATGTTTATGACATTGAGCTTTTTTACACTTGTTTGCTTGTGAGTAATGTGCATTCGATAAATTAAAGGATCTTGGTTTCATACTACACCATTGGAGCGCTTCTCTGTGTTCTTGTTTTACATGATAAATCGTGAGATACTGGAGTTTCATACTTGTACAATTTATAAGCAATCGTTACAGTTCGTTTATATTTGGGAAGATTATCCCTTGAAGCCTGTTTGCCAACCACGAGAGTGAGAGGCAACTACCTTTGATGAGTGCACATCCACATGGGGGATATTATGAAGCACTCGGTTACCAGTAAACAGCATGTGGTGAATTCTAAAGAAAAAAATTAATCTCCATGGACTTTGGATCACTATATAATATTTAATTGATTATTTTTGCGGGCACATTAATTCACGGATATAAATTTTTTTTTTGAGCTATTCACATTTATTTTGTGGTACTCACTATATCACTTTATCACTATTAATTTAGCGCCACTATAACACTATATGTGTTGTGTGTTCACTCATTTATTACGATTTATGTAAAGTGGCAGCTCTGTATTTTTAGATTTTATTGATTACATTCAGCGCAATTTAATAGGTGTCGATAATTATCACAAGTTTATTATCACATTTATTATTTCATTTTAAACACATTTATCTGCCTTAGCGTTTCAAAACAATGTCTAAATTGTATAACATTTTACAGAGAGTGCAATAATAGTAGATGGTAGGTAATATTATACAAAAGGTAGAGCAAATCCAATGTCATACATACAGTGTACATAGTGGGGATAGTATAGATCAGGGGTCTCCAAACTTTCAAAACAAAGGGCCACTTTACTGTCCCTCAGACTTTAGGGGGGCCGGACCATTGGAAGCAGAAAACGTCCTATTAGTGGGGAAAAAACAATGTCCCATTTTTGGTGTCAGTGGGGGATTTGTGCCCCATCATTGGTGTCATTGAGAATAATTGTGTCCCATCATTGGTTTTAGTGGGCTCCATTGTTAGTGTCGTTGGGAGGAATTGTGCCCCATCATTTGTGTGATTGGGAGGAATTCTTCCCCATCATTGATGTCAGTGGGAGGAATTATGCCCCATTGTTAGTATCTGTGGATGGTATAGTGCCCCAAGGGCCAGATAAAAGCAAGCAAAGGGCCATGTCTGGCCCCCGGTCCACAGTTTGGAGACCACTGGTATAGATGTAAGCCATTTAATATATATATGCTTTGGACTGTGGGAAAATGCACACAAACATGGCATGCTAGCAGTGAATGTGATAGTCTTCAGTCATTCAGTGCAGGTGTATCTTCCTGGTGCATGTGTTTTAAATTACAGTAAGTAATTTACCTGCAGTGAATGTTTGGTGAATGTCGCATGTGTTTTAAATTACAGTAAATAATTTACCTGCAGTGAATATTTGGTGAATGTCGCATTCACTGCTTTATGAATACGTCCTTATAGTCTTTTCGGAATTTAGCACTGCAAGGCACATAGACTACTGTGTATTCCATATCATAAGTGTGTAGCTCTAGCACAGCAAAGACACTCATCATAAATGGTCATCTGTATCCTACAAAGCAGAATGTTAGTTTTCAATGGCAGAAGACAGGTGCAGTCATGCATCCTTTCTCTTAACTCTTAAATTAGTAATAGCTTAATACATTAAGCACGATAAAAATAAACACTCCCCGGTAAACTAGTAAAATTGATACCCCAGCACTTGCTCTTTACAACTTTGAATGCTGCTAGGTCTTGCCCTGTCAGTGCTGCTTCCCTTAACATGCAGTCTTCACAGGAAAAATTTAACAGTGAACAGTGTAGTCTCCAGTCAGTGAAGCAGGGGATTCCTGCCATTCTGGGCTATGCAGCTGTGTTTCTATTGATGCACACAGTGGGAGGAGACACAGTTCTAGTCTTTGCATCCACGGCTCTGTAGGATGGTGCAAGAGAAAGGAGCCACTCAGAAACAGGAAACCTGAGGCAGCAATCATGGCACCAGCTTAAACTGAAACATAAATGAGGATTAAACATTAAATAAGCTGCATACTGCACACGCAATTAGTGACGCAACTAATCGGACAAGAGACGGAGACGTGGAAGGGCCATCTTGATACACCCATATGAGTACACCCAGGAGTTCCTATGAGGATCTGTGAGCATTTTTTTCTCATGACACATGTGAGTGAGCATTTATAGTATTCTTTTATATCAATAAATGAAACAATATCACACGATGGAAGGATTCTTCTTCTTGTTTTATAAACATCGATGAGGAAGCTGAGGTACAAATAGATCATATGAAAACCATCCGGATATCGGGAGAGGTGATAACTGTTCTGAAAAAGTTCTGAAGGGGGATACCACCACTCTTTGTGATACCGAATCTGACGTGGACGATTGAGCGGTTGGCTGTGCTTAATAGCAAAAAAGCGGTTTGACCCTGTGTGGTCACTTCATGAAGGTGATGGGGCAATCTTACTGGTGAAGGATTACACTTTTTGTTCACCTGCCAGATTTATATTGATCGCTGGAGGTTTCTATATATCCAGCCATATTGAAGATTACACACATGGACGATTTGTTTATTGTTTATTAATAATTGGTGGCACGTGTTTTTGTGGAGTTTGTTATAAATTTAAGTTATGTGTTTATCATAGAATGTCACTGGATTTTCAATTGTGGATTCACTCAATATTTTATGTAATTATTTTTATTTATTTATTTATTTAATTTCTTCCTGCTATTTATATAGCAGTATAGTCCCAAGTTTAGGGATGAGTGCACTTCAATTTATACTTTGGTACATGTGGGCACTTGTTGAGTGGTGGTTGCACATTTATGTTGAAGGATTTGTTATAGTCCTTGTAGATTGTCCTATAGTCAGGGTCCATTTATCCTGATCGTCCTATTGTTTGTTTTATAGGCGCAATAGTGCCATTTGTCAGTCTATTTCCACTGCACCTTTGGGCATTTATTTATCCCAAGTGTTTCATCACGTGTGGTTTAATACATGTTTGTGATTTCACCCTGTTTAGGGACACAAGTGGGTTTATGTATTGTGTTTTCATGCGTTTTGCACATTTTAATTTTATTTCATAGGGTTTATCAAACATCACTGCATAAGATTGTATAATAATATGAAGAATTGAGTTTGATATAATTACACACAGCAGGGTTCACTAGGGGTGTAAATGAAACCTCATTTTTGATTTAATTATTTATATAAGTGTGGGAGCGCGGTACCAATTTTTTTTATAAAGTTTGAATGAAATATTCCCAGACATCAAAAAATGTCCCCCTGTGTTTCCTTTTGTAGGGAGGTCTCTACACATTCCATTCAAAAGATCTAAGATAATTTATCTACAAACAAAGAGATAACTAGGGGGATTGGGGTAAATGCATTTATGCAGTATGGCTTTTCATGCCACAGGAGATATAACAGTGAACAATTGTTTGCATCCTCTGAAAATGTTGACTCCCAGAATGTCTATCAGGCCAAAGGATGCCCATTCTGGAGTTTGGGACAGATAGTTCACTAGGTATGTGGTAGTATAATGTGCTACTTTGGTCCAAAACTGGTTAATTTTGGAGCATGGCCAGAAGGCATGGAATAGAGCCACACTGGTAACAAGCTAACATTTTTCATCTGTGGAAGAAGGCTGTCACAGCCGAATACCAGTGTGTTTTACTCTGTAGCCATTAAAGATTTGGATTTTATGGGCCACACTGAGTTGCCAGCTTGATGTTACTATGGATCTGATCATATGAGTGCAGGAGCACTGTAGCCAGAGCACCGGTCCTCAGCCACCAGAAGCTGAAGCTGAACCAGTTGAGAGTAGTGTTTATTTGCAACCAGAGGAGGAATTTAGGTCCATGGGGTAAATATGGTTGTGGGAAATATATACGAATGCATTATTGCAAAGTGCATTGTGGCTTTTATTACTCTCCAAGATGGACATAGTGATTTTAGAAGAATGTCCAACTGGAGCTGAGGGAAAGTCCTGGTCCATCTATTGGGTATTGTTTAAAACCAGAGTTTAGTATCACATTTATCCTTGACATAACCTTTACAATGATCTAACATTTAGGTAAAGCCTAACACATAACCTTGTCTCTCCCACTATCCTTAACCTAACACCTAACCCTAAGCATAACACACAAACAATCATTATTTTTAGCCTGATATCTAAAATTAGTGCCACAGTCTCAGTTCCATAAATACTGTTCTGCTAAAACACAGTGGAAGTAGCAATACTAGGCAACAAAACAATATTTGTGAGAAATCTCAATTCAGCTGGACTGCATAACATCATTAAGTATCTGTATGTAGGCAACAAGTGAACTCCAAAGTCCCCATGGGCAAATATTTACTGAAAAGATCCACAGCACTGTACCATGTACCAAAGCACACTTCCCTCTGACACTGCAAAATAAACATGCACATATCGTTTTCTTAAACCGGCATATTTATTAACGTGACATGAAAAAATGTTTTCAAGTATATATTCTTCAAAATGTACCTTCTATTATTCTCAGCTTCCTCCGAATCTTCACATTTGTTTTTTGTTTGTTTTTTTGCTGTGCTGGGATCTGACTTCCTGATAGAGGGTGGCTATGTTTGTTCTCCATGATTCTACTGTATGAATGAGAAAAGCCACCATTTTTGCTAGCTCCCAAGATGGACTAGGGGCTACGAACAATAGGATGTGTATTGTGCATATAGCAGTATTCAATCAACTAACATGCACTGTTCACTCCAAACAAACAGAACTAAGAGGGAAAGGAGAAGTTTGGGAGATCACAGAAGGATTTACAAAGGGCAGATGAAAAAAATGTCATATATATTGTTTAGTGTCATTTTAACCACTTGCCCTCCAGAGGATTTACCCCCCTTCTTGACTAGGCCATCTTTTGCGTTACGGCGCTGCGTTACTTTAACTGATGATTGCGCAGTCATGCAACACTGCACCAAAATGAAATTTACATCCTTTTTTTTACCACAAATTAAGCTTTCTTTCGGTGGTATTTGATCGCCTGTGTGTTTTTTATTTTTTGCACTATCATAAAAAAGACTGACAATTTTGAGAAAAAAATATTTTTGAATTTTTGCTATCAAACATGTCCAGTAAAAAAATTTAAAAAATCAAATTTCATCATAAATTTAGGCCGAAATGTATTCTGCTCCATGTCTTTGCTAAAAAAAAAAATCCCAATACATGTAAATTAATGGGTTCATGTGAAAGTTATAGCATTTACAAATGGTGGTATAGATACTGGAATTTTTTTTTTTTACTAGTAATGGCGGCGATCAGCGACTTATAGTGGGACTGCGGCAGACATTCTGACACTGGGGGGGAACTGACTTGGTGTCACTGACATCCCCAGTGACACCAATACAGTGATCAGTGCAAATAAAAAGCATTGACACTGTACTAATGACACTGGGCAGGAAGGGGTTAACATCTGGGGAGATCAAAGGGTTAATTGTATGCTGTGTGCTGTTTTACTGTGTGCTGTGCTTTACTATGTATGCTTTGTATGGCTCTGGCAGTGTGCTGGAGCTGACAGGGGAGAGATCTGTATTGTTTTCATACGTGTCTCTCCCCCGTCAGTGTTTCTTGGCGATTGCCGAATGCCGTCAGGGAATCACCGGCCGGGACCTGGTACTCGACAGTTGAATCTGCCAATGGCACATGCGCCTCCTACCCGTAAATAAAAAAATCACATATATATACGTGATTTTGCGCAACCCTGCCACCCTAAAAGCACTGACATTGTACTAATGGCACTGGGCAGAAAGGTTAATATGAGGGGCGATGAAAGGGTTAACTGTGTGCCGAGAGTGTTTTACTAGGGTGTCCTGTCAGTGCTGTGCACAGCCATCCACAGCAGTGTGCTCGAGCTGACAGGGAGGAGAACTGTTAGTAAACAAAACAGTCCTTCTCCCCATCGGAGATGCTTGGTAATCACCAGTGCTGACGAGTAATTACCGGCCGGGACCAGGTGATCGCCCTCTAGCAGTATATCTGCTATAGGGCGGCAGAAAAGCGGTTAAAGCTGAACAATCATTGTCAAAATACAAGAGTCATGTGTATGCTTTCTTGACTCTTAGTGAGCTCTGTGTATTTCTTCCAGATCTGTGCAGTAATCCAGTGTGAAACTTTTCCTTTGTGCAGGAGCTTCCTGTAATAAAGACCGGTCACTGCTGCTCTCTCTCCTTGTGCACGGTGACTGGTCTTGTCCCATCTGTAGTTTTCTGCAGGCAGCTTGTAGTGAGTGGAGCTGTTGGGTCCCTTCTACAATTCTGCTCTCTGCACAGGCTATGGACAGCATAATGATGTCGCTGCTACTTTTACAAAGCAATATCTTAGTTTTCAAAGGCATTTGTTACACATGAAGTCGATTTATATCCTTTGTGGTTATTAGCCTGGGTTCACACTTGTGCGGTGCGGCATATCGCATGTGATTTTCACAAGAATCACACCGCATTCCTGTACAAATAATATGCTAATTCTGTGCAGTGCAATTTGAGCCATACATTATGTATGGCTCAAATCGCATCGCATCCACACCAAAAAGGTGCAGGACCCTTTTATTGGTCTGCATTAGAATCGGATCGCATGGGTATTCACACCCACCGATTTCAGGGTGTTGTTAACTCAACATACACACCTGCAGCGGTTCGCATGAACGGCCTGCGACTGTGATGCAGTGCAGAATTCACACAGAAGCCACTGCGAATTCTTCTCTGCATCAGTGTGAACCCAGGCTTAAAGAAGTTGTAAAGGCTGAAGGTTTTTTTTACCTCCATGCATTCTATGCATGAAAATAATAAAGCTTCTGTGTGCAGCAGTGCCCCCAGCCTCCTTATACTTAACTGAGCCCCAACGCGATCCATCAATGTCTACAACAGCTTCAGGTGCCTCTGCCTCCTCATTGGCTGAGACAGCAAGCGGGAGCCATTGGCTCCCGCTGCTGTGAATCACAGCCAGTCAGCCAATGAGGAGAGACAGGGAGTGGGGGCCAATGAACACATGGAGCAGCAGGTAGCTCCATAGCAAGCTGCTTGCTATGGGAGCACCCGACAGAAAGGTGGAGCCAGGAGAGCCTGTGGGGGACCCCAGAAGAAGAGGCTCCTCTGTGCAAAACCACTACACACAGCAGGTAAGTATAGACATATTTATTATTTTACACAACAAAACCCTTTAGTATCGCTTTAAAGAGTATATGTAAATAAGATATTTTGTGCCTGTAGTTCAGCTTTAAACTTTACAGACCACAATGATCACTGTACAGAGACAAAGCACTTAAAGTAAAACTTTGCCTTACTTATAAAGTGTGTCTGTCCTGCCCTAGGTGCGCTCACACAGATGCCTGCTGTTCGTACGTTCGCACTGAATGCGGCCTTGGCTATCCTATTTGATTTCCTGCTTCAGATCTCCATGTTTGTAGCTCTTGTGTCTCTGGACATGAAACGACAGGAGGTAAAGTTAGGTTGGGCTGGGATGGATGTTATTTTTTCTGGGTCCTCTTCCTATAAACCTTTTAACATTCTTTTCCCCTGTCATCTTGGTTCCGATCGCAGAACAAATCTGATCCATGTTTGCTTGTTCTTCAGAGCTCAAGATTTGATATCTGTTGCTGTATCAAGAGCAACAGTGAGAAGCCGAAAAAGAAATCTGAAGGGTGGTTGGTGTGGTTCATGCAGAAGGTGTATTGCCCCATCTTACTGAACTCCTTCAGCCGAGTTGTAGTGGTGAGTAGATCTTCCCATAGATACATCTTCAACCACAATCTCTTGTATAGTCTTATATACAATTCGTATTAACTTCACTATATTTTCAATTGCACATGGATCTACTAATCTTCGGATCCCAATCAATTTTATTGTGTTACCTTTCAATGGGCAAAAACTAATACTTTCTGAATTTTAATTCAGTCCTGTGCTTATGTATTCACTGGTTTTGAGAAGGGTATGTGTTTAAAGTGGTAGTAAACCGTATTAAAAAAAAAAAAGTCCCTGCAAGGTAATGTCATAATGTGTCAGTATGCATCGCATGCTAGCACATTAGGTAAAACGTACCTTAAAATGAAGCCCTCCAGTGGCACGCTGTCACTGCTGTAGAAGCTTCTATCATCACCCGGTCTTCCTTTCGGGTTCACAAGCTTCGGCCATCTGACTGGCTGAGCCGTAATGACGTCACTCTGGCACATGTGCACAGGAGTCTAAGGACACGACACAGTGGTCTAAAGGAATGGCATGGGCATGCCATTCCTTCAGAGCACCGGCTCTAAAAAAACACAAATATGTCCTAAACGGTTTGCATTTAGGAGATGTCAATTTTACCATACGGGTAAGCTTTATTTTTAACCACTGGCTAACCGCGCTATAGCCGAATGATGGCTACAGCGCGGTTGTCCAGTTCTGGGAGGGTGTCATATGATGTCCTCCTAGAACATGCCCTCCCGTGTGCCCCCAGTGTGATCGCTGTGTCCGTAGGATCACGTGATGAGGTAAAAGGCCAATCACAGTGGCCTTTTACCACGTGATCAGCTGTGTCCAATGACACAACAGATGACAGAGTAAATACAGTTGCTGGTTATCAGCAGCACTTTTCTCACGCTGTCAAAGCATAAGGAAAGTACTGCCGGTAACCGGCAGCCGTCACAGAGGACATCGACATTGATCATCAGGGCACTGATGATCAGTGTCCTGCAGTGCCACCCATCAGTGCCCCCCAGCAGTGCTGCCTAGCAGTTGCGCCCATCAGTGCTGCCCAGCAGGTAATGGTTTCCCATATTTTGACTTTTTTTGCTAAAGTGTCTCTTTAATGTCTCTTGCCTTCTCAGATGGTGGTGTTCATCTTCCTGTTCTGCTGTGGAACGTACTTTATGATGTATTCTCGTGTGGGTCTAAATCAGGAGCTGTCTGTACCTCTGGTACTTATTACTCTAATATTATTTCTTCTTTATATTAATAAAACTAGAACTATGAGGCTTATTCATGACTTGAGTGCACAAGTAGATTATTGTCCATAAATACCTACCAAATTCCGAATGTCTCTTGTTGACTGCAGAGTAGAAAGTGAACTGACATATGCTTAGTCCAAATGCCCCACATTGTTTACTTTGCTAAAGACTTTAGCTAAAATATCGAAAGAGTAACATATGAAATCAGCCAGAGAATAGTTTAGGAAACACTTGTCGGGAAAAGACTATTTATGGGCAAAATAAAACAATACATACAGTAAATAACATGCAAAAATGTTGCATCTTTATGGCCATAGTGTTATGGGAATGCGTCTATGTCCTGATGACATTGCACCAACTCAGGTTCCTTCCTGAGATTTTAATCAATGTTGAGAGTTGATCTGTTCCACATGTGGCCCGCGACCTCAAACCAGGGAAGCTCATGCCCATGCTCTGGGATGGAGGTTGGAAAGCCCAGATTGCATTCAACGGGTTGCCAACCCACCATCACAGAGAATCAGAGTGCATTGAGCCGGCAGGGGAGGAAACAGGCGGCCACGGAGGGAGCAGGAGCCGCTTAAGCCGATGCTTCCTCTGTAGTGCCGGCTCCTGTTCCAGGCTAGTCATATCAAGTGCGCTTTGCCTGGGACCTCTCTAGCAGCCTGGAGAGAGATGCCAACATATGCTGGAAGAGGAAAAGGTCAGTGTATTAAACAACACATACACTGCACTTTTGCAATGGGAATATTAGCACCTATAAAAAGGTTATTAGGCTGCTTTCACACTGATCTGCAGGGGCCACACAGTGCACCTACGGCTTTCCTATGGGTTAGCTGTACTGATTCATAGACTTCTAATATATCCTTCGGGTTTGGTGTGATTTCTGAAAGAGCACCACACCTGCAAGATGTAATAGAAGCCTATGGCAAAGCGTAGCTAACCTGCAAATAAACCGCAGTGCATCAGCGTGAAAGCAGCCTTATAGGGGGCTCAGAACATTAAGGGCTCATTTATGTTTGCGGTTTGGGGAGCAGAAAAATCCCATAGTTCATTGTGGCCTGTGGCCGGTTGCCAAATAACTTATATGGCCCTTGCTCTTTTAAAAGTTGAGCACCCCTGATGTATTCTGATGTGAATCTTTTGCCTTGCGCTAAGAAAAGCTCAGGACCTTATTTGTACATGCTATTATGCACTAAATGCCTTAATTACCTTTTCCCAGGATTCCTATATGGTGGATTATTTCAATGCTCTCAATGACTATTTTGAAGTTGGAGTGCCCACGTACTTTGTCACAACCTCCGGTTATAACTTTTCCAGCCTAGATGGAATGAATGGCATTTGTTCCAGCGCAGGTTGTGATAATAATTCGATGACACAGAAGATACAGTATGCCACCGACTTTCCTACACGGTAAGTCTTCTGTAGAGCTGCAAGATGAGGGTAACCAAGCGTAGGTATACTACGTTGTCCTAGTGCTCAGGACTGGTACATGAAATGTTTTATTTTTTTTACCAAAAATTAATACAGATTAATTGCAATTTAGTTGTTATAATAGCAGTATCATTAAGAGGAACTCTAAACATTTTTGCTAAAACACTGCGTACCATGGAGCCGTGGTGATTGACCACTCATGGAAGAGTGGCTGCAGAGTATTCCTTCTCATTCCCTGCCTATATAGAAGGGTATCTATCAGCTGGATTCTAATACTGCAGAATATTACATCAAACGTCTGGAGGTTGTTGGTGTCTACGCTCCCAGAGCAAAAGCGCTAAGGCTGGTCTATAATCTGATCAGCACTTAGCTCTGGTGAGTGCATTTAATTGATTTGGTGGTGAATTATTCACAAAGTTCCTTATATTTGTCACATGAATTTTTTGGACTTTCACATATTTGATGTATGGACTTTTTTTGTATGTAGGGAATTTTTTGAACTTTCACATATTTGATATATGGATATTGTATATGCTGATTTAGCGCACTCTTATATTTGATTTAATAGTATTTTTAGTAGACTTTTAGTAGCGTTCAGAAGTGTTTAGGAGCATTAGCGTTTAATTAGCGATCTTACAGTACATGTAGAGGGGGAAAAAAGCTAGAAAACAGCTATTAGGAGCATTGTAGTAGCGTTTAGGAGTGTTTAGCATTTTTTTTCTGCTGGAAAAATGCTCCAAAAAACTCTACAAAAACATTTTTTTTCTGCTTCTAGACGCTGAAGCTCAAAAAACGCTAATAGCCTACAATAGTGTGCGTGAACACATAGGATAGCACTATTTAGCTTCTAGGAACAGAAAAAAATATGCTGATAATAGCTTCTAGGAGCTTAAAAAAACGCTAATGTGCATGGAGCCCAAATCATTATTGTGTTGTCTTTATCAGCTTTAGCATACAATGAAGATACTCAGGCACGTGTAAAATATACACATGTATATGAGCTTTTATCTGCCTAGGCAAGAGTAATATAACTCCCGAAGCTCACAACCTGAGAACCTTTGCTGTGGAGACTGTGGCCAGTGGCACCCCGAGGCAGGTGCGGGGGGTGCGCGCCGCACGGGGTGACACCTACCGCATGGGGTGACACCGGACCCGCTCCACGAAATGGTAAGTTGTAAAGCAAGCCGGTGATCCCCGCAGGATGGATTCGATCCATCCTGCGGGGATCGTCGGCTTTCTTTACAACTTACCTTTTCGTGGAGCGGGTCCGGTGTCAACCCGTATAGGTTGCATGCCGACGATCCCCGCAGGATGGATTGGATCTGCGGATTGGGGAGCATAATGGATCGGACTCCGATCCATTATGGTCAATCCGCAGATCTGATCCATTCTGCGGGGATTGTCGGAGGAGGTGTCGCCAAATGTTATTGCAGTAGGTGACACCAACCATAGGGACGCCCCTGACTGTGGCCTTGATATTTGTATCTTATCTTTGTTATTCTATGTTCTTCCTTCACCTCAGTGCTATCTGTGGTTCACACCGTGAATCACCAGTTATCTCTCAAGACAGCACTGTCAACTCTGTGCACAATTACTGCTCTAATCTAATCATGCTACTTAATTATGTACAATATATAGTCTTTGGACTTCATGTCAGCCCAACCCAGCTTGAGTCTTTGCATACTACTAATATCGTAATGCCTTCATCTTGCATTTTCCATGTCATAACAGCATTATTGTCTTTGCTAACTCATGTGGTTCCAATCCAAACCCTATTACATTATTGGAAGGGCATCTAACTGATCCTTTATCTACTGGACTAGGCAGAGGTTCTAAGGGCTGTGTTTAGATCTCCTTGTTCGATTGATTATTACAGTTTGGTTAATACCACTTCAAGCCCATTTCCAAGCAAGGTTGATATACAGCTTGCGTAGCGCTACTACCATAGGAGCTGCAGGAATACAATTCAGGTTTCCCACAATCTTTGCCCCACAGTCCGGCACACAGGGTCATTCACGCATTTCTTCAATGACCAGTCTTAGGGTGTTGCTTCTCTTGTTTTTATTTTTGGAGAACTTGGATAGGGTTGAGGGAATTAGGAGATATACTTTAAAAACAAGAACTGCTGTATGTACACTTAAGGTATTCTTCAGGACTAGCTATAATAAAGTCTGTGCTTTCAGCAAACAGTAGACTTTAGCTTTAAGGTAGTAGTAGTAGAAGCAGTAGTGGTTGTTAGCAGGGGTGGACTGATAACTCATAGGGCCCCCGGGCAATAGGGGATCATGGGGCCCCTGTGTCCTCACCCACACTCAAACCACACCCAAAAAAGCCTATGAAAGGTACCAGGGGCATCTCATGGGGCCCCCTACTGACCCCGGGCCCTCAGGCAGTGCCCGAGTTCCCAAATGGTCAGTCCGCCCCTGGTTGTTAGCTATAAATCTCTTTCTTAGAGCCTTAAGAGCAGAGTCCCTTCAAATAGGAGATTAGGTTAACAAAGCTCTTCAGAACACCAGCTGGAGTCCCCTTTAACTAGACCCACAGATGACTCTCGGGGGGTATTAGCAGCACAAAGTCTCTATGGTCCTTCAGAAGTGTCTATACTCACAACACCAAAGGACAGATGGTTGCCTTCTTCTGTTATACCGGACCAGATATTCAGAAGATGGCTCCCTCAGTCAGCTCTTAGCAGAACTGGGTCTCAACATTCAGGCCCTCAGGTCACCCAGCTGAGGCCTCACTACAGCAGAAATAGTAGCATTGCCTGGAAGGGCAGGGTGCCCCCTCCAGGCTAGACTAATCCTATCCAGGAGAAGACCCAGAACTCAGTTTTGCTCACTGAATATATACAGTTTCCCAGCATGCCGTCAGAGCCTGCCTCTCCGGGAGAGGCCAGGGCTGTATCAATATTCATGCTGCCTTCTCCATAGCTCCACACCTATCACCCAGAAACTTCTCAAACGTTCTGGATGCAGAGTAATCTATCAGACTAGCAGCATGTGAACACATTGAGCAGACCTGACTAGCAGAATACAGCTTCACCGAATACAGTGAGGTAATTATGCTTTTATCAAACAATCACAGCCACACTGACTACAATGTGGTAACTAAAATTACCTATCAAAACACATACTAAATCTATCTAAACCTAGATTTAGGAGGGTGCTACACTTGAATCACATGAGAGCTGTATCTGTGCATATGTGTATTTTTGTTCTGTTGCTTCCATTACTTTTTGTATGATATGTTGCACATGCGCCAAAAGCCTGCATAACTCAAACTTACTCATCACAGTGCATGGCCTGCTGCCTGGATTGGACTGTCTGTGGCCAAGGTCAAAAAGTGTCAGCCAGTCCAACCTGCCTGCAAAGAGCCAGCCTTTCTGTTTAAAATGCCTTGTCCTAAATGTTATTCGTCTTGTTCTAACTCACCATTCTGTTGCATTTTTTTTCCTTGCTAGATCTTATTTAGCCATCCCAGCATCCTCCTGGGTTGATGACTTTGTGGATTGGCTGAACCCCTCATCAGACTGCTGTAGATTGTTACTAAATAACACCTTCTGCTCTTCCACTAGCAGTGAGTACCATCAACAAACCAGGATAGTCTCTAAAATGGGAAGATGATTAAAAATCTTAAACTCATGCTCTGATTTATTTGCAGTAAAATATATATTATACACATATTCAAAACTCATATATACGCTCAGGAATTTAGGTCATAATCATACGCTCTCCAGTCCCTATTCCGATAACTGCACTTCACAAATGGTCTAATACCTGCACCAATGTATGCTTTGGTGCCTACAACAGTATCAGCTCCAATATCTACTTGAATCAAGACTATATAGTACCTGGTCTAATATCTGTTCTAGTATATACTCTAGTAATTGTGCTGATAGATGCTCTAGTACCAGGTCTAGTATGACGCACTATAAGTGTTCTAATATATGTTTTAGTATTTGCTTTAGGGTTTTTTTCTGTTCTAGTATATGTTTTGGCATTTACTCTGTTACAATATGTCCACTAGCACGTCCTGCAGTATCTGGATAAGTGTCAGGTCTAGTATCTCCTACATTACCTGGTCATGTATCTGTTGGTATTTCCTCCACAATCTGCTATAGTACCTTTAACAGTACCTGGTCCAAAATCTGCTCCATTTGCTCTGCTATGTCCTACAGTACTTGTTCTACTGTATTAGCTACTCCATTGTCTGCTCTAACATCTCTTGTAGTACTTAGCCTGGTGTCTACACCATTTTGTTCTCTAGCATGTTCTACAGTTTCTGGTATCTATTTCAATATCCGCTCTATTACCTGCTAAGTACCTGGTCTATAACCTTACTCTACTCCCTGTTCTTGTATGTCCCATGGTCTACTATCGTCTTCAGTATCTGCTATAGTATCTCCTGTAGAACTTGGCCTTGCATCTACTTGATTATTTTCTTTAATACCTTATGTAGTATCTGCTCTAGTATCTACTTCATTATCTTTTGTAGTGCCTCCTATTGTACCTGGTCTAATATATGTTGCAATAATCTATGTATTGCATTTTTGTGCAGTGTTTAGCACTAGAGCTAATGTTCCACTATAGATTTTGTCTACTATAAAGTTAATGTCTTCTGCAACAGAGATGTCTGTCTGTATTTAGGACCATGGTACAGACATTCTTTTTGATATCCTGTACAGAGGCTGCTGTCAGCACCCTCTCTTCTGTCACAACTCTACTGCAAATTGTAGATAATAGCTTTGAAATTCTGTGTAAAAAATCAACATTAATAAACCACCAAGTAATTATGCACTCGGTGCTAGAGGGTAATGCTGCACACTCTGTTTCGGGTACAGGAAAAAAAACAAAAAAAAACAAAAAACCTCCAACCATAAAAATCAAAATGAAACCAAACATGAATATGAAAATGATAACAAAAAGTAAAGTGAACATCAATAAATCAAATCACCCATATAGTGAAAAAATAAAACCATTTTCAGTATAAATCAAACAATAATATAATAGAAATGGAAGTCCACTCCCAAAGGAATATTCAGGGCTCCACTAGGTGGCCAGTGTAGAATTTTGTGTAAAAATGAAATGCCACAAATTCCCTTATTTTAGTTCCAAACCACCTCAGAGAAAAATATATGAATTCTCTTACTGAATAACCATAATCTACAGATTATAGGAGATCACTAACGCAGGGTGCACCAAATGCAAATCACACCAAGGTATGGTAACATCCTCCACACCCACAAGACCCTGCACTGGTTGTCTGGAAAGCACAGTTCTCTGTAAAAAGATTGATGAAAATACAAAGGACTAAAAGTAATATTGCTGAAAATATAAATTTATTTCATGCAAGTATACTCACAAGAATCTCAAGGGAATTAAAATCTCAAAAACACCATGATGCAGTACACCAGCGGCTGTAATGATGTAATAAGCCACTAACCAAACCCCACATGTTTCGTCTATGCATGGAGACCTCCTTTATGTCCCCTGAGGATGTCCCTTGCATAGATGAAATGCATAGGGAGGGTTTAGCGGCCTATGATGTCATCACTCACTGGTGAACTGCAGTGGAGTGTTTTTTAGTTTTTATTACTCTGAGATGTCTGTGAGTATACTTGGATGAAATAAATTGGTATTTTTTAGCAATATTACTCTATGGTCCTTTGTATTTTCCTCTGAATCTTACTGCAGAGAACTGTGCTTTCTGGACAGCCAGAGGAGGATCTGGTGGGTGTGGAGGTTGCTACCATACCCTGGTGTGATTCGCATTTGATGTATCCTGCGCTAGTGATCTCCTATATCTGGAGATCATAGTTAATAAGTAAGAGAATTCATACATATTTGAGGTGGTTTGGGACTAAAACAAATGAATTTGTGGCATTTCGTTTTCACACAAGATTCTACAATGACCCCCTAGTGGAGCTCTGAAATATTCTTTGGGAGTGGACTTCCATTTACACACAAGGATGTTTATATTTGCCCCCTAGTGGAGCTCTGATAATTCCTTTGGGAGTGGACATTAATCTCTATTATATTATTGTTTGATTAATACTGAATATGATTTTATTTTCTCACCATATTTGTGATTTGATGTATTGATGTGGATAATATTTGCATCACTTTACTGGTTTCTTAATTGTGATTTTTATGATCAGAGGTTTTACGCACTCATTTTGTATATGAAAAACTTAACATTATCTTCAGAAGTCTGACCAGGTATGACTTCATTCCTCCTTACTACATTGAGACGTGCTAAAGCTGAATTCTAGATATGATTTTTTTTATAGTTGCATTGGTCTAGATCCCACACCTGTGAGATCCCTGATGAAAGCTGGTCCTGCATCAAGCGGCTGCTTTGCTGCATAGTAACCACAGGGAATCATCGCTTGGCACGGGCACCATTCACAGAACCACTTGTATTTTCCTAAATGAATGCAGGGTGTGTTCTGATTTGACATGGTGGAGAAGCGGGATGGTAAACACATAGAAATTCTTGTTTACATCAAGCTGATGATGTAAGGAATATGCATTCCCTTTAGTGTTTCAGGACACATATTTGACTTTACTCTGTTGGCTTTGCTTTGTTCCTCCAGCAGGATATTGCTACCTGCAGAATGGAGACATCCCCCCCACACACACACACACTTTCCCCCATAAACCTTGGTTTGTAAAGTATTTTTGCTCAAAAAGAGAAAATCTCTCCTAATATGCTGTGCTAATTATGACTTCTGAACTGTTTCCACTCTATTTTCAGCATTACCTGGGTGTTTTAGAAAGTGTATGCGAACTACTAATGGAACATTAAGACCAACAGTAGAAGAGTTTAACCTTTACTTACCCACTTTCCTGCAAGATTATCCAAATCTAAAATGTCCTAAAGGGTAAGTCAAAGTAACTGGCATAAAAAAAGCAAAATGTCTTCATGGATGTATTAGCAGAAAATGGGGTTCCTACTTCAAATGTTTTTTCATGCAGAAAATTCATAAGTGAATTGTCACTTGTGCAGATGATCTGCATGTAGAGCCCAATCCACCATTTGTGCAGCTAGAATCATTAACAAGAAGATAACCTCTAGAGCTCAAATGCAATTAAAATATTATCCCATTTATTGTAAAATGTATAAAATGTGGAAAAATCCACTGTCTTGAGCCATCCCACTCTTTTTCAAGTGCTCACCACTTTTTATTCTTAGTAATCTAATGTATCTTACTGTATCTCCTAATTGGATCTAGTCTAGGTTAGTACAGTACAGTGTATTAGAACAAAAAAGACCAACATTTGCTTTTAATTCTCACCCTGTGCTTGTTACTTAGTATAGCTGGAATATTTATCATATAGATGTAAATGAATAGTCTCTAAATTGTCTATATGTATTGGGGTGAAGAATGAAAATTAATTAACTTTTTCTTACTTTTCTTTATAGTTAGATAAATAGAAAATACTCTAAATATAATTTAGTCTTCTATCCATGCAGTAGGTGTAGGTCTGATCCTCTTTTCACATGGGACACATATAACATGCACCTGTGTTAAAAGGAGGCCATGGTTAAAAGAACTTAAAGCTGAAATTTATTCGACTTATATTTTGCCTTCACTGGTTCCTCTATCCTCTCTACCTATCAACATGCTAATTACATTTCTAAATAAAACATTTTTGTTTTTATTGTTGGAATTTGTTTCATATATTCAGAATTGTTGCGTATATATTTGGATTAATTTAGTGTATGCGTTGTTCCAAATCAATTAGTATTTTCAGAAGTTATTTAGGAAGATTGGCTATATTTGTTTAACGTGTTAATCTGTTATTTTGGGAGATTCCTTATGCACTCTGAGTCCAACCCACCAAGGGAAATGGAATGAGCTGACTGGATGATATTGACTGACAAAAGTAACGATATTGATTAACAAAAGTAACAAATGGAAGAAAGCAATTTCGGCTTCATTTGTTATGTTATGAGATTCTGATGGATCAACCTCCATCCAACCCAAACATAATTAGCAGAAATCATTTTATTTCATTTTTACACCTTACTGTACTGTACTTACACGTCAAAGAGAAATGGAATAAGTTGATTGGAGGATATTGACTGGAGTAACGAGAGTAATGAATGGTACAAAACTTAATTTCAGAATAATTTGTTATTTTATGATTCAGAGATTCTAATGGATCCACCTCCATCTCACCCAAACACAATTAGTAGAGATTTTTTTATTTCACTTTTACACTTTACTCTACCTTACTGTACTGTACTTACCTCACAAAGAGAAATTGAATAAGCTGAATGGACAATATTGACTGCAGTAACAAAAGTAACGAATGGAATTAATTAATTTTGGATTGATTTGTTTTGTTATGATTTGGAAATTCTGATGGATCCACCTCCATCTAACCCAAACACAATAAGTAGGAATCATTTTATTTCACTTTTATACCTTACTGTATTTATTGCAAGATGGTATCATTTCATATGTAGTGCTTTTTTTTATAATAATGAAAATTGTTAATGCAAAAAGAAAACAAATTGAATCTGAAACAATTTGGACAATTCGTTATGTCGCTACGTTATTTCGGATGATTCAAAACTTAGCAAACGGCCCAAACTATCACATCATGTTATGTCAAGCGAATTAAACAAAATCAATTTGAATTATTTGCTATTCTGTTATAATTTATTTAAGATTATTGAAATTTATTACTATTGTGATTTGGAGATACAGATACATCCATAACAAAACAAATCGCACATGTCTAGTGCTGTACATAGCTTCCTGAGAACATCACATTACCCTGTCTCAGCACCAATCTCAAAAGCCATCAACCCTGATAGAAGCAGTTGACTGGCTCTTGGGAGGATTTATGCACATATCAAAATGTCCTGATTGGTGCATGTCAGCCTGGGGGAGTTCCTACAGAGATTGCATTTGCAAACAGTCTGCCCCACTATAAGAAGCTTACAGTGTGCAGTGAAATCAGAGAAAGCAATTTCAATACAGTAGATTAACCAGTACAGTTGTGCAAGACTGAAGACAAGGTTGGAATTCAGCTTTAAATGAGTTAAGAGACTCAGCACCAATTAAACAAAATGACTGAGTTGTCTGTTCAACTAACCCAATCCTTTGTCATGTGTTACAATTTTAAGGTACACAAAGAGATATATACAAAAATATTATATTAAAAACAGTTACAAAACAACAGTTTAACTATTTCAGCTCTTTGGACAGCACCTCCCCTTGTGGTTCTCAGGATCTCCCACTCTTACCAGGAGCCCAGGACCACAACTGCCTATTTCAGGATGGAGAGCGGGGGTAGACTGAGACACATCCATGCCTCGATCTCTCTGATCTCCCCTGTACTAAAAAAAGGAAGTGACGATGATTTAGTCACTTAGAGTTACAGATCCACCATTTTCTGGCTGGTGCAGCCAGGGAAGCATCTAACCAAGCAGATCTGTGATCAGTTAGATGCTGTGAAGAGCAAGGGAGACATTGGGGTCTATTACACAAAAAAAGTTAAAAACAATAAAATTATAATAAACTGTATTAAAATTAAATTTGCCCTAACATCCATTGTCCACACATACCCGCAAATGTACAGCCAGGATGCTCACATGTATGTAAACTGCGGTCGCACCAATGTCAGAGGGAAAGTAACAATACGAGCTCCTGGTTAACTCTAAACTGACGAGCTGTAAAGGCTTTTAAATTGTCACCTCTGCAGATTTTCATGCTCTTTGTCTCTTATAGACATACAGAGCTGGCTCAGGAGCAAGCACACATGAGTGCCTCTAGAGCAAGCAGCTTGCTCTGGGGGCACTCAGCAGGGAAGAGGAGCCAGGAGTGCTGACAGGGGACCTGAGAAGAGGAGGATTGGGGCTGCTCTGTGCAAAAAAGAAAACAAAATCTGAACCTTTAGTATCACTTTAAAGTCTAGTGCTGTTTGAAATTGCACCCCCTCAAAGTAATAAATACCTTTTTTTAGCAAGGGTCATGGGTTCCTCCTCTTCTTCTCTGGTGTCAGCAAGGTTGTAGCAATAAACCTTGAATTCCAGGCTTCCTGATGATGCCTGACATAGTGGAAGTGGTTTGGATTATTCTGTCCATTATTCAGGCCGGGTTCACGCTGATGCGGTGCGGAATTTGCAGCGTTTTCTGTGTGAATTCCGCACCGTATCAGAATCGCACCCTGTTCATGTGAACCGCTGCGGGTGTGTATGTTACGTTAACAACACCCCATAATCGGTCTGCAAAATGCGGTGCGATGTGCAGAATTGGATCACATAGGTGTGAATACCCATGCAATCCGATTCTAGTGCGGACCAAAAAAGGGTCCTGAATCTTTTTGCTGCGGGTGCGGTGCGATTAGAGCCATACAAAATGTATGGCTCCAATCGCACCGCACACAAATCGCATGTGATTTACACAGGAATGTGGTGCGGTTCCTGTGCGAATCACATGCAATGTACCGCACCGCATATATGTGAATGCAGGATCAACCTGGAAGACTGAGGACTATTAGTGGTGGAAAATAGGTGCTGCAGGAGACAAAGGTGAGCATTACAGTGAAAGATGCTTTGTTTTTAATCTTTTTAATCTTTTATTGAGCTATTCATTTTTTTTGGATACTACTTCAAAGAATTGAATAAAAATGTAAGCGCTTCCACTGACAACTTATACATTTTTTATACATTCTAAAATGAAAACATGGTTTCACAGAATATAAACATAAACTATGTCTCTGCAGGGGTCTGGGTGCTTATGACAATGCTGTCAGGTTCAATGACCAGGGAGAGATTATAGGTAAGATGAACCTTTCTTTTATGTATGATGTCACTAGTATCATGTTGCTGTTATTAAATTGAGGTCTGATTTTTTTTTTTTTTCAACAGCCAGTCGTTTTATGGCATATCACACCCCTCTAAAGAACTCGCAGGAGTATACAGGGGCTCTGATCTCTGCCCGAGGGCTAGCAGATGACATCACCAGGTCACTAAGGAACGTGCTGGGCACAGACCCCGATTTCCACGTCTTTCCATACACGTGAGTGAACTTTACTGACATGTTAAATTTACCGAAATGTTTATATGAAAAATGTTTGCTCCGTTTTCGTTTTCTACAAAATTACTGTGTCTATACCAAGAAC
Source organism: Staurois parvus (assembly GCF_062004578.1). Taxonomy (NCBI): domain Eukaryota; kingdom Metazoa; phylum Chordata; class Amphibia; order Anura; family Ranidae; genus Staurois; species Staurois parvus. The sequence goes on from NW_028318382.1 coordinate 2,168,572, forward strand.
AAACATTTAGTATAATCATTTTTTTTAAGATTTTACTATATGCACAAGGAAAACTATAGCAGTCACAAAATGACAAAGTCGTAAATGCTGAGGTGCATGAAATTAAGTTAGTACATCATGAGAAACAAACATTTTTGTAGATTGCACAAAATCAAATATAGCATTCATGTTACCACCAACTATTTAACTGACATTACCTTTAATAAAGTGTTTTCACATGCTTGAATGTCAATTCTACTTCAGCTCATTGGTAATAGTGAATTAACAAGTATAGGCTTCCAATTGCCCAATTTAAAATTTGTTGTACTAACAACAACACACAACTCCCCAAGCTCCCAAGCTACTTCATTAAACGTCTCTCAATATATCACTCAATCCATCCTCTCCACTCCTCCCAAGAATCTCTTCTCTCTATCTCCCTTGTCTCCTCCTCCCATGCTTGCATTCATAGAGCAGGGGTCCTCCAACGTTTTAAACAGGGGGCCAGTTCATTGTCCCACAGACTGTTGGGGGCCGGACTATAGTTTGCAAAAATTACGAATTTCTATGCACATCCTATCCTCTTGGTAAATTTGCCACTGGGGAGGTGTATTGTACATGGGGTGGTGTATTATAGATCAGTAGGTGGGGGTGTACTGTAGATTGGGAGGTTATTGTAGGTCATTACTGGGGGATGTGTATTGAAGATCAGTAGGTGGGGTATACTGCTCGTACTGGGTGATATGAGGGAGGTGAACTGGAGGTAGCTACTGGGGGACGTGTACTGTAGGTAGATACTGGGGGAGGTGTACTGTAGATCGAGGTGGGTAGGTGTGTCATGGATCTGTATGTAGTTGGGGGAGGTGTATTGTAGGTCATGGGTTAACACTAAACCCCTAACCTACAATACACCTCCCCCAACTACATGCATGTCTATAATACACCCCCCCACTACCTAACCGTTTAGTGGGGGAGGTGTATTATGGATCGGCACCTCCTGGGCATGCTTCCTCAGGGCCTTCTCCTGCTTGTACTGGGTTACGAGCTGCTTGTTGTCCTCTCTCAGTAGCTTCAGCCGGTGTCTCTGTTTACAGGCTGCCTCCAGGTTCTACAGTACAGCCATCACCAGCGGCATCAACTCCTTAACTGCCTCCCCTCATAGTAGCCAATCAGTCGCTCCATCTCCTGGTAGATGGAGGCCATCAGAGCGTAGAGAACCGCTTTCCTCCTAGAACACAAATCTGTGCTCCATGACACTGACCTGTACCGCCACTCTAGCGCCCATTGCCCCTCCGCCGCCACCATCAACACACCCAATTACTTGCCATCCCCCCCTCCTACACACCGCCACCACTAACACCATATTAAAAGCACTAACCTGCAAAAGAAGCAGCCGGCCATCTCTGCAGCCTCCTCACCAGGTCCCTGTCGCTGCCACTTCTTCCGGGGAGTGGCGTCACCCCCCTGAAAATTGCCACCCCAGGCAAACGCCTTGTTTGTCTGGCGGTAAATACACCGCTGGCACCCAGGTCATGTTCTCACCGCTCCTCGTTCGGCTCTGAATGACGGGCAGGCTGGGTAAATGACTTTGGCAGGCCGTATCTGGGGGCATAGTTTGATGACCCTTGCGCTAGAGCAGCCTTTCTCAACCAAGGTGCCCAGGCACCCTGGGCTAACTTGAGGTTTCTTCAGGGATGCCTTGGCAAAATGTCTAAAAAAGCCAGCAAGTGGAATAAGCCTGCATTTTAGTTACACAAAGCCACAGGTTTTCATTGTTCACCATTACAACCTTCTAGCCACTGCCATCCTGACAGCCAGTGACATCATCAGTTGATAAGGAGGATGTCAGCTGCGTGCACAGCATTATGGTTTGACCTCCCCACCCCTCTCCATCAGGGCTGGGGTCACTTTAGCTCAGTGATGGAGAAAAACTGAGGGAGAAGAGAAACATTGGAATACTACTCAGTACCAGTGTGAAATTATGTATTCGCTTTGGAAGAATAAATCACCTCTAATGTTGGGTGCCCTACATGTGTGGATGTTGCTGTGTTGTATCAAGCTATTAGAATAGCTTTTCACATTTTAGATTGGGGTGTCCATAATTTTAAAGGGTGCCTCAGGACTGTTCATAATCTTAAAGGGTGCCTTGACTGAAAAAAGGTTGAGAAACACTGACCTAGAGCCTCTTCCATCCTCTGGATCTCTCTACCTCAGTCTGCCTGGCTATCTCCTACCCTGTCCAATTTTAGGCAAAACCTGAAAACTCTTTAGGGAAGTCTATCCTGCCTCCACTTAAAAAACTGAACTCTTTCTTTCTCCATCAGCTCATCCCACTCACATTTATTACTGTCTGTTCCACTTGCACAGGATCTTCCAACCCTCTTTTATTGAATTGTTTTGTAACTGTATTGTCCCTCTTTATTTTTTTAACAGCAAAAAAGTAAAAAAAAAATTTCAAAATACAATATATCAACAAGAGTTAATATTGTTACCACAGTTTGAATATCATACATGGGTACAGTATAATAGAATATACAATGTGTATATTGCAGACCTCAAAGAGATCACAGCATATACTCAAAAGATCAAAAAACAACCAAGTTTCAATACATTCCATTACAGGACATAAAGCTGGTCATATATGGATTGAAATTAGGACAGTTCAGCAGGGACCAGCAAATTTAGATCCATGTATGGGCATCCTAGTTGTACAGAAGTCAATCTATCAATCAGCTTGTGTACAACCAGCCTCTTGGGCTTTTCCCACCAGCTGTAACCGGCAACAGTAATCATTAGTGCTCTGGGAGGGATTCCCCCCATCAATACTTACTGTGCTGATGGGGGAATTAAGCAATTTTGTTTTCTTCCACTCATGGTGGAAGGAAAATTGCATATTCTTTGGCTTGCCTAGGTTTGCAGAGCACATTAGAAGGGAGGAGATAGGGGGATCAGCAGTCTATCCATGCAGACTAGATTTTTCATAGTTGGTTTGGCTCTTTTGGTTTGGGCAGTTCTACTAACTAAGTGCTAATAGCTAATCATTGAGGGTGCGGTAGAAAATTTCCCTTCTGTCATAGTAGGAGTTGTAGACTAACAATGATCCAATATGCTACAGGGTAAGATTTTGATCGAATTAATGATATGGAGTATAAGGGGGATGGCGTAGGATAGGCCAGTCCTAGAAAAAGTTTTGTAGGAGGTAGAATAATGTGAAGACCTTGATCAAATGATGTTTCCTTCATCTGATCTTCAGAGCTCAGTAAGGGAGTAGGAAGATCAGATGTCTCTGGGGGAGGGATGGTGTCTATCCAGGACTGAAGAATATACCAAATGAAAGTCCCCGTGATCATAACCCTATCCACAGCACACATGGCCACCTAAGACATAACACTGTACAGTAAATAGGTATTAGCAGGAGGAGGTAGGTATAAAACCACAATTTCCCATTCAACTTGAAACACAGTAGCATGATATATCTGATATATCTGCCCACTGGATCCGAAGTAAGATTAATAAATGAAATGGTATGGATTTGCGGATAAGGATACTCACCCCTTGAGCATGGGTAGAAAAAGTAGCATGTTAGTGATGAGCAACCCAAAGTTTCTTGAGGCTCAAAATTTTACCTCCATACAGATGTATCTCCTGAATGATACATACAAGTGGATTAAACTTCTCAAAGTGATTGTAAACCTACTTTTGTTAATTTTTACCTACAGGTATGCCTATATTAAAGCTTACCTATAGGTAAAATGAATATCTCCTAAATATGCACTTGTTAGGAGATAGTCAGGTTTTTTTTTAGCTGGCGCATGTACTCTGAAGGAACAGCTTCCCTTTGCCGTTCCTTCAGAGCACTTTGGCATGGACTGTGATTCCTGTACGCATGCGCAGGAGTGAAACCAGTCAGATGGCCGGAGCTCGTGAACCCAGAAGGAAGAATGGGTGAAGATGGATGGATGGACAACGGTGACAGCGCGCTGTTGAGGGATTCCTTTTAAGTTAAGTTTTACATAATGTACTAATATGTGATGCGTACTAGCACATTATGCCATTGCCTTTCAGGGAATGTTTTTTTTAATATGATTTACTACCGCTTTAAGGGGATTAAAAACCAGGGAGCTCTACATTCTTGAGTTGAGACCATGTGTATTCCATAAAATTTTCTTGAGACCCTCCATCCTTCCAAGAGCAATAAGAGCTCACTAGCTATAAGAAGGGGAGGGGGTTTGGGAGGGAGGATCCAGAGGGTAGGTATGGCAGCTATACTGATACATATATGACCAATGAGAGGCATACAGGGAAAAACTGTAGGAGACTGTGAAGTGTGGTATAGAGAAGAAATAAATAAACAACCAACAATAAAGCCATATGGCTTACCCTGTAAAGTACTGGGCATCCTCTGGGGAACTGGAGGATGCTTCAATCCCTAAAACCGGAAACCATGTGTTGATATTCTCCTGGGTGCGTATAACCAGAGAACCAACAAGAACGAACAGTCAATCAGTGGAAAGGGGCTGTTAAAATGTTATGCAAGGGAGATGCTGGCTAACAGAAAAAAAGAAAAAAGGACTGTAAAATCACTCTGTGGGGACCAATTGAACATCACATAGAAATTGTTACAAATACATAAACTGAAATATTACAGAGAAGTAGTAAGCCTATAATTAGCATATAGGGCAGTATAGAATAATGGAGTACAGTTATGTCTTTTCTGCACCACAACAGAGAAAGGTGATACTAATTCAGTGGAGTGCATGTTCCATCGAACCACCTCAGAGAAGGCATGATGGTGTGTTCCTAAGGTGAAGAGAGTACTAGGAGGTGGTAGTCTGAAAGTTGATAGAAGGAAGTAGGCTGGAAATGCTTACAAGTATTCAGGATCAGAGGTGTAGTAAGGCAGAAAGTTCCAAAAATCAGAGTACACAGATGAAACATAAACAGCTGTTCAGTCCAGGGAGGCCAATCAGGAAGAAGCGGACTCCAGAATGGTAAAGAAAAGTATCCATTCTCAGTCTTGAACTCACAACTTGGCTGTTAACAACATAACATACTTTTTTACACATAGCCTACCCTTGACAGCATTCTCGAGGTCCTTGAGCCTTGCTTCCTGGAGGACAAAATCCTTGTCTCTGAAATTGAGGAGCTTGAGTATAAAGCTGCATGGGGGGCTCCTGGAGACCCCGCTACGGTGGCATAGAGTGGGCCCTCTCAACAGCAAAGGGAAAACTCAGCATTGGAGAAAAGTGATCCAAGTAACTGTTCACCAAAGCAGATGAATCACGACCTTCAGACCCTTCAGAGATGACAAAGATGTGAAGATTGCTTCTGTGATTTCTATTTTCATCATCTTCAGCTTAGTCTCAAGTGATTTAACTTTAGTAGGAAGTGTGTGGAGGGTCGCAGTGTGGTCTTGGAGAGAGTCCTCCATCAGCCCAACCCTCTCTTCTGCTTCCGTTAAACTGGAGCAAATCTTGTCCAAGTCAGGTTCAATTAGTCCCACATCTGATTGCAAGTGATCAGTTTTGGTTGTGAGAGCAGTTTGGCAGGTGTTGATCACTGTCTTGAGTGCTACTGTCTCCCTTTATATTGCAAAGCATTTATATTGCAAAGCATTGCAGAAACTGTTAGAACGATTTAATTTCTGTATAATAATAATTATGGCATCTCAAATATGTTTAGTCATAAGATAATATGGCAAGGAAGAGGGGAGCCGGAAAGAAGGAAGAGGAAAGAAACAAACATTTGATATATAGCAGCAGCTTACCATTTCTTAGATGTGATGGCTACTTATATTTTCTTTTTTTTTCAGCCTTTTTTTTTTTATTTTTATATGGTGATATATTCTGATCATATCCCATCTGTTCTTCACACAGGATTACATATGTGTTCTATGAGCAGTACCTGACCATTGTTCAGGAAGGTCTCTTCACACTGGCCCTCTGTCTGTTGCCAACCTTTGCTGTGTGCTGTATTCTTCTGGGAATGGACTTACGATCGGGTCTCATCAACTTAATTACCATTTTCATGATCATCATAGACACAGTTGGCGTTATGACACTGTGGGGCATTGACTACAATGCTATCTCACTTATTAATCTGGTGACGGTGAGTAAATTTTCTTTACTGTACATCTCTAATCCATGTCCTAAGTCAAGTCATTGTCCATGCTTTCCTTAATAATACCCAAGTAGAGAGCTAAAATACTCCTTTCCTAAAGAGTTTGCTGCTCCAGGTTCCTTTCAGCACTGCTCAGAAAACCTGGGCTTTATGTCATGATACTTACCTCCCATTCAACAGATCCTACATTATCTAATGCCTTTGCATTTGGCTATGTGAGCAGCACTAAAGGAATCTCGAGCAAATTTTCTGCAAAAGTGTACATTTTAACTCTATCTTGGTGGCACTCTGTGGAAAAAAATTATTCTGAAAATAAACAAGTTGGAATTTTTACTATAATTTTATGTTTATTGAAGATTTAGGTAATTCAGCCCATATATTAACCCGAGTTTGACATGCCTCTTCTAAATTTTAAACCTGCTTTTTTCTTCACAGGCCATTGGGATTTCAGTGGAATTTGTTTCCCATCTTACTCGATCTTTCGCCATGAGCAGTAAGCTCACCAAAGTGGAAAGAGCAAAAGAGGCCACTATCTACATGGGCAGCGCTGTAAGTATAAGGGAAAGGCTACATGGTAGGGAGTTGTATGGTGATAATGGTGATGGTTATAGAGTCACATTACTCGGGAAGTAACTCTGCAACACTCACCATTCAGCATTATCTCAGTGAGGTCTTTTAAAACAGACCTTTGCCGTCATCTTTCACTTCCATGACTTTTCTTCCACCCCCCCCCCATTCTTCCCAATTACAGAATATTATTTTTTAAGGGGGGGGATACCTTTCCATTGGGGCCTGACTGGCTGATTCAAGGAACCTGGGAGAGACAGTCGGCCAGCTCATGACATCAGAAGAGAAGATTAAGCCATGGGACTTGCTGTGCTGAGGCAGAGTAGTGGCTTACACAATACAATGCTAGATTTGCTGGGTAAGTGGTATGTTTTTTGAGGATGACCCAGCTCTCCAGGTACAACATTAAAAAGGGAGGAGTGAAGTTCCTCTTTAAGCCAATAAAAAACACCATGCCATGAAAAGCTCTTGGGTGACCATGCCCAATGGTCAAGGTTTTATAGATAACAATGGAGGCAGGCAATTTATCACATAGTTACCTATGTTGGCATGTTATTAAGAAAATATGTACTCGTAGTAATATTGAGGCTACCATTGCTATATCATCCTAAACATATTAGTTTCCTGGGTGTCTCTGGATTCAATATTTTTTGATTCACTGACCCAGAACAAGTGTTAACTTCTGACCTGCATGTGTGCTCCATGTCTGCTCCTCAAAAAGTATTAAATACATTGGATCAGCATGACAGCCAGGCAGCTACCAATTCCAGAAGGGGAGGCCAGCAATGCAACCACTGTATTCTCTCAGTACAAATTTCCATTAACACTTTATATTGTTATCTATATGATATTGTACTAGGGAAGATGTACAGGTGTCTTATGTGTTTCTCTTTCCTCACAAACAGGTGTTTGCAGGAGTAGCCATGACCAATCTCCCAGGGATTATTGTGCTGGCCTTCGCCAAAGCTCAGCTCATCCACATCTTCTTCTTCCGTCTGAATCTGACCATCACCCTGTTGGGACTTGTACACGGCCTCATATTCCTGCCTGTTGCACTCAGCTACTTTGGTAAATTGGTCCAGGATCAAAGTGTGTGTCTAAGTGTGATGTTATTATACTGTGCCTGTTTCAGGTATTTGGTCATGTATGCAAGTGGTCATTCTTCCCTCCGTATTTGAGTTTCCAGTGTGTGAAGTTGGCATATGTACAATATCTGCAGGACTTAGATGGGGTGTAGCTTAGCACAAGCAAAACTCTGGCACATTTATGGTTTAATGTTGGACCCCCTGGGCAGAAATGTCAAGTGACATTATAGGAGATATAAGCCACATAGGCAGTCCATTGGTTTCAGCCAGTTGAAAAGGACTGATAAACATCTACAGTAGGGGTGTCAAACTCAATCTCAATGTGGGCTGCATCAGCATTATGGTTTCTCTCAAAGGGCCAATTGTATCTATAAGACTAGATATCCAGAGCACCCCCGTACATCAGATGTCAATCGCTCCCTTCACTGTCATAAGTCAAGAGCCCCTCGCCCTCCCTTAAATCACAGTGCACCCCCCTTACTTTGTGCTGCTGCTGAGAAGAAGCTGGGGGTGAAGCTGGGAAGCAGAAAGAGGACCAGAGGAGGGCCGGAGTTCGCTGCCATAGTCTTCTGAATGCTGAGAGTAGGGGAGGCAGAGACAAGGGGGTGTACAGAGTGGTGCAGGATCTATTGGAGGAGTTCTGTCCTCCTCTCTGCTGTCGACTGCTGAGACGGGGGATACTCCAGAGATGAGCCTCTCCACAGTTGCACGAAGAAGCACAGGATCTGGCAGGCAGAGGAGTTCTGTCCTCCTCTCTCTCCTCTGCTGCGAACTGCTGAGACAAGGTGAAGACAGAGATGAGAGTGACCCCACAGCTGCAGGATAGGCGCGAGGGCCACATGAAATGGAACTAACATGTCATTTTGAATTCGCCTATGCACCTAACACGACACACTTGCATTGAAATGCACCACATCTGTGCGTTGTGGTGTGTTGCTTTGCAACAAATAATGCAAATCCTGTTTAAGTGCGTTGTGGAGCTTTGGCAACCAATGCAAAGAAATCAGCTGCTTAAAACCATGCACACTACCTGTATGATTTCACACCATAAAAACTTTAGCATGACTCACTAGTGTAAATGAGACTTTAGGACTCCTGCAGGAATATAAAGTGGATGGTATTCCATCCAATAATTTCACAAAGATCCAAATAAGTAGCACATTGTAGCACCAAGTCTGAAAGTCCTCCCCTGTCTACATACACTGCCAGATCTGATCTTTGTAATTATTTTCATGCAGGTCCTAATGTCAGCCGAGCGGTGTTACTACTGCAGCAGCAGAAGGAAGAGAGAGATAAAAGCCTAGAAAATGGTGTAAACGTATATACTAACATTGACTTCCAAGGAGAAGAAAAGAGCACAAACGTATATACCAACAATGACTCTCAGGAAAATGGGAACGTAAATAAATTAACTAACATTGACTCGCAGGAAGATGAGAAGGACACAAAGGCGAAGGTTTAACCCAAGAAAAAGAACAAATCTTAAGACCGTATTTGCTCTACTGCAAGGACTTCTGCATTACCTCATGAACTCATTTAATTGGCCGCTGCTATGGTCTACTGAGCAGACTACAATTGCAATAAAAGTCCAACCGATAGCATCAAATCTGCAGGAACTACAGAGATCATAGTAGATGTCAAGAGATGTCTCTTGTTTCCACAAATGATTTCACTGCTCATTTGGACATTGCCTACTGATTTACAGCTGTATATACGTATATATATAATCCAACAGGGGAAACCCTACTGGAGATGATGCTTAAAGAGGATATAATACATTTTTCTGTTAATATTAGAAAGAAAACATTGTATAATAAAACAGTATTTTTGCACCTTGTTTTAGTAAGTGATTTTTAAAAATTCTAATTGTCACAGCGTAACTATAAAATATCAGTCTACCTCTCTTTCTTCACACTTGTGGACATTTTTTTAAGTTCGTTCATCTAACTCTTAGCTGCAAGTTGTCAGATCTGCAACAGATTATTTGCACATACTGGGTGGGGGCAATAAAAACAGCTGTATTAGAGCCTTGTGGATGTGGCAACACAAGCCTCATATGACTGCATCTTCCATTATGGGTCATTCACTAACTCATTGCCTAAGACAGGGGTGGGCAAACTGCCGCTCTCCAGCTGTACAAGTACAGTACAGATTACAAGTTCCATCATGCCTAGCTGTAACTGTCAGTTTTGTAATGTTGCAATGCCTCATGGGAAATGTAGTTCCACAACAGCTGGAGAGCCACAGTTTGCCCACCCCTGGCTTAAGACATTGGCAGCTGCTCAGACACAGTCTGATTTATAAGCAGAGCTTATGCAGTGTTCCTTAACTCTTTCCTAACTGGCTCTGGTGATTCCGGGGCACACTATGGTTTCTCAACATGGGGCTCAGCAGGGTCCTCCAGAATTCACCTCTCTGAAACACCCTGAATGTGGGCAACCCTGGGTACTCTGACCTGAACTCAGGCCCACTATCTCTCCATGCCTGCCTTGGTCCCTCTGGTTCTCCTGGGCAAAAGCCCATGTCCAAAAGTATTCCCCCATTGGTACTAAAGAAACAAGGTTCCAAGCAAGATGGTTGACTGTACTAGAGAATATTAAATGAACAATCAGCCATATTGGATAATGGTGCCACCATACTTCAACAAGTTACAACAGTTATTGCAATATGGTATAAGAAATAGTTAAAGAGAGACCTATGCCCTAGCAGTGGGTGGAACATAGTCCCAGAGGAATGTAATCAGTCTTACTCCACCAAGTGGGAAAAGTCCTTATGTTTCCCTCCAAACAGGGAAGCTCATGTGGAATGGGTTTCTGGATACATCCTCTTTTACGGGGCAGATACAAGAAAAGAAATACTGTTTGCTTCTCCCCACAGACTGAGAGCTTCCTTACTAAACCACCAACTTACTTAAATAGCACTCCAGGAATATCCCAAACTGGCAGGGCATGGTTGCCAAGCAACCTAAGTTAGGGGGCCACCATAAAGAGCTTTATAGAAGGTACTGTCCAAGCTGCAGACACATGTCACCAATGAAGAGATGATGCTTGTGGCTTGGGAGAACTACAATGGGAATCTCTATTGCAGTCCCCTATGCATGTGCAGTATATAACAATCTTTCTCCGTGCATAAGCACCCAATTCAGGGTATGAAGGCAATACATTTTTTATATATATATATTTTTTTCTATTAAATAATACTAGGCTATATATCGACATCATGCTGCCTAGGCCCACCTTAATTAAGATGTTCTTTTGTACAAACCCCTCCCTTTGTATCACAAAATTATTTTAGTAAAAACTACTGATGAGTATGCAACTAGGGACAAATTGGTGTCTGCTTTATATGTACAGCCCCTTTTCCATTTACAGACCACCAAACTGAGACTGAGGGGGAATCAACAACCATACACATCCCACTGGTCCCCATACTTACCTGCAGAGGTGGGGTTTACAGATAATCTTGCCCTTTACCTGGAGGGGGTTATTCTGCTAGCATCTGTATCCCCTGCCTTCCTTCCCTGGGGAATTGTGTCTGTCTTCACATGGAACTGCATCTGTATGTTATATGATCAAATTTATTATGTTCTCATATGGTCTGACAAAGCAGACTGTGTCTGTGAAATGTATAATACCAGCCACCTTGCAACTAGAACCATGTTATATCCTGCTGGACAAAATCTGCTTACCTCATTATAAGGTATGGGTATTATGTTCTAATTTGCAGAGGGCGATTATATAGGAACATTGTATGGTCATTCATTGGATAACGATACTATCAGTGATGAACGTGTTTTGTACATTTTATAAAGTGTCATTTTTATGAAATTGCAAATAAAGATTTATTGATTTTTACCAAAAGAGTCTGTGTATGAGTATAGTGAGACAGGGAGACAACTTAAATATACTATCCTCATCTATGGTCTTATTGTTCCTCAATACAGGTATGTGGGGTTCTGTTTCACTACGCTATGAACAAATTCAATTAAACCACCAAACTAGACAAACGAAAGGTGGTTTTATGTTTTCCAAATTATAAAGAGCCTTACAACACATCTCAACATTCTCAATACTTGTTCTATCCTTCAATTATCTTCCCGAACGTGGCCTCGAATGTCCCAAGCTGACCAGAAAAGGAAAAAAATACTGAAGAAGTTGTAAAGTGTAGCAATGTTCTGACTCATTTTCATTAAACACTGATCCCCAAATTATTATTTTCTTACAATAAAAGGAAGGTGAACACCAGTCACTTCAAATTTAAAGATGAACAGGTTTATTGCACTAGTGCTTGAATATGAGAAAGGGTGACAGAAGAAGTACAGGATACCCAAAGGTTTTCTGCACATAAGAGTATTTGGACTCCTGCATATCCTTTTAAAATCTTCGGGCTCCTCCTTAATCCGTCTTTGCTTGCTTGACCTTAAACAAAGGACATGACTCCTTAGTCATTGAGGTTCAAGAGGTATCTCAAGCTTTATGTTCCAAGGCAAAACAGCATAGATATGTAGCACTACCCTCCTACCCTCGCAAGGGCCACTAGCATGTTACACCGGTTTCCCCTTGCTTCGCCCCACAGCAAGGCGCACACACACACTTTTGCTAATTGTTTTCAAGAACCAGTCTAGGGGATGTTTGTTTTTGGAGTTTTATTGTAGAACTGGGGATAGGGATGGGGAATTGTGGTAGGATACTCCAAAATCATAACTATTCACATTGAGGACATCTGGACTTATCTCTCAGTTGAGCAATGTAGAAGTCCTGGCTAAGAGCAGAATTGCTTGTAACATATAACAGCAAGTAGTTTTAGTAGTGAGCTAAGTCCCTTTAGCTGAAGTAGTAGGACAGGGTTGAGCTCCTCAGGTACAGCCCTGTTACGGCAGACTGCAACAGTCTAGAAGTAATAGCAACTTAGCAAAGTCCTTGCAGTAGCATCAATTGGACAAGCTCTTCAGAAAACTAGCCAGTGTTCCCTTTTCTCAGACCCACGCTGACTATCAAGCACCAGAGGGTTAGCAAAGCACACAGAGTCCCCATGATCTCTCAGTGTCTGTACTCACAAGTCCATGGACAGAATCCAATCTTCCAAGAGACTCTCTCCAGTGATACTAGACAGATCTTTGACAGACAGCTCCCCTCAGTCAGCTTACTGTAGAAACCAGGGTCACTCTCTCTAACCTCTGGCCATCAGGTTGACCCACCTAAGGCCACATGACAACAAGTGCCAAGTGAGGCAGCCTGCTTCCAGCCTGGCTTGGTGCAATCCACTCCTGGGGAAGACACTGAACCCATGTGCTCTCTTAGAATAGAAATACCACTCCCGGCATGCAATGGAGTTGCCTTCCCCTGCAATTGGCCAGGACTGGATCCATATTCATGCTGTTCATTTGCCTAGCCCCTACCCATGTTCTGGAAGGCTCTCATAGCTTCCTGAAGATGGGCAGAACTTCAAACCAACTCAAACACTAGAGAAGCATGAGCGGACCTGACTAATGAATCACAGCACTCTGTTAAGTAGAATACCATACTGAATTTACCTGACAGCCTCTCTGGTAAGCAGAGAAACACAGCTATACTATTCTAACTATACACATCCTAGCACCTGACTAGGAGGGTGCTACAGATATGTACCTGTGTATACTTTCCACTCATTCACTCACCACCTCTTGTGGGGCACAGCTTCAGCTGGGTTCCTTTAGGCCAAACAAGATATCACGTGCAAGCAGCATCTTCATGGTTTCCTCCCAGGAAAGGAGATTCCTGCAGCACTGCAATCCTTAGGCCCAAAGGTCTGGCAGAAAGATAGTCCTCATAGGGATCCTCACCAGGGTGATTCTGGAACATAGGAGTGGAGTAAGGCAAATGAGCAGCATGAATATTTATTGTGTCTGAGACAATCCCTGTGGGAAGAATGCACAGATGGTTGCTGGGAAACTGTAAAAATAGTTTGGGACCTGGAACAGAATTGTCTTGTCTCTGAGGAGACCACAGCCTGGGGGCAGCTGTTATGCCCCCTAGGCCCACCTTCCATGGCCATGTGTGGGGCCGGGTTTTGTTGGAAGCTGCTGGAGCTAACTGAGGGGGCCTGTCATCTGTGGATCTAGACTAGTAAGTGTCTGGAAGGCAGTGGAATGAGGCAGAAAAATCATCTGAAGACATTTGTGAGTACAGAAAGTTGTGAGAGATCCTAGAGACTGTGTGCTGTTGCCATCCCCCTGGTATTAGAGATTCAGCATTGTGTAAAGACATAAGTATTGATTTTCTAAAACTGGAGAGTGCAAAATCTGGTGCAGCTGTGCATGGTAGCCAATTAACTTCTCACTTCAGCTTGTTCAATTAGGTTTTGACAATAAAACCTGGAAGGTGATTGGTTTCTATTGCAGATCTGCATCAGATTTTGCACTCTCCAGCTTTAGTAAATCAACCCTATAGTGTCTAGTCTATATAATTCTTAGTGAAATAATTTTGCTTGGACTGTCCAGAGAGGAAGATTAATTTGCTGCTACAACACTTAGTCTATCCTTCTTCTTGTGCAAGGAATTGGCTAATAGATCTGCAAAAAATATATAGTCCTTTTATTTGTACATAGTTCTGGAGTATCCCATTCAATTCCCTATCCCCATCCAAGGAACCCTGAAAAGAAAATACCCCTGGCCTGTTCACTGAGTCAAAGAGTGAATGTGACCATGTGTCTTGCTGCAGGGTTGCAGGGCAACTACTGGGAAAAGGACCCTTAGAATCCTTGTGACAGCTCCTACAAGGGTAGCACTACACCTGCTATTTAGTTGAGTAACTAAACATTCCTAACATAGAATGCCACCTCTATAGCACACCCTGCTGGAGCCAGCTCACATAGCAAGTGACTGAAAGAATACACTCCATGCTTGGAGAACAATAATAGGCACATACAAACAGGCTGAACTACAGCTCCATGTTTCCTACATAATCACAAAAAAGGACATTTAGAAAAATACCACCTCTCTACATTAGTTTTTAAATTCTGATGGGTTTGTTTTCTGTCCCTTCTAATCTTAATGCGCTACTGGCCCTTGGGTTTCATTATGGTTAAAGCGGACCTATACTGCATTTTTCCCCAATCCACCCTGCTTCCATTCTCACCTAAGCAAGAATGACATGGGCCTGAAGCATCCTGCATCTGAGGCTTCAGCTTCTATACCGCACACGAGGAGGGTGGACCTTAGGGGGAGGTCCAACGTTGTGTGTGTCATCTGGGCCAGCTCCTTGAACCAGATAAAGACAGACAGCTCCCGATGATGTCCATAAGGAAGATGGCAGAAGACCTGGGAGGAGTGGATTATAGCAGGACACTGATATTCACTGGGTTCACTGGACAAATGTGTCAATGTCAATTCAGATAAAAGAACAGACTTGTGCTTTCTTACTGTATGGATGCCAACTGTCCCAGATTTGCCAGGATGATCTCTCATATAGGTCCACTGTCCTGATCATGTTGTGTCCATAGCATCACCCCTATTTGAACATGCACAGTAATGCAATAAAAGGTATTAACTGAGGCAATTGCGGCTGTGATTGGGCCATTCCCGCATACATTGTGGTGGGACCACACAGATGGGGTGGAGATTCTGGGTGGGCCATGGAGGGGGGTGGCAGTGACCAGGAAATGGAGACTAATATATGTGTAAGTATGTTATTAAAGTATAAACATTTTTTTGTCATTCAAATAAATATATTGGTTTCTTCTGGCACTATAATAGTAACAATTCCTGACCATGATGATCAATGTGCATGTATAAGAGCTAGCATGTAGGCCTGTAGACCAGGGGCAGTTGGAAAGGAAAGTACTTAAACAGATCAAAATGTGATATGAAATCTTGTATTTAGTGAAATGGTTAACAAGGTTAGTTGTGGGAAACACTTGCAGGTAATAGAGTCCAATAACCATAAGAGGGCGCCATCACACAATTGTGAAATGTAAAAAATGTTAAGAAAATGCACTATATTGCCAAAAGTATTGGGACACCCCTCCAAATCATTGGATTCAGATGTTCCAATCACCTCCATGGCCACAGGTGTATAAAATCAAGCACCTAGGCATGCAGACTGCTTCTACAAACATTTGTGAAAGAATGAGTTGCTCTCAGGAGCTCAGTGAAGTCAAACGTGGTTCTGTGAAAGGTTGCAACCTGTGAAATAAGTCCATCCATGAAATTTTCTTACTACAAAATATTCCACGGTCAACTGTTAGTGGTATTATAACAAAGTGGAAGCAACTGGGAACAACAGCAACTCAGCCATGAAGTGGTAGGCCACATAAAATGACAGAGCGGGGTCAGCACATGCTGAAATGCACAGTGTGCAGAAGTCTGCAGAGTCAATAGCTAAAGACCTCCAAACTTTTTGTGGCCTTCAGATTAGCACAACAGTGTGCAGAGAGCTTCATGGAATGGGTTTCCATGGCTGAGCAGCTGCATCCAAGCCTTACATCACCAAGTGCAATGCATTGGATGCAGTGGTGTAAAGCACGTTGTCACTGGACTCTAGAGCAGTGGAGACGTGTTCTCTGGAGTGACAAATTATGCTTCTCTGTCTGGCAATCCAATGGACATGTCTCGGTTTGGCAGTTGCCAGGAGAACGGTACTTACCTGACTGCATTGTGCCAAGTGTAAAGTTTGGTGGAGGCGGGATTATGGTGTGGGGTGGTTTTTCAGGGGTTGGCCTTGGCCCCTTAGTTCCAGTGAAGGGAACTCTTAAGGCAGAACAAGACATTTTGGACAATTTCATGCTCTCAACTTTGTGGGAACAGTTTGGGGATGGACCCTTCCTGTTCCAACATGACTTCGCACCAGTGCATAAAGCAAGGTCCATAAAGACATGGATGAGCGAGTTTGGTGTGAAGGAACTTGACTGGCCTGCACAGAGTCCTGACCTCAACCCGATAGAACACCTTTGGGATGAATTAGAGCGGAGACTGCAAGCCAGGCCTTCTCGTCCGACATCAGTGCCTGACCTCACAAATGCAACTCTGGAAGAATGGTCAAACATTCCCATAGACACACTCCTAAACCTTGTGGACAGCCTTCCCAGAAGAGTTGAAGCTGTTATAGCTGCAAAGGGTGGGCCAACTCAATATTGAACCCTATGGACTAAGACTGGGATGCCATTAAAGTTAATGTGCGTGTAAAGGCAGGTGTCCCAATACTTGGCAATATAGTGTAGATATAAAAGTTTAGGTGTAAAAACACCTTCAATATGTTCAAAAAATGATAAGCGCTAGCCCTTCATAAAAATTAGACTTATATAAGTGATATTAGAGATGAATAATAAAATATTGCCCACAGTGTTGTAATTCAAAACCGAATATTGAAATTCAATAATAGAGTCTAACAGAATAAATACTTAAAGTACCCAATCACCATGTTCTGGGTGAAGTAACAAAATCTTCTTTAAATATAAAAGTGCTTCCCCACATGCTCAGTTAAATTATTCACTCACCAGATAATATTGGTCAACAAAGCTGCCTGATGCTTGTTGATTTTTTACACCTATTGAAGGTACTAGAGTCCCATTGAAATGGTAGTAAACTTCCCCCCAAATTTTTTATAAGTGTCCCCTGTAAAAGTAATCTCATAATGCGCTAGTAGGGCTTCGATCTTCACCAGGTCTTCCTTCTGGGTTCGCAGGTTTTGGTCACTTGATTGGCTGAGCTACGATGACGTCACTCGCGCACATCTGCGCAGGTGTCTCGCATGTGGAACAGAGCTCTGAAGGAGTGGCACAGATATGCAGTTCCCTCAGAGCGCATGTGCTGATGACGTCATCCGCTGCAGGGACACTAAATATTTCCTAAACAGTGCATGTTTAGGAGATATTCCTTGTACCTACAGGTAAGCTTTATTATATGCATACCTGTGGATACAAGTGTCCAGTGACAGTTTACTTCCACTTTAACACACAGCAGATGTTCAGGCAGTGAAATAGAACAGTCATTATGACATAGTGTTGCAGTGGTCAGACACTCATTGAGGCACAGAATTGTAACAGCGGATTAGCAGTAGAGCACTTTCCCAGGCAATGCCTGAACTGAAATGTAGTGTAAGAACTGGTGAAGTCCCTGCACTGTCTCTCCTCGTACCGTAACCTCTCCTTGCAGTCTGCTGAACATAATACTACACAAACATTAGATGTTGCCATGTTTAATTGCACATAACATGTAAACATTCACAGTGCAGGGAGGAAAAAGTATGTGAGGCCCTAGCTTAATGACTTCTCCCAGAGCTAATTGGAGCCAGGAGTGAGCCAACCTTGACTCCAATCAGTGTGATGATATTGGATGTGTTGCTGACAGCTGTCCTGCCCTTAAAAAATACACACCTGTTTTGGGTTTACTGATTTCAAGAAGCACTATCTGATGTGAACCATGCCTTGCAGAAAAGAGCTCTCAGAAGACCTACGATCAAGAATTTTTGACTTGCATGAAGCTGGAAAGGGTTACAAAGGTATCTCCAAAAGCCTTGATGTTCATGTGTCCACGGTAAGACAGACTGTCTACAAATGGAGAAAGTTTAGCACTGTTGCTACTCTCCCTAGGTGTGGTCGTCCTGTAAAAATGACTGCAAGAGCCCAGCGCAGAATGCTGCATGAGGTAAAGAAGAATCCCAGAGTGTCAGCTAAAGACCTACAGAAATCTCTGGCACATGCTAACATTTTTGTTGACACATCTACAATACGGAAAACATTAAACAAGAATGGAGTACATGGGAGGACACCACGGAGGAAGCCATTGCTGTCCAAAAAGAATATTGCAGCACGGTAGACGTTTGCAAAAGAGCACCTGGATGTTCCACAGCACTACTGGCAAAATATACTGTGGACAGATGAAACCAAGATTGAGTTGTTTGGGAAGAACACACAACACTATGTGTGGAGAAAAAAAGGCCCAGCACACCAACATCAAAACCTCATCCCCACTGTATAACATGGCGGAGGGAGCATCATGGTGTGGGGCTGCTTTGCTGCCTCAGGGCCTGGACGGATTGTTGTCATTGATGGGAAAATGAATTCCAGAGTTTATCAAGACATTTTGCAGGAAAACGTACGACCATCTGTCCGCCAACTGAAGCTCCGCAGAGGATGGGTGATGCAACAGGACAATGACCCAAAGCATACAAGTAATTCAACAAAACAATGGCTGCAACAGCACAGAATACGCCTTCTGGAGTGGCCCAGTCAGAGTCCTGACCTCAACCTGATTGAAATGCTGTGGCATGACCTTAAAAGAGCGATTCACACCAGACATCCCAAGAATATTGCTACACTGAAACAGTTTTGTGAAGAGGAGTGGTCCAAAATTACTCCAGATCGTTGTGCAGGTCTGATCTGCAACTACAGGAAACGTTTGGTTGAGGTTATTGCTGCCAAAGGAGGGTCAACCAGTCATTAAGTCCAAAGGTTCACATACTTTTTCCTCCCTGCACTGTGAATGTTTACATGGTATGTGCAATTAAACCATGCAACATCTAATGTTTGTGTAGTATTATGTTCAGCAGACTGTGTTCTTCTATTGTTGTGACTTAGATGACGTTCAGAGCACATTTTATGCCCAATTCATGCAAAACTCAACGTAATCCCAAGGGGTTCACATACTTTTTCTTGCAACTGTGTATATATATATATATATATATATATATATATATATATATATATATACTGCATGTTGAAATGCATTTTTTATATATTACAAAATAAAAACATTTTGTAATAAAAACGCATTTCAACATGCAGTGTATATATATATACACAGGGTGATTGAAAAGTAACTCCCTATTTTAAACTATTTATACATTTTTTATATGAAGTTACTTTTTTCTCAATTCTTTAATGTATGTTCCTTACTCTATGACAATTAAATCTGTGATACCATGAATGCCGAAAGGTATCTCACTATGCTTCAAGATGAAATCTGGCCAGTTGTCAATACCTGGGAGAATATTGAAGACTTGATTTTTATGCAAGATGGTGCTCCTCCACATTTTGCAATTATTGTTCGTGAATGGCTGAATGAACATTTTCCTGGGAGATGGTTGGGTCGACATGAGTGACCGGCCAGAAGCCCTGATTTAACACCCTGCGGCTTTTTTCTTTGGGGTTGGTTGAAGGAACAAGTTTCCTCTACGAAACCAAAGACTTTAGAAGAACTTGAAGGGCGACTACGAGAAGTTATTCTGCCATTATATATACTGTGTCTATATATATATATATGTGTGTGTGTGTATATATATATATATATATATATATACAGTATATATATATATATATATATATATATATATATAATTTATTTATTGAAATATATTGCATATGGCCAAAATTGTAGCATTTCAAATACAGTTGCAAGAAAAAGTATGTGAACCCCTTGGGATTACGTGGAGTTTTGCATGAATTGGGCATAAAATGTGCTCTGAACGTCATCTAAGTCACAACAATAGAAGAACACAGTCTGCTGAACATAATACTACACAAACATTAGATGTTGCCATGGTTTAATTGCACATAACATGTAAACATTCACAGTGCAGGGAGGAAAAAGTATGTGAACCTTTGGACTTAATAACTGGTTGACCCTCCTTTGGCAGCAATAACCTCAACCAAACGTTTCCTGTAGTTGCAGATCAGACCTGCACAACGATCTGGAGTAATTTTGGACCACTCCTCTTCACAAAACTGTTTCAGTGTAGCAATATTATTGGGATGTCTGGTGTGAATCGCTCTCTTAAGGTCATGCCACAGCATTTCAATCGGGTTGAGGTCAGGACTCTGACTGGGCCACTCCAGAAGGCGTATTCTGTACTGTTGCAGCCATTGTTTTGTTGAATTACTTGTATGCTTTGGGTCATTGTCCTGTTGCCTCACCCATCCTCTGCAGAGCTTCAGTTGGCAGACAGATGGTCGTACATTTTCCTTCAAAATGTCTTGATAAACTCTGGAATTCATTTTCCCATCAATGACAACAATCCATCCAGGCCCTGAGGCAGCAAAGCAGCCCCAAACCATGATGCTCCCTCCGCCATGTTTTACAGTGGGGATGAGGTTTTGATGTTGGTGTGCTGTGCCTTTTTTTCTCCACACATAGTGTTGTGTGTTCTTCCCAAACAACTCAATCTTGGTTTCATCTGTCCACAGTATATTTTGCCAGTAGTGCTGTGGAACATCCAGGTGCTCTTTTGCAAACTTCAAACGTGCTGCAATATTCTTTTTGGACAGCAATGGCTTCCTCCGTGGTGTCCTCCCATGTACTCCATTCTTGTTTAATGTTTTCCTTATTGTAGATGTGTCAACAAAAATGTTAGCATGTGCCAGAGATTTCTGTAGGTCTTTAGCTGACACTCTGGGATTCTTCTTTACCTCATGCAGCATTCTGCGCTGTGCTTTTGCAGTAATTTTTACAGGACAACCACGCCTAGGGAGAGTAGCAACAGTGCTAAGCTTTCCCCATTTGTAGACAGTCTGTCTTACCGTGGACACATGAACATCAAGGCTTTTGGAGATACTTTTGTAACCCTTTCCAGCTTCATGCAAGTCAACAATTCTTGATCATAGGTCTTCTGAGAGCTTGTTTCTGCGAGGCATGGTTCACATCAGACAGTGCTTCTTGAAACCAGTAAACCCAAAACAGGTGTGTGTTTTTAAGGGCAGGACAGCTGTCAGCAACACATCCAATATCATCACACTGATTGGAGTCAAGGTTGGCTCACTCCTGGCTCCAATTAGCTCTGGGAGAAGTCATTAAGCTAGGGCCTCACATACTTTTTCCTCCCTGCACTGTGAATGTTTACATGTTATGTGCAATTAAACCATGGCAACATCTAATGTTTGTGTAGTATTATGTTCAGCAGACTGTGTTCTTCTATTGTTGTGACTTAGATGACGTTCAGAGCACATTTTATGCCCAATTCATGCAAAACTCCACGTAATCCCAAGGGGTTCACATACTTTTTCTTGCAACTGTATATGTCAATATATTTGGGAAGAATATTTTTAAAATATATTTCAAATATATTTTTCTTCCATTATTGGTGATGGCAAAAGTTAGTGTCCATACAGACTCCTACCGTCCTTTATTCCTTTGCTACAACCGCCGCCACATCGCTTTGGCATTCAACACTTTCATTAGTGTTGGGTGCCTATGCCCCTTCTTGGCATCTGACACTCCCTGAAGTACTGAATGCTAAAGACACAGATGAAAGCTGCAGTACTGGAACAGAGGAAAGGCACATGACTGGAGAGAGTACATGAACCTCTGGAGAAGTAAGTAAAATGGATCTTCTCTTGCAATGTATTATAGCAGGGGTCTCCAAACTTTCTGAACAAACGGCCAGTTTTCTGGTGTTCTGACTTTAAGGAGGCTGGACTATAACCAATGGGAGTGGAAAATGCAGCAAAATAGTGCCCAATCATTGGCGTCAGTAGAAGGAATAGCGCCCTATTATTGGTATCAGTAAGAGGAATAGTACCTCAACATTGGTGTCAGTGGAAGGAATGGTTCTCCAACACTGGTATCAATGAAAAAAAATTTGCCCCAATACTGATGTCAGTGGAAGGACCGGTGCCCCAACATTGGTGTCAGGGAAGGACTGATGCTCCAGCATTGGTGTCAGGGAAGGACTGGTGCTCTAGCATTGGTGTCAGGGAAGGACTGGTGCTCTAGCATTGGTGTCAGTGGTAGGAGTAGTGCACCATCGATGGTATCAGTGGGAGGAAAAGTGCCCCTTCTTTAGTGTTAGCGGGTGTAATAGTGCTCTATATTTTATATTAGTGGATGGAGTTATTCCCCATTGTTAAAGTCCGTGGCAGGAACAGTACCCCAATGATGGTATCAGTGGGAGGAATAGTGCTCTATATTTTATATCAGTGGATGGAATTATGTCCCAATGTTGGTGTTAGTGGAAGGAATGGTGCCTCATATCAGTAGATGGAATTATGCCCCAGTGTTGGTTTCAGTGGAAGGAATGGTGCCTCATATCAGTGGGAGGAATTATGTCCCAATGTTGGTGTCAGTGGAAGGAATGGTGCTTCATATCAGTGGATGGAATTATGCCCCAATGTTGGTGTCAGTGGAAGGAATGGTGCCTCATATCAGTGGGAGGAATTATGTCCCAATGTTGGTGTTAGTGGAAGGAATGGTGCCTCATATCAGTGGATGGAATTATGCCCCAATGTTGGTGTCAGTGGAAGGAATGGTGCCTCATATCAGTGGATGGAATTATGCCCCAATGTTGGTGTCAGTGGAAGGAATGGTGCCTCATATCAGTGGATGGAATTATGCCCCAGTGTTAGTTTCAGTGGAAGGAATGGTGCCTCATATCAGTGGATGGAATTATGCCCCAATGTTGGTGTTAGTGGAAGGAATGGTGCCTCATATCAGTGGGAGGAATAGTGCCCCAAGGGCCAGATAAAGGCAATCAAAGGGCCGCATCCAGCCTCTGAGTCGCAGTTTGGAGACCACTGTACTATAGGAACAATTATTCTAGCAAATGACAATAGCAGCAAAATTTCTTTGAGTAATAAAGAGCTCCCTCTAGTGGCTAAAGTACAAACCACTATATGCTACACAAATATTAAACCAATCATAAAAATATGAAAGATACATCAACAAATGAAAGTTTCATCAAAATTACTTCAAACTAAATGCTGCAATATGCACTCAGTGAAAACACACTATTTCTCTTTCAGATATATTTGTAGAATTACAATGTAATTTGGTAAAGAGCAACTGGCTATACATATCACACAATTATCAATAGTGCGGTTTGAAATTTAGAACAAAGAAAACTTATCACAGCCAAAACAAAGTTTTGTGGGGATAACTATGTACCTTTTTTTTCCACGTGGCCTTAAAGTGATTGTTAAAGCAGTATTAACTCAATAGCAAACATTTTATTATCGTGCAGCTTACCAATTCTTAGATGTACTGTCTGCATTCGTTTTATTTTTTAAGCTTTATTTCTTCTATTTTCTTCTGGGGATTCAGCCAGCAAGTCTGCTGTTTTTCAGAAGCTTAAGCTCTCCAGTAGAATGTATCAGTTTCCATGGATAAAACAATCCATTTCTCACTGGCAGGGGTGAATAAAATGATCAGCTTTTATTTATTCATGTAAAACGTTTATCCCAAAAGGAAAAAACATTTTTTGCTGTAACTGATTATAAAGTCTGAGCTGGAGTCTGGCTTCAATCTGTTAATGTATTCATAATTGGCAGCCCATTTCTTTGCTTATAAAGAAAGCACAGAATTTTTTGCAAAGGTTTGAACCTACACTTACATCTCTTGTTGGGTTTTTACTGCTATCCAGGGCTTTGTTGGAGAGATTTTCCACTCGCTTCCTGTTAACTGACAACCTTTTACCAGAAAGGAAGTGAGAAAAATTCTCTAACAGCAACACAGAGATAAAAATGCTGATTTATTAGAGTAGGAAAGTCAGGAAAATATCTGAGTAAAACAACAAAAAAGTTTTTAGGCTTAAACTAGTATTAAACCAAAAATGTAATATGTTGCAGCTTACCAATCAGTAGATGTAGTGCTTGCATCAGTTTTCTTTTCTTTGGATTTTCCCCTGCTGTTTTCACCTGGTGGTTTGGCCAGTAACACACCTCCTGTCTTAATGAGACACAATTCTGGAGGAATGAGCATAGGAGGCACAACAGCAGCACTGTCAGTCTTGGGAGGATGGGAAAATTAAATGTATTAGCAGATATGAATATATTAACAATCTCAAGAAGCAAAAAGCAATAAGGTGAGTGCTAAAATAAAATCAGCTAGCACCAAAGATAGTGACAATGAATCTCAGTATTCAAAATATAAACATAAAGTGCAGCGCATATAACAATGATAGTGAATATGTAATAAATCAAAAAACTTGCCAATGGATATATCAGTGCAATCAGTCCAATATCATATGTAAAGTTCTTCCAATATCAATCGGTGTGAAGGAAATGTGATAATGCTAATCACAACAAAAAAAATGTGCGGTCCACACAGTGCTCTGGGGGTCCACCACCACTATGCACTCACCAGAGGGCTACTTGTTAGATAGCCAATGTAATAGAAGATCTATGCAATCCACTCTCCAACATCCGCTGGTCAGGTAACCTCCTGCTGAAAGACTCTGCTCCTTTTACACGTAGCTGTGCACACAGGAAATCAGGGTCCCAGCCACACCTGGAGTTTGCATGTTCTCCCCGTGCTTGTGTGATATTGGACTGATTGCACTGATATAGCCATTGTCAATTTTTTTATATATTATATTTTTACTATCATTGTTATATGCGCTGCATTTTATATTTATATTTTGAATACTGAGATTCATTGTCACTATCTCTGGTGCTAGCTGCTTTTATTTTAGTGTTCACCATATTTCTTTTTGCTTCTTGAGATTGTTAATGGATTCAAATCTGCTAATACATTTAATATTCCCACCCCCTCAAGACTGACAGTGCTGCTGTTGTGCCTCCTATGCTCATTCCTCCAGAATTGTGTCTCACTAAGACTGGAGGTGTGTTCCTGGCCAAACCACCAGCAGCCACTACATCTACTGATTGGTAAGCTGCAACATATTACATTTTTGGTTTTTGGTTTAATACCAGTTTAAGCCTAAAAATGTTTTTGTTGTTTTACTCCTGGCTTTCTTACTCTAATAAACCAGCATTTGTATCTCTGTCTGTGTTGCTGTTAGAGAATTATTCTCACTTCTTTTCTGGTAAAAGGCTGTCAGTTGACAAAAAGGGGGTGGAAAATCTCTCCAACAAAGCCCTGGATAGCAGTAAAAACCCAACAGGGGACCTAAGTGTAGGTTCAGACCTTTGCAAAAAATTCTGTGCTTTCTTTGCAAGCAAAGAAATGGGCTGCCAATTAGCAGATGTGCAACGGTGCCATTAATTGTCAATGACCCCCTTCCCCTATGCATCTGTAAATCCACCTCATTTTTATGAACACCAAACTGCATGGTGCCACCTCACCATATGGTTTGGTGCAGCATGTTTTTTTAAAAAAATGTGGGACTTCTTTTCGCCTTTCTTGCATGTAGGGCAGCCTACTGAAATGGATGGGCTGCACTACACGCAACGCACAGAAACATACCCGTGCTTGATCACGGCTCTAGATGTCAACCAAGCCCTATTATTGCCACACTATCCAAAACTTAGGTCTTGTTCACAAAGACGCTGGGATCCATAATGTGCAAATGAGGCATACAGGACTGGGTGTGCAGGATGGGTGACAGCACCCATGTGAATGAGGCCTAAGAAAAAATTTTTGGATGGAGATAAAAGAGCACCTTCCCAGAAATGTCTTGTATTATTAGTTATGCAGGTGTGACACCTTGAAGCTAAAAATGGATGTTGTTACCAGTTGGTGTACAAGTCATTTCTGAGATGAGTCATACTGCATATGACAGAGGGAAAGTTTAGCAGAGAGTAGTAGATGCCTGTCATTTTTTAACCTATTTCTGACAGCATTAAATAAATAAATAGAATCTTGCGCACTTCTATGAACCAAACACAAACTTACTCGTAGTGATCGTGAAAAATACTATAGCATAAACAGTTTTGTAGCCACCATTGCACACAACCCCTATCTCATATAAGGCAAAGTCAATAATATGGTGAAACCAGTGCAGCGCTACAAACCAAACCCAACCCAACCTAAATACAAATGTGTTAAGGAAAATTTTTATAAATTTAAATAAAAAGTCTAAACATTTCTTCTGTATGGTGCTCCCTTCCAACTGTCATCACCAAGTGCTTCAAACACAAGAATGCATAATTCCACCACCAGATGTCTGCTCACCTCCAGTAGTGTCACCTCACATAATATTATGTTTGGTCTAACTGCACTTTCGGTCCCACAAAGGACACTGAAGATATGGCAGATTAGCGTCGGACAGTCTAATCATGTTCCCCTTGAGAAAGTCATGTGACGAGTGACGAAACGCATCGGGGAGGAGCTTTGGCTGACATCATGACGCAATACAGAGCCGGCGATTACTACAGCAGTAGTGCACACTGACCCATATTCGTTAAAACCAGAGGACACACTGCTATCTAAGCCAGAGAGCATTATGGCACCTGCGGTTTATGTTATTTCACATACCGAAGGATGATTATATTGGAGGGCACACTGCTGCAGTTTTATTATAGCTGACTCCTCACTGCACAGTTTCTTTAGATTGCAGAGCAATAATAGAGGCATTATACACTTGGTGCAGTCAGGCACCTTATACATGTGATTGCGCATTTGGATATATTTTTTGGTAATAACATGTTTTAAAGTTTTATGCATGTGAAGCTTTTTATTTATGAGGTGAATTGGTGGTGAGAGTTCTGAATGAGGTGTTAACAGCTGCAATCCATCAAGTTGATCTTCAGTGTCCATTGTGGGACCAAAAGTGCAGTTAGACCAAACATAATAATATGTGAGGTCACACTGCTGGAGGTGAGCAGACATCTGGTGGTAGAATTATGCACTCTTGTGTTTGAAGCACTTGGTGATCACAAGAGGAAGGGAGAACCAAAAAGAAGAAATATTTGGACTTTTTATTTCAATTTATTACATTTTCCTTAACACATTTGGATTTAGGTTGGGTTTGGTTTGTAATGCTCCACTGGTTTCACTACATTATTGCTGACACAATACCATCATCCAAATTCATAGATGCTAAAGGAAAGTTTTTCCTGAAAACCATGACGTCTAGAGACTGACTGTCAGGGCTCCGGGTATGACCAGAGGTGTGTGGCCCGACACAGGGAAACACAAACTTCAGGTATAGCGTGTAAAACATTATAATTTATTAAGGCAACACAGACATAAACGCAGTGCAACAAACCAAAAACTAACACAAATACGTACAACAAGGTGCAACAAACCCAAACCTTAACTGATATATATATATATATATATATATATAAACATGGAGCACAACCTAGTCAGGCGGGCCGGGTCGGTAGCAAAAGGGCAGACAAGGTACAAGGAGTAGGCAAAAGATTGGTCAGGAGTACCTGAGGTCGGTGCAGGCAGAGTCAGGATCAAGCAGAGTCAGGATCAGGCAGGAAGCAGACAGGATGCAGGTACAGGGGCTCATGGGAACAATACACCAAGGCCCTGACTGCAGGCCTGGCCATTCCTTAAATACACCTCCTGCAATCAGCCTCAGGTGATGGCTTGATTGCAGGAGTGAGCTTCTGGCTGCCGAGAGCACCCGCTGGCCAGCCCTGGTACTGCAGCTCACAAGGCAGGTGAGTCCCACCACCATTGGCGAGTCCATTCCTGACACTGACAGTAATATCTATATTTTTATTTATATTTTTCTAATCTGGCCTGAGAAAACGAAAAAGGTTGTCAAAGACCATCTTCACGACTCCATCACTCCCCCCCCCCCTTCCCCTGGGAAAACAATGGTAGTTGCTGGCACTTAACTGACATTTGTGGACAAATGTTTTTCTTTCCTCCAGCTAGTCCTGGATCTGTGTACAATAATATAGATCAGGGCACAAAGCTGAAAGATTTCAAGAAAAAAATGGCAAACAGTCTTTTATTTCAGCATTTCTTCAGGAAAAGGTGTTAGGAAACAAACCCTTTGCCTCATTGTGTATTGATATTGATACAAAAGCATGCCATCTCAAAAATAGATGGCATGCTTTTGCACCAGAGCAGCTGTATTAAGTTAATAATATAGAGTTGTCACTTCACTGAGTCTCAAAGGAAAGACATAGTCAATTTGTCTACAAGCCCAGCAGGGAGGAGGCTCCCAAATGTCTACCCACCATTGATTTATGTCAAAGATCAGCGAAAAATATTTTATTGCTCATAAAAACCAAAACAGTTGCAGGGAGATGAAAATAATTGCTCCTGATCATACACCTTATGGGGCATGCGTACATGGAAAATGGTTTGTTTAGTGTAGATGTAGCACCCTCCTAGATAGGTGCTAGGTTTAGATAGATAAGATTTAGTATGTTTTTTGATAAATTATTGTAAATTTAGTTGTCACACTGTAGTCAGTGTGGTTGTGATTGTTGTTAGATAAAAGCATAGTTACACACTGTAATCAGTGTTGCTGTGTTCTGCTAGTCAGATCTGCTCAGTGTATTCAGCTGCTACTACTCTGATAAGTCCCTCTGCATCCAGAAAGCTTGAGAAGCTTCTGGATGATAGGTGTGGAGCTATGCAGATGGCAGCATGAATACTGATACAGCTCTGAATTATGGGATACTGTCAGGGGTGGACTGACCATTTGGGCACTTGGGCACTGCCCGAGGGCCCAGGGTCAGTAGGGGGCCCCATGAGATGTCCTTGGTACCTTTCATAAGCTTTTATTGGGTCTGGTTTGAGTGTGGGTGAGGACACAGGGGCCCCATGATCCCCTATTACCCGGGGGCCCCCGTGAGTTGTCAGTCCACCCGTCAATACTGTATACATGCAGGGAGCACACTGAGCTCTGGGACTTATCCTGTATAGGATTAGTCCAGCCTGGAGGGAGCATGCTCCCCTCTCAATTCTGCTGTATCTACTGTCATAGGCCTCAAGTGGGCAACCTGAGGGCCTGAATACTGAGACCCAGGTTCTGCTAAGAGCTAACTTGGGGGCTGTCTACTGAAGATCTGGTCTGTTATCGCAGAAGAAGGCAACCAGCTGTCCTTGGGCCTTGTGAATACACACACCTCTGAAAGGATCTTCGAGACTTTATGCTAAAACCCCTCTGGTGCTAGGAAGTCAGCTGTGGGTTTAGATCAAGGAGACGACTGGTATCCTGAAGAGCTTTGTCCACCTAATCTCCTGCTCTAAGAAAGAAATGTATAACTACTCCTACCTTAAAGCTGAAGTCTACTGTTTGTTGCAAGCACAGATTTTAATATAGTCCTGAAGAATACTTAAATCCTCAAGTGTACATAGTTCTTGTTTTTGGAATATCCTACTTCATTCCCTCAACCCTATCCAAGTTCTCCAAAAATGAAAACAACAAAAACAACAACCCTAGACAACCTGGTCATTGAAGAAATGTATGAATGAGCCTATGTTATATGGAGCCTGATCGCCACAGTCAAGTGTTGATTGGTCTTGTTGTGATCAGACTGACATGCTAGTGTTGAAAATCCTATCCTCGGCCCAGCCATCGGAACCTTTCATGGACGATTTAACTCTAGCCACTTGGGAACACAGAACCATCCTGTGGGCCGGGAGGGAACACCCCCAGGGTGCTTTCTGTGTACTAAGCTAGGACTCATATCCGTAGAGAGATTTTTGCATCATAGTGTCTATGTGCTCAGTCTAAATTTCTTGATAAACTCATGCAATTGTACTACGTGTTGGCAAACTGCATGCAGATTGTAATCTAGCTGATCTACCAGACAGATCTGCGTGTGTGTGTATGGTTGCCTAGAAGACTGGTCAGCAGACAAACTGCTAGGTGGTGGCAAGCTACCATGAGTGAGAAGAGCGACTAATACAAGGATTCTAGCTTGTAGGATAGCTTGAGAAATCCAAGAAGTGTATGCTAATTTCTAGACTGCTCTTCATCCCTTAGAGTGCACTAGATTGTGTGTAAAATGGGTATCTGCCTGTGTGTGGTCAGTCAACTACACTGCAGTGGAGTCTCCCTCTAGTGGTGGCAAGACATAGTGTGGGCTGTAAAAAGTGTATCAGAGCCAGTCTTACTTGCTCAAAGTAAGCTCCCCCTCATTCCCTCGTACCCCAGTCAAGGGCAAATCTCTGGTTAGCTAGCAGCAGGGGATTATGTCCTTGAGAAGGGGCTTAAGGCTGAACAGGACGAAATGAAAGACTAACAAAAGGACCATTTGCAGAATGTGTTTTGTATTCTGATAATAGTGCAGCATGTAGCTAATATGTGTAGTGATAGAATTCCATACATATGAGTTTTATACAGGCATACCTCGGTTTAGGAATTTAATGCATTCTCCGGGACATTTCGTATTGCGAAAAATTAGTAAACCGAAATGTAGTTTCCCATAGAAATGCATTGAAAACCTATTAATCCATTCCGGAGGTCAGAAAAAAGTTTTTAAAAAAGTATTTTATCTGTTCAAAACTCTTTATAAAATGCACTACTTTAAAGGCATAAATATTGTACAGGGACATGATTAAAAATTTCCAGAATGGCTCCAAAACTCGATGCAAAAACCGCTACAGCACCTCCACACTCGACGCCACATGCTACCCACAGACTCCAGCATGCTACCTCCCAGGCACAATTCATCCTGGGGAAACTTGCTTCGTATTGTGAAAAAATGTTGTAAATGCATTTAAAACCAATGAATCCGTTCCGGAGGTCAGAAAAAAGTAAGAAAAAAGTCTTATCTGTTGAAAACTCTTTATAAAGTGCACTTTAAAAGGCAAGGGGCAAACGCTATAAACCTCCCAGGGCGCAATGCATCCTGGGGAAACTTGCTTTGTATTCTACAAAAAATTTGTAAACCGAGGCATTATTTTCAATGGATTTTCATTCATAAACTGAAAATTACGTTAACCAAGGCGTTTGTAGACCGAGCTACGCCTGTATATCTATTTCACATTATTATTATACAGGATTTTTATTATATGGGATTTATATAGTGCCAACTCTTATCTGCAACACTTTACACATGCTGTTAATTATATATTTCTCCACATTTTGATGTAGACCAAACTTTCCAGCATATGTGGTTAATTAAGTGGGGATGCTTCATAAAACTAGTCCAAAATTAGTCAGATATAGAAAAGCACTTAAATACACTGCTCAAAAAATTAAAGGAACACTTTTTAATCAGAGTATAGTATCAAGTCAAACTCCTGAGATATTGATCTGGTCAGTTAAGTAGCAGAGGGAGTTGCTAATCATTTTCAGCTACAATGAGACGACTCCCAAAACAGGAATGGCTTTACAGGTGGAGGCCACTGACATTTTTTCCCCTACTCATCTCTTCTGACTAGTTTTGTATTTGGCTAGGGTCAATGTCACTACTAGTATCATGAGGCAATACCTGAACCCTACAGAGGTTTCACAGGCAGTCTAAATCCTCCAGGATGGCACATCAATACGTGTCATTGCCAGAAGGTTTGTTTCCAAGCACAGTCTCAAGAGCATGGAGGAGATTCCAGGAGACAGGCAGTTACTCTAGGAAATCTGGACAGGGCCGTAGAAGGTCCTTAACTCATCAGCAGGACCGGTATCTGCTCTTTTGTGCAAGGAGGAACAGGATGAGCACTGCCAGAGCCCTACAAAGTGACCTCCAGCAGGCTACTGGTGTGAATGTCTCTGACCAAACAATCAGAAACAGACTGAGGTCTGAGGTCCTCTGGTGGTCTCTGTGCTCACTGCTTGGCACCATAGAGCTCAATTGGCATTTGCCATTGAACACCAGAATTGGCAGGTCTGCCACTGGAGCCCTGTGCTTTTCAAAAACAAGAGTAGGTTCACCCTGAGCACATGTTGTAGATGTGAAAGGGTCTGGAGAAGCCGTGGAGAATGTTATGCTGCCTGGAACATCGTTCAGCATGACTGTTTGGGTGGTGGGTCAGTGGTGGTCTGGGGAGGCATATTCATGGAGGAACGCACAGACCTCTAAAAGGCTAGACAACAGCACCCTGACTGCCATTAGGTATCGGGATGAAATCCTTGGACCCATTGTCAGACCCTACGCTGGCACAGTGGGTCCTGGTTTACTCCTGCTGTACAACAATGCCCGGCCTCATGTGGCGAGAGTATTCTGGCAGTTCCTGGAGAATGAAGAAATTGATACCATTGAGTGGCCCCCACGCTCACCTGACCTAAATCCAATAGAACACCTCTGGGATATCATGTTTCAGTCCATCCTACGCCACCAGGTTGCTCATACTGTCCAGGAGCTCAGCAATGTCCTGGTCCTGATCTGGGAGAAAATACCCCAGAACACCATCCATCATCTCAGTAGGATCATGCCCCAACATTGTCAAGCATGCATACAAGCACGTGGGGGCCATACAAACTATTGAGTAACAATTTGAGTTGCTGCAATGAAATTTCAGCAATATGGACTAGCCTGCTGCATCATTTTTTCACTTTGATTTTCTGGGTGTCTTTGAATTCAGTCCTCTGTAGATTGATAAAATTTCATTTCCAGCAAACAATGGGGCATCCTTACGTTCCTAACACATTACCCAGTCCATATCAGTATAGATATCCAGCATGATATTTTTCCCCATTGAGATCTGATGTGTTTTCAAAATGTTCCTTTAATTTTTTTGAGCAGTGTTTAAAAATTTAAAGAAAATATATACAGTTTCTTTATTATTGTCTAAAAATGTTTCTTTTATTTGGTAAGGTAAGCTGTACAAAAAAAAAAAAAAAAAAAAAGTAAAAAAAAAAAAAAAGTTAGGATTTTTATTTTTTTCCTTTTTAGCCAGCAGCTGATGCTCTCTGCACACTTTCACATTTCCCTTTCCAGCCTCAGATAGGTGTTATTTAACCCTCCTAAATATCATTCAGGAATGACTTGTCTCTCAGACTGAGAATATACAGGGTGATTTAATACTTTACTGGACATACAAATGCCAATATAGGGCAGACAGTTGGAGTAATCAAAAAAACCTGTGCAAAAAAAAAAAAAAATTAAATTCCTAAACCAAAAGCTGCTGCTCTTTGTTGACAAACCAACAAACAAAAAAAAAAAAAAAAAAATTTAATATATTTATCTATATCTCAAAAAAACAAAACAAAAAAAAAAAAAAAAAAAAAAAAACACAACAACTTACATGAAAAATATATAACATGTCAAATCAAAAGTGCAAAAATAATAAAAGTCCCAATCCCAAAAAAATGAAGATATCCTAAATCCAATGTGCTCCAAAATGGAGCGGGACGCTGCGTTCCAGAGCCATCTTTACTGTGTCCATATCTATCTGAGCTGCCAGTTCACACACTACGGGAATCTTAATTGGCAGAAATTGATTTGAAGTTCATATGTAATTGACCCAAGGCATTTGTTGTTTTAACATATGAGTGCAATTGATGCATCCATTTTTAGAATTAAATTCTTTTGACAATATTACACTATCAGTTTTTCTTCTCTTTTTTACACTGATCGAATGTGTGGGAAATCCTTCTATTGGAGTATTCTTCTGAGCAGTGGAACCCCTATTGGCAGGATATATAATATCCACAAAGCGTATTTGACTCTTAATCACTGAGAGTCCACTATATTTGGTGAGTGCAGTATATGTTGGGTATCATGGATGGTGTTTATACACTGAAATGTTCTGCATACGGCACCTTTTATTTATTTTTTTTTTGGAGCATATTGGATTTAGGATATCTTCATTTTTGGATTGGGACTTATTTTTTGCACTTTTGATTTGGATATTTTATACATTTTTCATTCAAGTTTTGTGATTTTTTTTAGCAGTGTTTTTATTTTCTATAGACACAGTTGGAGTGTTTGTACTACATGTCCAATAAAGTAGGATATAAGCAAGCAAGGGCATTTTGCAGCATGGAGTATAGACTGACCAGTGAGTGAACACTTTGCTGCAGTTGGCCAGCTTGAACATGTATTGCAATATATGAAAAAAATGCTAAAGTTTTCTAATTATGCGAGCATGTAGAGCAGTGTACAAAGTGTTCAGAATTTTCAGTGTTGACGCATGGTCATATCTTATTAGCATGTATTTAGATTTGTACACATATACACACGGATTTGGATTTGAGCAGAGCTGTATCTCCATCTGTACAAATGATGTAAACACACAGCTCCTGACCTGGTGACATATTGTACATTTAGTGAAAACACTGGAATCTGGAATGTTCCCTCCTGGCACACACACTGTGCTATTGTTACACATGCCCACTGGCCGTGCCAATTGCAGCCCCCAGTTCATAATGCAATGCTCTCCTTACCACAGCCTCCATGTGGGGGAGAAGAAACTCATTCTTCCTTCACAGCTAGAGACTGTGGTATTCATGGCACGTCTCCTCATAAGGAATCTGCACCTCAGTAAATGGCATAACTCAAGTCTTTATTCACAACTCTGAATGGAAGGGATGCGGTCGTAACACTTGTAAAGATGTACACAAAGTTCCTAGAAATCATCTAAAAATAAATACTAAAAAAAAAAAAAGACAAAATAAAGCAAATATACAGTTTAGACCTGCTCTGCAGGTAATATTGGAAACACTATTCCACAGTACTCCTCCTGAAGGGCGAGAAGTGATGCTCTGCAGAGGAGGAAGGTGCCTCTTCACAGTCCCATAGGGCACAGAGAGAAGGAAGGAACAGTCGGCAGAGATGGAAGTGGCACCATGTAGGCCAAGACAGCCAAGGTCCTGCAGCCTCATGTTGGCAATTCAAAAATCACACGACGAGAGTCTTCTGAGAAGGAGGGCTGGTTATGGTGCGTTTTTTCCTCTTCCTTCTGAGTAGATAAAGATAAAAATAAATCCATGGGTACTATTGCTACATAGTACAATTGAGCCATGTACAGAAACATATGAAGAATCAATTTATATACTGACTGGGCTATTCATTTTACTCAATAAAAAGGAGCAAAGAAATGAGCACAAAAATCAAATATTCCAGGGCTACAAATCAAAATGAATTTTACGAAGATCAGGCTTATACAAGAGGGTTTCTGATTAGTTGCTATGGCTTTGGTATGGTCTGCCCCCTTTCACCATTTACTTTTCATTTGCTTTAAGCTGATCATACACCAATACACTTTTCATCCAGCCTGTGGACTGAACAACTGAAATCTAACGGATTCCTCCATCCACGCTCAACAGCACAGATGGACAAATCTCCCATAGCAGGTATTCCACCATCTGTCAGAATACTCAAACAGGTGCTTGTTCAGCCAACCATTTTCCTCCTGGCTCCTTCGATTTTTCAATTGAAGGATGCTGGCCGGAGTAATACCAACAGGCCACCCACGGACCAAATTTTGTCTGCTTCATTAGGAACTGCCCACAATTTGCTCAATGTATGGCCAGCTTAATGCCCTACCCCTCCCCAATATATACTTAGCTTTACCGTCAGTTAAACATATCTATAAGACAATACTAAGGATGCAAGTTCTACTTGCCTGCCTGTTCAGTCAGTGACAAAAATATACTAAAACCAGAGACAGCAAGGCAATTTCAGGAAAAGGGTTAGCAATGGCAGACTCCATACTTCTATGTATAGATTTAAAACTGAACTCAGGGCAGCTATTGGATATAGGCATTTTGCGTTCTCTGGGCAAGGGCTAGATACTTGTTTAGTCTAAGGGAGTGTCAGGAATAGACAGAAATGGTTACTTTATTTATTACCCCTACAGGCTTCCTCACTGTAGGACAACTGGTCCAACTAATCACTGCTCTTCAACTGTTGAGTGGCTGCACCCTTGCTGATGGCATCATGTGTTGTATATGACCAGTGTTTCTGCATTGTACGTGGGGACATTGAGGGACCACCTACACTGCAGAACAGAGGAGAGCTCTGACTACTGGGAAAGCAAGGAATAAGCTAGGCATTTCGGTCTATCCCTTACCGCTCAATTCAAAATAGGGCAGCCTAAAAATACTAATGGATGACTGGAGTTCAGCTTAAAGTGGCTGTCACTTAAGAATAAATCAAAGTTTAGTGTCCCTGTTTAACTTAAAAAAAGAGCCTTCCATTGCTCTTAGCTGACTCTAAATTCCTTTTTGCGGTTGTGATCTGACTGTGTTAGTGTGTGGTTAGGTTTATTCTCCATGATCCCATTGTATGTAGGAAAATAGCCACCTTCTACTTCTTGTTCCCAAGATGGACCATGGACTGTGGGATTAGTAGTGTGCATGGAGAAGTACACATAACCACCAATGTGCACTGCTCATTCAACACCAACGGAAGTGCAGGGGAAAAAATGAAAGTTTTAACAAAGCCTTGTTATTGTTTAGTGTAAGACTGCTCGGTTCTAAATGTCCAAAGTGTTGCAGTACAGGATATTTTATCCCCTTGCTGCATCATGTAGTTTAAAAAGAGATTACTGAATATACAGCCTGGTTGCATTACAGTAATACATCTTGAAGGTTCAATTGAACGCTTAAGTCTCTTGATTGTTTTGTAGATGATAATAATAATAATAATAATAATATTGCATCTCTAGGTAGATAGGGACCTGGCTATAAGAGGCAGTCCCTTAATACTTACTTATTTGGTGGGGACACCATGCATTTCCATAAGATTGCATACAGGCAGAGCAGGAACATTATGAAGATACCGGCAGCTATCAGACCTGCAAAGACCATCAAGCGATCAAATTAGATAACAAAAATAAGAATACAGAATGCTAATCACAGAAAAACAAATTATTTTGCTCAATTAACAGAAATCCAAATTCAATCTGTATCTATTCAGAATTTACTCCGCTGAAGCCAGAACAGTACATAATGAAGTTGGATTGGTGCATATCGGTCACTGCACTGAATAGTCAGCACTCTGTAACAGACGTGACTTAAGCTGGTCATAGATGAATTGAAATTCAGCCAGTTCAGCAGAGACCAGCTGAATTTCGATCCATGTATAGTTGTTCCTGTTAAAAAAAAAAATTGTTACGCTCAAGTGTGAATGTAGAACAGTTTAGTTTGGGATAACAAGGTAGGGCTCTCCAGGACATTTCACCAGACCAAGCAAGTTCCAGCCTTTGAATAAAAACACAATAACTAATATATATTACATACACACCCCTCAGCATACATGAGTACACCCCTTTTTGAAAAGTAAGATTTTAATCAATATCTCAATGAACAAAAGAACAATTTCCAAAATTTTGACTGAGGTGATTGTAGCCATATTAGTGCACTTGCAGCAGAGTACTGTCTGTGATACTTTTATTTGCACAAACATACAATTTTTAGGGGGTATGTCTCCTTCAAGTTCCAAGCAGTACTACTTCAAAGTATTAGCAGAATGTTAAAAGAAAATCACTGAGGGTGAGAAAAAAACAAAAAACAAAAAGCCACACACAAATATATGTGCACAGCAAATGGATATAAAACTATGATTAGACTAGAGAGATAAGAGCAAAATCAAAAGATTGACAAAACTGAGTTTTATAGTAAATGTTTTAGCTCATTACATGAAAGTAAGCTTAATATTAAAAAAAAAAAAAAAAACTTTAGCTTACAAAAATGAATACACCCCACAACAAAAACTACTATTTCTAGTACTTTGGAGTATTTTGTATGACCTCCATGATTTGTAAGGACAGCACCAAGTCTTCTAGGCATGGGATGAACAAGTTGGCGCCATATTGCAACATCTATCTTTTCCATTCTTCAAGAACAGCCTGGATGCTGGATGGAGAGCGATGCTCAGCTTATCTCTACAGAATTCCCCATAGGTGCTGAATTGAGTTCCGTTCAAGAAACATACTTGGTCACTGAAACCACTTTCACCCTGCAGAAATGCAACAAGTGGCCTTAGATGTGTGCTTGGATCATTGTCATGTTGGAAAACTGCACAATGACCATAATTACATAGTCAGGCTGAAAAACAGACAGACAAAATTCCATCTAGTTCAACCAAGAAAAAAAAAAAAAAAAAAAAGTTATAATCCCATACCCACAGTTGATCTGGAGGAAGGGACTCAGGGCACGGAGTGATGGTAGCATCTTCTCTTACAATATAGAGCAGTACATCTGTGCATTTATAATACTATGAATGAAATGCAGCCCCCCCGATACCAGCAGCACTCATGCAGCCCCACAGAAGAACACTACCACCACCATGTTTCACTGTAGGCACCATGCATTTTTCTTTGTACTCCTCACCTTTGCGACGCCATACAGTTTGGCAGCGATCAGTTCCAAAGACATTTATTGAGGTCTCATCACAGATTAGAGTCCCAGTAGTCATCTTTTTCAGCATGGGCCCTGGCAAATTATAGGTGGGCATTTTTGTCCATGGGCTTTAGGAGAGGCTTCCTTTGTGGACGACACCCATGCATGCCATTCCTCTGCAGTGTACGCTGTATTGTGTCACGGCAAACAATCACCCCAGTTTGGCTTTCTACTTTAGCTAACTGCAGTGAACTTGAATGGTGATTTTGTTCAACCCTTCTCAGAAAACACCACTGTCGAGTTGTTAACGTCTGTGGATAGCCTGGACGTCTGTGAGATGGTTGCAGTTCCATGCTTGTATCACTTTTGCTATAGTATTCGGACTGATAAGTAAAGCTTTGCTGATCTTCTTGTAGCCTTCACCTTTCTTGTGTAAAGAAATTATCTTCTCTCTCAGGGTTTGTGATTCTCTTCATTGTGGTCCCATTGCTGAAAGCATGAAATGGGAAGGGTTGTGTTTGTTAAGTAATGCTCTTTTAAAATCAGCTGTCTGCTGGACACCTGCTTAACAAGAATTCGACTACAGACGAGTCGAATTATTCATTAATTAGGATTTTCTTTAAAATTTAGCTTTGCTCCTAAGACTTTCACTGGGGTGTATTCATTTTTGCAACATGGTCTTGAATGAATTTGTTAGGAAAAATACCGTGTGTGCAAAATTAACAAATCTTGTTTGAAATCAATGGCCCACATTGTTGGAAGTATTTTGTAGTATTGAAAAATGTTGATACTGAAAGGAAAGGTTTTCTGACAAATCTGTTAAGGTGTACTCATCTATGCTGATCATGAATCCATCAACTACCACCAAGTTCTTTACAACAATGTCAACCTCTCAAACTTTGCACTGTCCAGTATTAACTCACCTGGTACTAGCCCGCTTGTGGGTCCTGCAGGAATGCTGCCCCCATTTGTAATGTTAGGGGGAGATCTCCAATCTGTGGAAGCTGTATGCAAATCACCATATCTAAACTCTTCAGTACTGTTTACAGAACCCCCCTATGAAAAACAAGATGTGTGATAAAAGTTAACAGTCTTGACTAAAATAGAAGGTAAAGTTGGCCTATTAAAATTCTTACTTTACACCAATGAAAAACTACTCTTCTTTCCCAAGGATAACAAAAAAACCTTGCTCCTAAACTCCCTTGTGTGATCGGAGGTCTAGGCAAAGACCATGTGGACTCTGCAGGCACTATGATTGCTTCTGGTCATTCAAGATTGTCCCGTAGAAATGCGTGTTATGAGATAGTCAATAAGGTAAAAATTTTAATTTAAGAAGCAATTTTAGGAATGTGGAAACCATTTTAGAAATCTAACTTTTTTTCCTCCCATGGATGTTATTGCATGGATGAGCTGAAGAATGCATGGCTTTCTGCACTGCCCAGTATTCCGTTATCTACAGTTAAAGCAGAACTAAAAACTTTTACCGTAATAAACAACAACGAGCAGACAGGCTCTTTATTGCAGAAGAGACATAGGGATGTTACATACATGAAAGTGTGCTCCTTCAAATTTTACATCCTCTGCCTTCCCTGATACCCCGACAGCTGTGATCTATGGGGAGGTTCATATGAGTAGCATTTCCAGCAACGAAAATCACTATGAATGGAGGGGATAAATTAAAAGGTCCACCTCCTATTTATAGAATGCTTTTCATTGTGGAAATCAATAGTATGGCTTCTATGAATGGAGTACCAAGGCACCACCAGTAGATCACAGCTGCGGGGGTATCTGGGGGGGCAGATGACACTCACCTTCCAGGAGTACCAACTGGTGCAGATTTTAAACAACACACACACCACCAATCATCACTAAACTCCTGCTTTAATGTGCTCTCATAGGAGGTACATTGCAACATAATTTCGGCTAGACTAGTTGGCAGCTCTCGACTACTGAACTTTGCTCTCTCCATACTAAACTAGGTCAAACTATGAACAAGCTGATATATACTGCATATGCTTGCATCAGTTGTGCGCACTGTAGAAGTTCATGTTTTCGGTTTATATGATAACAGAACATACTGTTCATTAGCAGAAACCCTGAACTTTCCTCAGATGCTCAGCATCGCCTTATCTCTATATAACCTAGTTTCTGCAAAGCAAAGTGAAAAAAATGTCCATCAGACCTCATGCACACTGGGCGTTGAGCTCCTGTGCTTCAGAGACTGTTGTTAACGTGGGGGTAGAACACACAGGTGTACCATCCAGCCCTGCTAGAAAACAGCCTCCAAAAGTCTATGAAAAGCTGAAAATTTGGTGGTTGGTGTATGGAGTGGTAGCAATGTTAAAGCAGAGCTCCAGTCAAACCAAAAAATAAACATACATAAAATTGTAGCTGCTGACTTCTGAAACATAGCCACTCATTGTCCCATGATCCTGCGGTGTACTCCCTGCACCTGGTTTCACCTACTGCCCTCGCTCCCCAACTGACAACTTGCAGCAGTTTCGTGATGGAGGACTTTTTTTCCCCCTATCTTCCCCTGGCCGTTTTTAGACATCTATAGCAACACTGAGGTTCCAGTGAAGAGGGGCTTATTCCATATATTTTCATTTTTGTGGGTTGGACTTCCAAGTTCAATTTTTTTGAAGCACCGTACTTTTGTATATTATTTCACAGCCAGGTACCCACTTTGCGAGTAGCACTGCACCTTGTGAATGATCCCGTAGTCTTCCGAGACCGGTCACGTGTCCCCGAAGACTACTGTGTTGCATGGCTATTTGACAGCTTAGATATTATGTGAACTCATAGATTTTATGACCATACATTTTAGAAGCTAAGGCTTCCCCTACTGGTATGCAAATTAACCAGTTGGACTAGTTTATAAGCCACACAGGAAGCTCCTTACAGGAAATGATGTACAGGAAGTGGGGAGGGATTATGACTTGGAACAACCATGTGGTAAGAGACAAAGAAAGTTGTTTTTTGGACTTTGGGGAATAGGCAGAGACAAAGAAGGACACTTGTTCTGAAGGCAGACAAGGAAGCAGTTGGACTCTGAAGGAAGATCCTGGAACCCTTGAGAAGATTCTATTACTGTAAAGAACTAATTAACTTTTATTGTATGCCCATCACATAGTCAGCATGTGCATGTTTTAGGCACATTTTGCTATGATGTGTGTGTTCTGCAGTTGTATGGGCAGATTCTGTTTAGTAAAAGCATTAATATACTACAGAGGTCTAAAGCCCCGTACACATGATGAGAATATTGGACAATCGTCCATTTTTTTTTTTTGCCTGCTAGTCTCACATCGAAATTGAAAGGTTACTACAGATATGAAAATTCTCGTACGAAAGAAAAGCATTTTGAAACTGATGTCATGTATTTGTATTGTATTTTCAGACGACTACTGTACGGAATGAAAATCGTATGATCTGGTATCGTACGGGAAAAATGTTCACACTTATCCCTTCGGATATCGGCGCACGAATTGTCGTAATCGGTTCATGAAAGCGGTGTACCAACAATCCGATTATCGGATGATCGGTCCTTGTACGAAAATGTTCGTACAAATTTCTTATTGTGTGCACGGGGCATTAGTTTCCTTGGCTTTTAAATAAATTACATCAAGCTAAACCACTACGACAACGGAGGGGGACAGAGGCTAAATAGCCAGCATGCACAAGGCCTTTGAACTTGACAGCGTTCATGACATCTCGGTTTTCAGACTGCTCTGCATCACTCAAATGGAAAGTATGCGGGTGAGCACCGTCTGCCAGCTCCTTAGGCAGGTTCTGCTCCAGTGTGGTGCCTGAGGGAGATGTCAGTTGGTCACAGCACTGCATCTACTTGTCCCGCTCTTCCCAACTATGTAGCTTTTCAGGTTTTCCTGCTGTGTGTGCTTGTCTGAGGAGCACAGGAATTTCAGAGGAGGTGGGATATCAGATTCCCCAGCTTGTCCTAACCAGCACACCACATCCTTTAAACATAAAACACAGATGCAATATCACCCTTTAAAAAGGATGAGCTTGAAATAAAAGAAATTGCAAGGTCTGATTGATGGCTATGAAAAACCTGTTTTTGGTGCATAAAGCTTTCTGTATTTGAGAAACAGCAATGAGCAGGTTTGAAAATATCTTTGTTACAGGACTGTGTTTATTAATTATGGGGCCCACTGCATAAACATAAAACAATGGATTCCTCCATCCATGCTATACACAGTAGATGGACAAATCTTCCACTTTGGCTATTGTACTTTGACAGCCATTCCTGCTGGCTCTCAAAATACCCAAACAGTTGACAACAATTTCAGTGCTTGGACAACGCTCCTTCGAAGGATGTCAGGTTGGAGGTGGCTGACAGGAGCAGCCACTGTGCAAATTTCTGGCTGGTTCATCAGGAAATGCCAAAATTCATACAGTATTGCCAGCTTTAGGCTCCATGCACACTAGAAATTTCCTAAACTCCTAGAAGCGGTTATTAGCATTTTATTCTGTTCCAAGAAGCTAATTCTATGTGTTCATGCATACTACTTTAGGCTATTAGTGTTTTCTGAGCTTCAGCGTCTAGGAGCAGAAATAAAAAAAAATTAACAATTTTTCAGCAGAAAAAAAAAATAAAATAAAATACCCCCAACACAGTTCTCACAAATGCTGCTAAGATGCTCCCAACAGCTTTTTTTCCTACATGTACTGTAAAAACATTTAGTATCACTTAGGAGCGTTTTTTTTTTTTTATTAACAAATGCTATTACCAGCATTTCTTTATCCAGGGTTTAGTGTAAAAATTAAAAAGAAAGAAAAAAAAAAAAAAAAGCTAGTGTGCATGGGGCCTTAGGCTTAAGCTCAGGCTCCATGCACACTAACTGAAAGAGGATTAAAAAAAAAAAAACCCCTCACTTCCACAGGAGTTGTGCTTTGCCTATAGAAGCAGCTCAGTGTTATCCTGTGTGTCCTCGTACATTAGAACAATTAGAGGCATATTTTAAAATATACATTTAGAAGCAGGAAAAAAACAGAACCCTTCTTGTTTGATTGGAGCTTTCTGGCAGATAAACTCGCCAAGAAAAAAAAAAAAAAACCCACCACACTATGAGCTTTTTTTTTCTGCCAAGAGAACTTTTTTCTGTTTTTTCTTTTTAAGCCCAGTGTGCATGGAGCCTTACAAGAAACACAGCATTCAGTAGATAATATTAAATAGACACTAAACTCACATTTTCTATAAAATAAAAGCAGTATATTTAAAAATGAAGTAGAATGTACCTTCCATACCTCCTACCTCACTCTGTTTCATCTCTCAAACGTGGGCTTTCTGCTGTTATAGGGTGGCTGAGTTCGTTCTCCATGCTCTCCTTATGTGAGCTTAGCCACCCTTTCCTGGTTGCCCCAAAGATGGGACTACACATTTACCTACAGACACATTCAGCTCTATGGGAATTGTAGTACACATTACATGATTCAGTTTGTTTTTTGGATGAAAATCAAATTTTTGTAGGATTCAGATGTATTGAATTTCCCAATGGACATAGTAAGGAATCTGAATGACTGAACCCCCCGCCCCCCAAAAATACACACCAGAGTGAGGGTCTTCTCCCCCTTCCCAAATCCATACCAGGCCATATATATATATATATATATATATATATGAGTATATATGAATTTTAAAGGGGAACACCATACCAATTTTCTTCCCTCCAAAAAATCCATACCAGACCCTTATCTGCACAGCTTGGCATGGCCAAGAAAGGAATCACTCGCCTCCCCCCATCCCCTCCTGAAGGCGGTCAGCAGCTGGCGTTCATTGTGATTGATGTTGGATCTACTTTGGGGGCTTTTTTTTTTTTTTTTTTTTTTTTTTAACGTGACACTAGGATGAAATATAGGGAATACTATGCACCCCATACTCATTCACATAGGAGGGAAACCGGGTTCTTGGGGCCCCTTGATCTGGTATGGTTCAGGAAGGGGGGGGCGGTGTGCTCCCCCT
The DNA here is from genome assembly GCF_062004578.1 of Staurois parvus. Lineage (NCBI taxonomy): Eukaryota > Metazoa > Chordata > Amphibia > Anura > Ranidae > Staurois > Staurois parvus. The sequence goes on from NW_028318382.1 coordinate 2,213,097, forward strand.
CCCCCTCATTTCCTGGCCTTCTGGTCTGCATGCTCAGATAACGTATAGATTTTTTTTGGGGAGTACCCCATGCCATTTCTTTTTTGTTTACATTCTGCTGACAATAGGGATCCCACCGACAGCACATGAGTCATGGCTGTTAAGGATGTGGTGACCAACTGCTCCTTAACCAGCATTATTCTGAATGAAACAAATGCAGACGATATAAAATGAAATGGTTCCATTAACCACATCCCCTCCTCCCTATAGCAAATATACTGCTACAGGGCGGCAGAGGTGTGCAAAATCACGTATATATGATTTTGCATTTCCGGGGAGGGGGCATGAGGGTGTCCTACCCGTGCTGCCATTCGCGGCTGCAGCTGTCAATCACCAGCATAGCCATCCAGAGCAATGTGTTTACAGTGAAGCACCAATACACCGCCCCCCCCCCCCCCAGTAAAACACTCCCACAGTTAACCCTTTGATCGGCCCTCATGTTAACCCCTTCCTGCCCAGTGCCATTAGTACAGTGTTCGTGCTTTTTTTTTTCTTTTTAGAATTGATCACTGTATTGGTGTCACTGGGGATGCCAGGGACACCAAGTCAGTTCCCCACAGTGTCAGAATGCCCAACGCACTCACTGATCGCTACCATTATTAGTTTTAAAAAAACAAACCACAGTATCTATACCACCATTTGTAAACGCTATAACTTGCACGTAAAACAATTAATTTACACGTATTTGGAACTTTTTTATTTTTTTTTTTAGCAAAGACAGGTAGTAGAATACATTTTGGCCTAAATTTGATTTTTTTAAATTTTTTACTGGCCATGTTTACTAGCAAAAATATTGTTTTTTTTAATAACACAAAAAATAAAAACTGCACAGGCGATCAAATACCACCAAAAGAAAGCTCAATTCATGGGGAAAAAAAAAAAAAAAAAAAAAGAAGTAAATTTTGTTTGGGTGCAGCGTTGTACGACTGCACAATTGTCAGCTAAAGTAGCTCAGCACTGCAATACAAGAAATGTCCTGGTCAGGAAAAAGGGGGGGGGGTTAATCCTCAGGAGGGCAAGTGGTTAATAAATGTATCTGAACATGTAATCTTCACTTAACGAATACATCCAAAAACAAAAGCCTTTTTCGGTATGCAACTGTCTAGTACAGAGAGAGAAGCATGTGACCAGAAACGATGGCACTGCACGCTCTACAGTAGAAGTGAGGTGCATTGGTGGAGGACAGGGAGCATGCACGGGACAAAACAGAAGCCCGAATACAAAAAAAAATATATATATATATTTATATTAACAACAACAATATGAAACACACACACACCTTCAATTTTGTTATTAGAGCAATCATTCTAAAATCTATTTAAGTTTCACCATAAACACTGCCAGGGATGTTCTAGCATCCACCGAGAGCTGTGGCCCTCATACAGCAAAGGGATCCTGTTGTTCACCCATCCTTTGCTCTCCCCTCAAAAGTAGACTGACTCCAAGGGTGAATACACCATAAAAACCAAGCCTATCTCTACATCCAAGAGGAACAGGTTTTTGCGCATAGCAGCCTGTTCACATCAAAGACAGGATATGGCTGTACGCTGCCTGTTCATTTACATATGTACAGGTACAGACGGTCACTTCCGGGGACTGTAGGGCTCTCTGCCCATGTGAATGAGTCCTCCTAACTCTGAACTTTAAAAATGGAAACCATTAACATCTGCAAGTAAGAACACGGCTACTCATTACAAATTCCTTCAAATTTGACCTGACTAAGTTAGTATACAACAATGGTGCAAAGTGCAATGATGTGCGGTAATCCGAAAAATCCAGATATCAGATGCCTAGCTCAGCCTTTCTCAAGTTGAACCCTCGTGTACTGCCACAGCAGCTTGTTATAATATTTATTGGGGTTTGCAATATTGCCATCTTTTTTTTTTTTTTAGTTCTAGTTTTAGTGCTTTGTTGGATCTATTTGATAAGTAGAAACCATATCTATTGACCTTGCCAAAAATCCAGTGGTATCTTATGCATTCTGCAATGTTATCTCCAAATTTTCTCTTCCTGCCCAGGTTACCTCTGAACTGCAGAACACCTCCTCCTATGTTTTGGCAAAAAAAGGAGAGAGGATGTGTTCTGTAGTACTGGTATTATCCTGTTTAAGGGTGACAGCACTGCTTAGATACAGGGCAATAAGTGAACACTGTCACCCTAGGACAGAGGTGTGTTCACTTGGTGATCTTGCTAGTTACAAACAAACAAACAAACAAACAAAAAAAAAAAAAACACAAGAAGAAAAGAGAAAACAAACAAAAAAACCTCTGATCCCGATTCCTTACTCCAGCGTTCCTCAACCTGTTTCAGTCACAAAACCATTTTAAGAGTATGCAAAACCTCAAGGCACCTCAGTGTAAAATTAAGTTAATTCAATGGGAAATCTGAGCCAGGGACAAGGCAAACAACCTTCAGAAGCCCCACTTCACATCACAGGTGACCCCCCCCCATCATAGAGTCACCCCAGAGCACTACTTTTTGGCTCCAGCAGTACAGTAGAGGGTGGTAGATTGACTTCTGTCTTTTTCATGAATACTGGTGGTGGCCCTGCATACCACCTACCTGTATCTGCATCATACATTTCTATGGTATGGGCAGTTGGCATGTTATGCCATAGTAACAAATGATGCTGTGTGTTCTGCCCTAGAGAGTCATTGATGATGGTGCCAGCAGCAAGCCACCCCACACCATGGCAACTCAGGACGCTGATCCCATGCCAGAAGTACCCAAATCAGAACCTTGGCTGGGATAAACAGCCTTACTGTATTCAAAATTAAAAAGTTTGGGCTTTTAATATTCTCTCATTGCTCCATTGTTTTTTTTTTGCCATTTCCCCATTGTTGCCAGTAGTGCAAATTACCAGAACAGCAGTAGCTCAGCACCACAGGGTATCACACAGGCATAGAGGACATTACCATGGAGGAGTCTGCAGGAGAGGTGGTGACTGGCAGCTTGAGAAAGGTGTGCAGATACTGTGGAGTCATTCCGGAGACCGGTACGCAGTAAAGCATTCAGCGGTGTCCGTACGCTTTCTCTACTTGTATAGGAACCTTTCCCCAAGGCCATCTCTCATCTGACAAGCATGGATCTGATCCCTACCATTGCCATTTGCAAATATGTGCCAAACCCAGCAGGGCACTGCTTTTTATTAGCACTGCCCTCAACAAGGTGGCCGTAGAAGGTCACAGGAGTTGCAGCGTCCAATTGGATAGCTGCCTTTCCTGTGACACCCGAGAACATTATCTCCCTAGGCCTCCCACTTAATCCCTGAGCGGCAAGGCGCCACCTGCTGGTTGGAGAAGAACTACACCTGCCAACATGCTCCCTTAAAGTGTTCCTAAACCCAGGACCCTGCATTCACTATATCTGGTCTCCCACAGTACACACAACATGGAAATGCAATTATTTTAGTAAAAATAAACTACTAAATACCTTTTCTCATTAGCAGTTAAAGCAGAAGGAAAAACTCCTCCTGCAAGCTTTAACCAGTGCTCTGCTGAAGTCACAAGACTGCACTAAGAGGATGCAGGACCCCTGTATGGACAGTGCTGATCCCATGCACTCTCCCAAGAAAAAAAAAAAAAAAAAAAAAAACCACCACACACAACCCTCTCTAGCAACACACATTAAACTGAGCATGTGGCTATGGGTTCAGTCTGTCAAGAGATGAGACGTGGACAATTGAACAAGAGGAAGCGCAGAGAAGAAAGGATCAAATGGCCTTTTTACACAATGCAGAGTATTAACCCCTTAGGTTCCAAAGTGAGTATAACTTACTGTTGTGGATTTAGTAACACTAAGCCCCGGTTCACATCAATTTGACTTGTCATGCGACTTTGCACCTCAAAGTCGCATGACAAGTCACATCCTATGTAATTAAATGGCCCTATTCGAATAGATGTGACTCAGGTTGCAGAAGCTCTCCCCCCCCCCCCCCCCCCAAAAAAAAAAAAAAAAAAAACAGAGGAAAAAGGGGAGAAGGAGGAAAAAGGGGAGAAGGAGGAAAAAGGGGAGAAGGAGGAAAAAGGGGAGAAGGAGGAAAAAGGGGAGAAGGAGGAAAAGGAAAAGGGGAGAAGGAAGGTTCCTGCACTATTTGTGGGCAACTTGCATTGAGGTGTATGATTGAAGTGCCAGCCCTTCAGCAGAGTTGAACTTTAGGGTTTCGTTGATGTGAATCGGGGCTTATGCAACTTTACCCAATATATTTACCCAATATATTGCAAATGTTACAACTGGAATTTTGTTTCGGGGGAGCCAAATCTGTTATCAGTAAATTAATTTGTTACAGGTATTTATATAGCACTGACAATATATGCAGTGCTTTTTACATCAGTCCCTGCCCTCAACGTCCCCATCTCACATCCATACATACAAGGGCCAGTTTAGACAGGAGTTCATTATCATAGCCACCTCAAAAATAAAATTCTTGGTGCCTTGCATTTTTAGACCTGTTCTTGGGGTTATTTGGGGCGCCGATTCAGAAAATTGCATTGCCTAGACTGCATTGGCTCTAGTTTCTTAGATACCGTGGAAATTAACAATTTTTCGGCAGTTTTTTTTTTTTTTTTTTAAAGATCTTGCTGATCAGCTTGTTCTTCTGTTACCTAGTTTGTGTTTTTGCGTACAAGTTAGCAGATATAGTAAGCCTCTGAGGTTGCCCAGTGAGAGGGGCAAAATGCATCAGACATGGACGTAGTTATATGAAGCTTGTGGAATACTAGCGATCTGCTATTGTACACTTGGAGATTCATGCCTATTGTATCTGGAAACATGTGAGTGCAATACTAGGGTGTCTGCTTTTACTAATAAACTGAATGATGCCATTTTGGATGCCTCTCTCCATTCCTTACATGCATATATCTAAATCGGCTCTACATTTGAATTACTGAGAATGACAAGCAACATTTAATCAGGACTACAAGCTCCAGCATGACTTCCTTTGCCCCACCAAAAGCGTGACAGGCTTTCACCATAAGAGTCCATTAAAGTTGGTGAGTGAGCACTTCTCACCTTCTGGATGTGAAAGGGATTTTTGTTCACATTTAGAACTTTATTTCACAATTTATTGTTATGTGTTCATTATTTACACATGCTTTTCATGTCATTTAACATACATTGAGGCAGCAGTCCTGCTATTTTGTGTATTATGTTGATAAGGTTGTACCTTTTATAGGAGCAAAAGCCCAGTTTTTGTTGAATATGGAGCCTGGGTTCACATGCATGCGGTGCGGTATATTGCATGTGATTTGCACAGGAACCGCACCAAATTCGTCTACAAATCATATGCGATTTGTGCAATACATTTTGTATGGCTCTAGTTGCACCGCACCAAAAACGTACAGGACCCTTTTTTGGGTCCGCACTAGAATCGGATCGCATGGGTATTCACACCTATGTGATCCAATTCTGCACATTGCAATGCGTTTTTTGTGGACCACTTTCGGGGTGTTAACATGCACATCCGCAGCGGTTCACATGAACAGGGTGCAATTGTGATGCGAAAATGCTGCCAATTCCGCACCGCATCAGTGTGAACCAGGGCTTAGTGAGTACTATTGATTGGTGTGTCCTAAGAGCAGGTGATTATTATCTATCAGATATAGTAAGAGTGTTTACGTACTTCCAACTGTCATTTTACATTCGATTCTAAAGTGTAGGTTATAAACTGCATTATAGTTGATTGTATAGGTGGTTTGTGCCACTCATGGTTTTAATTTTGCAGATCAAGCACCGTTGAGGTTATGGCTACATTTTTTATGTTTTCCTTTCATGCTACATGGAGATTAAATAAAACGCTACATTAAAATATTGTGATTTGCTCATGAACACCGGCACTATTGTTGAGTTTAGACACTCAGAAGGCATTTGATAGATTGGGATGGCTCTATATGTTTGAACTATCGCGGCATGTAGGAATACAAGGGCCTTTTTTTAAAGCAATTACGGCACCATATTCACAGCCCACCGCACATGTTAAGCTTCCCTATGCCACATCGGACACTTTCCCCATGCTTAATGGAACTAGACAGGGATGCCCTCTGTACCCACTCTTATTTGTGCTGTGTCTTGAACCATTGGCAGTGGCGATTAGAGCACACCCTGACATAGCGGGAGTGACTAAAGGGAAAGGAATATAAACGCTCACGTTTTACAGATGACGTTCTATTGACCATTACTAAACTACACCTGTCCTTACCTGCTATGCATAAACTTTTAAAAGCTTTTGGTGATCTCTCTGGCTATAAAATAAACACTTCAAAGACAGAAGCTATGCCCCATAATATCCCATCCCAAGACCTTTTACAGCTTCAAAAAAAATTACTCATACCACTGGTGTTTGTCATCTATTAAATATCTTGGCACTCATAACTCCAATTTATGCACATTTGTTGAGGCCAACTATCCCCCACTGTTTTGGGAAAGCTACACTCTCCTGAATCAATGGGATGCCTATCAGATATCTTTCTTGAGCAGGGTAAATGTGTTAAAGATGTCTATTTTGCCAAAGTTACTGTCCCTGTAAGAAACTCTCCCAGTGGCAATACCGCAAGCCCAACTGCCAACTTTACAACAAGAGTTTCTTAGATTTATTTGGCATGGAAGAAAGCCTCGATTAGCAAGAATGTTTTTTCTGACTTCTAAAAATAAAAAAGAGGCCTAGGGGCACCAGATATTATCAAATACTATTTAGCCACTCATTTGAGACAAACGCCATCATGGTTCACCCAAGAACCTCAGAACAGATGGTCAGAGATTGAATTAGGATATACAGTTGTGTTCAAAATAATAGCAGTCAGACATCACTAACCTGATCAGTCACTGTTTTTGGTAGAAATGAGATTTGTACATGGCAAATAATTTACTAACAGGTGTAGTAGAGTAATAGAAATCCAACAGACCCAACAGTCATGACATGCATGCTGCTGATTCTGTGTAATTGAATCACTTTAATGAAAGGGGCATGTTCAAAATAATAGCAGTGTGGAGTTCTATTAGTGAGGTCATTCATTCTTTGAAAAACCAGGTGGCAATTATTGCCCTTATTTAAGGAAGGAAGGAAGGCAGCAAATGTTGTACATGCTGGTTACAGTGCATTTCTCTCTGAAATTCTGAGGAAAAATGGGTCATTCTAGACATTGTTCAGAAGAAAAGCATACCTTGATTAAAAAGTTGATTGGAGAGGGGAAAACATATAAAGAAGTGCAGAAAATGATCGCAAATGCTTTAAAATGGCAACCAAAATCTGAAAGACAGCGAAAAACTACCATTCGAATGGATAGAAGAATAGCCAAAATGGCAAGGACTCAGCCAACAATCAGCTCCAGGAAGATCAAAGAAGGTCTAAAGTTACCTGTGAGTACTGTTACAATTAGAAGATGCCTATGTGAAGCCAAGCTATCTGCAAGAAGCCCCCGCAAAGTCCCACTGTTGAAAAAAAAAAAAAAACACATGTGCTGAAGAGGTTACAATTTGCCAAAGAGCACATTGACTGGCCTAAAGAGAAATGGCGCAACATTTTGTGGACTGATGAAAGATTGTTCTATTGGGTCTAGTGGCCGGATACAGTTTGTCAGACGACCCCCAAACACTGAATTCCAGCCACAGTACACTGTGAAGACAGTGAAGCATGGTTACGCAAGCATCATGATATGGGGATGTTTCTCATACTACGGTGTTGGGCCTATTTATCGCATACCAGGGATCATGGATCGTTTGAATACATCAGAATACTTGAAGAGGTCATGCTGCCTTATGCTAAAGAGGAAATGCCCTTGAAATGGGTGTTCCAACAAGACAACGACCCCAAACACACCAGTAAACGTGCAACATCTTGGTTCCAGACCAACAAGATTGACGTTATGGAGTGGCCAGCCCAATCCCTGGATCTTAATCCAATAGAAAACTTGTGGGGTGACATCAAAAAATGCAGTTTCTGAGGCAAAACCAAGAAATGGAGAAGAACTGTGGAATGTAGTCCAATCATCCTGGGCTGGAATACCTGTTCACAGGTGCCAGACGTTGGTTGACTCCATGCAACACAGATGTACAGCAGTTCTCAGAAACAGTGCTTATACAACGAAATATTCATTAAGTGATTCAAAGGAAAGCAAAATCTTCAAACATTTTTCAGTTTATATAGTGAATGTTTGAGTTTGTAAAGAAGAATACAAACACTGCTATTTTTTGAACAGTCTAATAGTCACTTTTTTTTTTTTTTTTTTTTTTTAGAGGAAAAACACAAATTTGATATATTTTTCTTCATGTTTTGATTTGGAATAGAATGTGTAGTGTTCCCAATGTATTTGTGTGTATGGAAATAAAAGCTATTAGAAGGATTTTGAGCTTTATTTACTTTTTTCAAAACACACTATTATTTTGAACACAACTGTATTTATCCGATCCATGTTCATTGCTACACCCTTCATTATCACTACCCCTATTCCCTCCCCCTCTTATGCTTGAATCTATCAAATTCACCCTTAAAATATGGTCGGCCTGTGTGAAATCCCAGCAATTATTGTCCATATGCTCTCCACTGTGGCATGTTTTATATAATCCGGAGCTCCCAGATAGTCTATTTTACCCACAGATGAGAGCTTGGGCAATTAGTGTGATATCTCAAGTCCATCATCTGATTAATCCAGTTTCACGCAGAATTCGGTCGTTTGAGGAACTTAGGGCGTGGAAATCCACATTACCTGCAACAGCCAGATATACCCATTTGCAGTTCCGTCATTATTTCCATACTTTGAATTCTTCTCTGCCTCTAGCCCACCCCACAGATTTTGAGAGGATAGCGGCTAAAGGTCCCTCCCAACAACATCTTATTACCTCTTTATATAAACTACTCCTCAACAACAGTTCTCTTGTTGATAATCCGCACCGTTATATGAAGAGATGGGAAGACGAGCTTCAATGCCCAATCTCTCTGAAATGTTGGCAGATGACTTGGGAATCTCTTACTAAAACCTCCCGTTGTGTATAAAGAAAAATGTATATAAAATATTGATGTATTGGTACAAAACCCCTGAAGTGCTTCAAGCGATTAACCTGAGGCTGTCTGACAGGTGTTGGAGGTGCATGGGAGGAGTAGGCACCTTGGCTCACATTTTTTGGTTCTGTCCACAGATTGCGGGTTATTGGACTATGGTTAAAATGGCCTTGGAGCAGGTATTCAATGTTACCCTTCCCCTAAACCCTCTACATTATCTTTTGGGGCTACCCTTTAAGGGTATTTCTAAGCAATCTAAGGAGGTTGGGAATATATATTCTGACAGCTGCTAGAAGAGTAATACCACGACTCTGGAAATCAGTTGATGCCCCCACACTAAATCATCTTTTAAGAGCGATCTCTGAAATCAGAGAAATGGAATATCTTACAGCAGTAGTGGGTGACTACTCAGGGCATTTTTGATCTATTTGGGAACCATGGGATCATTCTCCCTTTGGTAGAAGTTCTTCCACTCCCCCCCCTTATATAGCTCAGATATCTCTACTTACTAAGCCTCTGACAACTACTGTAACCTAACAGTGTGCAGGCTTATGTCATCTTGTGTTTGTATTGTACAGTTTACCTTTTTTTTTTTTTTACTGCCATGTTCACACCTAAAGTGTTGTTTTACCTTTGTTCTGAAAAAAAATGGGCTTTGGCCTTTATTAAGAAAAAAAAAAAAAAAAAAAAAAAAAAAAAAAAAAAGCCTATAGAGGAAAAATAGTTGCCATTTTTGGAATCGGCAAGTCAGATATACCCAGGAACAGGTTTAACATTCAAGAGCCAAAATGTGCATTATCCTGTGAATTATCACATTTATGTTGAATTACATTTGCACACATTTGCTCAGAAATGTGTGCTTTAATAACTCGGCCATTTAGGTTTACTACTTTTAAAAATTGGCTATAAGAGAACTTGCTGCAACAAACCTCCACAAGCACCAGACAGTGAGAGCGACTTATGGAATCCGTCAGATAAACATCACTTTCCAAGAAAGTAGAACATGTTAAAGTGTATTTCCACTTTTGAAGCCAAATTTTAAAAACGCCCACTATGTTTGTTATGTGTTACCATTCACGAAGCATACCTAAAATAAAAATGTTTTTTTAAATCCTACCTTTCCGGTTGTTTCTTTTCAGCAGGTCGCAGGACTCTATTGACAGCTGTTTTGTTCAGAAAAACATTCTGAACAATACACCATAGTGACAGATTTGTTTAAATGGTTAACATACAATGTACCACCCAAGCCTCAATCTTTAACCCTGTGTTCACATTTTCCCTTTGTTCTAACTTGCTGTCCTTGATGAAATAGCAGACGTGGTAATGCACGTGGTCAGACTAGCACCAGTTGCACATCTCCTGATGTACACAGGACAATGTCTTTTGGCACACAGATGTATGAAGGTCAGTGCTCCCTGTGACTGTATGCAGCCTTGGGATACTATCTGCTGGCATGTTACAAAACTAGTCTCGAAACTTTTTGATACAACCTAGTATACTTTAAATCTGAACTCAGATGGAAATCAAGGTGCGCTTTGCTGAGACAGCCCAATTGAGTAAACAGTAGTAAAAAGTTAGGAAAAGTAAAAAAAAAAACAAAAAAAAAAAAAAACAAACAAACAAACACACACAACAACAAACACCAACCCCTCCCCAAGCACCATTTTTGCAGCTTGTTAAAGCATCCCGGTGTGCTTCAGCAAATGCATGTTTGCCTTAACGTATTTAGGTGCCATTGAAAAAAACATCACAATACCATAGCTGCCCTAGGCAACACAAAAATCATCCACCTTCCACCTAGACCCCCACCGAGAGAACCTGACACCGACCAAAACCCTGCCCCCCTGAAAAATGCCACCCTAGGCAAATGCCTTGTTTGCCTCGCAATAAATAAGCCCCTGATTGCACCTATGCATTTTAGGCAAGTGCAAAAGGTTATTATTGTAAATGCATCTGGTCTAGCCTGTGCAATGCCTTGATATTTAATATAGGTACTTATATAGCGCCATAAATTTATGCAGCGCTTTATATGTGTGTAATAAATATATATTTATTACATTCACACATGCACTTTCCAGTTTTTGATGCATCAATCCCCTTTATGGGCCTACGGAGGATAAAGGTCATAAAAATGCATGATTGCCAATCATGAAAATAACGCATGAAAACGCATACAGAAAGGTGTGAATCCTGCCTCAATAGAGTCAAGAACAGGTAGCAAGAAATTCACCATTTTGGATACAAATACTCAGATGACAGTTAAAAATGGGAGATAGAGTAGAAAATTATTTTCAAGCTTGCTGGAAAATTTCTCTGCAAACCAATATCTGGCAAATTTTATCAGGAAAAAGATTACAGTACAAGTCTGAATGTTATGTGGTGTTCTGGTCTTTGGCGCAACTACAATCATTTCATCAGCTCATACCAGGTTCAGTCCAGAGGCACTCCTGTAATGCCAGAAATCCAGTGACTTTGTAACTTTCTCTGCACTAAAGCGATATCAAATAATGCTTTCCGCGTTCCTGGCCATCTTTAGTGAACTACAAAACACCTTCCACCTTTGTTATGGAGAGGCATTTGAAATCCTAATTAGCACAGCAGCCTATGGCAACAGCTCTGCTCCTCCACAGATATTGTGCAATGAGTGTTGTCACCCTAGGACAGGAAGTGACACAGGCAGGATCTCTAGGTGAAAATACAGTGCGAAAAAAACAAAAAAAGGGAAATGAAAAAGGAAAAACTAATACCGCCACTTCAAAGAACTGGTAAGCTGTGGCTTTTGTCTTTTTTTGGTAGTAGCATTAAAGTAGAACTCCAGGCTAAAATTAATCTAGTCATGTGGTCTAGTCATGTGATCAGCTCTTCTCTCTCAGCTAGTAGCTGCTTCAGGGATGAGGAGCTACAGCAGACAACGGATGTCCCATAGTAAGCCTATGGGTGATGTCCCCGCTTAGGCATTCAAGCCATTGTCAGCACTTCTTTTTCCCCTGTAGCCGCAGCTCTCTGACACACGGGAGATCACATGACTGGACTGGCCTGAGAATAGGCATGTTTATGCTCCTTCCTTCTACAGGGTAGTTCATATGGTAGCTTTTAACCAATTCCAAAAGATGGCTACAGTGAGGTCGGCTAGTTCTGGGAGGGCGTCCATGGATGTCCTCCCATACACAACGCCCCTAGGGTGCGCATTGTGCACGATCTGTGATCGTTGTGTCCTTCTGACACAGCTGATCACGTGTTCAAGGGCCAATCAGAGCCGCTTTTTAGTCTAGGTTCACACCTATGCAGGTTGTGTTTGATGAGTTTCTGCATTGCGTTTTTGCACTTGCATTTTTTTTTTTAATTTTTCTTGTTACTAGGCAGATTTTAAATGCAAAACGCAGCAAAAAATAAAAAACCCCAGTGTTGATTAAATACCACCAAAAGAACGCTCTGGATTCAGTTTATGGTTGTCAGATCATTTATCCTAGGTTCACATTGTGCGGCGAGAGACACCACATGTGATTCAGACAGGCATCGCACCGTATTCCTACTCAAATCACATGTAATTCTTTGCAGTGCAATATGAGCCTATTCATTTTGTATGGGCTCAAATCACACAGCACCCTCACAGAAATGGTGCAGACATTTTTTTGCCGCACTGGAATCAGATCCTATGGGTGTGACCACCCATGCGATAAAATTCAGGAAAACTGTGTTTTGTAACCTGTTTTGGGGTGTTGTTTAACATTGACACCCCCAGCAGATAACATGAATGTGGTGCAATTTCAATGCGGTGCAGGAAATGCACAGGATTCGCTGCGTTTCCCACACTGCATATATGTGAACAGAGGCTTAAAGCGGAGTTCCACTCTTGCTGTCAAAAAATAAAAGTCAGCAGCCACAAAAACTGTAGCTGCGGACTTTAGAAAAAACAAAAAAAAAAAAAAAAACAAAAAAAAAAAAACACATACACTCATCTGTCCCTCACTGTGTCCACTGCAGCCCGATTTACCGGCTGTCTTCTCTCCCTCTTCAGTGTGGGCACCCGGCTGTGAAAGCTTGTGGCTTCACAGCCAGGTGCCCACTGCGCATGCACGAGTAGCGCTGAGCTTCATGAAGACTTCTGGGACCTGTCACATTTCCCAAAAGACTACGGGGAGGGAGGGGGGAGGACACCTTCCAATTCTGATCTCCTAGGCGATTGGAGTGGAAGCAGGTACCTGTCAAATTTGAGTACCCGCTTCCCCCCGCCCCCCAAAGGTGCCAATCCTTAATGGGGAGCAGGGGACCAGTCTTTAAAGTGGAACTTCCCCTTTTGGGTGGAGCTCCGCTTTAAGCGGAATACAGATCTGGCCAAAAAAAAAAAAAATGGTCAAATCGACAGGAACCAGCCAACTTTCAGTCCATGCGCACAGCTCCTCATCCAGCAGAAGCTGGTCTCACATTGTCAGGAAACAATAGCTCAGCAGGGAGATTCGAAGTTAGTGTGGTGATTTGTACGTTTTTTTTCCCCCATCAGCTTGCTGGGTTGAAAGAAAATTTCCTGTGTGTACCCTGCATTCAGACTTTGAATGTTGCCATCCAATTTAAGAAATATACATGCTGCTATTCCATTTCATTGGCACTCACAGGAACACACTAGCGTAAGGATCCATAAATAAATTAAAAAAAAAAAAAAAATTGCATTTGGTTAAAATAAAAAGCTTTATACTTGCGCTACAGTTTTGTCAATTGAGCCGAAAGAAGCCCATACATGTGAAGAGGGAAATGACGTGAAACTGGCATCGTTGGTTTGAATCTCAACCACATCACTAAGTGTCTGGAGTTTGCATGTTCTCCCTGTGCCTGCATGGGTTTCCTCCGACACTCCAAACACATGCTGGTAGGTTAAATGGCTCCTGTCTAAATTGCCCCTAGTATATGTATGAATGGGAGTTAGAGACCTTAGATTATAATCGCCTTGAGGGTTAGGGACTGATGTGAATGTACAATATAATTTATATATTACACATGCACACACTATATGTGTGTGCATGAGTAATACATTGTCAGTGCTATTTAAATACTAATAATAAAAATAATAATAAAAGTTCCTCCAGCCACGTTATACAGCATGGATGGATGAATCTGCAGTGCCAGCTATTGCACCTGTGGCTGTCAGAAAACCCAAACAGTGACTGCAGCTGATAGGAGGCGGATGCTGTTGGTCTGACAAAATCCTGCCAGCCTCACCCAAGTCAATTGAAGTGCAATAGACTTATCAAGCTGGGCGGTGCAGACAGGGCCATCCATGGCAAAAAAAAAATTTCAGTCAATTCAGTAGGAATCGTCAGAAATTCAATCAATGTATGGCCATCGAAAAGTGATATTAAAGCATAATTATTTTTATTCCAATGTAAAAATAAATAAATGTAATATGTGCCTGCCCTGCAATGATATTGCACAGATTGATCCCTTTCCTCCTCTTTCAGTCCCCTGGTGGCGCGGTCTACTCCCCCTTCCTCTGGGTGCCCCCATCATGCATATCAAATGAGATCCCTCAACAATGCAGCTTAACACGAATCATTGCAACCAGCTTTTCTGAGCAAGTTTGGTGGGAAGCAACCCTACAACATGGATTTCCAATTGTTTGCTATAGGTTAGTGCCCTTTGTACAGAATCGCAGCATTCTTCCATGGTCTGTTGACTAGAGAAGGGGTTTCAATGTATTGAAAAGTATTGTTCTACATTTACACAACCAAAGAGCAGAGGTCAGGTAGGGTTGCCATATATATTAATGAAACAGGTTCTGTGGCTGATTAAGGTGGTAATTAAACTCGCTTGATGCCTTATCTGCAATAAATTAGCTGCAGAACCGGTGTCATTAATGTGTTTGGTTGTAAAGGGAGGAGATGGTAACCCTAGGTCAGGGGCGGCCTCCAGCAAGAATCAGAATCTTGCGACTGGCAGTAGCTGTCAGATTTGTATTCTGTATAGATCAATGGCCGGTTCTACTCCTGTTCACATCTCCGATCATCAGAGAGGTTACATGTGAATGGAGCCTCTGGCCAACCCTGGCCACAGAGTGTTAGAGTTTTCTGCAGCATTCTAAAAAAAATAAACTATCTGCAGCTTGTCAGTTTGTATGCGGCCATTGCAAAGTGTTGCTGCCTCTGGCCACAACAAACTATCCAGACATGCAACCCTTTGAATGTAACCAAAGTATCAGGTTTGATAAATCGACAAGATGCAGAATGCTTGCATGATGATTACTGCAAATTTATACAACTACAGAATGAGATGGTTCCCCCCGGAGAAGATTACAAAACTTCTAACTCAGCAACCAGCCTTCACTAGAGTGTCAAACAAAGCAGAGTACACAGATCTCGGTCTGAATAATTAACCCTAGCGCAGACCTTGAACCCAGAGCCTGACATTCATGTGCAGATCATCTCTCCTGTGCTGCAGAGCATTGACACCACACAGCCCAGGGCAGCTGAGTCTGCAGGATGAGATGCTCAGTCAGCAGCTGATGGATCAGTCTGGACTCCATGGGGAGTGATGGATGGGGGCATCATGCCAGTCTCCTCACCTGGTATCCAGAGGGCTTCCCGGGACCCCCAGACATGGCAGGACCCCACTGTCTGGTCAGCGCCTTGATACTGATGCCATGCTCCTAGATGATCACAAGACACCGGTTCTTATAATTGGGGGGCCATAGATGCCCCCCCACCCCTGTCTGTCTAGCTGTTGCAGCCAAAAACGTTATTCTGCTACAATCTGACAGCTGGAGATCATCTGAGCAAAGTTTCTCTGTGTCATTGGATTTCACTCCCCCCTTCCTTTAAATGTGTCATTCTCCCCCTCCCCTGGGATTTCCCACACACCCTCTGCCAGTGCTGGAAACACCCTCCAACCAGACTTATTACCTCCTACTAGGGAGGGACCCGGCTCATCACATGGATTCCTATACTGCTTTGTTTTCAGGTGTCTGATTGTAAACACATTATTAATCCCTACTGCCCTGATTATTAAAAGTGAGTCACTCAGTGTGTGGAGTTACATGGTGATAGTCCCAGGACTGACAGCATGAGACCGCACAGCCACATAACTGCACACAGCCAGGAATTGGTCGTGTATGGCCAAGACATTGTAAGCGTGTACTCTGTATAGAGCAAGGAGGCCGAATACACAGGATGGGTAAATCTGTCCCCCCCCCCCCCAACAGTTCTGAAAAATATATCCTCCAATTATGCTACATTCACATGGCCGTAACACAGCTGTAAAATTTTTTACTGATTGTTAAGCATGAAACAAAGGTGTCTGCTTATGGTCAGTAAATAGGTCCGTTTTTTTTAAAGGGTGTAAACGTTGTCCTGTTCTTTTTATCAATGGTATATTTTTAAAAACGTCTTCAGATGCAGATTTTTGAATTTTGTGTTACAGATTTGAACGCAGCACACGTTAACCACTTGCTCTCTAGAGGATTTACTCCCCTTCCTGACCAGGCCATATTTTGCTATACGGCGCTGCGTTACTTTGACAAATTGCGCGGTCATGCAATGCTGTACATAAATGAGATTTACGTCCTTTTTTCCCACAGAGATTTCTTTTGGTGGTATTTGATCACTTCTGCATTTTTATTTTTTGTGCTATAAACAAAAAAAGACCGACAATTTTGAAAAAAAAAAAATTTTTTTACCTTTTCCTATAAAACACATCCATTAAAAAAATTAGAAAAATCTAATTTCTTCATAAATTTAGGCCAAAATGTATTCTGCTCAGGGGCGGACTGACCATTTGGAAACTCGGGCACTGCCCGAGGGCCCTGGGTCAGTAGGGGGCCCCATGAGATGCCCCTGGTACCTTTTTTATAGGCTTTTTTGAGTTTGGGCAAGGACACAGGGGCCCCATGATCCCCTATTGCCCGGGGGCCCCATGAGTTGTCAGTCTGCCCCTGATTCTGCTGCATATCTTTGCTAAACAAATCCCAATAAGTGTATATTAATTGGTTTATGTGAAAGTTATAGCGTCTACAAATGGCGGTATATATACTGGAATTTTTATTTTTTTAATACTAGCAATGGTGGCGATCAGCGACTTATAGCGGGACTGAGGTCATTCTGACCCTGGGGGGAACTGACTGTCACTGACATCCCCAGTGACACCAATACAGTGATCAGTACTAATATAAAGCACTGACACTGTACTAACACCGGGCAGGAAGGGCAGGGGTATATTTACCACAAGGCATTTGCCTAGGGCGGCATTTTTTAGGGGGGAAATATGCAGCATGGGGACCAGGTGGGATCCGAGAAAAGCTGGAAGGTGTATGCAGAGCCCATCTGGTGTTCCTGGGGATGGCCAGATCTGTGAAGGTGAGTGTCTTTCTCTCTGTCACCGGGGGGGGGGGGGTTAAGGGCAGGCTCTCTCCATTGAGGAGGGGGGGCATCCAATTTTTGTGTTGCCTAGGGCAGCACAAAACCCAAATACACCAATGAGGAAGGGGTTAACATCTGGGGCCATCAAAAGGTTAACAATGTACTGTGTGTGTTTTACTATGTGTGCTGTTTTATTTGGGAGACGTGCTGCTATGTATCTCTCTGCTGTGCAGAGAGATACAAAGCAGCATGTCCATGCTGACAGGAGAGAGATCTGTGTTGTTTACTTCTGCTATAGAGCAGAGGGCAAGTGCTCCTGTGTCAATTTCTTCATTGAAAACAATGCAGCTGCTTTCAGATCTGTAAAAAAACAGTTGTGTGTGTGTTTTTTTTTTTTATCATTCGAGTAAATGAGACCTTAAAGCAGGGGTAGGCAACCTTAGAGAGATGGAGATCTACCTGAACAAGATCATCGGTGTTCGGAATGCCTTTTTTTAAAAAAGAAATTAAAACAAAGCAAGGCTAAGTAAATAGTGAGGACAACTTAGAAAAATAAAATAAAACAAATTTCACTTAAAAAATATAAAGTTAGTCTACCTTCTGCATCCAAAATGCACAGAAAGTAGGTTATATGGTTGTCAATGTCATAGTTCACATCAGTGCTTGCAGTTCCAGTATGTTTCAGTTGCAGAAAAAAAAGTAGAACAGACTGCATTTTTTCTGTATAAAACGCAGAAAAAATGCACCAGAATGCACCAAAACACACCTGAAACGCACATGTCCCTATTTCAATTGAAAAAAGAAAGGGTGAAAAAATGAACCGGAAAGCATCAAAAACGCGCATGTAGAAATGCATCCGGAATGCATCTGGACTGCATTTCCATAGTGTGAACTGGCCCTAAAAGTAAATTGTGTCAGTCAATAGGGCAGTGGACAGTGTCAGAGGTTATTATTATTGTTATTTTTACAATTTTTTTATTATTTACAATATTATTTACCCCCCCCCATAGCAGTGTCCTCCACCCCCTCTTCCCTCCCATAGCAGTGTCCCCCGCTCCCTCTTCCCTCCCATAGCAGTGTCCCCCGCTCCCTCTTCCCCCTCATAGCAGTGTCCTCCGCTCCCTCTTCCCTCCCATAGCAGTGTCCTCCGCCCCCTCTTCCCTCCCATAGCAGTGTCCTCCGCCCCCTCTTCCCTCCCATAGCAGTGTCCTCCGCCCCCTCTTCCCTCCCATAGCAGTGTCCTCCGCCCCCTCTTCCCCCTCATAGCAGTGTCCTCCGCCCCCTCTTCCCCCTCATAGCAGTGTCCTCCACCCCTCCCTTCCCCCCATAGCAGTGTCCTCTGCTCCCCCCCCATAGCAGTGTCCTCCACCCCCCCTTCCCCCATAGCAGTGTCCTCTGCTCCCCCCCATAGCAGTGTCCTCTGCTCCCCCCCCCCCATAGCAGTGTCCTCCACCCCCCCCTCTTCTCCCTCATAGCACTGTCCTCTACCCCTCTTCTCCCTCGTAGCAGTGTCTTCTGCCCCCTTTCCCCCCTGGCAGTGTCCTCTGCCCCCCCCATAACAATGTCTTTTGCCCCCCCCCCCCCCCCCCAGAAGTGTCCTCTGCCCCTTTTTTTTGTGCTGACAGCCTCCCGTATGATAACAATTTCATATGGGTACAGTGTTGCATGACCGCGCAATTGTCATTCAAAGTGTGACAGCGCTGAAAGCTGAAAATTGGCCTGGACAGGAAGGGGGTAAAAGTGCCCTGTAGGCAAATGATTAAAGATTAATCGCTCACATAGGGTCTGTGATTGCCTGGCTGTCCGCTCTTATTCAGCATTATTTTGTGACTGCTACTGTAGGGCTTAATACTGCTGGAACAGGATTTTTCAGTTTTTGTGCCTTGAGTATCCTGTACCCTCAACACTCCTCCCAGCATTTGTTCAAGACCTGCAATCTTCAAAGACACCACCTAGGCTGAACCTGAATTTGTCAGTGTGCTTCTGGGACTGAACACAGGGTGGGCTGCCTTCGGACAGGTAAGGAGGTCTGTTTATTTCCAGATGTCCCTCTGAAAGTTATCGCTACAGAATTACAGCCAAAAAAGATTTTTATACATTTGCATAGTAAAAAAAAAAGCTATCTATAATAAACGGTGCCCCATCTCTTTTTTTTTTTTCTTTTCAACACAGCACACCACAACGCACAGAATGGTTCACATCTGTACATACAGTGTGCTAAACTACTGGTGAGTTGTGGATGTGTGTTGAGATCAGTAAAAATTAACCCCTTCAATACCGGGCACTTTTACCCCCTTCCTGCCCAGGTCAATTTTCAGCTTTCAACGCTGTCGCACTTTGAATGACAATTGCGCAGTCATGCAACACTGTACCCAAATGAAATTTTTATCATTTTTTTTCACACAAATAGAACTTTTTTTTTGGTGGTATTTAATCACAACTTTTGAAAAAAAAACACACTTTTCTTCATTTCTGTTACAGAATTTTGCAAATAAATAACATTTCTTCATGAATGTAGGTCAAAATGTATTCTGCTACATTTCTTTGGTGAAAATAATAAAAATAATAATAATAATTTAATTAGTATTTTTTTTTCAAATGTTTCCATTTTTCTTTTATCACATTATTTTTTCTTTTTTTTTTACAGCACACTGTGACCAAAGCAATACGATGTTACCATAATAACATTGAACTACTCTGGGCAAGTGATCAGGATCTTTTTTTTTTTTTTTTAACTCATTATGATTGCTAATACTGATGTATTTCATTGATATTTGCAATCATTGTTACTGAATGAAACTCATTCAGTCTTTTGTTGTGATTAGCTGTGATTGGGCAAAGCTGGTCACGTGATAGAGATGGGCTGTGATTGGCCCTGTCTGTATCATGTGACTGCTTTGACCAGGGGCAGACTGACCATTTGGAAACTTGGGCACTGTCCGAGGGCCCGGGGTCAGTAGGGGGCCCCAATGAGATGCCCCTGGTACCTTTTTCATAGGCTTTTTTGAGTTTGGGCAAGGACACAGGGGCCCCATGATCCCCTATTGCCCAGGGGCCCCATGAGTTGTCAGTCCGCCCCTGGCTTTGACCAGTCACAGCTAACAACATAATTGTATACAATGGATGGCGTGACAAGAAGCCATCCATTGTATACAATCGATGTGTGATCTGCTGTGATTGGTCACAGCAGTCACATGACACTGACAAGGGGCCGGTGTAGTGATCTGTCATCGGCTGTGTCCCGTGGACACAGCCGGAGACAGATCGCACTAATGCGCGGCCGGCTCGTTTTGACAGGACATCATATGAGTGCCCTGCCTGGCCGTCAATCTGCAATAGGACGGGCGGGAAGGTGTTAATAGCACTGCACCACCATTCATGCATTATCCTGCAGTGTGGCAATGCGCTTCTTGCAGAGCATGCAAGCAGGGGTTAGTACTTCTTTTAGTGAGGTCCCTCCCTTTTGGCAGGTATGGTGTTTGGAGTTAGCCAGGAAAAGCCTGGGGCAGAGGGTGATGGGTAAGGGGTACATCTGGTATTCCAAGATACAAGCCTATAGTCTGAGGAAGTGGACCCTTAGGGGTAGGCCCACAAAAAGTAGACTGAAGATGTGCCCATACCTTTATTTCCGAAGGTGGGCCTCAAGTTAAGGGAGCGTGAGAAATCTAAGATGATGGAGTCTCTCCAAATTACAGATGTGTGCATACCCTATCTGGTTCCTGGGCATGAAGAAGATGGGAGGTGTGCTTGGCCAACTTGGAAGGAGCTGGCGACCGATTCGAGAAGTTCTAACAAGTGTAATAACCACGCGAAGATGTGAATCCGATCTAAAACAATAATTTTACTGTATTTAAATGCATATTAGGCAGAATTCCAATCTATCCTTTGTTGCTGGTTTACATCTTAGTGCTGCAGTTTAGTGTGTTTTGAAAGCTATAAGGGCCCATTCACACCTATGCATTTTAGTGGTGTTAATGTACAGTTGGGCTCAAAAGTTTGCACACCCTGGCAGAAAGCGTGAAATTTTGGCATTTATATTGAAAATATCACTAGCCATGCCAAAAAACTGTATCATATGAAACCTTTTATTATCACATTGTTGTTTGGCTCATTTTAATCATAATGATAACAGAAATGACGTCATGACAGAGGACAAGGGGGCACTCTTTACGTCTGGAGGAAAAGAAATTTAACCTCTAGATACGGAAATATTTCTTCACAGTGAGAGCTGTGAAAATGTGGAATAGACTCCCTCAAGAGTTGCTTCTGGCCAGCTCAGTGGATTGCTTTAAAAAAGGCCTGGATTCTTTCTTAGATACACAGAATATAACTGGATACTAACATTTGTAGGTAAAGTTGATCCAGGGAATATCCGATTACCTCTCAGGGGATCAGGAAGGAATTTTTTCCCCTGCAGGAGCAAATTGGATCATGCTTTGCTGTTTTTTTGTCTTCCTTTGGATTAACTGTGGGTATAGGATTATACCTTTTTTTTTTTAATGGTTGAACTGGATGGACTTTTGTCTTTTTTCAGCCAGACCAGGGGTGGACTGACAACTCATGGGGCCCCCGGGCAATAGGGGATCATGGGGCCCCTGTGTCCTTGCCCAAACTCAAAAAAGCCTATGAAAAAGGTACCAGGGGCATCTCATGAGGTCCCCTACTGACCCCGGGCCCTCGGGCAGTGCCCGAGTTTCCAAATGGTCAGTCTGCCCCTGAGCCAGACTATGTAACTGTGTAACTAAATCACCCAAATGACCATAATCAAAAGTTTACATACCCTGGAATGTTTGGCCTTGGTACAGACACACAAGGTGACACACAAAATAAAATGGCAATTAAAGGTTAATTTCCCACATCTGTGGCTATTTAAATTGCAATTAGTGTCTGTGTATAAATAGTTAATGAGTTTGTTAGCTCTCACATGGATGCACTGAGCAGGCTAGATACAGATTCTGAGCCATGGGCAGCAGAAAAGAACTGTCAAAAGACCATTTGAAGCATGGTGTCATAGCAGTAGCTGTCAGAGCAGACATGAAGCTTCAACCCACTGGTTGCCAGCCATTGATCTGGAGTGTTTGGTGAGGGCTGACTGCCCCTCTTGCCCAACCCTTGTCCCTGCCCTGGACAAAAGACCTCCTAAGCTCATTGTGACTGCATTCTGTCCACCCAAAATTGAATTATCAGTTTTGGAAAGATGCCATTAGGCTAAATGGTAAATATGATTTTATTAACCAGCAATCTTTATGTTTCTTGGTGAGACCTCAGCTGATCTCTGACCTGTACTCCCTACTTACCTGTGGTGGCCATTTTGGCCCTGCCACTGAACGTAAATATAATAGTGTTCACACATAGGCTCCAGAATATTGATTTTTTTTTTTTTTCATGGAGAAAGCTGTTTTCTCAACTTTCAACAGTGTTGGGTATTCCCAGATTGCGTTTTGGAGTTTGGAGATTTGGAAAAGTTTTGGGAGGGAAGAAACCTTCAACCCAGTGTCCAGGTCATGCAGGAGACCCAAAGGCTGTGAGTGCAGGTGCGTACAGCCCTTACAATGAAGGACCTGGCCAAAGTGCAGGGCTCCCATTATGAGAGCGGTGTGCTCCACTCAAGAGACAGCATTGAAGGAGTCCTTGTCCATGGGGCTGTGAGAGTCAAGTTAGCTAAGTGAATCTGGGAGGCTGAGAGAGTTGAGACAACTAGAGTCCAGGGGATTGAGGGAATAAGTCTCAGATGAACGAGAGCCCCGGGTATCATGAGAACCCCTACTGAAAGGTCAGGAAGTGGGCATGTGCAGCAGGGTGCTGCAACAGAAAAGGCTGAGAGAGTCAGGAGAGCTGGGAAAGCTGAGAGAGCCAGGAGACCTGGGAAAGCCGAATTAATACAGAGGTACTGTGTGAGATGGTCTGCGGGAACAGCTAATAGCCAAGCCCTAACCAGTGGTGCTAAGGAGCATATAGCCAGGTTGGTCAGCATTAATGGAAAAGAGCAAAAAAGGGTGCACTCTCCTTGTGCGTTACCATGATAAAAAAATTATTTATTGAGAATGACAAAAGTGTATACTCACAAAGAGTCTTAAATAAAAGCAAGGAACCAATGTGGCAGTCCCAGCAAAAGGTGGTCTTGTGACAGGGTGTGTTATCGCGTTTCAGAGCTGAGGAAGGGAGCTTGTCTCCCGTAATGCGTTCGCACACTCTGTCACAAGACTGCCACTTGCTGGGACTGCTTTTATTTATGACTCTTGGTTTGTGAGTATACACTTTTGTCATTCTCAATAAATTCTTTTTTATCACGGTAATGCATGAGGAGAGTGTGCCCTTTTTTGGTCTTTTCCAGTACCATCAAGATTCCCAGATCTTTAGAGGGCTGCACCTCAGCGAGTGACCGTTATTATGTCCCTGGGACGTTTATGGACCTGAGCGCTGGTTTTGCTTTTCCTTCTTGGTCAGTATTAATGTTTGTTTTGTGTTTTTGATGGTGGAAAACCCCTACGTGGACAACTATTTTTCTTGTTGAACTTTGAGTTGGTTTAATATAAGTGGACACTCAAGCTCTAAATCACAGTTCTGTCTGATAAGGACTCACTAAAACTTCTACCACTGAGATAATTATCCTAAATATCACACCATTCAGACATATATATGTTGAAAAACAGGTTTTCTTTAGTACTGAAAAGAATTTAAAGGGATTCAGTCAAAAACAAAATTCCTGTGTGAGAAGGGTCGGATGAAAGCAGCAGTTCTCTGACATGACTTATTAGGTTCACAAAAGATGTCACAAAAAGGCAGTGTCCATATGGGACTTCTCACCCAGATATATAAAGTTTGCGACAAATTGCCTTTAACATAAAAGATTAATAATTCACTTTTGTGCCATTTCAGCAGAAAATACATAGAAGAGGAACCAGCTCTAAAGCTTCATACAGAATATTTTTCCCATGTCAGACACAGCTGCTAGTTAAAGGGGAAGTAGGAATACAAACGAGGTAAAATCTAAATATTTTTCAGCACTGTACTTAATACAAGTGCTCAGTGACAGCACTAAGCCGCCAACGTATTCTAAACACCATTAAAAGAGCATATGTTATATGAAAACAGAATATATTATTTGTGACCCTAGGAATGATTAACAGAAACCGTTATAAAAAGCTACCCCCTACGTAAGCACATTGGGGAATTTATCAAAACTAGAGCAGACAGAATCTGGAGCAGCTGTGCATGGCAACCAAACAGCTTCTATCTTTCAATTTCACAACTTAGCAGAACAAGTTGAAGATAGAAACTGATTGGTTGCCATGCACAGCTGCTCCAGATTCTGTCTGCTCCAGTGTTGATAAATTCCTCCATTACATTTTGGTACTCAAGACAACACTAATACACTGCAACATAAAAGTGAATTTATCACACCAATGGTGAAAACAAAATCCCTAATAGTGAAATACTGATACAGGACCAGTATCTAATGATATTTATTTATTTCAGGTACTTATATAGCGCAATCAATTTACACAGCACTTTACATATATATTGTACATTCACATCAGTCCCTAACCCTCAAGGGGCATACAATCTAAGGTCCCTAACTTACATTCATATATACACATACTAGGGCCAACTTAGACAGGATCCAATTAACCTACCAGCATGTCTTTGAAGTGTTGGAGGAAACCAGAGTACCCTAGAGAAAACCCACGCAGGCACAGGGAGAATATGCAAACTCCAGGTTGATGGTACCGTGGTTGTGATTCGAACCAACGACCCTAGGCCCAGAAGTGCTAACCATTTAGCCACTGTGCTGCCCATAATATAGATTATTCCTTAAAGCAGAACTAAATGTAAAGCAGATTTTTTTTTTCTAATTAAATGGGCCCGAGGAGGTTTATGCCATAAAATGCTAGTACGCACCACATATTAGCATACTATGGCAGACCTACCTGGCAGCCGTCGAGCAATGCGCTGTCTTTTTCCAATGGGATGAAGCACCTTTCTTTACTTCCTATTCATATGGCCATCTTGCAACATACTATTATGTACAATCTATCATAAAAGGGAAGGTGTTTGGGGTTGCTGTTAGATTTCACATAGCAATGTATTTGTCATAGGGATGTTCTCACATATTTTATAATGACTATACAATAAGCGTATGTGATTTTATAAACAATATGTGTACTTTCCTTCTTGAGGGTGGTTGTATTGGCACCTTAATAGTCCCATTTACTCCTTTTCTTTTTTCCTGTAAAGTCTTTTTGGGGACGTGGTGCTAAAGTATTCAAATGTACCCATTACTTATTTCCTTTTAAAATATTTAATAATGTCTACGTATTAGAAAATCTTATGTGTCTTCTGTCCTAAAAATGCCTTTCAATCCTGAGCAACACTGACGTTAGACTTGCCAAAAAATGAATAGGAAGGTATTTTGGGCATTGCAACAGTTGATCCATTGCACTTCAACATCCTCTCTCCAACTATGGTATACACTACACTGTAATATAACTACTTTCATTCATCCACACAGATCATCAAACCTGAACACTCATAGTGTGCTAAATTTTCTAAGTTAAAAACAATAGAAGGAAAATTATCATTTGCACACGTGGTGATTTAAAGGAGCTTTCAACAGAGGTCTGAGATTGTGCTTTTTTTTAAAAGCACCTACAAATATAGTTTTTAGGGTGATAAAATCCCTATCAGTTAATGATGTTTTGTTTTTTTCTATTCTCCCAGATAATAAGAGATATAAAAACCTGGTTGATCACTATAGGTGAAAAATCCATATTTGTTCCCTTTTTCTCTTCTTTATTATTTTAAAAACATTATTATATTTGGTACATTTATCCAACTCTTTTTTGTAAACTTTTTTTGACTCTAATTAGACATACTAGACACCTGCAGCATGTTGGGTTTCAATAAATTTGTATTTAATTTTAGGTAATAGATAACCACCATCCGCAGTATGTTTTACCTCCAAGCACAACTGTCCAATTTGGCACAGCACTTCACTAAATCTCACTGTTGGTGATATACCGGTAATTTTTGGGTACGTTAGCTAGATCAAAGGAAAAAATGTAATTCCATAACACTGATTCATATTTTTTTTTTAATCAAATGTGGAATGGAGGATCCATTTTGATTAAGGTCGGGTAGCACTGTAATTGCTATGAGGTATACAAAAATCTGATCCCAGGCTTCATCAAAAACACTCCTTGGAAACGTAGGTGTACAACGTTCGCTGAACAATGGGTAGGCTATGGATACTCTGCATGTTGAAGGAGCTTACGTACATGCTTTAGTAATCATAAGCTTAACAACAGGCAGCATTTTGTGCACTCATACTACTATATACCCACATCTTGGACCATGGAGGAAACTTCTGGCAATGGAATCCATGTCCCTGTATGGCTATATGGCAGTAGTTTTGTGACTGAATCTTAAAACAATGAAACTCCCATTTTCTGCACTGCAATCTCTTCACCTCAGTACCCCTTATAAAAAAAGCTGAATATTCCTGACAGCATCTAGTGTCTGTTTTTCCATCACACTGTAAACACTTCAAAGCCAAATGCTAAACATCCCAACCACAAGAGAAGATCAAGCTGGTTCATGACTTATACATCCAGATAAGGTAACTATCCTCTCCATACAAGGCTACTATACCTCACAACCTCAAACAACCTCAGGCAGGCCAGTAATGTCAAGCATTTCCATAAAGAGACTGTTCTTCCCTCAGTGTATTAAGAACTTTTCTCAGAACCACAACACCTGCATAGTAGGAGACTTCAGAAGCCACCATGCAATTACATTGGTTAGTATTCATGTAAACAATTGATGGCTAGTTGTGGTTAGTCACATTTAGTGAGCTGTACTTGTTCTGTAATCTTGAAGACATTTCAGCTCTCATTCAAGTGGTTTCTTCCATTTTAATGACTATTAGGAACATTCCCAAGCTTTTATAGCCACATGATGTCATGAGCTGTGAGATGCTAACTGCAGGGGCGGACTGACAACTCATGGGGCCACCGGGCAATAGGAGATCATGGGGCCCCTGTGTCCTTGTCCAAACTCAAAAAGCCTATGAAAAAGGCACCAGGGGCATCTCATGGGGCCCCCTACTGACCCCGAGCTTTCGGGCAGTGCCCGAGTTTCCAAATGGTCAGTCTGCCCTTGGCTAACTGTACTTCATGGCAGGTGTGAAAGTTTATATGAACAGCCTGTTCGCATTTAAATATTCCAATCACAATGGTGCCATTGTGTCTTTGCTGGCATAGCATCACTTCCTGATGTATTACCAGGATGTAAGAAATACATTTTATTCTATAGCAATCATTTATATTTTTTTGATCAACATTTGAATGTGAACCCTCTTCCATTAAGGTCAGGTAACACCTTAATTATTATTATTATTATTATTATACAGTATTTATAAAGCGCCAATAGTTCGCTCAGCGCTGTACATTACAAAGGGAGACAGAACATGTGACAGAACAATACCAATACAATGCAAAACATGAGGGGATCAAGGGCCCTGCTCTTTCGAGCTTACAATCTAGGAGGGAGGGGGTGGTGGCACAGGAGGAGATAGCTGTGGGGGATGGAGTGGTAGGAAGAGTGGAGGAGGGAGGCAAGTTAGCAGGGGGTGGGGTAGGCTTCCCTGAAGAGATGGGTTTTCAGGGTGCGCCTAAAGGAGAGGAGAGTAGGTGATAATCTGATGGGTTGGGGCAGGGAGTTCCAGAGGATGGGTGACACCCTGGAGAAGTCCTGGAGGCGGGCATGGGAGGAGGAGACCAGGGAACTAGAGAGAAGGAGGTCTTGTGAGGAGCGGAGTGTGCGTGCTGGGCGGTACTTGGATATTAGGTCAGTGATGTAGTTCGGGGCAGTATGGTGGACAGCTTTGTACGTCAGCGTTAGGATTTTGAATTTGATCCGTTGCGCAATCGGAAGCCAGTGGAGGGATTGGCAGAGGGGGGTGGCGGAGACAGAGCGGTTGGAAAGGTGAATGAGTCTGGCAGCCGTGTTCAGGATGGACTGAAGAGGGGATAGCCAGCGGCGAGGCAGGCCAGTGAGGAGGGAGTTGCAGTAGTCGAGTCGTGATATGATGAGGGAGTGGATGAGCTGTTTAGTGGTTTCTGGGGTTAGGAACGTGCGGATTTTGGCGATGTTGCGGAGGTGGAGTCTGCACGAGTTTGTTAAAGATTGGACTTGGGGCTGGAAGGATAGGTTGGAGTCCAGAATGACACCCAGTACTCTGGCCTGCAGGGCGGGTTTGATGGTAGCGTTGTTGGATGTGACGGAGAAATCAATGGGGGGTGGTGTCCGGGCTGGGGGGAAGACAAGAAACTCGGTTTTGGAGAGGTTCAATTTAAGGAAGTGGAGCGACATCCAGTCTGATATGTCGCTCAGTAGGTGTGTGATTCGGGCTGAGACCAAGGGGGTGAGGTGGGGGGTTGAGAGATAGATTTGTGTGTCGTCGGCATAGAGGTGGTAGTTGAAGCCGTGAGAGTGTATGAGTTGGCCAAGGGAGGAGGTATAGATGGAGAAGAGAAGGGGCCCGAGGACAGAGCCTTGAGGGACCCCAACAGAGAGGGGGAGTGAGGGGGAGGTGGTAGCATTATAGGTAACGCTGAAAGAGCGTTGTGACAGGTAGGATGAGATCCAGGAGAGAGCAGAATCTCTGAGGCCGAGGGAGTGTAGTTTTTTGAGGAGGAGGGGGTGGTCGACTGTGTCGAAGGCCGCAGAGAGGTCAAGGAGTAGGAGCACTGAATAGTGTCCATTAGCTTTGGCGGTTAGAAGGTCGTTGGAGAGTTTGAGTAAGGCAGTTTCGGTGGAGTGTAGGGGACGGAAGCCGGACTGTAGGGGATCGAGGAGGTTGTTGTCGTTGAGGTGAGAGCATAGGCGGGTGTAGACTAGGCGCTCGAGGAGTTTAGATGTAAATGGGAGCAGGGAGATGGGTCTGAGGTTGTTCGGGTCATTGGGGTCCAGGGAGGGCTTTTTAAGTATGGGGGTGATGTGTGCATGTTTCAGAGGGGAGGGGAAAGTGCCTGAGGAGAGGGAGAGATTGAAGATGTGGGTGAGGGAGCGTAGGATGGAGGAGGAGGAAGGTCGTAGGAGTTGTGAGGGGATAGGGTCGAGGGGGCAGGTGGTGAGGCGGGCATCAGAGAGGGTCTTGGAGACTTCCTCGATGGTAGTAAGGTCAAAGGTGTGGAGTGTTGGGGGAGCTTCAGTATGAGGAATGTAGGGTGGGGTGGAAGAGGAGGTCAGAGCAGTGGTGGGGCCGTGGGAGAGGGGTGATGAGGGGGTAGCTGAGTGAGGGTGAAGGGGGTTGGAGAGAGTTTGAGCAGCAACGAAGTCCCTGCGGGTTATGTCGAGGGGGAGGGGGGATAAGGGGGTAGCTGTGTGAGAGGGGACAGGTTGAGAGGGCGTGTGAGTTGCGGCAATGTTCTTGCGAATTGTGTCAATTTTGTTTTTGAAGTGATTGGCAATCTCAAGGGCAGTGAGTGAAGTGCTGGGTGGAGGTGGGGGTGGAGAGAGTAGAGAGTTGAAGGCAGAGAAGAGTCGGCGAGGATTGGAGGAGAGGGCCTTGATGAGGGTCAAGAAGTAGGCCTGTTTGGCAGCATGGAGGGAGGAGGTGTAGGTGCGGAAGGCAGATTTGTAGCGGGTGAAGGCTTGTTTGGATTTGGTTTTGCGCCATAGTCGCTCCAGGGCACGACTTTGTCGTTTGAGGGTCTTGGTGTGATCAGTCTGCCAGGGCTGGAGCGGTCGGGGTCTGGTGTTGCGTGTGGTTAAAGGCGCTAGTGAGTCAAGGGCTGTTGAGAGCGCATTGTTGTAGGCGGTCAAAGCCAAGTCGGGGCAGGACAGGGGGAGGATGCGGTCGTGGAGTTGATCAGCTGCAGAGTGGAGGGAGGCAGGGTTAAGGTTGCGGAGGTTACGGCTGGTAGTAGTGTGACATTTGGAGGGGTAGGCGTTGGAGGACGAGGAGATAGAGAAGGTGATCAGGTTGTGGTCAGAGAGAGGGAAGGGGGTGTTAGTGAGGTTGTGGGGAGCACATCGGTTGGAGAAGACAAGATCAAGGATAATCACTATCAAGTACATAAATCTGATACCAAACTTTATCAAAAACACTTCTTCTTTGATAAGGTTGACATACTGTACATCTTAAGGCTGTTACACATGGGAAGCTTTGTTTCATTCAACCCAGTGGGCTGAACGAAAAAAACCCTTACAAATCATTGTACTAACACATTTGATGTGAGTGCGGCAATCTCCCTGCTGAGCTATTGTGTTCTGCCAAGAAAACCGCCCTCCCCGCAAGAACACAGTGATCAGTGCTCACAGCCATTGGCTGTGAGCGTTGATCAGATGCTGGTTTTCCAGCACGTCTGTTCGATAAAAGTTGGTCATTAGACCGGCTTCTGTCAAACAGGCTGCTGTACACATGGCCTGAATGTAGCTGCTGACTTTGATTTTTTTTTGTTTGTGCTGAAGACTACGCTTGACTGACTGGATCAGTCACTAGTCGTAGATGGGTGGTTGCGAGGGTGGGTAGGGAGATGTCCCTCTAGTCAATTATACCCAGTGGTGGATATTGGCAGTAAACCCTCTTAGGGTTTGGGCTGCTACCGTTCTGCTACGGCCTTCAGGTAGTTTCCATACGTATACTTGTAATAATAGAAAAGAAGGTGCTCCCGATGACCAAAAGAATGCACTTTTGATGGTAGATTAAGAGGCATTTATTGAGAGTAATGACAAGCACATCAAGCCAACGTGTTTCAGGAGAAAACACTCCCTTCTTTAGGGCTATTGCTGCATGCTATTAAATGGGAAAAATCCCCATGCCAGTTAAGTATTAAGGTTTCTTTTCTCATCAACAGTTAGAGCAATCTTGTGCCTTCTATCAGTGTCCAGCAGAGCATTAATTTTTTTTTTTTGGGGGGGGGGGGGGAACTGCTACCACTGGTTATACCATAACCTGGATAAATGAGACTTCTCACATTCTCACATATGAAACTTTCAGATGTCTCCTCACTGGAGGGCTGGTTACTATTGTTCCAGCAAGTAACAGAAATATAGTGGCCTGCGATCCAACAAATAACACTTTCTACAAAGGCTTTTATAGAAAGGCAGATTTATTGAACAGCAGGATACTCATAGTTTTGTTTTTGGTCAGAGAGATTGTTTTAAGTGGCATAAACTAGGAATAGTGTGCATGGTGAAGGCTCTCCATTTAACAGAACTTAAAGTGATGTATATTGTTCTTCTTGCTATCCCATCTAATGGTACCTGTGAATAGAGAATTCCAGAATTCACCTCCTCCAATCACAGAGCATTTTCCATTCTGGAGAAAAATAGTACAAGTTTCGTGAATGGGTGATAAAGAATGAAGGGGAGCGTGAGAGGCCCCTATGCCTAACAGTCAAAACCACTGATCTTAATCCCCACATTGGTGGAAGATCACCTCTGTAGGGACTATCGAGTCAGTGGAGAGAAGATTTCTATAGAAAGCAGCAGTCAGCAGGACGTGAGATATCCCTAGTGCTGTATCCACAACAATATTTCTATCTATATTCACAAATTACTAGTGCAGCACAACTCTCTAAATTAATAATTGTTAGAAAACATAAATACTCCTGTGAAAAACATATACAAGTGATAAACTAAAGAGTCCATAAACAGTCCCCTCAGTGACATGTATCACTTCCGTGAATATCTTCTTCTTTAGTAATATTCATTGATCCTCCACCACACAAGGTGAAAAACCTGCTCACCTCAAGAAAAGAAAATATGCACTCATCTGGGTGTACTCAACTCCTCAGTTGCAGTGACATATCTTCATATCTCCTCTCGCCTTCCACTCACTCTGACATCAGGCCAAAATTGATCTCATGCAAGAGAAAGACCGAAACATAGTGCTCTCTGTATAACACTTTATTGCATCCCCCCACTAAAATAATACTTACAGATATAAAAGCATAAAATGCATATCCACATCCAGCTCACCGCTCTGCTAGCAAGATAGTAGTGGAGTGGTAACACGGTACCAGCTCCTCCTTTCTAGACGTGTTGCGCCCCCTCTCAGGGCTTCATCAGTAGGTCTTAGGTCACAGTTAGTAATATTTCTAAACTCAACTGAAGGCTCCTGTATGACAGTCTATTCGAGTCCCAATTAATTGTCATTTGGGACACAGCTGCACAGACACAGCTGCTGCTCCCAATTTGACAACCGGGGGGGGGGGGGGGTACAGTGACGAACACGTAAGTGTTTGTTCAGGGTCATGCACCCGCACGGATATCGAACTGTGAGCAGCGACTGTGTTGGTGCAGCCGCTGCATCACGGCTGACATGAATGGGACTGCCTGCACACCTCCCTGTGTGGGTAAACATGGTCCTCGCACCCTATATGAACATCTAAGTCACCATTACTGCAGGCTTTACGCTTGTCATGATCGCTCTGATGGTTTAGCAACACATTTTGCACAAGCAGTCTATTCTCCCATTATGTCCTGTATGTGGCATTACTGTGAAGTGGATGACATGAGCATAAAATATACCTTGGAATTATTGACAGACAGTTCATTCAGGGAGGGGAAGTAGGGACAGGAAATTCTTCTATATAGCTGAGAAAATCCAAACAGATGGGATTTATCTGAAGATGTGAAAAGATGAATAAGAAGTGCATGTGCTGAAGCATGATAAACAAGACTGAACAAGCAAAGGGGTATGAAGAATCGCAGAACCTTGCTGAGAATGTGACTGTAGTTACAAGTAGCCCAGTATGCTGCCAGGGCTGTAAAGGAGCCAGTAATAAACAATGCAGGCCAACACTGGTATAATGCTGGTCACGAGATTTCAAGGTTTTTAGGCTGCTGTGTAATGCCATCTGATCTATATTAAACATGTCATCTTATAGTCATTTAAAATTGTGGCCTGGAGCACCAATTTTAGTAATGTGCCTTCATCTCTAAATAAATACAGTATCTCACAGAAGTGAGTACACCCCTCACATTTTTGTAAATATTTTATTATATCTTTTCATGTGACAACTCTGAAGAAATGACCCTTTGCTACAATGTAAAGTAGTGAGTGTACAGCTTGTGTAACAGTGTAAATTTTCTGTCCCCTCAAAATGACTCAACACACAGCCATTAATGTCTAAACTGCTGGCAACAAAAGTGTGTACACCCCTAAGTGAAAATGTCCAAATTGGGCCCAAAGTGTCAATATTTTGTGTGGCCATCATTATTTTCCAGCACTTTCTTAACCCTCTTGGGCATGGAGTTCACCAGAGCTTCACAAGTTACCATTGGAGTCCTCTTCCACTCCTCCATGACGACATCACGGAGCTGCTGGATGTTAGAGATCTTGCGCTCCTCCACCTTCCTTTTGAGGATGCCCCACAGATGCTCAATAGGGTTTAGGTCTCCCTCAATGAACTGTAGGTCCCCAGTGCTGACAGCACTCATGCAGCCCCAGACCATGATACTGCCACCACCATGCTTGACTGTAGGCAAGACACACTTGTCTTTGTACTCCTCACCTGGTTGCCGCCACACACGCTTGACACCATCTGAACCAAATAAGTTTATCTTTGTCTCATCAGAACACAGGACATGGTTCCAGTAAACCATGTCCTTAGTCTGCTTGTCTTTAGCAAACTGTTTGTGGGCTTTCTTGTACATCATCTTTAGAAGAGGTTTTTTTCTGGGACAACAGCCATGCAGACCAATTTGATGCAGTGTGCGGCTTATGGTCTGAGCACTGACAAGCTGATCCCCCACCCCTTCAACCTCTGCAGCACTCATACGTCTATTTTCCAAAGACAACCTCTGGATATGACGCTGAGCACGTGCACTCAACTTTGGTTGACCATGGCGAGGTCTGTTCTAAGTGGAACCTGTCCTGTTAAACCACTGTATGGTCTTGGTCACCATGCTGCAGCTCAGTTTTAGGGTCTTGGCAATCTTCTTATAGCCTAGGCCATCTTTATGCAACAATTCTTTTTTTCAGATCGTCAGAGACTTCTTTTCCATGAGGTGCCATGTTGAACTTCCAGTGATCAGTATGAGAGAGTGAGAGTGATAACACCAAATTTAACACACCTTCTCCCCATTCACACCTGAGACCTTGTAACACTAACGAGTCACATGACAGCAGGGAGGGAAAATAGCTAATTGGGCCCAATGGACATTTGCACTTAGGGGTGTACTCACTTTTGTTGCCAGCGGTTTAGACATTAATGGCTGTGTGTTGAGTTATTTTGAGGGAACAGCAAATTTACACTGTTATACAAGCTGTACACTCACTACTTTACATTGTAGCAAAGTGTAATTTCTTCAGTGTTGTCACATGAAAAGATATAAAATATTTACAAAAATGTGAGGGGTGTACTCACTTCTGTGAGAAACTGTATCTACACAAAATATATTAGCCCTGGGACTTTAAATGAAGCACATCACATACAGATAACTGTATAGTCAATACACATGATTGCATATTTATTAATCCATATATACATAACACATCACAATAAAATCCAGTAACAAATATTATTCAGCTGATTTATAATATATGTAATATAAGCACATAAAACTATCACAATATAAATTCATTCATAATTGTAAAATGTTTATTCATGATTGTATATTAAAGCTCCAGCACTGCTACGTTCGTTTTAGACCTGATTTTTAAGTAATAGGGCTATCCGTTGGATATGGGGAGCCTTCTGTTTAACCATGTAATATTACTTCATTGTTATTAATTCATCCTTTGCAGATACGCATCCTACATCTACTCCTGAAGAAGTGGACGGTGGTCCAGGAAACACATGGAGTTTGTGGATGCAATTTATTATATAATTATGCATAAACATTGGGATTGGATATGTAGAATAATTTTAGAATTATGAATTAATTTATATTGTGATATTTTTATGGGGTTATATTGCATATATTATAAATCGGCGCAATAATATTTTTTACTGGATTTTATTGTGATGAAATGTGTATATATGGATTAATAAATTTGCAATCATGTTTATTGACTATACAATTATCTGTGTGTGATATGCTTCATTTAAAGTCTCAGGGCTAATGTATTTTGTGTAGATAAACATGTCGTTTTACGCACTGTATATGATTCCTATTTTAGAGACCAACACAAGTACACTTCTGAAAGCAATAAAATACATTGGCCTGCCTGAATAGAAGCTGCCATGCCAATTAGTCCAATGATACATTTAATGGTAAAGGATATGAATGATCAAGAGGCAGTGAAAAG
Organism: Staurois parvus; assembly: GCF_062004578.1. Classification (NCBI taxonomy): domain Eukaryota; kingdom Metazoa; phylum Chordata; class Amphibia; order Anura; family Ranidae; genus Staurois; species Staurois parvus. The sequence continues at coordinate 2,248,735 of NW_028318382.1, forward strand.
TGAATTAACAAATAACTCTTCTAAGGTATCAGGAGAAGGTAGAGGGAACAGAAGACAGAACAATACCCTGCAAAACTATAGTGTACAGGAAATTCACTGAGCTGTCATTCGTCTTTAGCTGTCATTCATGTGTTTCAAGATGGATGGGAACTTTAAAAGCTGTCACTCTTATATGACCCTTGGCCAACAAATGTTCATGTCTTCTTCTTGTAACCATATAACCATGACAGTTGTTAATCCTGTTAATTTCTCACATGGAGATTCCATCAATCCTAAAATCAAACATAAGTGATGTTTTGGTTATAAGCGGATCAGGTCACCTCTTGGCTAATTGCACCTCTTTTTAACTTAAATTGCCTATCATAGCTCCAGGCTGGATTCGTATGTTGAAATCAAGAATCTGCAATCGTCGGATTCCTTGAGGTATTGGGCATTGCTACTATTTCTTTTTGTTTCATCATAATGTAAAGCAAATTTTAAAAATCCAGTAGAATGGGTGGACATTTTGGAGTCGTGTACACAAGCCTAGACCTTTCCACCAGATTTTGCAACAACAGAGCTCAAATCCCCCCCCATTCCTCTTGGGTTCTGTTTTTTTTTTTTAATTCTTTATCTGCAACAAGATAAAAGTATGCAGAAAACAAAGGAAAAGTAAAACATGCTTTTGTCTATGGGTGTACAAAACAAGAACGGGAAAAATAGACAGGTTTTGCATAGGCAGTACTTACAACAAAAGAGGACCATATCAATGTGAGCATAATATTGCAAGTAAATGTCAGATATGAGGGAAGTAGGAGTGATTAGAGGGGGGAACCAGGGACTAAAGGTTACATAGAAAAGCCAGTAGAAAGGAGAAGCTATCTGAGAGAAAAGAAGGGGAGAAGTAAGGAGGCGGTACAGAGGGTAAAAAAAAAGGTGTGGTGGGGGGGACAGGAAGCAAGGAGAGAACCTCATGTGGTAGCCAGATGGAGTGTTGGTATTACATGGCCCCAAACACAAGAGCCTTACCTTCCTCCAAAAATGCGAAGTCCACCCACTAAAACCAGGTCTTCCTATAGGAATCTTGTTTATTTTGAGAGGCAAGGATAAGGTCTTCCATATGAGAATTTTTGTCGACCTTACTTACCAAAATTAAATTGTGGGTAGTATCTTTCCATTTTAGAGGGATGCGTAATTTAGCTGCATTCAAGAGGTGGCAAAGAATAGATTTTGCATACATTTTGGTGGGGATCAAGGAATGATGGGGTAAAAAGAAAGCCAGATCATCTGGAAGAGTGAAACCAGTACAAGGATCAGTTTTGGACAAGACCAGAATATGTAAAAGAAAAGCCTGTTTCCAAGGTACAACATCAACATGTATCAAGGATATCAGGGTTGAATTTGTGCATAACCAGGTTCTGTGAGTTCTGTTTTTTAATTACTGCTTGCACACGCAAGAGCTGGAAAGTGGCATGTGCTATCAAAATGTGGTCAGCCAATTAAAGTAGACCTGAAAAAAGTTAGGATTTACTATCTTATAGGTAACATATAGAGATGTTATTTGTGCCTAGGCAGTACCCTGAAAAATGTACCTTGTGTTTATAATTCCTTCTAATGCCTAGCCAGTAATACTCCAGTAGCTATATATCTGCTTAAAGTAGAACTTCACTCTCTAAGTCAACATTGGCTATTTGTAAGCCAGATGCTGCTTGCATTAGTAAATAGATAGGAACGTATTTCACATTTAGATGTTTTAAACTTTTTTTTTATATTTCTTAAGTTACTTTATGGTTTTCATGCCTAGGAAAATGATGTCATACATGCCAGGAGTCATCAGGAGAGGAGGGGCTTTTTCATCTAAGCTCACCCTCCTGCATAGATACAGCTAAGGGCAGATAGATTCCAAGAAGTAACTGCTACATGAATTATCTGCCCTTACTCAAGATGGCCACAGCCAGAAATGCTATGGGGGTTTTTTTCAAAGTGACTTCTCAGCTAAATAAAGCATTGAGACATGGATGGATGGATTAGCTTGCTTTGAATATTAAAAATGAATCAAATAGAGTTTTTTTGATTTGTGGTGCTCAGATGCAGTGTAGTTCCGCTTTAAGGTACTGCTGCCTCTCAGATTTAAAGTGAGATTCGGTGATGTGACGACTGTGCTGCTCACTGTTTTCCTTGCTGGAGAGGAAGCTGTACCTAAGGGCTTGTAGTTCAAGGGTCACCCTGCTTTTACTTTTTCGGCTCTCTGCTTTCTCCATTGCTGCTTTTTGAATATTCCCCTACCGGTCAATCAGATCACCAGTCATGAGAGGGGCAGCTCTGATATGGGTCCTGCCTCTACCAAGGTGGCCACCTTTACACAAAGACACAGTGGAGAACAAGTCGTGGTAAGCCAGTATTGGAAAAAAAATCAGCTGCACTGAGACAACAGTCGATTAGTCCTTTGTCCTATGCTTGCTTTTTTTGGGTACAACTTCCATAGTTCAGGTTCTCTTTAACAGAGAAAGAGTCAGACCTCTGGTTTCCTTTCACCCTTAATTTTTAGCTTGAATAGTCATCCTTAGACAAAAAGTAAAGCTACAGGGGCAGATGTAAATATTTCATAACCTATCTGCATATTTTTTACCTGAATAAACCTAGTTGGCACTGCTTCTATTTAAAGTTCAAAACAAGCCTACAGGCAAAGTCACTGTCCTTACTTGTACCAGGTATGATTAAAAAAAAAAAATCAACCGCATTGCTGTTCCCATGAATTTCTTATATGGAACAAAAGGTGTTTTAAAAGAATGTGGTCTAAATATTAGGAATCATATTTCACCTGATTTTCCAACACAAAAAATTGAACATGACCTCTAAGTGCCAAGGATTGTATGATATATGGCGTTTCCACTGTTCAGATACATATTGTATATGTGGTAGTTTAGTTTGAATTTGTGTTCATATGTGTAGGCGAAACCTATAACGACCCTGTTGGCAGTTCATGAAGAGAGGAAATGTTTTGGCTTTTGTTAGGAAAAACTTCACTCTTTCTCAGAATTCAACCTTCATCAGAAAGCTCAGCCAAATACTCTGTGTGTCATTCAGGTTATGGTACAGTATACAGTATATGTATGGCGTGGCAGAGTAGGAGTACATAGAGTTGTGGCAGACAAGAATATCACCCCTGCTTCAGTATCCAAAGCTCTATTAGCAAAATTTCTGCCAATTTGTTTTAAGACACCAAAGCATGTATTTGGAAATAATGTTGATGAGTTAAATATAAAAGAGTAAAAGCCTTTTTCCTAGTGTGTAGGCCAGCAGTGGAGAACCCTTCACTTTGCACACCAAGTAAACTGGCCTATGCTCTTGTTGTCCAGGCTATATGGTCTGTCATATTTATTGTTAGTATCAATGTACCAGCTGTTTAGTAGAGGATGGGGCATGTAAAAAGGGCAGGAACATGCAAATGACTATGTAGAACAGGGTTTCTCAACCAGTGTTCCTTGGAACCCTATGGTTTCACCATAGGTTGCTAGGGGTTCCATGAGCAATGAGCAACTTCTGCCTCTCAGCTAAATTCCCACTGACACTAAGAAAGTGAGGAACTCATCCTGTGGAGCCTATACAGGGTATATTAGGCCCAATGCAGAATTATAAATTGTATTAACTTATCCCTGGCGGACACCAAATGGGAGAAGGGGAAATCCCAAATCTCCTACCAGTCTTCACCATCCAGTCCAGGAATATCTGACCTCCATTTCTGTTGTAGGGAAGATAACTCAGGACTGGCTGCCACAAGAAGGTATCTATACAGCTCAGAAGTGTTTTTTTTTTTTAAATCCGGTGCATGAAGGATAGCCTCTAACTCTGAATAATACATGTTGATTTGGAAATTGGCAACTGAAGACATGGGAAACCTGAAGATATCTGCAGTAGTGAGACAAGGGCAAAATACATTTGGAATGGGGAATATGGAAAGGAAACAGATAAAACATTGGAACACATTGCTGAAAGTAATTAATTTTGTATTTGGCTCAGACCTGGGGATCAGGAATTGTATTGAAGTGTGGAAGGGAGGGGTTCAACCATAAGGGGGTATGTGGTAATAAGGTGGTAGAAGGGAGAGACTCCAAACGGAGACCAGTTTTCCAGGCCCACAGAGTGGTCAACACATAGTGGGTACAGTTAGGAGGAGATTTTGGACCTCTAAATAATAAAAACTGGAGGGCCTCTAGAGGTTGTAGAATCGCCATCTCCAGTACCGCAGATGAATTAGTCAAATCAGGTTGTAACCACCAGTAAGCTGTATGTTGTAACAAGTTGGGATGCAAGATAGTACTTAAAACAATCCAGTTTAGCCAGTTCCCCCCTATCTGTTGATTTGATGAGTGTAGTGAATTTATTCCTGGTGGTTTGGGAACTCCAGAGAAAGGAGAGGAATGTGAGGTTCAATTTAGTGAAAACATTTTTGGGAGCCATTGTGGAGAATTCATAAAGAGATAAGTGAATTTAGGGAGGACTTTAATTTTAAGGAGGTTGATGCGGCCAAGAAGGGAGAGGGGTAGATTGCTCCATGCCTTCAGTTATAGCCTGACCTCAGACAATACAGGGTGTAGTTTCAGTACAATATAGTCGGAGGCCTGATGAGAAACAACAACACCTAGATATGTGAACTTATCCACCTATTGTAATGGGAGGGTTCCAGAGGAAGAGGCCAGCGCCCCATCATCTACCAGGAATAATTGCAACTTATGCCAATTAACCTTCAGATCTGTAAATTGAGAATAGGTGTTCATAATAGCAAGAGCTCCTTGTACAGAAGGCTGGGCATTGTTAAGGAACAACAATAGCTCATCAGCATAGAAAACTACCCCCTCCTCCAGCCATCCCACCCACTGACTGCAGATCTCCGGAGAGATCCAAAGTGCTTTGCTTATGGGTTCCATTACTTGGGCGAAGAGGGATGGGGAGAGAGGGCAGCCCTGCCTGGTACCCCTTTGTAGTTGGAAGTGAGTGGAAAGAAGGCCACCCAAATGTATGATAGCTAGAGGGTTGGAGTACATAGTTTGTAGCCATGCTATAAACCGCAGTGGAAGTCCCATCTTTCACAAGACCTCCCACAGATATGTCCATTCCACTGTATCAAATGCTATTTCTATGTCAAATATAGCTATGGTTCTGGAGCTCTGGTTCAGATGGGAAGCATGTATGTTAGAAAATAAACGGCGGATATTAATGTCTGTAGATCTGCCCAGCATAAAGCCCATTTGGTCAGAGTCAATAAGAGAGGCTAACTTTGCTTAGCCTGGTGGTTTAAAATGTTGTTAGTATTTCCAAGTCACAGTTTAGAACGGCTATGTGCCTATAGGAGGCAGAAAGCTTGGGGTATTTGGCTGATTTAGATAGGAGAATTATGTGAGCCTCTGGCATAGAGTAGGGCAAGGAGCCAGAGTTTAAACAATCTGTGTACAAAGATTCCAATTTTAGGGCCAAAAGCTCAACATGGGTCTTATAAAATTCAACTGGTAGGCTGTCAGGCCCGGGGACCTTACCACTAGGAAAGGTGCCTATAGCTAAGGTAATTTCTTCCAGAGTAATGTCCATCACCAACAGAGCACATTCAGAGTCTGATAACCAGAATAGAGCTACAGAATCTAACATTGGGGCCGGGGAGGAGGACTAAAGTTTGGTGACAAGAAGGAAGTATACAAAGTATTGTAATAACGAGTAAACTCCTCCAAAATTGCTTCCTGGAAAGTGACCACCATACCTATCATTGAACAAATTTCGGGGATAATGGTGAGGGGTCTCTCATGTTGAGCTAACATCGCCAAAAGTCTGTTGTACTTGTCCCCGTGCTCAAAATACTCCTGCTTTTTTGTTTGCCCAGCTGAGTGACCTCAGCTATATGTAGATGTAATTCTCTGCAAGCCAAGGAGAGGGTAAAAAAATAATAGTTTGTGTTTCTTTTATGCAAACTATGACAGTCTTTTTGTGATTTGCAGGTATGTGTTCATGTCACAATACTTAACGGTTACTAAAAGAATATGGATATATTGCACTAACCCCTTAGGGATTGTCAATGAATTGGGTTCCCTTATAGTCTTGCACTGCCAGTCATTCAGTATTTTCCACACAAGATTTCATCCGGAGACAGAAACTAGTCCTTGAGCATTGGTTTTGTTATTTTATTGAGGGTATTAGAACTTCGATAGGGTAAGGGGGCTATAAGATGCCCAAGGGACCCTATAGCTGAGGACAACTTCCTGAACTATTCACAGCTTCTCTTCTCTGATGCAGTCTCTGTTGGAGTGCTACCCAGCAGCTCCTAGTTGTACCATCCCAGACCCTAGATGAACTCCTCTTCACCCAGCAATCTGGGCACTTTTCCTGAGCAGGGGATCTGGCTCCTGTTACTTTAATTGAGGTGAACAGTCACTAGTAGGGGGCTAATCTGGTTTCCCACCAGAGTGCTCATTCCCTTATTTGCCCAGAGGATGCAGTTGTGCTCACTCAGATCCTCTCCTGTACCACTTGCCGGATGGCTGCTGATACCAGGCCTATCAGCTGGGCCTCTCCTTCTCTGCCATACAGGTGGTCCTCTCTCAGAGGGCCAGTGAGTCCCAAGTTTTCCTCCTCCCCAGCTCCAGGCTGGCAGGCAGGCCCCATCTCACCAGGCCTCCTGGCAGTCTTCCTCCTCCAGCTTTACATCTTCCTCCAATTCTCTATACCTCTCCCACCACCACATTCCTGCTACTGAGCAGGCTCTTATACTATTAAGGGAGTACCAGCTCCTTACCCAGCTTTCTGTTGGGGATTGGCTGAGGTTCCTCAAGAGTGCAGTCAGCCACTCCTCAAATCCACCCACTGTTTCCATGGTCCTCCTCCGAAAGCCTCAGAGCAGGGGGAAATTCCAGAGGGGCTGGACTGCAGGGTCTCTCAGTCCTGACCACAATTTGACTCTTCTGGCTATCATACTTGAACTGCTAACCAGCTCCTAACCATTAGGGTCTAGCTCCCCCTAGCTGCACTAAGAGGGTGCTACATTCACCCCTTGCTAAAAATAACCATGTTCTCATTGGCTGGGGACAAAAGAGAACAAAAAGGCTCCTAAGCCCAGGAGCAGGGAATTCTATACAAAAAATGGGGAGAAACAAGGGTAAAATAACTGGGAAGGGGGGAATGAAATATGTACACAACATGTAAATAAATAGAATAAAAATAGAGATTTTGCATATGTACACATTTACACAAATTACATATATACATATCCTGACATGCTAGCGCACTAGCAGCAGGAACAATGAATGTAGTACCATATTTAGGAGGGTAATCCAAGCAACATTAACATAGGGATGAAGCACCTCCCCTAGAAGGAGGCCCCTCATCACTAAATAGATTCTTTTTTCTTCAAATGGAGGGAAGACAGACCTGCAAAACAGTAAATAAAGCAACACACAAAACCGTAACCAATTGAAAATAAAAATGGTAGCGACCTGACGTTGATGTAAACACTGAGGTTGAAGGCCAGTGGACCAATTCCGGAAAGTGAGATGCTTGAAAGCACTGAGTGTCCAAGAATATACAGAATGTTCCCCCTAGAAGCCTGGAAGGAATGCAGGGGTTCCCCAATATCAGATAAAGAGGAGAATGAGCAGACGATAAAGAGCTGGTCGATCATACACAGGAACCTTTTCTCAGAGTAGTCCTAAGGTTGGATGCAATTTAAGGAAGGGGAACTTGTATACAGTTAATGCACTATGCGAAGAAATTAATAATTCCTATTTTTAGCTTAGCCTGTGCTCTGTGTCTCTGCTCTGTTCGTCACAACATTTTACAAGCTCCAGGAGTGGAATATATGTGGAATTCAAAGAAACTTTTCCCGTAAAAAGGAACAGTGGAATATTTGTGAGAAATGACACATGGGTGTACAAAAGGTGACCTTGTCTGCTGCAGCCAGTCCATAGAAAATCTGGTTGCTATGAGTAACATCATCTTAATATACACACACTGCATGACAGGCAGATGAAAGAGATGTCACCCTTTATACAGACACGTTTATTATCTCCTCTCCGCTTTACAATCTGTCAGTTACAGTTACAGGTCAGCAGCAGCCCCCACTTTCGGATGTCATTTTGTTAATATTCTCCTGTTTGGTCTGTCACATCCTGTCCTGCACAGGATCATGGTGACATTAGGCCTGAGAACAGATTGTCACGTGTACTACCAACAATACTCACCAATGGAGACAGCTTAATCCTGCAACCCTGCAACTTCGATAATGGGATATGTGCAGGTGGAACAGATCTCCTGGCTACATTCAGAGCCATATTAATAGGAAAGTCCATGGCAGCCAGTGCATGGGAAAACAGGTTTATTGAGACTTCTACAATACACATTCTGTACATGTCACATATAAAATAAATCTTTCCCAATCTGCAAAATTATACTCATCGCTATCATGGTCAGTATTTTTTAGAGGAAACGTGGCAAACCTACTTGCAAATTAACCTTCTGTCTACCAGAGCATTTGTCTCATATTTTTTACTAGAAATTACTGTAACCCCCCCCCAAAAAAAAAAAAGTATATGTTTTCCAAAAGCAGAGACCCTGGAGAATAAAAAGGGGGTAGTTGCAATTTTTTATGTTGTATCATATTCGAGCAGTTATTTTTCAAACACATATTTTCAGGAAAAATACACTAGGCGTTGTAAAATGCCTTTACAGATGATGAGTTTAGAGTTAATCATGAACTATGGCCCTAGGACAGGGGTGTCAAACTGGCGGCCCTCCAGCTGTTGCAAAACTACAAGTCCCATCATGCCTCTGCCTTTGGGAGTCATGCTTGTAACTGTCAATTTTGCAATGCCTCATGAGACTTGTAGTTTGGCAACAGCTGGAGGGCTGCTAGTTTGACACCCGTGCCCTAGAATTATTGCTCTCACTTTGCCATTTGCAACAATACCTCACATGTGTGGCGCAATTGATGCTACATACACGTGCTCACATGTGATTTCATTTTTTTAAATTTATTATTTATTTTAAACAATTTTTTTTTCTTCTTTTTTTTCTTTTTACTTTATTGCCATCACATAGGGGGCTTGTTAGCTCCCTATGTGATAGCATAGGCAGGTGACAGGTCCTTTTTACAGAGATATTGAGGGTCTATTAGACCCCCAATGCAACTATTCCAGCACAGAACAGCTGCATCCTCGGGATACAACAGCCAAGGAATGACAGTTGTGACCCTGGAAGTGATGTAATACTTGCTTCCGGGGTCATTAGTAGCAGGAGGGATTGGGGAACGGAGTTCCTGCTGCTTAAACAATGGAAGCAGTTTTCTACAGTCCTGGGCTCCCCAGTGGAATGGGAGAGCTTCAGAATCACCATGAGTGCTGCTGGCAGGGGAAGCCCATTTGAGAGCCCCATAAAAGTGATGGGGTGGTTCTAGAGCTGCACTACAGTTGCAGTGTGAATAGGACACTTAGCGGTCCTAATGTTCTTCCAGTGCGGAATGAAGTCACCGCACTGTGAAATGGACAATCAGGGCTGGTCTTAGAAATACCGGGGTCCCATACAGCCTACCTGATAGGCCATCGCCCCTCCAAAAATATCAAGTTATATTTTGGCCAAAATACCACGACTGTGATGCTATGCTTTGTAGCCATGGCAGAAATAAAACCCCATTCAATTGAATAGCACTGCTCTGCAAGCACCTCACAACCACATGCAAAGAAGTGCAGGGTTAAAGCAGGTGATAGAGACAGCAATACGCTTCCTCAATGCCTGTCAAATGCTCTCTGAAGAGCAATCCAAATACTGACTGGTTTTCAGAGAACAAAGTACATTTGACCTAGTCCTAAATTTTTTTTTCATTTTATTTAAATACATTAACAGCCCTGTTGGGGGGCCTGTGCTGAAATATCCAAGATCTAAATCAGTCCCTTGGGGCACCAATCCTCCTACTGATGCAAGACACTGTTCCTTCTACTGACAGCAACAATGGGGCATAATTCCTGTCACTGACACCAACACTTTTATCTCCCACGGACACCAATGATGGAGCACTATCCCTCCCAACGACACCAACAGCAGGGCACTATTCCTCCCACTGATACCAATGATAGGGGATTATAGCTTCCCCTGATACCAACAATGGGGCAATATTTCTCCCTCTAATAACAATTGTTTACTTGCATTGCTGACAAGGCATTTTTTACGCACGCTGGCCACAGTCTGGCCCCCTCAAAGTCTTAAAGACAGTAAACTGGCCCTTTATTAAGACAGTTTGGAGACCTCTGGTCTAAACAGACCCCAATGTCTCACATTTGAGACATAGAAAGGGACTGAGGACATAGATTTGTCAGTCCCTTTTTCTGTAGCCTCAGCTGCACTAGACAGTGAATGAATGGGAAGCGATTTGAGGCTTCCTGTTCATTCACAAACTGAAGCATAGTAAACTCAAATGTTGGGACTCCTGTTGAAATCGTTTGCTTTCAAGGCTTAAAGTGGTATTAAACACATAACCAAAAATATAATATATTGAAGCTTACCAAACATTAGATGTGGTGACTGCATTAGTTTTCTTTTTGTAGGCTTTTTCCACTCTGTTTTCACCTGGTTATCTGGACAGTAACACACCTCCTGTATAAGAGTGCCCCCACTCTGGATGAAGGAGCACAGGGGGCACCTCTAGACAGCAGCATCGTTAATCTGTGGGGAGAGAAGTGTTAGAAGAACTAGCAGATTTATATGCACAAACAAACTGAAGCCCAACTCCAGATAACACTTTATAAACAGTAATAATAACAGTTTTCAGAAAAAGGTTTTACATAAATAAAAAAAGAAAAGGGGAAAACCGTGCACTACACACCAAACAATACAATATGTGAATAAATGTATGAAAAAAATATATATTCTGAAACAATCGTGAAACAATTAATCAACTGCTGCTACTTTTTCCCTGAACACCAGAAAATACAAAACAAATAAATAATGAGTGCGCTGTACACAAAATAATCATAAACAATAATCAATCAAATAAATATTGCTACATAGAACATTTGCATAAATTAATTGAAATTATATAAGTCCACATTCATATATTAAATAATAAAAGTCCCCAAATCACTGCACTGTGTTATTGGATTTTGGGACTTTTAATTTTTTACTATATGAATGTGAACTTATATAATTTCAATTAATTTATGCACATTTTTTATGTAGCAGTATTTATTTGATTGATTATTGTGTATGATTATTTAGTGTACAGCGCACTAATTTTTTTCTATGTTTACATAAATAAAAGCTGATCATTGTAAGCACCTCTGTCAGTAGTAAATAGTTTGTCTCATACCTGTAACTGCCACATCTGTAAGACAGCTTGTTCTTTTGAAAAACAGCAGACTCAATGGCCAGATCACAAGGTGAAAGTAAATGAAATAAAGCCAAAAAAAAAACAAATGCAGCCATCGCATTTAAGAATTGGTAAGCTGCTATATAAATGTTTGCTTTTGGGGTTAATATTGCTCTGATTTATTTTCATTTTTGCAAAAAAGCAATGGAAGTAAATTAACTGATTGCTTGTTCCCGGAAAGGAGCCCTTATTGTTTAACTCTGAAAATTACATCATTTTCAGTTTCTGGAAGCTTTTTTTTTCCAAACCTCTGGCAGTGTTCTATTTACCTTTGTACAAGTTTATAGATTATTCACTAGAGTGGAACTGAAACAAAACCAGAAGAGCTTCTGGCCCTCTAGTGGGGAGACAAAATAATAACTGTAATACGACTGCTGCAAATTGCTGTTTTAGAGCAAAACGTTGGTGAGTACTTAGTACTTAGTGAGTCACTACTGACTTACTGTGATATTATGGCTACGATTAAATAAAGGAATGTGTCTTGTGACCATATGTTCTGTATGGAATAAACATTTATGTGGAGTTTACCTCAAACTGTTGGCTGTACATTTATTTTATTTATTACAGGTACTTATGTAGCGCCATCAATTTATGCAGTGCTTTACATATATATTGCACATTCATTCACATCAGTCCCTAACCCTCAAGGGGTGTACAATCTAAAGTCCCTAACTTACATTCATGCATACACATACTAGGGCCAATTTAGACAGGAGCCAATTAACCTACCAGCATGTCTTTGGAGTGTGGGAGGAAACTGGAGTACCTGAAGGAAACCCATGCAGGCACAGGATGAACATGCAAACTCCAGGCAGGTGATGCCGTGGCTGGGATTTGAACCAACAACCCCAGCTGGAAGTGCTAACCATTTAGCCACTAAGCTGCCACATAAGCCAGTGTATTCAGAACGTATATATATATAGAAAACACTGTTTTCTAACACATAACTGTTTAATAACACATATTAAAAATACATCCTGCAAATGACTCTGCCTGTAAAGCGCACCCAAAATCATGTACATGAGCAAATGCTGCATGCTTTCAGGTGCTTCTGACATTTTAAATTGCAATAAAATGAAGTCCAGGTAACTTAAAAATAAAATCTTACTATATGAATGTTACACTTCACCTCTAAAAATAGTACCATTTCCTTCTCTCTTTATTCAGAATTGTTGATTCCCTCAGTACAACGGGCTATGGGCCACTTTATGTGAAAGGGTGTCAATGCTGGAATGTGGCTCAGGAAATAGCCTCAGTGTCACACTTTCCTCTACACAGTTGTCAAACTACAGTTGTGCGTCATGTTGCCGTCTTCCCTCAGTGGCCTAATGTTGTCACCACTGAGGCTGCAACATTACCACCAGTGCCATCCCTCTCCGAGGCTCTGTACATCCTTAGCTCCAGCAATTAACCACTTGCCCTCCTGAGGATTTACCCCCCCCCCCTTCCTGACCAGGCCGGTTTTTGTGATACGGTGCTGCCTTACTTTAACTGACAATTGCGCAGTCATGCAATGCTGCACCCACATTAAATTTGTCCTTTTTTCCCCACAAATAGAGCTTTCGTTCGACAACATACAATTTTTATGTGAACATGCTGTATTATAAGTCTAGCAAACCTTTGTAATGCATTGCAGTGGATACCAGTGTTGCTATACAGCATTGTTCTTTGTTCAGTATTTAACACAGACATTCATTTTAGAATAAAAATAAATAAGCTAACCTAAATAACCTATTCTAAAATGAGGAAGGGAAGTACAGAAATTTACAATTTATAACAAAACAATTAGGGCCTATTCATTCCTTCCATTCATTGCCATTTCTCATGTAGCAAAATGCATGCAATTTAAGCACTTGCCCTCCGGAGGATTTACCCCCCTTCCTGACCAGGCCATTTTTTGCGATACGGTGCTGCCTTACTTTAACTGACAATTCGCAGTCATGCAACGCTGCACCCAAATTAAATTTGTCCTTTTTCCCCACAAATAGAGCTTTCGTTCAGTGGTATTTGATCGCCTCTGCAGTTTTTATTTGCACTATAAATAAAAAAAAGACTGCCAATTTTGAGAAAAAAAAAAATATATTTTTTACTTTTTGCTATTAAACATGTTATGCAGAGCCATACAAAGCAGTGTGCAGGAGCTGACAGGGGAGAGATCTGTATTGTTTACATACAGGTCTCTCCCACATCCATGATACACGGTGTTCCCCAGGGAATCACAGGTGAAGCCGCCAATGGCGGTGTGGGTAGGGTACATGCCTACCCAGAAATTCAAAATCACGTATATATACACACACGTAAATTTACGCACCCCTACCACCCTGTAGCAGTATTTCTGCTATAGGGCAGCAGAAAGGGCTTAAAGAAAGTGATGTTGTGTTGTGAGACCATATGATTTGGAAAATAGAAAACCTACTGTATATTTTAGCAATGGGTAGGTGTGCCATTGTGTTCTTATTGTTTTAGAATGAAAAAGGAATGCTGGAAAATAAAAATCCAGGCATTTGTAGAACATCACCAAAGGTTACATTCCTGGCACTCACCACCCCTGGAAAGCTTAAAGAAACCCCCAAAAAACCAAACATCTAAAATATGAAATTATGGCCAACATCTATAGAGGAAATTATGGCCGATATTTAAATCATTTAAAAAACATTGCATAATACTGTAGATAACAGTGTGTAAAGCAACAATTCATTAGGTTTGACAACAACCTAACAACAAACTATGCAGTTTTATTGCATTCCCATTGATTTGTAAGGGAGTGAAAAACAATGCTGGCCATAGTTTTCTTATTACTGGAAAAATTGGTGACCAAACCGCATCTGCAGAAGCTTAAAATGCTTTGAGGGGAGTATATTAATTTGCAAAGCAAGTTTTCAATTTGCTTAGTGAATAAGGTGAAAATTTACTTTGAAAAGAACATCCAATCATGTGTGATTTAAAAGAAAAAGAATTTCGCTTCCATCCACATGATTGGGTATTTAAAGTCAGCACAACTTCAGCTCAAATCAGAAGTGCGAGTGAATTTTCACAATGCAAAGTGAACGTGTCCTACTCCTCTAGTAATACCTCGGTTTACCAACGCCTCGGTTAATGTAATTTTTGGTTTACGAATGAAAATCCATTGAAAATAATGCCTCGGTTTACGAATTTTTTTTCGCAATAAGAAGTGTATGTCATTGCTGATTTTTAAATGCAATTGTCGGCTTTTTTTTTTTTCTTCACTATAGCTCACAGAATTAGCTCACTTTCCCTGGAGTTAAGGGAAACTTTGTTTCTTTTAAGAAACTACAAGGAGACATTGGTTCTCTTAACTCAGGGAAGTAAACTAAAAGAAAAACCTTCTTTTAGCTGGGGGTAAAGTGACAGCTGAATCTCTGAGCCATAGAGGAGAAAAAAAAAGAAAAAGCGGTAATTAAAAACTGGCACAATAATAAATTAAGAAACCAGTGGGGGGTCCCCCCTTTTATCCATACCAAGCCCTTTAGGTCTGGTATGAATTTTGAGGGGAACTCCCACACCAAAATTTAAAAAAAAAAAAAGGGGAGCGTGGGGGCTCCCCCCCCAAAATCCATACCAGACCCTTATCGGAGCATGCAGCCCAGCAGGCCCGAGCACCCCCCCCCCCCCCCCTCTTGAACCATACCAGGCCACATGCCCTCAACATGTCCCTGGGTGGCCACGCCCCTTACATATTTAAGAACTGTGAAACCACCAGAGCAGGCAGAAGGCTGGAAGCCATTGTTTGAAGTGGAGCCTTTTTTCTGTTTTCGGGTCGGCAGCAGCGGGCATCGTGATTGACGTTGGATCTACTGCGGGGGACGTTCTTTTAATAAAAGGACTTTTCAAAGACCGTGTCCTGTCTTTTTTCACACTACACTTCTTGTGAATGAGTAGGGTACCATGTACTCATTCACATGGGGTGGGGGGGGGGCGGGATCTGGGGGCCCCCAGATTCGGAAAAGCCCCCTGCCCACAGACCCCCACAACCACCAGCCAGGCAAGTTGATTTGGGGGGGGGGGGGGGGGGAGCCTCCCCTGCCCCCAAAGCAACCCCCATGTTGAGGGCATGGGGCCTGGTATGGTTCAGGAAGAAAGGGGGGGAGGCGCTCACTGCCCGCCCCCCCCCCCCTTTCCTGCATCCTCAGATATGGGTCTAGTATGAATTTGCGGGGGAGCCCCCCCACACCATTTTTTAAAAATTTGTGTTCCTCTCAAAATCCATACCAGACCCGAAGGGCTTGGTATGCAAGGGAAGGGGGACCCCACGCCGTTTTTTTTTTTTTAAATTGCTGGCCATTCTTTCAGCTGTCAGTGGGGAACATTACCACTTGGTTGTCACTAGTAAAATACCACATGACTTGATAAAATAACTCATGCGGTATTTTAGTAGTAGTTTACTTTTTTCTGTTCTTCGGAACGGATTAATTGGTTTTCATTGCATTCCTATGGAAAACGCTATAGAAAAAGTCCTGCAGAAGGAATTACATTCGTAAACCGGAGGTATTACTGTACAACCCCACAGCATCTACAGTATGGTGCATCCAGTAAACCCCCAAAAATGTCAGTATTGGCACCCCTGTTCATCATGAAGAAAAACTGTTGTGGGAGCATTCAGACTGCCATATTGTCAAACCAAATTTTAGTGAATAGAGCATAGGTACACTTTAAGGCCTCATGCACACAGGCATAGGAATTTATGCTCCAAATATGCTGCATTTTTTCTTTGCAGACAAATGCCTGTAATGTCACATATGTATGTATGGCATCGAGCATAAATGCGTTCTACACGAATATAAATTTTATTCTAACAATTGTGAATTTGGATTTTTTTTTTTTTTTGAATACACCCCTGCACACTGCCTGAAAATACACCTATAAAAAGACATAATGTGCTCACGCACATTAGATAACCTACAGCTGCTTTGAGGTATGAAAAAGGAAAATGGCAGACGCCTCTAACAGCAGCATTTTTTCTGCCCATGAGCATGAGGCTTAGAGCACTCCACAGTGGTTATTTGCAACATAAGGTAAAACACTTCGGGCAAACTCATCCACATAAAGCATTAGGTCCATTGAGATGGTCTTACAGGTACAAAAACTGATCACACAAAGCTTTGAAACACCTACAAATTTACTTTATCGCCTTATCCAGCATTTGGTACAGAAAGGTTCAGCCAATCTTTATTAAAATACAATTTTGCCAAGAAATAATTGAAAAAGAAAAAAAGAAAAAAAAAACGAAAAAAAAAAAAAACAAACATTCACTGGTGAATATACATAGAAAAAAAACCCAAAAAACACTGAAATACATTAATAAGTTAGCTATACAGCATGAGAATTAACCCTTTCAGCAAAAAAAAGTATAGGCATCCAAACTCCACTCGAGATGTACTTGGATAAGACACTAATAGAGACGCAAGATCTTCGGCATAAAAGCAAGAAAGGGTTAATTCGCAAAGTCCAGATTGTTTGTTTAGGTGCGCTGTGAACATATAGGTTTGGTTTCAATGTTCGAACCGTAACCCCCTCAAGCTTGGCTCCATTCTTCCTTTAGTTAGAGGTTAACCATGGTTAGGAGGAGGAGTCGGGATTGCTGGCGTGGAAGGGGTTCACATGACATTCAAAGCACATCTTTATTTTAATTGTATGGGAAAAAAGGCTGAGCCCCATCCTTCCGAAGAGAGATCATGTTGGGGTACAATTAGTATAAAGTCTGTATTATGTGTTCATTATCAAACTATTAATACTCAACACCACTCTGCAGCTTAATGACATTTGATTTGATGTACAGTATATATATGGTGATACTATGTACCACTATACATCTCAGAGGAATGTTTGCATCGAACAGACAATGACCAGAGTAATCCCCCAGCTGGGGGACCTGTGGTAGGGAACAATCTTAGTGGGAAATCTGATCTTGCAGTAAAAACTGAACACACATCAACAGACAACGTTAAAAAGACTCTTCCACATTTGCTAATGAAGAAGTAAGGATAGTGACCTGAGGGCAGTGCCGATTTGACTGCCCCCTGCTGGGGATGGAGAGGGCTAGACATTAGAAGATTTGGTAGTTCAGCCCCCTGATATCGTAATGTTTGTTCTTTGTCCTGCATCCGATCGCCACCGCTCTGCTCACATCACTCCGCAGCATGAGTTCTGCTTTCGCGCCTGAGGGAAAAATAAAAGGGGAGTACAGAGGAGTTAAAATAGGCCATGCGAGCATTAAAGAAAAAGGTTTTTTTTTTTTTTTACTGTACAGATTAGTAAAGTTCATACATGCATGTTAAAATGGGGGGGGTAAACACCCATTCATGACACGGGGTAGAAAGAGTGTATTGAGTAGAATAGATTAATGGACAGGAGCACTTTGCAATGAAATGAGAGCAGACTTCCTTATCCATCTTCTTTCATTATGCTTAATGCCTACCCTGAGGACATCTGAGGGTTTAAACGTTAGTGACCAATATACTGTGCCACCTGTGTGTGCAAACTTTAAAAAATATTAGCCTTTAAGTCATCAGCTAAGTTATTTTACATGTCAAAGAAAGTACAACCTCAACAGGTCTCAAAATCACGAGTATCATCTATTCTCTGTATCTCCTGTGATACCGCAAACCATGGGTATCAACCATCTCCTTTGGAAATTTCCTACAGACTGCAAACAATGAGTACCATCTTCTTTGTGGATCTTACCCCCACACATAAATTTACCTGTAATGCAGTCTGTTCCCTGTCTGGCTGCTGCATGGTGTAGAGATTTTTTTCCCCACAGCGCTGCTGGGGTTAACATTAGCTGTTGTGAGTGTAAAAGAGTTGCACCTCCTGCCCCCCTGTAGTATTTTTTTCCCAGATTTTAAAGTGTTCTGTGAATAGAGGAGGTGAATCCTGTCATTCAATGACCCATCCTCCATTCACAGAACACTGTTCTGGGAAAGAATAGTTCATAGAACAGTTATATGTATGGATGGATGAGTGGCGCAACTCTTAACACTTGCAGTGGCTGATGTAAACCAGCACAGAACTGAAAGATCAGCACTGTGCAGAGGAAATGGTGGCAATATGACACTAGCAGCAGCCAGCCAGATACACTTCATTACAGATGAGTTGTGTCCCTGGTGTTGTATAGGAAAGAAAATTCAAACTAGACCTCAGTTGTAACACAAGAAAATGACAGACAATATGTGGCTTACCCATCATTGTTTAAAACCTATTATTTGCTAGACACATGGATCTCAAGCTATTGACACGTACCGTTTTGTAGAATGCTTTGGAATGGCTTCCCAGTACTTCCGATTTACTGACCAAGTCATCCAGTTTTTCTCCACGCTGTAATAAGGACTCCATAGTGTTGTGCTAATGAAGACAGATGTATAAATACAGACAATTAATTGCTCAGTGACTTCACGTTCTGTAGGGCTGGAATGTAGGGTGTATGTAGCATTCTCCCTCCTTTAGTACTAAGCCAACTACCAACAGAACTAAATTTACTTTTGTCCAGAGCTTGCCAATTCTCAATTTAATATCAAAAGGTTGGCTTAGAAGACTAAACATTTTTAGCAGACTGACACACGTGGACCGCCAACATACAATTTTTATGTGAACATGCTGTATTATAAAACTAGCAAACCTTTGTAATGTATTGCAGTGGATACCAGTGTTGCTATACAGCATTGTTGTTCTTTGTTCAGTATCCAACACAGACATTCATTTTAGAACAAAAATAAACAAGCTAACCTAAATAACCTATTCTAAAATGTACAATTTATAACAAAACAATTAGGGTCTATTCATTCCTTCCATTCATTGCCAATTTTCATGTAGCAAAATGCATGCAATTTAGGCACTTGACCTCCAGAGGATTTATCCCCCTTCTTGACTAGGCCATTTTTTTGCGAAACGGCACTGCGTTACTTTAACTGACAATTGTGCGGTCATGCAATGCTGCACCCAAAATGAAATGTTCTTTTGTTCCCCCCACAAATGGAGCGGTCTATTGGTGGTATTTGATCACTTGTGCGGTTTGAATTTTTTGCGGGGGGGAGAAACCACAAAAAAATATTTTTTACTTCTTGCTATAAAAATATATCCAGTAAGAAAAATCAAATTTAGTCAAATTTGGGCAAAAATGTATTCTGCATGCGCCCCCTACCGGGAAATACAAAATCAAGTATATGTACACGTGATTTTGCGCAGCCCTGCCGCCCTGTAGCAGTAGTTCTGCTATAGGGCAGTCAGGAAGCGGTTAACACAGTTTTGCAGTTTAGTGTGAGGGCCTATTCATAGGTGTGTGTGCGTTACCAAACATTCTGCAATGCACACCGACAGTATGAATTCAGCCTAATATTTGTTTACCAGGGATCTTCAGTAAACCCTTCATTAGTTCTGAATCTATGTATTTTTTCTACATTAGGCATTCTATCAGAAATGATGGGATCTGTTCAAAACCATTTCTATATTCAACCTTACTATATCTCTTCACAGTTTAGAGGTGCAGCAAGTTTCTACATTTACTAAATCCTCTCTTTTCATCTCTATATCATACTGTACAGCACTATAGAGCAGTGAATACATAAAATCTCTACCAGATTTATACTGCTGGCTGTATTTGCAAGGTGTAGATTTCCCTAATTGTCTCTTCCTGTCAGTAGGATAAGCAGATGAGAAAAATTGTTCTGCAATTGGAAGAGCAGACAGAAGCAAAAACACTTTTCTGTACAGTGGTGGGGGGAAGCGTTAGAACCACTGCAGGGGTTTTATTGCCTTCTGTGTCTGCTCATCTTGGTGGCATTCAATTATATTTATTTTTTGTCCTATGTCAATAAAACAGAAATTTCTCCAATGGAAAAAGTTCAAAAAACACTCTTCATGCTATCCAAGACTAAGATGTGAAGGCTCCAGTGAGAATACACTATTTACCAGGATAATTTTGGTTTCGTCCAGCTCGGCTTGTACTTTACACATTGGATCAGCTTCCCGAGGATTCTAAAAAAAACACAACATATTTTTTATATGGTAGCCTCCTATTTTCTGAGATTTCAATTTTCCACTTCCTCTATGATACTTGTTAAGCAAAGCAACAACTGGAATTTGCAAACCGCTTATGCAGGACCTCCTGGGCAAGACCTGACTTTCTTTTCAAGAGATTAAATAACTACTCTATTTTTCTGGAATGACTACCATCATGTATTATGTGAAGGGTATGCTTCCCCTTTATGAATCTGAACATTTAGTATTCAGATTCTGGGAACAAGATGGGACATCTATACACAAACAAATTGACAGATTAACCAATAGATTTAAATTGTGGAGTTCATTATGACCATCAACCTCTATGCCACACAATGCTAAAAAAAATTTCCATAAAGGGTATGATATTCCTGATGAAACTGGTGGTCAATTTAACACAAATAGGGCAATATAGTTCATTTTAATATAGGAAGCGATTAGATCTGAACGCAGAGGCTCTGCATTCGCATACGTGCACCCCTTCTGCCAGTATGTCAGACTGACAATGGGCTGCTTGTACGCAGCTCCGAGGTAGATGCATATGCATCTGCAAGTGGCTGTGCATGGAGGATGGTACTAATCTGCCATCTGAATGAGCCCCAAATCTCACTTTTGCAGGACCTGCCATAAACCCTCTAACATTTCAATGTGACACCCAAAAATAGAACAGAAAAATAAATGGGGCATATAGGTATATACCAGCACACTGGAAAATCCTAGTTAAAACTATATGCCTGACACTTTCTATTCTTTTGAGAGGATAATTTGCAACTATTGCGTGCCCATGGCTATAACACACTTACCTGATACTTCGCTAGATAAGAATCCAGGGCATTATACTGAATAGTGGCTGGAGAGCCAGATGGCCAGTCTATCCTGTCCACCTGGGTGGAGAATTCCTCCAGGACCTGAGAAAAAAAAAAAATAATAAAATCAGCTCCAGAACACAACATGTACCCAAAAAACTGTTGTCCTGTGTATAAGTAAATTTTCTACAAAAACATGGTTTACGTCAGACTCTGCAAAAGCTGAAACACATTACAAATGACATTTCCTTAAACAATTCAGAGAAAAAAAATCAGTGGTTACTGCAGCAGCTTCACAAATATGGAGTGTGACGATTGCGACGTCAGACCCCTGAACTTCTCACCAAACTCGTGACCGAAGTAACATTCCACCCGCGGGTAGATTAATATGCAGACGTATCTGAGGAACGGTTAGATACGAGATATGAAATGCACACTTGAGTGGTTCAAGAGATGTAATTTTCTGCCTTCCTATGTACTCCAACCAAGGAGAGTGACATATCAAACTGTCTTCTTGTTGCCAATCTGAAGATATGCCTGTTTTTTATGCAAGTCTCTCATATTCCAAGATATGAGACATAGCGGAAAAATGGATTTTAAAAGTGTTATCTAGTTTCTTACTCATCTGGAATGTCTTTGAACTCAGGGGAAGGCTTGGGTTATCTTTGTACGAGGTGCCAGATTGCTCAACTTCCCAGCCATCCCAACACCTAGCTCAAAGATGGTTTATAGCTCGGAGCTCCCTGCTGTGCCCTGCCCAGCCTGTGACACTTCCAACACACACACCAACCAAATGTTACTGTGACTCTCAGAGAGGGAGGGGGAGAATGAGGGGAGATGTGTTTGTACAAGATGGATGATCCTTTGCCAAGATGGAGGTTGGAGCCAAAATGGTTGAACCACGCCCATCTCTGTGCCATGATTGCTACATGGAGGTTTTAAATATTTATGCTTTGGGGGAAGAGAGGGCACAGATTTAAAATTATTCCACTTCAGCTATCACATCTTTACACCCCTAAGAAGCAGAGCATTTTTTAAAGTTCTGCTATAGGCTGGTTTACTCAGCAATAACATTGTCATAACTTAAAGCGCGACTAAACCCAGAACATTAAAATCAGTCTATATATGCAGTATAGCATGCTTGTTATACTCACTGTGGAACCTAATCCTCCACATTGTGTAAAAAGGCTGTTCCTGTCTTTTCTGATCCTCCACTTCTACTGTCCCCGATCCATCTGCTGATAGTACAGAGCTCTAGAAGTCATTCTGCACATGCTCAGTTTAGTGTGTACGGCTACAGTTTTTTTTTCTCCATTGGGAGAGTGCATGTGATCAGAACAGGGCCAATCACCACGGTTCTGACTGAGGACAGTCTCAGAGCACAATGAAAACTCCTACAGGATTAAACCAGTGCTCAGCTGGACACTGATAGAAGTCACATGACTGCTATATACCGCTGATGAGAAAAGGTATTTAGCAGTTTATATTTACTAAAATGATAGCATTTCCATGTTCTGTGTACTGTGAGAGACCAGATATAGTGAATACAGGTTCATGGGTTTAGTATCACTTTAAGTTATGAGTAAGCATTGACAACAGCGCAAAATGCATTAACTTTAAATTGTTCCTGCACTGGCTCTGATGTTTTTAGAAGAAGATTCAATAATGGATTCGAGGAAGTGCTGCAAATTCTGGATTAATTTCTTTGCCTTTTATCTACAGACGAGCTGTGCTAGCACCCTCATTACAAGCTTGTAACCGGTATCATCTTGATTTCTCACCTGGGAGCGGCTTTACACTACCATTGTTATAACTTAAAGCGGAATTTTAGTTGCGCCACTCACCTGCCCCCTTTGCCATTCACTTAACTTATACCATTATCATTCCACAATGCATTACATTCTGTGAATGGGCATAGGAGATCTTGTCATTCAACTAATCCTCCTCCTCCATTCACAAAACGCAGTGCAATAACAGTAAGAGATTTGTGAATGCTGGACAGGAGCCCTACAGGTAACAGGATACACACCACTGCGCATAATGAATCTCTATGGTGCTGTAGGGAGGAAAAAAAAAAGGGGAGGGAACACTAAACTTCTTTATAAAAGTAATACATACTGAATACAAGGTTTTCTTTATGCAATCCATACAAAAAATGTATTCACTTTTTATCCTTATAGTTAAAAGTTATAATTCTGGTACAAAACACTGCAAAATTATTTACAAATGAGTCAAAGGCTTTTTTAACTGACAGTAGTATAAATAAAGAGAATGAAAATACCTAGGGATTAAAAGACATTGGGAAAAAAAATACTTAAAGGGGGAAGAGAAGCATGAGTCAATTAGGGTTAATTGGGGGGGGGGGGGGGGGGGTAAACTAAGGGTTAATAAGGGAATAAAATAGGAATTTAAAATGTATTTATTTATTTTACTCGTCAGTTTGCTTTACTCACATTATATGCAGATCAAAGCTCATCCCTTTGGTCTGCAGATGAATGAAAGAGTAGATACAAGAGTAACAATGTTATTTTATATCTCTATTTTGTCTGAACATCATAACATAGAATATATATCATTATTCACAGCAGCAGCTGTAATAGATGCTGGCTGTTATTTTGACATTCAGCAATTGTGGGCAAATGTGAGTGTCATGACAGCGGAGCAGAAGACATGATGTCTGATGTGTGTTTTGATGACATTTTTTGTTGCTCATGTGCAGGATGGCCAGTGTTAAAATGTATGTAAAAGCCAAAACCTTTTCTTTTTTGTACAACTGCAAGCACAACAAAAAATGTCTACCGTTGCAGTGAGGCTCTCTATACCTATGGCTGCATGAATATGAAGTAATGCTTACTTTATTGCTTGCTTCATCAGGGCCCTTCTAGCAGTACAACAGGTCCAGAGAAGTCTCCCAAGGCACTACTACTTTAGGAGACCCTCCATTGCAG
The DNA here is from genome assembly GCF_062004578.1 of Staurois parvus. Taxonomy (NCBI): domain Eukaryota; kingdom Metazoa; phylum Chordata; class Amphibia; order Anura; family Ranidae; genus Staurois; species Staurois parvus. The sequence continues at coordinate 2,272,881 of NW_028318382.1, forward strand.
GGTGAATATAACTGCATGGTATGTGATGACTGTGAGGGAAAACACACAGACCAAATTGTCCCGGTGAAAACTTTCACTACAACTAAAGTGATGGGAAAATTTTGAGTTGGCACCACCCACAAAAGGAATAAAGAGAAAATCTTCCAATGGAGATGCTTATTCCTGTGACAACTGTCTAGGAGGGGAAGTGCACTCACTTTGGGGAGATTTGCACTTTCTTTCTGTTGTGCCTGCAAGACAGTAAGCAGATCTTTCCAATGGGGCACAGATGGTTAAAACCCCTGACATTTATTTATGCCAAGCTCTACTCCATGCAAAATTAATAAAAAGATTTTGCTTTAGATATACTCCGTACATAAAATGTTTTGATTAAGGGCATATGAATTTATGTCTCAAATATGCTGAATTATTTCTGCCAGTATTTGTCAGGAAAAAGGTCACAAACGTCACATGTACGCACTTTTCCGGGTGTATGGCACGGAGAGTATTTGCATTCTACAGGCCTGAATACACATTTATTCTGACAACTGTAATACATTTATGCTCATCTGTGTGAAAACTAAACTCATAAGCTCCTCTCTGAATGCAGCTTTGGTGCATTGTTATAGGCCTTTTTTTAAAATACAAATACTGATCTAAATGCTTGATGTGCATGGTCACATTGAACTGTGTTTAGATGAAGAGAGAGAGAAAAAAAAAAAAAGTACATGCTAGACTACTAACAGCAGCATTTTATTTAGCCCATGTGCAAGAGACCTAATGCATTTTAAATACAGCTGTGAAGATTCTACTGTTTGTCAGGCTGCACAATCAGGACCATTACTGCAACGAACAGGACAATCCACAAATGTTGGTTTTAGATACACCCTTAAAGTGATTCTAAAAAAAAAAAAAAAAAAAAAAAAAAAAAAAAAAAAAAAGGGCACACTTTTTTTTTTTTTTTTTACCCCTTCACGCCGGATCGTCCCGGCGTGAAGAGGAGTTCCTGTGCAGGGAGGTGGGTGGGATGGGGTGGGGCTTAGTGTCACGTGGCCGCCGTGATGTCACGGCCAGTCACATGATTGGGAAAGGTCCCGATCGAAAGAGCGGACCGGGACCTTTCCTTGAGTACCGCACGTGTGCTGGGAGCGCGCAAGGCACGCGCTCTCCGCACATATGTTTTTTGTTACATGAACGCAAATGTGCGTCCGCTCGGCGTCTAGGCCCAGATGCTGGGAGGCTGCACATTTGCGTACGGCCGGCGTGAAGGGGTTAAACAAACAAACCAGTTGTCCAATGGTTTTGCAGAGTAGCCCCGATCCTCTTCCTCTTGGGTTGCCAATGGCACCCACTGCTCTGTCTCAGCCAATGAGAGAGAGAGAGACCTGGGACAGCTGAGGCTCCCGTGCACATCGCTGGATTGAGAGGGTTCTCAGGTGAGTATTGGGGGGGGGGGGAATAAGCACACGTTTTTTTACCTAAATGCATAGAATGCAAAAAAAACTTTTCAGCCTTTACAACCACTTTAAGAAATTTACCACGTGTGGTCAAATTATTGAACTTTAGTCAAACAAGTTTGAACAGGACAATTCCACCATACCAGTGACTCTCTGAATATGGTTGGTCAGGCATATTTCCTAGATATGCTATTGTTACAATTATTTTCTTCCTTGGGACTCAAACATTCAATCAAATTTTGCAGTCCTACCTTTTCAAGGAGTGTGAAGCAAACTCTTTGAGGATACTCTGCATCAGCAATTACTACGCCTGCCAGGGAGTCATTCCGCACATAAACATGGCAAAGATATTCTGTGGGGAGAGAGGAGGATAATATCACATTTATAAGGCTTGCTATTATTACACATGGATGTTATTTGAACAACGTGTATGCTTATGGATAAATAATGATCTGCACCCCAAAATGCAGTGGTGCAGGGTACCACTCCTTGCAGGGTTGTGACAGGTCTCAGGGAGCCTGCCAGGTAGATTTGCAACTACGCTAATGATACGGTTCACCTGCTTCATTCTGTATTCTCTAAATCAGTGTTAAGGACAACATTTTTTTTTTGGTTTGATTAGAGAGTGGAAGAGATCTCTCTTCTGTTGGAGAAATGAAGAGCTCTTCCAAAGACACCAATGACAATAACAATCTGAAGGAGTTCTCACCTTTAAACACCTTTTGTATTTGGGAAAACAGCAGCTTATGAATATATAACTGAGTATAGCTTGATTTTGAAATCGAGATTTGTAGATTAGCCAATAAGGGTGGTCTTAGTGGCTCAGTGCTGTCATGAGAAAGATAGGAGGATGGTAATTGCGGGCAACTCCTAAAAAATGCTACTGGCCTGGCAGTCATTTGGAGGGGGGGGGGGGGTTGTGGTGTTTATTATTACAATGATTATATAGAGTCAGTGCCTGGACAAATTGTGTGTAATAGTCCTACAGAGAGGCCCTGATTTTCCTCTTCCTAAATATTAAATTCACATCCATAGTTGGCCAAAAATTGCCCCCCTAGACTGGTGGTCAGTGAGGTGCCCACCTTGTGCCCCCAGTGAAACTTCCCCTTGATGCTGGTGAAGCCCCCCCCCCCCCCCAACAGTGATGGCTGGCAAAGTTCCCCTCTGATGCCAGTGGTCCATGATGCTTCCCTTACATTGCTGGTAAAGGTGTTCGAGCACGTGGCGTTACAGTAATATATGAAAAACTGTAACTGCAGCATTTTCGGATATTCAACACACCACAGGCAGTGTTGCGGTACTGTGTACTACGTGTATGTTGGAAGCTGCAGTCCAAATGCGTTGGTGTAAAACTGATTCAGTCAGTAGTATGGTAACTGAATGAGACAGCTGCCCTAAAGTATTTTTAGATCTTTTTCTCCCCCAAGTTCTATCCATATAGACCAGTTTGGGTTAAAATTTAGTTTTTTTTTTTTGTTTTTTTTTTAACAGAACAAGTAGATTGTGACCCCAGGTTAGTCCCTTGGACACAGTTTTTAAAAAAATTTCCACACCCCTTTAAAATTCTAAGAACTAAAATAAAAAACAGTAACCTCTCACACAAAGGAGGTAAATAGGCTCCCCTGAAAGGTAAGTGTTCTGGGGGTGGTAAAAACACAACTCAACCACCTGTTTTTTCCCACCTCATTGCTGCCTGCATGAAAGAGGCTGTAGAGTTTTTTTTTTTTTTACCAAAATCTAAGATCTGAATGAGTCTCCTCAGCCCCCAACATTGTTTATACATTTTGAGAGACTAGGTTGCGGCAAATATATATACAATGCTAATGTCACTCTTACTGTCCACTGTGCAAAACTGACACCAGTGGTTTTGTTACATATGCAGTAGTTGGAATTTAGTCAGTATTTGTATACTAGAGTCTCGTAGACATAACAAAATCCAGCACTTCATTCAACTTGTAACACACTACATACATCTACAGTTTGGGAAGAGTTGTCCTTTGTCATTTTTTGTTTTTTAATTATTTCTGCCAAACAACATGACCTGTGCAACAAGGAATGACCTGTGCAAAAAGGCGTTGATTTTCTTTTTTAATATTGAAAGTTGATCCCACATATGTTCTCACAAACTATTGCATGGATTTGTATACTGACCATTAGTCTTACCTTGTTCTTTCACTGATGATCGACTCCCTTTTTCTGACCGCTCAACAATCAGCTGGCTAGTAAATGTCATAAACTCTTGCACACTGTAAAGGCATGGAAAACTAGGCAGTGAGGGGATATGTACCAATAGAATACATAATATAAGTCAACACTTTAAATTATGGAGCCTGGCCATGCAAGGCTGTAATGCTGTCCATTAAGCCAATCTGTTTTAGCTGGCAACACATGCAATTTCTTTTAATTACCACCAGCTTCACTATCCTCCTAGTCACAAGATCCACTGCTAGATGAGGTCCCTGTTACTACATCAGTTTACTATAGGTTAGTTTACAGTTTTTTTTAAAGTGATAGTAACAGATAACACGAAGATATAACCTACGGTCAAAGCCTAACCCCTCCCTTTAAGATGCCATTACATTTTACAATTCTACCCACAAGCAATTAAAGATGAGATATTTTGGTTCCTATTACCAGTGTAAGCTAGAATAGGACAGCTAGGGTTAACTGTGTGCATTTTACTATGGGGCTATATCTGTGCATTCCACTGTAAGCACACTGCTTTGTATGGCTCTGCTATGCAGAGCCATGCAAAGCAGCATGCAGGAGCTGATAGGGGAGAGAACTGTATTGTTTACATACAGTTCTCTCCCCAGTCAGTAATACTCAGCAATCACCAGGTGCCGGCGAGTGATCACTGGCCGGGACCTGGTGATTGACAGCCGAGGCCACAAATGGTGGCTAGGTAGGGCGCACATGCACCCCCTACCCGGAAATGCAAAATTACGTACACATACAGTTAGGTCCATATATATTTGAACACAGGGACAATTTACTTTTTTCAGGTATTTACCAAAACATATTCAAGCTATAGTAATATAATGGATATGGGCTGAACGTTCACACACTCAGGTTTAATTTGAGGGTATGTACATCCAAATTGGAGGAAGGGTTTATAAATTACAGCTCTTAAGGTGTAGCCATGTCCCCTTTTTCAAGGGACCATAAGTAATTGGACAATTGAATCAAAAGCGGTTTCATGGCCAGGTGTGGGCTACTCCTTCGTTATTTCTTCATCAGTTAAGCAGGTGAAACTTCTGGAGTTGACCAAGTGTGGTATTTGCATTTGGAATCTATTGCTGTGAACCTAAATCATGCGTTCAAAGGAGCTGTCCATGCAAGTGAAACAGGCCATTGTAAGGCTTCAAAAACCAGAACAAATCTATCAGAGATAGCAGCAACATTAGGAATGGCCAAATCATCAGTTTGGTACATTCTGAGGAAAGAAGAATGCACTGGTGAGCTCAGCAACATAAAAAAGCATGGATGTCCACGGAAGACAACGGTGGTGGATGACTGCAGGATCCTCTCTATGGTAAAGATAAACCCATTCACAACATCCAGACAAGTGAAGGACACTCTCCAGGAGGTGGGTGTATCATTGTCCAAGTCTACAATCAAGAGAAGACTTCATGAGAGGAAATACGGAGGGTTCACCACAAGGTGCAAACCATTCATAAGCCTGAAGAATAGAAAAGCCAGATTAGACTTTGCCAAAAAACATCTAAAAAAGCCAGACCAATTCTGGAAAAACATTCTTTGAACAGATGAAACTGAGATTGATCTGTACCAGAAGTACCGGAACAAAAAAAAAAAAAAAAAAAAAAAAAAAGTGTGGAGAAGGCTTGGAACAGCTCATGATCCAAAGCACACAACGTCATCTGTAAAACATGGTGGAGGCAGTGTAATGGCATGGGCATGCATGGCTACCAGCGGCACTGGGTCATTGGTGTTTATTGATGATGTAACAGAAGACAGAAGCAGCCGGATGAATTCTGCAGTGCTTAGAAATATACTGTCAGCTCAGATTCAGCCAAATGCAGCAAAGTTGATTGGACGGCTCTTCACAGTACAGATGGACAATGATCCAAAACACACTGCAAAAGCAACCCAGGAGCTTTTGAAGGAAAAGAAATGGAATATTCTGCAATGGCTGAGTCAATCACCTGATCTCAACCCAATTGAGCATGCATTTCACTTACTGAAGGCAAAACTAAAGGCAGAAAGACCCAAAAACAAGGAACAACTGAAGACAGCTGCAGTTGGAGCCTGGCAAAGAATCAGAAAGGAGGAAACCCAGTCTTTGGTAATGTCCATGGGTTCCAGACTTCAGGCAGTCATTGCCAGTAAAGGATTCTAAACAAAATATTAAAAATGAACATTTTATATATGATTATATTCATTTGTCCAATTACATTTGAGCCCCTGAAAATGGAGGATCTGTGTATATAAATGGTTGCAGTTCCTAAAATTTTTACTTGATATTTATGTTCAACCCCTCGAATTAAAGCTGAAAGTCTGCACTTCAAATTCATTTGGACTGTTTGGTGTTAATTTATTCTGGTGGCAAACAGAGCCAGAAGTATGAAAATTGTGCCTGTGTCCAAATATATATATGGACCTAACTGTATGTGTATATGTTATTTACACACACGATTTTGTGCAGCCCTGCCACCCTGTAGCAGTATTTCTGCAATAGGACAGTGGGAAAGTGGTTAATATCAACAATGTGTAGCCAGCGGCATGCGCCGATTACATTCTACTGATGCTTTCAGTCCTGAATGACTAATTCATGCAGGAGCAGCAAATGCATACAACAATCTCGGCAAATTCTGAACGACTGAAGAACCAGGTCGCCTGAGCCTGCTGAATAAGTGACTAATTTAAGGCCAACATGTTCCCGTAACAGTGTACACGGTTCTTCTCCTGTTAAATTTGAAATTGGCATGGCTATGTGGGGCTCTACCTGCACATTTGTTATTAATTTACAGGGGATCTGTAAAAGAATGAACTACAAGTCCTGAATGCCACTGCAGCACACTTGTAGTACTCAATGGGATACAGCTGCTGTATTCACAGCACCTGTAGTGCATTCACTCTTCTTCCAGATTTACATCAAAGTCTGTACAGAGGTACAGGCAGAGAAATTTAGGAAGCGTTTGCATAAACCAGACATCCTGATTCACTGATTGTGGGTGCAATGCTTTGCAAGCTGAGAAAAAAAAAACCAAATGCATATTTTTTTTCCCCCTACAAATTAGATAGATAGATAGAGAGATTGATTTGTATTATATTTGTTAAAGGTGAATGTACCTTTTAACTCTGTATGTATGCAAACAGAACACAAATGTTACATGCATATTTAACTGTAGGATCCTGCATTAATTCATATATCTCTGAACAAGTCCTAATTAGCTACTATGGCAAAAAAAAACCCTAACACATTGGTGACAACTGGATACACTGAGAACTGATTACATCACCCAAAACTGCTATCCAGGCTTCTACTTTCATTTTCTATCTTGGAGGAAAAAAAATGAAAGCTGTCATCCCTGTATTTGTTTTACACAGCAGTGTCTCATGTACACGCCTTTGTAGTGAGGTGGCCATTGCAAACATTCTAACAAAGGAGTTATTGCTGCTATCACAGCCAATCAGATCACTGGAATGTCATGCCTGCTCCCCTGTAGCACTGTGACTTCTATGGACATCAAGAGAACCTTAGTACTTTGAGAATGGAAGACAAGGGTTTACCTGGACCTCTGGAAGAAGCTGAATGGGGAGACATCGTAGGAACTTTTCAAGAGATGGACTTTGTAATCCCCCTTGTAGAGTATACTCAAGCTGTACAACCTCATGGTGGCTTCTGCTGAAAGGATGACACACAATCACAGTTACACACGGTTTCTAAATATCCAGATGTAGGCTTCTTTCACATGGGGCAAATTGATCTATGCCCAGTGCAGGGCCCTGTTTTACCAGCACAGGGATGCAGAGGTGTTGCTTGAACCCCCATGCTAAAAGTCCCATAGTTGTCATTTAGGATGTAGCACCAGCATGGATGCAGTTGCTGTTACCAATGTAACAGACATCCATCTGTATTCTGCACAAGCCACTGATTATAGCCTAGTTCACACGGGACATAAAAAACGCTGCATACAGAGGTGTGCAAGGTCAAGTTCTGCATGCATTTGTATGCGGCAAAAAGAATTCGACCATCCCGTCAGGTGCGTTTTGTAGCTAGTGATGTGTCTGTGGCTGCACAGATTCTTACATAGTTAGTCTGGTCAAAAAAAATGACCACTCAGTTCAAGCAATAGCAGGGAGAAAAACAAAATATACAATTCTATATACACAATCCTAGATTGTAAGCTCCAAGGAGCAGGGCCCTCCTATCCTTCTTGTATTGTTGCTGTATTGTCTCCCGTTATAGTGTAAAATGCTGAGCAAACTGTTGGCGCTATATAAATCCTGAATAATAATAATATACACACAATCCTATACCCACAGTTCATCCAGAGGAAGGCAAAAACTCCAGTAAAGCACAATCCAATTTACTCCAGCTGGAGAAAAACTCCCTACCTGATCCCCCAAGAAGAGGCAATCAGATATTCCCGGGATCAAATGTACCTATAAATATTGTATCCAGTTATATTTTTTGGATCTAAGAAAGAATCCAGGCCTTTTTTAAAACAATCCACTAAGCTGGCCAGACCAACTCTTCAGGGAGTCTAGGCCACATTTTCACAGCTCTTACTGTGAAGAAGCCTTTCTATATTTGGAGGTTTAATCTCTTTTCCTCCGGATGTAAAGAGTGCCCCCTTGTTCTCTGCACGTGTCGTGTGAACGAGGCCATAGGAAAGCACTGAGCCTCTAGCTTTCCCAGAAATTATCTACCTGACCCCTCTAGATGTACAAGGACAACAACTCTCAGCATGTCTGACCAACTCCTCCAGAGCATGGTAGTCCTCCACCAGCAGGAGAGTCTGCCCAGGCACACTGAGAGCTGAAGTCCTTCCAAAGTCCCTAGAGGGTGTGTTCAGAGGTATGCTGGGTCTTGTAGTTCTCCAGCTGGGTCTTGTAGCTCGCTCACACACGGCGTGCTCAAGGCGGATACAATGTGTACAGAGCCTCACCTCAGCCTCTCCTCCCTTCACCCTCGAGGTCTCCTCTTCCTCCCTCTCTCCCTCCTTTCTAGCCGCTCTCTCGGTCCAGCTGAAAAGCCCGGAAGCGGCCCTTCCCGTTACACGTCACAAGCCGGAAACAGGTGCTTCTCTAAATTGTTTCCGTCAGGAAGACTACATCTCCCAGGGAGCAGAGCGCTGTGCACACCAGAGAGGGGGTCGGGTGGGGTGCTGAAAGCCAATCAGAAGCTCAGTGTCGGGGAGGGGGCGGGGCGAATGGGAACTTTGGAAAAGCAGCTGCAGTGCATAATAATAGTGTGTGCCAGTAGAGGGGGCATTGGAGTGTAAGCTCTTCTGGTAAGGGTGAGAATAGCTCAGTGTTCTCTGTACAGCACTCGGCAATATATCAGAGTGATAGAAATCAGAGTATCTGGTACAGTTCCCTATACTGCATTCTATAATATACACTATATTGCCAATAGTATTGGGACGCCTGCCTTTACATGCACATGAACTTTAATGGCATCCCAGTCTTATGCAGGCCATAGACGGGTTAAAAATCTGCTGATTTTTTGGCTGAAAAAAAAATTGGCTGATTTTCGCACCGTTAGGTCAGCCGTTTTTTGGGGTTTTGGCATATTTTTTTATTGGTAAAGTTGGAAAAAAATCGGCCGATTTTTCCCAGCAATGATGAGCAAATCGGCCGATCGTTTTATCGATATAAATCTGTGCATGAGCCGTGACCTGCAAGAAGAAGAAAAAGAAGAACTCTGCCCACTTTTAGGCGATCTCTGAAAACCTATCTCTTCAGGGAAGCCTATCCCGCCTTCAGCTACTAATGGAATCTTCTATTCCTCTTATCAGTTCATCCCCCACAGTTATTACCTCTTGTACCACCAGCCCTTCCCTCGTAGATTGTAAGCTCCAAGGAGCAGGGCCCTCCTGACCTTCTTGTATTGCACTGTACTATTGCTGTATTGTCTCCCATTATAATGTACAGCGCTGAGCAAACTGTTGGCGCTGTATAAATCCTGTATAATAATAAGAAGAAAAAGAAGAATTCCAGTCCGCTATTATATTTTATATGAAAAGTATTGCGGTTGCAACATTGTATCTATTTGTATCTGAATAAAAACATCTGTATCCGAAATGGATACAAGTGGATACATTGTTGCAAACGCAATACTTTTTCATGTCAAATAAATTAGTGGAGGTCTCTGCAAGGGACAGAAGTAATTAAATGCTGGCCGTAGACGGGGCGACAATTGGCTGATTTTTTTTACCATTGGTGGTAACGTCGGCCTATTGAACGACCGATTTTTCGTTTTTTTTAAAAAAAAGTCCAGTTTTCGATCTGTCTATGGCCTGCATTAGTCGGTACAGTTCAATATTGAGTTGGCCCACCCTTTGCAGCTATAACAGCTTCAACTCTTCTGGGAAGGCTGTCCACAAGGTTTAGGAGTGTGTCTATGGGAATGTTTGATCATTCTTCCAGAGGTCAGGCACTGATGTCGGACGAGAAGGCCTGGTTCGCAGTCTCCACTCTAATTCATCCCAAAGGTGTTCTATCGGGTTGAGGATCCAAGATGGTGGACAACGCAATGACGTTAGAAGGGAGGCTCCACTTCTAAAGTCATCACGTCTGCCATCTTGGATTCTGTATATGACATGATTGCTGCTTTTTTACCTGCAGTGTTTGTAAGTAAGATTCTATTTGTGCAATAAAGGTATTTGGTTTTACTGCACTATGAGAGGCACTTTTTATCTCACATGGGCTAATCTTGATATCAACATCGGAATGGCTTACTTACATCTAAGTGGAACCTGGGGTCCCAGTCAAAGTTTAGGAGTCGGGACGGAGCTATGTTTATATAGAGCCTACTATGTCCCGCTATAATTAAGGGGTCTGTCAATCTGGTAAGCCTCCGATTTGCCTATATGGTGGTGGTCCATTCACGTTGGTGGTTTTGTAGATGGAAAGAAGATTATCATTACTGATTATTATATCCAGGAAACGGATGTGTATTTTCATGAACTGTCTGTGAAGGTTAATACTCACGCGGACTTTGAGCACTTTATTGTCCTCCTTATGGAGTGTTTGTGATTGTAGTCACACAATTGACTTTGAGCATTTTATTGTGCATTTATCTGCTGGTTTTAGTTTTTTATTTTTTCACAAATTTGTCACTTTAGTTACACTTAGCACAACATTAATTGTTTACATTATACAGTATAGTTGATGAGCAATTTGTTACAGCAGTTCATTGGTTTTTCCATGGTCCCAACATGTTTTACACACTAAGGCTTCTACAGGGGAAATGACCGCTGCTTATTCCAGAACTACATACAAAAATATACAGAAGAATTACAATAATATCTACAATCATTAACACAGTTATTAAACATTACATTTGATTTTATCTACAGCTTATAATCTGCCATGCTTACCCAGAATATTTCAAACAAAAGAGAAAGATTATTTTAGGAATGATGGCAGTAATTGGGGTCCAAGTGATCACAGGGGGCACAGAAGGACCAAGCTGTAAAGAATTAGAATAATTGTAGATCTATAAAGTATGGGACAAATTGTAGGACGAAACAACTCAGGCAAAAGTTCTACTGCTAACTTACAAAAGTCATAAAACAGGACCACAAGAGGGCACCCAGATAATGGAAAAACCCTTCTCCCAGTTTCAATAAATTGGCCTATACATAAGACAACAAATTATGATAGGGTGATTGTATAATATGCCGTTTGGGTCATAGACTAATAAGTACATATACACTATATTGCCAAAAGTATTGGGACGCCTGCCTTTACACGCACATGAACTTTAATGGCATCCCAGTCTTAGTCCGTAGGGTTCAATATTGAGTTGGCCCACCCTTTGCAGCTATAACAGCTTCAACTCTTCTGGGAAGGCTGTCCACAAGGTTTAGGAGTGTGTCTATGGGAATGTTTGACCATTCTTCCAGAAGCACATTTGTGAGGTCAGGCATTGATGTTGGGCGAGAAGGCCTGGCCCGCAGTCTCCGCTCTAATTCATCCCAAAGGTGTTCTATCAGGTTGAGGTCAGGGCTCTGTGCAGGCCAGTCAAGTTCCTCCACCCCAAACTCGTTCATCCATATCTTTATGCACCTTGCTTTGTGCACTGGTGTGTAGTCAAGGAACAGGAAGGGGCCATCCCCAAACTGTTCCCACAAAGTTGGGAGCATGAAATCGTCCAAAATGTCTTGGTATGCTGATGCCTTAAGAGTTTCCATCACTGGAACTAAGGGGCCAAGCCCAACCCCTGAAAAACAACCCCACACCATAATCCCCCCTCCACCAAACTTTACACTTGGCACAATGCAGTCAGGCAAGTACCATTCTCCAGGCAACCGCCAAACCCAGATACATCCATTGGTTTGCCAGACAGAGAAGCGTGATTCATCACACCACAGAACAGATCTCTGCTGCTCTAGAGTCCAGTGGCAGCATGCTTTTCACCACTGCATCTGACGCTTTGCATTGCACTTGGTGATATATGGTTTAGATGCAGCTCCTTGACCATGGAAACCCATTCCATGAAGCTCTCTACACACTGTTGTTGTGCTAATCTGAAGGCCACATGAAGTTTGGAGGTCTTTAGCTATTGACTCTGCAGACAGTTGGTGACTTCTGTGCGCTGTGCATTTCAGCCTACGCTGACCCCACCCTGTTATTTTATGTGGCCTACCACTTTGTGGCTGAGTTGCCAGTTGTTCCCAGTTGCTTCCACTTTGTTATAATACCACTAACAGTTGACCGTGGAATATTAAGAAGCAAGGAAATTTCACCAATAGACTTACTGCACAGGTGGCTACCTATCACGGTACCACGCTTGAATTCACTGAGCTCCTGAGAACGACCACAGTGTTCAGCACATAAATGAGTACACTCCAACAAATTTGTCAGAGAACCTTTACTTTCCTCTCAGAATCAACTTTTTCTTTGGGACACTATACTACAAAACACTCCCACAATTGCAGGCCATTGATTGCAAACAAGATTTGTTAATTTGCACACACAAAAAAGTATTTTTCCTAACAAATTCATTCAAGGCCATGTTGCAAAAATGAATACACCCCAATGAAAGTCTTAGGAGCAAAGCTATATTTTAGACAACAAAATTCTAACTAACCACTTGCCCTCCATAGGATTTACCCGCCTTCCTGATTAGGCCATTTTTTGCGATACTGCACTTACATTTAACTGACAATTGCGTGGTCATTCAAATGAAATTTACGTCATTTTTTCCCCACAAATTGAGCTTTCTTTCAGTGGTATTTGATCGCCTGTGTGTTTTTTAATGTTTTGCGCTATACGAAAAAAAAAAACAGACAATTTTGAGAAAAAAAACAATATTTTTGACATTTTCCTATTAAACATGTCTAGTAAAAAAATTTTAAAAAATCAAATTTCCTCATAAATTTAGGCCAAAATGTATTCTGCTACATGTCTTTGCTAAAAAAAAATCCCAATACGTGTAAATTAATTAGTTTATGTGAAAGTTATAGCATTTACAAATGGTGGTATATATACTATATATTGGAATTTTTTTTTTACTAGTAATGGCGCTGATCAGCAACATATAGTGGGACTGCGACAGGCATTCTGACACTGGGGGGAACTGACTTGGTGTCACTGACATCCCCAGTGGCACCAATACGTTGATCAGTACTTAAAAAAAAGCACTGACACTGCACTAATGGCACTGGGCAGGAAGGGGTTAACATGAGGGGCGATCAAAGGGTTAACTGTGTGCTGGGAGTGTTTTACTGGGGGGCTGTGTGGTGGTGCTTCACTGTAAGCACACTGCTATGGATGGCTGGGCTGTGCTGTGCACAACCATCCAGAGCGGTGTGCCCGAGCCGACAGGTAGGAGGACTGTTAGTAAACAAAGCAGTCCTCCTCCCCATCGGAGATCCTCAGACCCGGTGGTTGACAGTCGTGAAAGGCAGCGTGGGTAGGGCGCGCGCGTGCCCCCTACCCGGAAATACAAAATCACGTATATATACGTGATTTTGCGCACCCCTGCCACCCTGTAGCAGTATATCTGCTATAGGGCGGTTGGGATATGGTTAAACTCCACCTACACCATGTTATTACAAAAAAAAAAAATTGCTTTAAATATAGATTTGTAATAAGCGTTAAACCACATTCTGGCTATTATTTATTTTGATTCTCTATTCTGAAAGCCTTTTTTTTTCATGCTATGTGACTGACACAGCACCAATCAGTGTTGTCTAGACATCCTCTACTACTATAGAGTTTACATCAGCAGAGTACTAGAAACTCCCTGGGGACAGGAAAGATCTGTGAAATGTCACATGAATGCTGAACAGCAATGATTAAATAAGATACTCAGATGCTTTTTCTTATATTAAATTAAACAGCGGCATGATCTTTATATATAAATAGAAGGGATAATGGCAATTAAACATTGTGTGTTTAGTATCACTTTAGATTCACACTGCAGAGGATGGCTAAGCAGTGTTTGACAGGCCGCAACTTGACAAGAGAGTAAATTTGCCGCAGATGCATTGTGTGTAAAGCCCACTCTGACTGTATGTTATCGTTTAGCTGGGCGATCAGGGGCATTCAGAAATGTAGCACAACCACCTGTTTTGACTGCTCTCATCCGTAAAGAGGCCTCAGTCAAAGTACTCAGAGTTTACTGCAGTGGTAGGGCACCAGGGGCGGACTGACCATTCAAAAACTCGGGCATTGCCTGAGGGCCCGGGGTCAGTAGGGAGCCCCATGAAATGCCCCTGGTACCTTTTATAGGCTTTTTTTTGAGTGTGGGCAAGGACATAGGGGCCCCATGATCCCCTATTGCCCGGGGGCCCCATGAGTTGTTAGTCCGCCCCTGTAGGGCACAAATAAATTTATGGCTGCAGGGTCTCCCTAGAAGGAGACCATAAAGAGATTTCTAGAATCAGTTTAGAACTGCTGGGACTGCTAATTCCATACTGACTGTAGGATGCTATCTGGAAAATAAAGCAGCCCATAGATGACTTGATTTTCTTTCCTTTCAAGTTGGTAGGACTTGTAGTCCCTTCCTTGTTGTTTGCTTCCTAACTGTTCCTTCCTTGTAGTTTTATATTATCTGTGTCCTGCTTTTTGGACACTGGGACTGCTGGGACTTGTAGTTTCGTATTGGCTATAAGCGTCTATCTGGACACTGGGACTTGGGACACTACCCTGACTCAGAGTGTGATCGTTGCTGGCACTGGACTAACAAGTGGGGCTACTAGATTCCTATTTTGTGAACTGTTGGAACTTTGACCCATGTAGGGGCGGACTGACAACACATGGGGACCCCGGGCAATAGGGGATCATGGGGCCCCTGTGTCCTCACCCACACTCAAACCACAACAAAAAAAGCCTATGAAAAAGCATATGAAAGGTACCAGGGGCATCTAATGGGGCCCCCTACTGACCCTGGGCCCTCGGGTGCCTGAGTGCCTGAATGGTCAGTCCGCCCCTGGACTGTTTGTCCCTTCAATCCTAGCCCTTCCTGCTTTTTGTATGCTAAACCCCCCCTGAATAAACACCCTGCATGCTGGGACCTCGGAGTTTAGTCTGTTCTCTCTGTTTCTCTGCTCTCTTCATCCCACCACACAACATCTTTCCAACCCACACTGATTTGACGTCAGAGCTTCTTTAGAGCCAATGAGGACAGGTTGGATAATCAGGTCTGATTAAGTGGAGGTTGCTTTGTGCTCCAGGTGATGAAGTGTTTGCTGGAGATGATGGCTCATTACCTGAGTGACGTGATTCTGCATGAACTGCCTAATGTCTAATAACACAGGGCCCATTGGCTTTAATGGAGAAGCTGATATTGTGTGGATCAAAGGGTGTCACAGTGTAGCTGTTATGCCTAATGTTAAATTAACTTCAGGCTGTCTTAATAGGCACATGCATGAGAAACTGTCATGTGTGACATATTCCAGGAGGACCCTGGGGCACTGAAGCCCCTATCACAGCAGACTTAACTAACAATTATATATTTCCTTTTTAAATAAAGAAGACATGGGGAAAAAAAGTCTGTATTAATATCCAGCAAATGCAATGCTATAGAAAGCTGCCAGAGACTGAAAACATGCTGCAGGATATTTCTCTCAGCAAAATCTATCAAAAAGCAAAAAGATCAGAGGAAAAAAAAAACCATAAAAAGAGAAAAGGGATGGGCAGCACAGTCAACAGCAATACTACTGTGAAAGAAATAAACCAAACAATGAATTTGGCCTCTGTCATTGTACTCTCCGTTGGTTCTAATCTTACCTATCTCACCGCACTTTCAACTCTACTTCCTCCTCTCCTACTCCTCTTACCGTCAGGATCCCTCAAGGTTCTGTCCTTGGACCTCTCCTATTCTCAATCTACGCTTCTTCCCTGGGTCAGCCAATAGCTTCCCATGGTTTCCAATACCATTTCTATGCTGACACACAAATCTATCTCTCTACTCCTCAGCTCACCCGATCAGTTTCCTCCTGTATCACTGATTTACTAACACACATATCAGACTGGATGTCACACCACTTCCTACAACTCAATCTATCCAAAACTGAGCTCATAATATTTCCTCCCCCATGTGCCTCTTCCCCCGATTTCTCGGTCAAGATCAATAGCATAATTATCATCCCATCCCTGAATGCCAGGGTGCTAGAGGTAACCCTGGATTCTGAACTATCCTTTCAGGTCCACATCCAATCCCTGTCCAAATCATGCTGCCTCAAGCTCCGCAACATCTGCAGAATACGCCTCTTTTTAACCAATGATACCGCAAAGCTTCGAATTCACTCCTTGATTATCTCTTGCCTCGACTATTGCAACTCCCCCCCTTCAATCCAACATGAATGCTGTTGCCATGCTCATCCACCTTACCAACTTTTCAGTGTCTGCTACCCCTCTCTGCCAATCCCTTAACTGGCTTCCACTTGCCCACAGGATAAAATTCAAAATACTAACAACAACTTACAAAGCCATCCACAACTCTGCCCCCAGCTACATCACCAACCTGGTCTCAAAATATCAACCAAACCGCTCTCTTCGATCCCCCCTAGACCTTCTGCTCTCTAGTTCCCGTGTCAGCTCCTCCCATGCTCGCCTCCAGGACTTCTCCTGAGCTTCTCCTATCCTATGGAACTCTCTAACCCAATCTGTCTGACTATCCCCTAATCTAACCACCTTTAGACGATCCCTGAAAACCTTTCTCTATAAAGAAGCCTATCCTGCTTCTAACTAGTAAACTGCTTTTTACTTCTTCCATCAGCTAATCCCCCACAGCTATTACCTTTTGTATCACTCAACCCTCCCTCTTAGATTGTAAGCTCTGATGAGCAGGGCCCTGTTTCCTCTTGTACCAAATTGTATTGTAACAGTAATGTCTACCATGATTTTGTAAAGTGCTGCGTGAACTGTTGGCGCTATATAAATCCTGTATATTAATAATGAACTACTAGAATCCACACTACATAGTTACATAGTTGGTAAGGTTATATAAAGTCACCAGTCCATCCAGTTCAACCTGAGTGAGTGTGTGTATATGTCACTATCATTTACCATATCCCTGTAGATTGCAATTGCTAAGAAACACAACTAAATGTTTTTTTTTTATTTATCTATACTGTTGGTGAAAAGGAGTTTCACATCTTTACTAACATTAAAGAATCCCTTATGCAGTTTAACACTGAACTTTCCCTTGTCCAACTTTATTGTGTGGCCTTGTGTCTTCTCTAGAGACCTTAAGGTAAATAGTTTGCTCCATTTAAAGATTTGTATATTACTATCAAATTCCCTCTTAAGGGTCTCCTCTCCAGAGAGAATACATGTAATATTTGTAGTCATTCCTCATAACTGAGGTTCTCCAGCTCTTATTAGCTTTGCTGTTCTTCTCTGGACTCTCTCCAGTTCAAGGAGATCCTTCCTGAGGATTGGTAAGCAAAACTAGACTGCATCTCAACGTGTGGCCAAACCAGAGTTTTCTAAAAGTAGTAGAATTATAGCTAAATCTCTTAAGACTCTTTTTAATGCATGCTGCCTTGCCTTCTGCAATGTGGCATTGCATGCTATTGCTGAGCCTGTGATATACTAGGACCCCAAAATTCCATCCTCAATCCCCTATTGGTTCTCCCCCTAGCAAGTAACTTGTATTCATAGCTGCCCACACCGCTATTTTAATTAGGTCTCCTGGTAAAGTTGCGCTTTCCTGTTGTGAAGTTATTGCCTTTTAATATTTTTCATTCACCAACCTTAGTATGCACCAGAACAGAGCAATGTCCTCAGGGGCCCCGAGGGATGCAAAGTTGCGGTGTACTCACTCTAGGCACAGTTGCCTTGTACCGTGTCTGAGCATGATTGCCTCCCCACCCACTCCTCTACTGACCTGTCCTTGCATTGTGCTGGCATAAGCATCCTTATGTTATCACTTCTGCCTCACAATGATGCGTACCATGGCAAGTTCCACTGCACCGTGCCCAAGCCCACCTCTTCAATCGGGCCAGGGCACGGTAAGCTGAACTGTGCCTGAGTACAGTATGAAATGATCACACTAGGCAAATAAACTGGACTTTTGAGTCAAATGGGCAGGGTATAGATTGCCTAGTTTGAGTACACCTTAAGTGCCAAAGGGCCTAAGGTTGGACACCAGGGTCTTAGATAAACACTTTTTTTAAGGGAAGAATTCACCATGGCTGTAGGCAGAGACATTACTGGATTAAATATTTTGGTGGATTTAAAATAAAATATTTTTACAAATGAACAGTGCTTTCTCTCTACTTTTCACACCCTGGTGATCACATAAAAGATCCGATCTCTTGCCCAGGCTCTAGAATCACAAAAGAAAAAGGATCCTGGTCAGGGAATGAATTTAAAGCCACATGGAACTCTAGGTAGTCCCTGTTTATATCGCTGACTGTTCCCATATTAGATATATCCAGTGTGGTGAATGATACAGTTACACAATTTCCATTTTTGATATTATGCTTAATATGTCTTATTAAGTGATGCAAGCAGGGAACCTGGAGTTCCCTGCAACCTTAACGGCCTGCTGTAACATGAAACATTGGAATGTGTCTGCAGACAATACTTCTATGTGGAGGAAAACATACTGTCATCACATGCCAAACAAACTGTCTAGCAAAAAAGACAGTTATTTATTATTATTTTATTACAGGTACTTATATAGCGCTGTCAATTTATGCAGCACTTTACATATATATATTGTACATTCACATCAGTCCCTACCCCTCAAGGTGTGTACAATCTAAGGTCCCTAACACACATTCATACATACACATAATAGGGAGAATTTAGACAGGAGCCAATTAACCTACCAGCATGTCTTCAGAGTGTGGGTGGAAACTGGAGTACCCAGAGGAAACCCACGCAGGCACAGGGAGAACATGCAAATTCCAGGCAGGGGAATTGAACCAACAACCCTAGTACTGCCAGGCAGAAGTGCTAACCATTTAGCCACTGTACTGCCCACCAGTTTCAGTGATTGGTATAAATTGTAATGCTGGCAGGAGTTCAAGAGCAGTCACTCAATGGGATTCTCATGAAGTTGAGCAGATATATATATATATATAAAAAAAAAAATTCAAATCAATGAATTAAAATTGTAGTGTGAACAGACCCACAGGGTTACTCTTGGAAGCACTTCTGGCTTTAGTCTCTACAAAGAAACTGCAACATTTCTATACAGTAAGCAAGGTCTGCAGTTTCTCTTCTTGGTCCTGGGGGCACTAAAAACTAGCTGAATCATTCAATTATAAAGTGTGATTGGAACAGAATAGAGATGTTATTCTGTTCCTATGGGAGTGTGCAAAGGTGACCATAGATGTGATTTGACTGCTGATCAATCCTTAACCAGTTGGAATGGAGAGTGATCTCATGTCTATGGGTGCTTGGCAAATGCCACAATAATTATTGGGAAATAATGATTGGACAAATTTGAAAACCTTGAAAATTTTTAACTGGCTTTCCTCTGAAAATCTAGCACACTGTGGTGCCTATTAACACATCAGAAAATATAAAAAGGAACTTTTCGCTAAACTATCCATTCTTGTTTATGTGACAACCAATGTGGTGCCCGAGTGCAGCTGGGTCATGCTTGTCTTCCTTTGTCAATGGGTTCTTGTAGAATAACAAATATTTATTCAGCAAGAGAGACATGCCTATGAAAATTCATCTACCTGGAAATCTTCAAGATCTCACAGATGGGAACTTGGGTGATGTGTACTGCTAGGGAAGTTTGCTGTTAGGTGATATAACTCACACTCTAATGGAGTGATTACTTGCCTTATTTCTCAAGCTATGAAGACAATGCAATATGTACACAGTACAGTGCTCCAGCCATTTCTGAGAAGTCAGCTGCTGCATACACTTAAATAAACAAATTATCTAATTGCATGTTATTGCAAGAGGACCTGTACATATTGCTGTGTGCCTCACAGCTCAGTGATGTCATGGGCTTCTCATGAAGTGATGGGCTGCATTTTCAGTAACAAAGGCAAAGAAAGTAAACAGATTGCATCTGTCGCCTATAGCAGCCATTTAGCTATGATTATTATTTTGTAGTTTGTCAGTGCAGGCTATAGACAGAAGGGTGAAACAAGGTAGATGTAAGCCCTAACTGGATAACATCTAGCTTCCTAAAGCATTTCTGTATGTATAATAAATTATTGGTTTTGTTCTCAAAGATTTCTTCATTCAATTTTTTCCTATCCTTTGTACCATTTTAGTGCTGCTGATCTCCACCAGTTTTTCAGCCACTTGCTGCAACGTAAGCTGCCCATCAATACTCTTGACCAGCTTCCTAATAGTGACAACAGAGTCCCATATCTGTGCACATTGTTGGTTTGTGATCTCCACTAGGGGAGCATGTGACAGGGTGACAACGCAGGAGCAGAATTGGGAAAGAGATGCTGACCTATATCAGGGAGTTCCAGACAAAGACCTTCAGGGGGAGATTAGCAAGTATTCTTTTCATATAATCAATAGTTTTTTGTTTTTTTTAAAGGCATGAAACATGGAATACATAAGGTGTAGGGAATATAAAAATATTTTATCCAGAGAACAAGTTTTGTGATGAGAATTCTCCAGGTGGGAGAATGAATATGTTAAGAGTAGATGGGAGGTTACTCAGATGCAACTTTTAAAAATACATTAACATGCTTGTATGAAATTTAGTGATTGACTTAAAATGTACTTACTGTGGCCAACAACAAAAATGACAGGTGCCGCTCAAGGCTCCACCAGGTCCCCTTGCATGACAAATCACTAGGAGTGCTAACAAGGACAGAGCTTGCCCCAGCTCAAAACATTCAGGAGGGAAAGAGTCTGTCAAGGTCCTACCTTTTCCCAGAGGTTATGTTACTCCATGTGCTGGCATCCATCTTGGATTTATGCTGAGCATGGTGGGAATCCTTTATGCCTTCAGGTCTCTGAGGTCCATCCCCCAGAGGGGTGTGGCTGATGACATATAAGCCTGTGGTCCGCACATGCTCTTTGCACTTGTGTCACTATTACTCTGTTCTGACTCTCGTGACTCTCCTGGATTCTGACTCGGCTTGTGACTCGACTATTCTTTGCGTTCTCCTTTGATCTGACCCTCTGTTGCTGAACCCGGCTTGTGACCTGTGATTCTCGTCTGCTGTCCTGTACCGTTTTGTCCCGTTGTTGTTGACCCGGCCTGCCTGACTATTATCTTTTCCACCAGCTACATGCCATTGGCGGCGGCCATTACCGCAACTGAGGTGTCTCGGGGGCCGCGACCTGGTTCCTGGCTGCGTTAAGTCCATCCCCACCATCAGGGGCCCTGATGAAGGGCAGCCTGGGACTTAGACTCCGCGCCCTGAGGGACTTCGGTCTGTGGGTGGTGGTTGTCGTCAGCCAGTGCATTACATTGTTTAGGCCTGCCTGTCCGTTCCTCAGCTCCTGCCCTGACAGAGTCCCAGAAGTCATTTATCACAGCAATACCCCGTGAGGAAGAATATGACAGCCTCCTTGGGGGCGGAGTGAAATATCTTGGGGGTGTGGCTTGGTTGGAGCCTAGGCTGAGGCTGTGATACACTTCCTTACAGGGTTTTGCTGTGATGTGCGACTATTAGGACTCTCTTTCCCTACTGATGTAAAATGTATGTTACCCCTAATTAATATTTCAGGTGTCTGTATTTCCATCTAGTTGTGCATGTATATATAAAATCTTATTTTCTTTCATGAAGGCAGATCTGTGCTGTTGTGGTCTGTTTGCATATTAATACTTTCCTTTGGGAGTTACAGGACCCTGTGCTACTGCATGGTGTGCCTGTATCTCCTGTAGTCAGTTTATCCACCATGACCTCCCCGCCCAGCCCTAATGTGTTGATTGACAACAGGGTAAGAGGGGTGCGAATGAGGCTGTGTGGTCATGTGACTGCTGGATAAAACTTAGAAAATGGTAAATAGCCTTTAATTTTTAAAATTTAAATAACTATGTGATAAAATACCATTTGATATACAAACCCAATTAGGACACTGTGTAAAATCTAAATAAAAACAGAATGTAATGATTTGAAAATGTCATAAACCCATATTTTACTCACAATAGGAAATAGAAAACATATTAAATGTTTAAACTGAGAAAATGTACCATTTTAAGAAAAAAACAAAGGTAATTTTTTAAACTGATAGTAGCAACACATCCTAAAAAAGTTTGGACAGGGCAACAAAAAGCTGGAAAGGTAAGTGGTACTAACAAGGAAGACAGAATAAAGGTGAATAAAG
Source organism: Staurois parvus (assembly GCF_062004578.1). Lineage (NCBI taxonomy): Eukaryota > Metazoa > Chordata > Amphibia > Anura > Ranidae > Staurois > Staurois parvus. The sequence goes on from NW_028318382.1 coordinate 2,295,236, forward strand.
CACCAGGACTGAATGGCATACACCCACTGGTCTTTAAAGAATTGAGCTCTGTCATTTAAAAGCCATTGTTTCTCATTTTTAGGGACTCTTTAATGACTGGCATAGTACCACTGGATTGGCATAAGGCCAATGTGGTGCCAATATTTAAAAAGGGATCAAAATCTTTACCAAGTAATTATAGACCTGTTAGTTTAACATCTATAGTTGGGAAGATACTGGAGAGTTTAATAAAAGACCACATAGATGAGTTCTTGCTGGAAAAAAATATTTTAAGCAACAAACAGCATGGATTCGTGAAAGACGGAAGTTGTCAAACAAATCTGATTTCTTTTTATGAAGAGATGAGCTAAACCTTGGACAGAGGGGTGGGGGTGGATGTGGTATACTTGGATCTTGCAAAAGCGTTTGACACAGTTTCCCACAAATGGCTAATGTGTAAGGTAAAGTCTACAGGCTTGGAAAAATCAGTATGTAAATGGATAGAAAACTGGCTAAAAGATCGTATTCAGAAAGTAGTGGTTAATGATTCATACTCTGAATGGTGTAGGGTTGTCAGTGGTGTACCCCAAGGTTCAGTGTTGGGACCCTTACTTTTTATTATATTTATAAACGATATAGGGTCTGAGATTAAAAATCACATTTCAGTCTTTGCAGATGACACCAAGCTGTGCAGTGGAATAACGTCCTTACAGGATGACAACTGACAAGCCGACCTCAATGCTCTGTTTAATTGGGCAACTATGTGGCAAATGAGGTTTAATGTTGATAAGGTTGTAAGGTTATGCACTTGGGGGCTAAGAATATGCATGCATCATACATACTAGGGGGGTACAACTGGGGGAATCAATGGTGGAAAAGATGATATACAAAGTCTGCTTGCGCTCTTATGTTTAAATGATCAATAAATAAACATTTAAAGCTGCTAACATCTAATCCTATACCTATGGATCTGATAAAGTGTAAAAAACAAAAAGTGATGTAGCGCTAAAACAAGAAAATTATATAAATACTCTGTTAATAAGTCATATTAAGCACATAGTCAATATAACATAGTGACACACTCATTAACATGTAAAAGGAAGAATAGTGCGTGATGGAACTAGATAAGTAAAATTTAAACACATGTGAGACCCCTGCACACAGTGCACATATCAAAAAAAGTCCAGTGATCCGTATCACATTCCTTCCACTCATGCAGAATCAATGGACTGTGTGTGGACCCGCACACCCCGAAGTGCAATCCAAAACCAGCTGAAATGGCCTCTCACCTCCTATCTGCGACCCTGCAGGGCCACAGAGCATGTAAGATCACCACTGGATCAGGATAACCTTCCTCTTGGGTAAATGGCTTCAAGATATATCCCCAGTGCACTGATTCCACCTCTCCTGTAATATCCTCAAAGGTCAAATGAGCAGGGTGGATCCCAACTCACCAGTCTATCACGCTTGGACTACGAATACATGGTCGCTGACACTACACACCTCGCTGACAAAAGGCCACATCCATATTTTCAAAAGCGTCCTCTATCCTCTAATGGTGGAAAAGGATCTGGGAGTTCTGGTAGATCACAAGTTTAATAGTGGCATGCAATGCCAAGCTGCGGTTTGTAAAGCAAGCAAAATCCTCTCTTATATTAAAAGAAGTATAGACTTCAGAGAAAGCAATATCATTTTACCCCTGTACAAATTAGTAATACCTCATCTGGAATACGCAGTTCAGTTTTGGGCACCATTTCACAAAAAGAACATTGGGGAACTGGAGAAAGTACAGAAGAGGGCAACCAAACTAATAAGAGGCATTCAGGAGCTCAGCTATGAGGAAAGATTAGAGGAGCTGAATGTATTCTCTCTTGAGAAGAGGAGATTAAGGGGGGATATGATTAACATGTATAAATACATCAGTGGTTCATATAGTGAACTCGGTGTAGAGATATTCACCTTGAGGTCATCACAGAGGACAAGGGGGCACTCTTTACGTCTGGAGGAAAAGAAATTTAATCTCCAAATACAGAAAGGTTTCTTCACAGTAGCAGCTGTGAAAATATGGAATAGACTCCCTCAAGAGCTGGTTCTGGCCAGCTCAGTGGATTGCTTTAAAAAAGACCTGGATTCTTTCTTGGATACACAGAAGATAACTGGATACTAACATATATAGGTAAAGGTGATCCAGGGAATATCCGATTGCCCCTTGTGGGATCAGGAAGGAATTTTTTTTTCTCCTGCAGGAGCATGCATTGCTGTTTTTTTTGCATTCCTCTGGATCAATTGTGGGTATAGGATTATAACCTTTTTTTTTTTTTTGTGGTTGAACTGGATGGACATTTGTCTTTTCTCAGCCAGCCTAACTATATAACTATCTAGAAGAACATTTTGCAGTTAATTAGGTTAATTGGCAACAGGTTAAGAACAATTGGGCATCTTAGAGAGTCAGTGTCTCAGAAGTAAAGATGGGCAGAGGTTTACCAACCTGCTTCAAAAAAGTGTTGAACAATTTCAGTATAATGTTCCCTAATGCAAAAGTGCAAAGACTTTAAATATATCACCATTTACAGTAAATAATATCATCAAAAGATTCTGAGAATCTGGAGAATTCTCTTTACACGAGGGACAAGACGGAAACGCAGTGTTGGATGCCCGTGATCTTTGGACCCTCAGACAGCATTGCATTAAAAACAGACATGAGTCTGTGAAGGACATCACTGCATGGGCTCAGGAATATTTCCAATAATCACTGTCAGCTTTCTGTGCCATCCAAAAAGGCAAGGTAAAGCTCTATCATGCAAAGAAGATGCCATATTATTATTATTATACAGTATTTATAAAGCGCCAATAGTTCGCTCAGCGCTATCTTAACATTAACCAGAAACAGGGTCAAAGCGTATTTAAAATGGTCTGTTGCGGTGACAACCCGAGGATAACACTTCCTAACCTAATGAAAACACTGAAGGAATATGAGGAAATGTCAAATCTAAAAATTAACCCGAGCAAAACAGAGATTTTAAATATAAATCTTCCAAAGAGTGAAAAAGAAAATATACAGAGAGAGTTTCCCTTTATATGGAAAGATAGAGAAATAAAGTACTTGGGAGTAAAACTTACTCCCTCACTGAAAAATCTTTATAAAGCTAATTATATCCCAATGTTAAACAAAATCAGAGAGGAATTGAGGAAAATGGGTGGAGGAAATCCTTCCTGGCTGGGTCGTATCAACCTGATAAAAATGGTAATTCTCCCTAAGATACTGTATAAATTCCAGATGATTCCCATTAATCTTCCAGAGGTGTATTTTAGGACAATTAAGCGAATGGTAACTAAATATATATGGAAAAATAAAAAACCTAGGATATCATATGAAGTGCTAAGTAGAAATAAAGAAAAAGGGGGGTTGGGAGAACCGGACTTTAAAAGATACCATAGGGCAGTCATCTTAGCAAGAATTTTTGATTGGACACATAACTAAAAAAGTAAACATTGGGTCACAATTGAAAATACACTTAGTAGAAAGGATTTGGGCAGGAGTGAATGGGAGCCACCACAATTCAGAGAATTAGAGGAGAGCACGAGTATATACACGAGAATTGTAATAAGGGAGTGGGATAAAATGCACAAACAGAGAAAATGGGATTTTAATTCACTATTAATGTCACTAAGAAATTCAGATTTTTTCCCCCCAGGTAAAGAGGAAATTTCAGGTAGATGGATTATGAAGGAAGACGCTCAGCTGAGAGATGTAATGGAGGGGGTAAACTTAAGAACACTGGAGGATTTGAAAAGGGAAGAGGGAAGGATTTTCACTAGGATAGATATATGGAGATATAATCAATTAAAACAATTTGTGGAGAAACTGACGAAGCCCCTTAGAACTAGGAAAGAGTGGAATGAATTTGAGAAATTTTTAGAAGACCGAGGTGATGGGAAACACAGCACTGCTAAAGCATATAAATCTCTCACGGATTTAGATAGTAAGTTTAAATTAAAGTATATAGAAAAATGGGAAAAAGATTTAGGAGTGGAGTGGGAAGAGCACACACAGAGGAAAATATATAGAATGGTACACGAAAATATTAGCATGCGTGAGGTGGAAATGAATTTTAAATGTTTGACAAGGTGGTATGTTACACCGGTGATAGAGCACAAGATGAGGGAGGAGAAGCAACCTTGGTGTTGGCGAGGATGTGGAGGTTTGGGCACGATGTATCACATATGGTGGGAATGTCCAAAAATACAAATATATTGGGAACAAGTTATAAATCAAATCACGATTATCACTGGAATGGAGATAGGATTGGACCCTGAAACCTGTCTTTTCCATAATTTAATATTATCTGGAAATAAATATAAAGAACTGGGTATATTGTGCTACCTAAATGCAGCAAAAAGTCTGATTCCTAAGTTTTGGCGTAAAGTTGAGGCACCGAGGGAAGAGGATTGGATGAATAGAGTGGACCAGATTGCTAGCTTGGAAAAACTTTATTATATACAGGAAGATAGGATGGTGACATATCATATGAAATGGGAGAAATGGGAGGAGTTCAAAGTAAAGGTAAAGGAAGGTACTGAGTAAGTAACCGTAAAGAAAAGGGAAAGAGAGGACAAGAAGAAAGGAAGGGAAAGGGGGAAGGGATAAGGAAAAAGGAGAAAATATAGTAATTAGCCTTTCTTTCTTTCTTTTCCTTTTTCAAACCTCGGTATCCAGAGGATATGAGATACAAGTCGATCAGACAGATGTCAGGGGTATATTGTAGTGGGGTGGGAGGTGGGAGGGTTGAAAGAAAGGAAGTTATGGGGAGAAAATGAAAATGATACGAAATTAGTGTTTTATGAGAATTTGTAATGTTATATTTTCCATTATGGAAATGTGTATTGTTTTACTTGAAAAATATATAAATATTTAAATAAAATAAAAAAAATAAAAAAATAAAAAAAATAAAATGGTCTGTTGCAAATTGGAAAACTGTTTGTGGTCAGACAAATCAAAATTTTTGGCAACATTCTTTTTGGCAACGGTGCGTTCCACATCCTCCAGACTGAAGAGGAGAGGGACCTTCTGGCTTATCTGTGTCAGTTCAAAAGCCTGCATCTCTGATGGTATGGGCGTGCATTAGTGCATAGTTAATGGGCAACTTGCACATCTTGAAAGGCACCATCAATGCTGTAAGATATATCCAGGTTTTGGAGCAGCATATGCTCCCATCCAGTAAACACCTTTTTCAGGGAAGGCCTTGCATATTTCAGCAGGAAAATACTAAACTGCATTCTGCTTCTAAGTAAACAGCATGGCCTTGTGGCAGCAGAGTCCAGGTGCTTAACTGGCCTGCCTGCAGTCCAGACCTTTCACCAATTGCAAATATTTGGCACATCTTGAACAAAAAATACAACAAAGGAGACCCAGGAGTTAGAATCATATATCAGACAAGAATGGGACAACATTTCTCTCCCAAAACTCAAGCAACTGGTCTCCTTGGTTCCCAGATGTTTACAGAATGTTGTTAAAGGAAGAGGGGATGCCACACTGTGGTAAACATGGCCTGTCCCAACCTTTTGAGATGTGTTGCTGCCATCAATTTCAATATTATCTTATTTTTTCTTAAAATGGTACATTTTCTCATTTTAAACATTTGATATGTTTTCTGTTTCCTATTTTGAATAAAATATGGGTTTATGAGATTTGAAAATTATTGCAATCAGTTTTTATCTAGATAATAAACAGCGTCTCAATTCAGGTTGTATTACAATGGGCTTTTATTCTTGTGTGTTTTTAAATACTTTAAGTGCATCTCTCAGCAAAACCTTTTTTTTAAGTTTTGGATACAGTAAGAAGGGTAAGACCTTCTGTAATTTTTTTTATTCCTGTCTGTTTTCCCATTCACCCTTTTATTTGTACATTGTCACTACAAAAAAAAAAAAGAAAGTGAGGGTAAGATCCCAAATTTAAGAGCCACCCCCAGAGCGAGAGGTGACATGAATTTTAATTGAAATCAACTTGAAACATGTATATAAATCATGTATAAATGCCTCTCCCAACCACTGTCTGTTTTTCAGCTTTCTGTAAAGTGCAAGGTAAGGCTAATGAGGCTAGCCACTGTTAGACACAAGAATATGGGCATGTCCAGGAGAAGTAAATAGCTTGTTGCACAAAACTGCCCTAAATTTGTCTTCTCCTTTGACTTTGATGCATTTATCTAGAGTAGCAAAATTTCTCCAAAATGTGCCAATTTTCTTAGATTTTGGATTTCCGGGATATGCAGATGTTTAATTCTACCCATCATCAATTTTTTTATATTAAACAAAATTGATTTTGGGATTTCTGGGATATGCAGATGTTTAATTCTCCCCATCACCAATCTTTTATATTAAACACAATTTTATTTTACTGTGATAGTAAAGCAAGCCTGCCTCCATACGCCTCAGAAACCTAGGTGCCTAAAGTATGTAAATACATTTTAAAATGTTACCAGGAGGCATGCCTACACTTCATCCTATAATCTAAGACAGGGTTGCTTCCCTTTGGCTTGTAGAGTGCCTCTCAATAGGTTGCTGAGGCTTTCAATTGTGGGAGGCACTGGAGAAGTGACTCAGTGATCTGGGGCCTCTTGGGGTGTAGTACATCAATAGTGTGAAAAGTTGAAAGCACCAATGATTGCCAAATAGAATTATACAATTGCAAGAGACAAATATAAGAGACTCAGCTGCCACGCACAGTAGTATGGATAAGAGGCTTCTCTGCTGATGTTATACAAATGTTCCAGGAAAGGGTTAACAGATGAAGCATCAGCTAAAGGTTCAGTGAATCGTGCGTTCAGCAATATAGAGAGCGCTAGTGTCACAGGCCAGCAAGTTCCAAGAAGGGGGTGGGGGCTGATACTTGCTTGGTGAACACTTTCAAACTTTTGGACCTTTTGAGCTACTTTGTGTTGTTAAGTTGTGACTAGAAGAACCTAGAGCTGTGTGGAAAACCAACACCAGGAGACTGTTGTGTGCAGGCAGTAGTGGACTGACATTTGAAGCATCCATCTCTACACAAGTAAGAGGACAGGGAATTGGTGCACAGGGATCAGCACCACGGCTAGTGACTACCAAGTGAAGACATCATAGGTGCTGCAATATCTTTGGTCCTCATGCTGGATAACAGGAGTAGGATGGAGGCCATCCAGATGCAGAAGGTAAGGGGTCTACCTGTCTATGTCTAAATACACTTCTTCTCTACATGAAAGATCTGCTTCCAAAATATGAAAGTCTGACAGTGCACTTCTAAAATGAAAGCATGTAAGTTATTAGCATGAAGATACAGTAACGTTTTGACCTTATTTATAATTGGGATTTCAATTATTATTAATATGAAGAAATTGACATTTTTTTCTTATCAGACAAGTTAGTGCATTGTGCAAATTGCAGCAAACCATAGTACACCAGTAAATCTTTGAATTATATTTCGTACAGCACTCATAATTTTTGGCCTTTGCTTTGATTTGAAGAGCAGTATAAGGCAATGCAGAATGGGGGTTTTACCTTTTTTACTCATTCTGCCATTGCTGAGCAGTTTGCAGCTTTAAATTCGGATGATGTACAGTTGTGTTCAAAATAATAGCAGTCAGACATCACTAACCTGATCAATCACTGTTTTTGGTAGAAATGATATTTCTACATGGAAAATAATTTACTAGCAGGTGTAGTAGAGTAATAGAAATCCAACAGACCCAACAGTCATGACATGTATGCTGCTGATTCTGTGTAATTGAATCACTAATTGAAAGGGGCATGTTTAAAATAATAGCAGTATGGAGTTCTATTAGTGAGGTCATTCATTCTAAGGTGGCAATTATTGCCCTTATTCAAGGAAGGAAGGCAGCAAATGTTGTACATGCTGGTTACAGTGCATTTCTCTCTGAAATTCTGAGGAAAATGGGTCGTTCCAGACATTTTTCAGAAGAACAGCGTACCTTGATTAAAATGTTGATTGGAGAGGGGAAAACATATAAAGAAGTGCAGAAAATGAGAGGCTGCTCAGCTAAAATGATTGCAAATGCTTTAAAATGGCAACCAAAACCTGAAAGACGTGGAAGAAAGCGAAAAACTACCATTCGAATGGATAGAAGAATAGCCAAAATGGCAAGGACTCAGCCAACAATCAGCTCCAGGAAGATCAAAGAAGGTGTAAAGTTACCTGTGAGTACTGTTACAATTAGAAGACGCCTATGTGAAGCCAAACTATCTGCAAGAAGCCCCCACAAAGTCCCACTGTTGAAAAAAAGACATGTGCTGAAGAGGTTATAATTTGCCAAAGAGCACATTGACTCGCCTAAAGAGAAATGGCGCAACATTTTGTGGACTGATGAAAGTAAGATTGTTCTTTTTGGGTCTAGTGGCCGGAGACAGTTTGTCAGATGACCCCCAAACACTGAATTCAAGCCACAGTACACTGTGAAGACAGTGAAGCATGGTTGCGCAAGCATCATGATATGGGGATGTTTCTCATACCGCGGTGTTGGGCCTATTTATCACATACCAGGGATCATGGATCAGTTTGAATACATCAGAATACTTGAAGAGGTCATGCTGCCTTATGCTGAAGAGGAAATGCCCTTGAAATGGGTGTTCCAACAAGACAATGACCCCAAACACACCAGTAAACGTGCAACATCTTGGTTCCAGACCAACAAGATTGACGTTATGGAGTGGCCAGCCCAATCCCCGGATCTTAATTCAATAGAAAACTTGTGGGGTGACATCACAAATACAGTTTCTGAGGCAAAACCAAGAAATAGAGAAGAACTGTGGAATGTAGTCCAATCATCCTGGGCTGGAATACCTGTTCACAGGTGCCAGAAGTTGGTTGACTCCATGCAACACAGATGTACAGCAGTTCTCAGAAACAGTGCTTATACAACGAAATATTCATTAAGTGATTCAAAGGAAAGCAAAATCTTCAAACATTTTTCAGTTTATATAGTGAATGTTTGAGTTTGTAAAGAAGAAAACAAACACTGCTATTTTTTTGAACAGTCTAATATTCACTTTTCTTCAATTTTTTTAGAGGAGCAACACAAATTTGATATATTTTTCTTCATGTTTTGATTTGGAATAGAATGTGTAGTGTTCCCAATGCATTTGTGTGTATGGAAATAAAAGCTATCAGAAGGATTTTGAGCTTTATTCACTTTTTTCAACACACTGCTATTATTTTGAATACAACTGTACATAATTTTTCAGCATTTCTGTACTCATGCTAAATATTATTAGTTTTATTGCAGGTGCAGGGATAAAACTTCTGCTTGGCAGAAGCACAGTACTTCAACTAGTAAGTCTGTTGCTTTTTTTTTTGGTACCAGTTTTTTTTTTCTGGTTCTTCACTCACTTGAATTAGACTTGAGTCAATTAGACTTGTAGACAATTAAGCATGATAAAGCAAGCCTCTATATATAGTGTAACTCTAAATCATTTTTTCATGCAGTTGATTTTCAATGATTTGAATGAAAATCCTTCTTAGACGATTCCTGGCCATCCAATGGCTTGTTAAGATTTACTATAAACTTGGATTTGGTGACTTCCCATAACCAATAACCAAACTGTGCATCTTCAAAAACACTGAGTAGTTGCCGTCCACCCTATAGCAGATTTATTGTTACAGGGCGGACGTTCTGTGCAAATTCAGACACAGCAGAAGCCGATCAACCAATGGATGAGCGCCGGCACCTGTTGATTGTCGAGGAGGCTCACAGAACACAGCTCTTCCTATGTAAACAAGGCAGAGCTGTGTCATGTCAATGGTGATCTGCTGATTTTATTCAGGGAATAAAATCTAGCAGATTGCTTAGAAACAACAGCACACACAATACACAAATACACTGGCTAAGCATATAATTAACCATTTGATCGCCTTAGATGTTTAACCCCTTCCCTGCCAGTGTCATTAATACAGTGACCTTGTATAGTTTTAGCACTAATCACTGTATTAGTGTCACTGCTTCCCACAAAGTGTCAGATTGTCTGCCACAATATTGCAGTTCCTCTATAAGTTGCTGATCATCACCATTACTAGTACTAGATGCTATAACTTTTGCACAAACCAATCAATATACACTTATTGGGATTTGTTTTACCAAAAATATGTAGCAGAATACATTTTGGCCTAAATTTATGATGGAATTTGATTGTTTAAAATGATTTATTGGATATGTTTTATAGCAGAAAGTAAAAAATATAGTTTTTTTTAAATGTTGGTGTTTTTTCATTTGTAGCGCAAAAAAAAAAAATCCACAGGTGATCAAATACCACTGAATGAAAGCTCTATTTATGGAAAAAAAAATGATATAAATTTAATTTATGTACAGTGTTACTTTAACTGACAATTGCACGGACATGTAACGCAGCATGGTATCTAAAAAAATGGCCTGGTCAGTAAGGGGGGTATATCTTCCGGAGGTCAAGTGGTTTAACAAGACTGGGGGAAAAGTGCTTGTGCTGCAAGCAAGAATCCTGCTTTTATTTTTCTAATGCTGGTTAAGCTAACATCTTATTGGCTAATATAAGCAGCATTTATATAATGCATGTATTTATATTCCTTTGAATTTTCTAAATTATTATGTCCTATCAACAGAACCTCCCACAAATGATCCTTTCACCTTTAATAATTACCTTCAGGGTCCTTTCACATGGGATGGACCCGTTTAGCGGATCTGCTTGTTCAGCAGGGGATCTCTCCACTGATCCCTGCTGAGCAAGCAGATGACAGTTGAAGCAGCGGAGCAGACACAGAGCTGCTCGCTATCTTCAATGGGCGATCGGATGAAAACGGACCATCTGTCCGGTTTCATCTAACCTGATCCGACGTACGGAAGGGGAATTGGATCCCCATTCGTCCCTTTTTGGCGGATCGGATGTCGGTGGGTGTAAACAGACACATGTCCGTTTACACCCGCCACTTCATAGAGGAGAATGGAGGTTCCGATCGGGTCTGCCTGAAAAACGGGCAGGCGGACCCGATCGGAACGTCCGTGTGAAAGAGCCCTTAAACAAACACAGGTACAGCTGATGGTTTCAGACTGAAAACAATCTTATGTGCTACTGAACATAACATGTTGTGATTACAAGTCTTACTTTTAAAGCAGAGCTCCACCCAAAAGGGGAAGTACCGCTTTAAAGACTGGTCCCTCACTCCCCATTAAGGATTGGCACTTTTGGGGAGTGGGTACCCGAAATTTCACAGGTACCCGCTCCCACTTCTGCTGTGATCGCCTAGGTGATCGTAAGCAGAAGTTGTCCTCCTACCCTCCCTTCCCGTAGTCTTCTGGGACACGTGACAGGTCCCAAAAGACTACGGGGCCATTCAGGAAGTGCAGTACTACTCACGCATGCGCAGTTGGCACCTGGCTATGAAGCTTCAAGCTGTCACAGCCGGGTGCCCACACTGAAGATGCCGGCACCTGGAACACAGGACTGCAGGGAGGACACTGCAGGATTGGGGGACAGGTGAGTGGCTGTTTTTGTAAAAGTCAGCAGCTACGGTTTTTGCTTTTTTTACAGTGTGAGTGGAACTCCGCTTTAAGATTAACCCTTAATGTAATTAGTGTTTTTGTTGGTGTGGATCAGCCACTGATTCATACTGTAAACCCATTTTTCATCTATCTATCTATCTATCTATCTATCTATCTATCTATCTATCTATTAATTATATTTGATCTACATATAGTTGCATATTGTCAACTGGCACAGTGTTTAGGACGTCAGCGTATCAGGTGACTGCTGAGACAATTATTACCTCCCACTATCCACCTTATGTCTACCATGTTAGTATGTAAAATAGGTTCTAGCTGCCATAAAAAAGTGTTTTGCTTTTTAGTTTAGTCCTAATAAACATTTTGCATGTATTATTATTGCTATTATTTGGTTAAAGTGTTATGAAGAAACCCTGTTAAGGATTAGTTCAGATGTGTTAGACCTCATTCACATGGATGGACCACTTTTTTCTGTGTCCTTAGCTAGCAGGTGCTGCTTGCAGACAGTCCATTCAAGTCTATTTGAATGCAGCGGCTGCATGGACAGACCCCAAACACAGACAGTGTGCGTTTATGACTGCTCATATGCACCTGCATGCCTGTCACATTAGGACGAGCAGATGTGCCCATGCAACCATTGCATCCTAAAAGATGTGAATGGGCTGTCTGCATGCAGCACCTGCTTTCTAGGGATGCCGGAAAATACAGACATTCATGGTACACAGGCCTGAGTGCTCAGGCGGGCAAGGCCTTAATATTGAAGCTTCCCTGCCTCGTCCTACCTCATGCATATTCCTACTGGCCAGTAAAGCTGCCTATAATAGCGATGAGCCAATAGAATCGACTTGTTTAATCATTAGGAATTGGCTAATCTATTCAGTTGTATCCAATCAGGCAGGCTCTTGTGTTACATAGTTGTTGGTAGATCTTCGTCCTCATGCACACTATAGAGGTATTTACAGCTGCTGTTTTTGGCTTTTGCTCTTTTTTTCTACAGCCAGTAAACTCCCCAGAATGTTATCCTATGTATCCATGCACACATAGACTGTAATCAACGTTTTTTGGCAGGGACGTTTTTGTGGCTTGAAAAAACCCCAGAATTAGCCCCTGTGCACACTTGACGTTTTTACAGCTGCTGTCTTTGGCGGTTTTTTCTACAGCCAGTAAACTCCCCAGCATGTTATCCTATGTGTCCATGCACACATAGGCTGTAATCAGCGTCTTTTGGAAGGGGCTTTTTTTGGCTGAAAAAAACCCCATAATTAGTGGGTTTCTAGAGGAGTTTTTTAGCTGTAAAATCACTCTAACACTGCAAAACACGGTAAAATGTGGCAAAACGCTGAAAAACGCTGCAAAACACGCCAAACGTAAAAAGTAATAGAGGGGAAATTTTTCAATGGGGAAACTTGTTCTGGTGACTTGGGGTCCCCAAGGAATTCCATTAATTTGCAGAGATTTTCTAACTTCTGGTTTTGGCTATGGGACAGGAAGTGAAGGTAAATCTCCCGAATGGGACACAGATGGCAAAATATAAACCCTCCCTTAGGCCCCTTTTGCACTGACAATCCAATTGGGTCTGCCTATCACTTTCTCAGGTGGATCTGATCGGACCATCCATAGCTCTCTATGAAGAGATGGATGTCAGCGGACACACCCACCGGCATTCGTTCCGATCCTGTACGCTAAAAACAGACAGATGGGAATTTGTTCCCCACACATCTGGCGGATGGGATCAGATGACAGTCGGGTAGAAATGGACAGGCAGACTCTGTTTGCTCTACAACAGCACAGTGGACACAAACCTGTCATTCAATTGTTCAGCGGGGATCAGTGGAGAGATTCCCCAATGTGCATCTGAAAGGAGCCTTACTCTATCCAAAATGAAAAAAAAAATTTTTTCCTATAGTTCTACTTTAATAAATTACATTAATTTACATTATACAAGTGTACCTCGGTTTACGAATTTAATGCGTTCTCTGGGACGTTTTGTATTGTGAAAAATTTGTAAACCGAAATGTGGTTTCCCATAGGAATGCATTAAAAACCAATTAATCTGTTTCAGAGGTCAGATAAAAATGAAAAAAAGTCGCTGTCACTATAGGTCAGTGCCAGTTTTTAAATGTAATTACCGTCTTTTTTTTTCTTCACTATAGCTCAGAGAATCAGTTGTCACTTTCCTCCAGCTAAAAGAAAGAAACTTTTCTTTTAGTTTATTTCCCCGAGTTAAAACAAACAATGTTTCCTTTTAGTTTGTTTGCCCTGAGTTAAAAGAAACAATGTTTCCTTTTAGTTTGTTTCCCAGAATAAAAGAAAGTTTCCTTTAGCTCGGGAAAAGTGACAGCTAATTCTGTGACCTATAGTGAAGAAAAAAAAAAGCTGGCAATTGCATTAAAAAACCGGCACCGACATACACTTCAAATTGCGATAAAAAATCGTAACAAATTAAGAAACCGTGGCATTATTTTCAATGGATTTTCATTTGTAAACCTAAAATTACATTAACCGAGGTGTTCATAAACCGAGGTACACCTGTACTTGTGCCTGATGTTCTCTGTGCAAGTATACACATTTCTGGTCACGCTTGTTTCACAGGATACTAGCACTCAGTATCCTTGACATATATGGGGCAGGTAGGCATCAAAGCCAACTCTTTTGTTGTCACATATATGAGTTAAGCAGGTGGCAAGAGGTTAAAGTGACTTCCAGAAGCATGTGATTCCTGGTACCTCATTGTTTGCTTTGGTTCCACAGGACAGTGGCTTTATTTGGTTAAACTGTTATGGGGCTGCGGCTCTCTAGCTGCTGTGGAACTACATTTCCCATGAGGCATTGCAACATTACAAAACTGACAGTTACAGCTATGACTTGCAGAGGCATGATGGAACTTGTAGTCCTGCAACAGCTGGAGAGCCACAGGTTGCCTACCCATGCACTAGGCAACAGACTAGGGCGCACTGCCACCTAGGGGTGCCTGGGCACAGCACAGGCTGGAGCTCTTTCACTCTGTGGGATGATCTTCCAGCTGAGAGGGGTGGCAGAGGGGAGGAGGAAAGGACAGAGGGAGTAGTGATGTAGCGGCCAGCAGGTGGAACCAGAATGCAGGGGGAAAAAAACATACATCTGACTTTTCTGGCCGTTAGGATGCTAAAAAACCTTTGACTGGTGTTGCTCAATATCCAAGGTGTTAGTGGCACCTCAGATTAAAAATTATACCACTTCTTTTACAAAGTTTTCTTTTTTTTTTCTTTTTTTTGCAACAAAGTCAATTTAAGAATTAAACAAGATAAAAACCCTGATTTATATAGCATTTTACAGCACACACTGTAAAATATATAAAATAGGTCTAACACTCCAAAATATAAGTGGGTCTAAGTTCAACATGTGTGCAATTGTCCTGCCTGACCTCTGATCTCAGTATGTACATGCACTGTCAGGTAAACACCACTCTACTGCCATAACATGCTGATTAATAGGATGGCCCTACAACCAGGGGGACTAATAGGGGAGATAACAGGCAAAAGAGCCATCTGCTGCTGGGATCCATCAAGATATATGCACAAGCACTCACCCATTCATAAACATCTAAATATGGGAATAGTAGACGGAGGGAGAGGGATGATACATGTGCTTGGACATTGTGCCGCATTTCATATCTGTAAAAATTCCCTGCTTGTCGACTCACTGCTCTGAAATTGTATTTCTCCCCTTTCCATTTTATTCTACACTTGCAGGATTTTCACATTAACATGTATCTAAAGACATTTTTGTTCTAGTTCTGTACAGAGTAAAGAAGAGTCAGAACCTCTGATTGTGAGTCGTCACCAGAACAAACAGAGAGAAAACTTTCCAATGGAGACAGTTGTATGCAGGGCCAGTGCTTCCACTAGGCAAACTAGGCAGCAGACTATGGCGCACTGCCACCTAGGGGTGCCTGGGCACAGCACAGGCCAGAACTCTTTCACTCTGTGGGATTATCTTCCAGCTGAAGGGAGGGGTGGCAGAGGGGAGGAGGAAAGGACAGAGGGAGATGCCAAGTGTCTGGGGCCAGTGTAGCAGCTGAGCTGCCATTCCTTCCAGTGTTCCTCTCAGACTCCGTCTCTTACTGCAAGCCGTCTGGCAGCTGCTGATCACTGTGGAGTTCAAGCCTTTGTCTTCCCATTCATCAGCGGAGACAGAGCTGCGCCTGCGGAGGAAGGTAATGTCTGACTCTGATGTCTCGTGTCTGTGTGAGTGTGATCCAGCCAGCCATCCATCACATGTGCAATGTGTCAGTGAATGATGACATCATCGCAAATTCACAGCCTGCTCTTCTAGTGCCTGCTGATCTGTGTCATTGTTGGTGGTGGTTTGTTGTGTCAGAACTGTCACTGTGTGGGATCGCTCAGTTAAGGTGTCCTGTCTGCATGTGTGGGCTGGGCTGGGCTGCCTGCTGTCACAGCGTTTTATCTCGCCCCATTGCCTGGGGAATATCAATCTGTCAGAGTGTGGATCCATCATCCTCCACTCACTGCAACTATCACACTGATTTTGTTTTTAATATTGGTGCTGCTGGCATCTTATGGCACTTATTCTTAAAAATTAAAAGTTTAAAATTAAATTTAGCAGTTTCATGCTGTGTTGATTTAATATTTTCTACTGTTTATTTATTTTTTTTTTTTTTGGGGGGGGGGGGGGGCAAGTAGCTGTTCCTGCTTAGGTTGCAAAATAGTCTAGCAACAGCCCTAGTTGTATGGGTGACATTTGCCTAAGAGGGGATTTTAGAGTACAAAACAGGAATTGAAGCTAAATCTCCCCAATGGGACCCAGATGGCAAAAAGAAACTCACAGGGGTTTAAGCATTCTCTAATTTATTAACAAAAAAAAAAAGAATACAAATTTTAGCTTTAGATATAACCTGCAAAATTATTTTGTTTACATTTTAAGAGAAGAGTTAAAATTTGTCATTTTATTTCTGTCTGACACCATATTGGGAAGATATTTCCTCGTTTCTTGCCTGAGTGACACCTATATGAGCAATTATGTGTACAGTTAGCACCAGAACAAGAAGGCACTACCACCAAAAAGCATTCTGAGAAATTCTAAACCTTCCCCACCATGCCATAAATATGTTTTTGACCTGACAGAGAGGGAGGAGAAACCCCTCCAACAAGAACACAGATAGCAATAAAAGAGGCTGTAACCCTTCTCTGTTTTATGCAAAATGAAATAAAAAGGCCTGCTGTGGCAGTATCAGGATGTAAACAAATTCACAGCTGCTATAGCAGTCGCAGGTTATTCATCCAGCTTCCAGCTGTAAGATGTAAGTAAATCAGGAGGCTGCTAGATCACTTCTACATATGACAGATGGTCTGCCCCATCCCAGTGACCTGAACTCACCTGTGCCCTTCAAGAGCCAGAACATCCATATTTTGTGCAAGTAAACATAGACTCCTACAGCCATAGGCTTCCCACTGTTCCCCAAATAAGGTTGGTCCTAAAAAAAAGAAAAAAAAAAGAAAAAGGAAAACTGAAAGGAAAGATAAAGGTAAATATCAAGCGTAGGCGAGCGCTGGAATTATAAAGCAGCTAGCACCAAGGTATAGGTAACAACTCCTTATGGATAAACATATAGATAGTGCAGCGCTAAAATAAGTGAATGATATTATAGTAAAAAAAAAGTGCAAAGTCAATCTGACATATAAAAATTTTTTTAAAAATTGATCAACAGTCAAGTGCAGCATATAAAAATCAAATATAAATAATGTTCAATAAGTGTGAAACAGTAAAGTGCAGCATAAAAGTGAGAATATATAAAGTCCATAAAATATCAGTGGAGTAAGAGCTATAAATTGTCCGTAAGGATATAAGTACGGCAATCACGGTGAAATATTGTGAAGTGATCCAATAGGTAATCCACCACCTCTGTCAGATGTACACTCACCAGGCATCTACTGGTAAACTGCATGTAAGCACATCTCATCTGGGTACAGGTAACAGCAATGAAGCTTCTGAAAGGGATGCTCTGCCAAGGGCAAAAAACGCAGGTGGACCCTCTCAGCAAGTGCGGCTCCACCCGACGCGTTTCGTGCGTCTTCAGGGGTACGCTCACATTGAAAGATAAAGGTGCTGCCACATGGAAGTACTATGTGCCAAGCATGAGAGATAAGCCTACTCCTTTACTCCTCCTTCTATTATTATTCAGGATTTATGTAGCGCCAACAGTTTGCTCGGCGCTTTACAAAACAAAGGGAGACAATACAGCAACAATACAGTTCAATACAAGAGGGTGAGGAGGGCCCTGCTCCTTGGAGCTTACAATCTAAGATTATGTGATTATGGCAAGAGGAGAGGCTCAGGGGAGCCAGTGGTGCATCATCTAGGGTGCCTGCAACATTTTGGCCCTTTTTGACAAGGTAACTAAAATGGTGAGCTGCGATGAGAATTAGTGACACAATCCCTCTCGCGTTGTTGAGAGGAGGCCTAATGTATGGTATTACTCACAAAAGAAAACCATTCCCCCCAACTCTTCCCTTTATTGGCACAAAGTTCCTGGCCTAAGTGGTCCCACATTTACAAATTTCCACCCATCATAGCCTTACTTTAATTTTCATTATTTACATAGTTCTTTTTTTTCTATTTTATTTCTATTTTTTCCTTGTAAGGTCATCCCTGCTTAGGTCAAGCAAACATAAAAAGGGACAGCAATTTAAATATTTCAAAAACCCACAACTTAAAATTGTGTTCTGTTTGGAACCTGAAGAGGCGTGTAACTCCTTTAGTCTGTTCCATTGCAGAACACGCTGGGGTAAGCAAAGAGGACAGTACCCCTAAATTATACATGATAAAAATTGGTGAACACAGCCCCCTTACTCCAGTTCATACTGGCTCCATTTCTACATGAAACCACAATTTTTTAAGTATTTTCACTTTTGTCAAAAATATTTCCAAATTAACTTTTTTACATTTTTATTATTTTATTCATTTTTTTCCTTGTTGGTCCGTCGCTGCTCTGGGTAAGCAAGCGCTGGCAGGGACAGCAAGGCTATAAATGAAAAATGGGCTACTGGGTGCTGAGGATATTCTAGTAGCCTGAGGTGGCCTAATATGGCCTCAAGGTAATGACCTGTCCTGATGCAAGTGTCATGTCAGAGATGGCCTTCAGTACAGTGGGAGGATTTGTGACTGAGAAGTTTTTTTTTAATAAAGTGAATAAATCAGATCTGAATTACAGAGCACTATCATTCACCCATTACAGATGTTAATGATAATAACAACCCATTTATCTTATAGCTAGTTAATAAAAGACCAAACAATTTGCGCTCTTTGTTGCTGCAGCTGATGCAAACATTTCTATCTCCGGGCAACTCTCTTCCTTCTTTTTCTTCCCTTTCTTTGCCAAAAAATTACACTCTGTTCTGTCCTCGCTACACGTTTCCCAGTGTGTAACTCGATATGCAACTAAACCCTCCTATTCTGCAATAAGCCAGACTGAATATAATCTTGAAGCTTTTTTAACAAAACAGGGTAGGTGAAACTATTGGGAAAACAGATTACAAATATGTACAATGTGTGAAACGTGCAAACACAATGAGATAATTAGGCTGTGGATGGCAATAAGTCCATGTTCACCAGCGATGCTGCCTGTAGGGGATGTGTTTCAGGGATGATGTTGGTGATCAGTCTGAGCTCCCAGGATGCACCTGTTTCCTTTTCTTAGAATGAAAAATGATGGGAGCTTTTATTAACTAAATAGATTCTGGTTTCTGAAGAACAGTAAATTTATTCTGGGCTCCATCCAGTAGTGTAGATTTTGTGCTGCCCTAGGCAACACAAAAATTTTGCGCTCCCCCCCTCCTCAATGAGAGCGAGAGCGTGTTTATGTATATATGATTCTCTCTGCCTTTCTTTCTGTTCTCTCTCTATTCCCCCCTCTCTCTTCCCTCTCTCTTTCTCCCCCCTCTCTCTATCTCTCCCTCTTTCTCCCCCCTCTCTCTCCCTCTCCCTCTTTCTTCCCCCTCTCTCTCCCTCTTCCTCTTTCTTCCCCCTCTCTCTCCCCCCTCCCTCTTCCCCCCCACCCCTCCCTCTTTCTCCCCCTCTCTCTCTCTCCTTCTCCCCCCCTCTCTCTCTCTTCTTCTCCCCCCTTCTCTTCCTCCCTCTTTCTCCCTCTCTCCACCGCCCCCCTAAAAATTGCCGCCCTACGCAAATGCTTTGTTTTGCCTCGCGGTGGATATGCCCCTGGCTCCATCTAGTGGCCAAATTCAATATAGTAGGGAGAACACATTATTTCCTTGCTAAAGGCAGAACACTCTCCTAAAGCCTAAAAGGGGCGAAGCGCTTTTTTTTTTCAGAGAGAATTCTCTCTGCCTTCTGCCTTGGGCCTCCTCATTAAGTCATGTGCTTGTTTGAAAAATGTGATACCAGAAGTGCCAATTTTCCCAAGACCTGAGGCACAGAGTCTAAGCCATTTAGTTTTTCGCTTTCCACACCCACTTTTTGTCAAAATGTGTTATGCATGCCACATTCTGCCCCTTTTTAGAATGTCCCTCTTTGTCAAGTTCTAAAAGTTGGGAGGTATGCTTGCAGTACAACACAACTTTCAGCTGCTGCTGTGAAGTTTGTACCTTTCTTACAGCTGATGGAGCTGCAGTGGATATAGTGAATTCTGTAAGTGCTGAAAGCCTCCTTTGTGTTCTGCAGCCACACTATTCTTTGGCCCAGTTCACAGGAACTTCAGATTATATGAGACCAGTGTGTACAGAAGGCATTTCCAAAGCTGCCCCAAGCATAAAGAAACTTTGTTGAAGACTTAAAAACTGTTCAGCTGCACTTTGGGGAGTTTATGACCTTATTTTTATTTTATTTATGTATTTCAGGTACTTATATAGTGCCGTCAACTTACGCAGTGCTTTACATATATATTGTACATTCACATCAGTCCCTAACCTTCAAGGGGCGTACAATCTACGGTCCCTTACTCACATGCATACACATGCTAGGGTCAATTTAGACAGGAGCCAATGATCCTCCCAGCATGTCTTTGGAGTGTGGGAGGAAACCGGAGTACCCAAAGGAAACCCACTCAGGCACAGGGAGAACATGCAAACTCCAGGCAGGTGGTGCCATGGTTGGGATTCGAACCAACGACCCTAGTGCTGTCAGGTGGAAGTGCTTTCTTCTTCTGGTGTACGATTATCAATAAACAATATTGGCAAAATAAGAGGCCAGCGATCCTCAAAAGCCCCTACAAACGTCGTACTTAACCAGTTAATGGCACTGCCCTATGTTTTAAATATATAAAAATTGGCCAAGATTAACCACTTCAATACCAGACACTTATACCCTCTTCCTGCCCAGGCCAATTTTCAGCTTTCAGTGCTTTTGCACTGTGAATGACAATTGCACGGTCATGCAACACTGCACCCATATGAAATTTTTATCATTTTTTTCACACAAATAGAGCTTTATGTTGGTGGTATTTAATCACCACTGAATTTATTTTTTGCTAAATAAAACAAAAAAACACCTGAAACTTTTGAAAAAAATGCACTTTTCTTCGTTTCAGTTATACAATTTTGCAAATAAATAACATTTCTTCATAAATTTAGGTCAAAATGTATTCTGCTACCTTGTTCCATCTTTCTATATGATGCTTGGTATGCTTTGCTTCATTGTCCCATACCGGGCCTCTTGCCTCACCAGCAGAAGTTGGCTTCCTATTTGTTTTTGTCGGCCTCTAGAACAATTGCTCAGGCCTGGAAGAGCCCGTTTGTCCCTCTTCAGGGGGTGCGGGACCGTATAACTGCTATGATGCTCAATGAACAGATGTTGAGTATCTGCAACGACTCCCAATGTATATTCTTGAAAATATGGGAGCCGTGGTTGCAATATACCTTTCCCACGCTCCCCCCGGATAGCCTGGGGATGTGATGTTGTTCGGCTTTGGCGTTCTTGGATCCCTGCTCTTGGTTTGGCTATCCTTTTTTCTTTTGTACTTCTCCTTCCTTTCCCCCCTTTTTTCTCTGTTTTCTTTGGTGTGGCAGTGGCTAGGTGCCTATAGTCTGAGTTATTATCAGTGTTATATTTATGTTTTGTTATTTAAGTGCCATTGATGGCCCATGCGTGGGCGTATTTTTTGCCCTGTTGGTGTTAGAGCACTGATTTCTCTCATTTCTAGTTCTTCTATGTGCAATTGATAGCCCCTGCGTGGGTGTGATTTGTTGCTCCTGTGTTAATTGTTATAAATTAATAAAAACCATTGAAATACAAAATGTATTCTGCTACATTTCTTTGGTGAAAGTAATAATAATTGAATTTGTATTTTTTTTTCAAATGTTTCTATTATTTTTTTATTTTTTATAAATTTTTTTCTTTTTTTTTACTATTTTATTTTTCAGCACACTGTGGCCAAAGCAATACAATATTACCATAGTAACATTGAACTACTCTGGGCAAGTGATCAGGATTTTTTTTTTTTTTACACATTGTGATTGCTAATACCAATGTATTTCATTGATATTTGCAATCATTGTTACTGAATGAAACTGATTCATTCAGTCTTTTGTTGTGATTAGCTGTGATTGGGCAAAGCCGATCACATGATACAGATGGGCTGTGATTGGCCTTGTCTGTATCATGTGACTGCCTTGACCAGTCACAGCTAACAACATAATTGTATACAATGGATGGCATAACAGGAAGCCATCCATTGTATACAATTGACATGTGATCTGCTATGATTGGTCACAGCGATCACATGACACTGGCAATGGGCTGGTGTAGTGTTATGTCATCGGCTGTGTCCTGCGGACACAGCCGGTGACAGATCGCACCGCTGCACGGCCCTACCGCCGCGTTTTGACAGGACATAATATGACGCCTAGTCACAACAGCGAGTGTCCTGACCGGCCGTCAATCTGCTATAGGTTGGGCGGGAAGGTGTTAAAAATTGATTTCATGACCATCAGATAAATGAAAATCATCCAACAACTTCTCAAGGGATTTGCCCAATCAAAGTTTTTCTGAAGTTATCAACGATTATTCACACGTTGATTGTGCAAAATTATTCACAAACTTTGGCAGAACACGATTATCTAGCAATCGCTAAAGGCCGCAAACAGTGTGCAGGTTTCCAAACTATGGCTTTCTAGCTGTTGAGGAACTGCAAAAGTCCCATCATGCCTCGGAGTCATGCCTTTGGATGTCAGTCTTGAGTGCCTCATGGGTCATGCAGTTTCTCAACAGTTGGAGGGCCGCAGCTCTAATCTTAATCCTTAATCCTAATCTTAAATAGCATTAAACTTGGGTTCAGTCTGAACCCAGAAGGTAGTTGTCAGTGCCTGGCCAATGAGCTGTGGGTGGGTGATTCCTGGCCCTGCAGCTGCACGTACACAAAGGGACAGGGATGTTCACAACATTATTGACCTAATATGGCCACGTGGTCCTACTGGGTCGAATGTGGAACAGCACCCACACTTATCTTTAATCTTAATGGAAGTGCTGACTGTTAATTTAAACCAGCTGCTAACAGGCTTAAAGTGTAACTAAAGGCAAAACTTTTTTTTAAATTTTGGATAGAGTAAGGGAAGGTTATAACCCCTGCCAGTTTTTCGCAATCTGTGTCCATATAGGATATTTCCCTTTACTTCCCACCCCTTAGCCAAAGTGAGTGAATCCCCGATTCTCATAAGGATCACCAGGACTAGTGTCCCCATTGGAAAACTTCCCCTTTTATTACTGTTCTGGTGTCAACCCAAAATGTGGGTTTCTCTTTTACTTTTACTTTCAATGATAACGGTAAACAGGATAAATGGAGTGGATGAATCTCCCTATGTCCTCATGCAAACTTGAGATTTTTACAGCTGCTGTTTTTGGCTTTTGACATTTTTTTCTACAGCTAGTAAACCCCCCAGCATGTTATCCTATGTGTCCATGGGTTTCTAGAGGAGTTTTTTAGCTGTAAAAATGCTCTAACGCTGAAAACGCAGACAAACGCAGTAAAACTCGGTAAAACATTGCAAACCGCCATTTTCTGACTTCTTTTGACCAAAAAGCTTTTTTTTTCTTAAAAAAAACACTAAAAAATGCAAACGCAGAAAAACACTGGAAAACGCAGCTAACGTAGCTAAACGCGGCAAAACGCTGTTAAACACTAAAGCAAAAACGCTAAAAAAAGCTGAAAAACTCATGTTTTTAACATGACTTTACACAGCTAATGTTACCAGTGTTATCATAAACGCCCCGTGTGCATGAGGGCTAATGTGGCACAGACAGCATTAAATGTTGACAGGTGTTCTAATCGCTCTCCACTCTATCCAAACCTAAAACGTGGAGCTTGTTAAAAGCCTGCTAGCTGTTTGTTTAAAGTGACAGCCTGCACTCCCATTATGATATGTGTTTAGGATCTCCATACTGCCCTCCTCCTGCGATTCAAGGTCCGATTCCTCCGTCACTGCAGCTGCCATTCTCTCCCAGTTTTGGAATCCTCTTTGAGTTTTTTACTTGCCAATGTTATTATTACAAAAAAGATTATGAAGCCAGTATTTTGTCCCAGAAAAAAAGGATAACTATTTGCTTGCCTTTGCAGAGACAGTAGGGTACACTGCAACAAAGAATTCTAGTCATGCCTGCATCCTCTGACAGTTGGCACTGGACAAACACTGGCCACAATAAGATCACTGAATTTGTGCAGGCCAAACCCTTTCGGAAAAACACAGGTGCTATTAGGCAATAACTACATAGCCAACTTATCTCCTAACTTGTCTAACTACCCCCCATTCCCCACACCAACTAAAAAAGGCAAACAGCTAAATACACATACAGTGGGGCAAAAAAGTATTTAGTCAGCCACCAATTGTGCAAGTTCTCCCACTTAAAAAGATGAGAGAGGCCTGTAATTGGCATCATAGGTAGACCTCAACTATGAGAGACAAAATGAGAAAAAAAAAATCCAGACAATCACATTGGTTGATTTGGAAAGAATTTTTTTGCAAATTATGGTGGAAAATAAGTATTTGGTCACCTACAAACAAGCAAGATTTCTGGCTCTCACAGACCTGTACCTTCTTCTTTAAGAGGCTCCTCTGTCCTGCACTCATTACCTGTATCAATGGCACCTGTTTGAACTTGTTATCAGTATAAAAGACACCTGTCCACAACCTCAAACAGTCACACTCCAAACTCCACTATGGTGAAGACCAAAGAGCTGTGGAAGGACACCAGAAACAAAATTGTAGACCTGCACCAGGCTGGGAAGACTGAATCTGCAATAGGCAAGCAGCTTGGTGTGAACAAATCAACTGTGGGAGCAATAATTAGAAAATGGAAGACATACAAGACCACTGATAATCTCCCTCGATCTGGGGCTCCACGCAAGATCTCACTCCGTGGGGTCAAAATGATCACAAGAACGGTGAGCAAAAATCCCAGCACCACATGGGGGACCTAGTGAATGACCTGCAGAGAGCTGGGACCAACATAACAAAGGCTACTATCAGTAACACACTACGCCGCCAGGGACTCAGATCCTGCAGTGCCAGACGTGTCCCCCTGCTTAAGCCAGTACATGTCCGGTCCCGTCTGAAGTTTGCTGGAGAGCATTTGGATGATCCAGAAGAGGATTGGGAGAATGTCATATGGTCAGATGAAACCAAAATAGAACTGTTTGGTAGAAACACAACTCGTGGTGTTTGGAGGAGAGAGAATGTTGAGTTGCATCCAAAGAACACCATACCTACTGTGAAGTATGGGGGTGGCAACATCATGCTTTGGGGCTGTTTCTCCGCAAAGGGACCAGGACGACTGATCCATGTACAGGACAGAATGAATGGGGCCATGTATTGTGAGATTTTGAGTGCAAACCTCCTTCCATCAGCAAGGGCATTGAAGATGAAACGTGGCTGGGTCTTCCAACATGACAATGATCCCAAACATACTGCCCGGGCAACGAAGGAGTGGCTTCGTAAGAAGCATTGCAAGGTCCTGGAGTGGCCTAGCCAGTCTCCAGATCTCAACCCCATAGAAAACCTTTGGAGGGAGTTGAAAGTCCGTGTTGCCCAGCGACAGCCCAAAAACATCACTGCTCTAGAGGAGATCTGCATGGAGGAATGGGCCAATATACCAGCAACAGTGTGTGCCAACCTTGTGAAAACTTACAGGAAACGTTTGACCTCTGTCATTGCCAACAAAGGATATATAACAAAGCATTGAGATGAACTTTTGATATTGACCAAATACTTATTTTCCACCATAATTTGCAAATAAATTCTTTCCAAATCAGCCAATGTGATTGTCTGGATTTTTTTTCTCATTTTGTCTCTCATAGCTGAGGTCTACCTATGATGCCAATTACAGGCTTCTCTCATCTTTTTAAGTGGGAGAACTTGCACAATTGGTGGCTGACTAAATACTTTTTTGCCCCACTGTATATGGGAGCTATATTACCTGCCAAATGATTTGTATTTCTGCTCAGCCTGTTCTTAGATTTACACATTCACACTGCCAGAGCAGAAGACCCTACCTACAGTTGGAAAGCAAGAAAAGTGGTACTTGCTCCGCCTGCCTGGTGAGTCCTGACCAGCTCCACCTTCTAAGTGAGAGCTGAAGGTACATGAGTGCCCCATCTTCCCTGGTCATGTGGTTGCCCAGCCCAAGACACCACAGCCTCTCCATGCTGATCTCAAATATTTTGACTTGAGAGCCTCGACTTGCTGCCTGAACCTAGAGAGCTGAGCTGAATGTACCAGAAGGTGAGGCCATCCTGTTTGCACCCTGCATGCTGTACACTTTTCTGCCTACAGTCTTTGCTAAGTGAGCTCCTCTCTGTATTGTAGGGGTGGGGTAATGGGGGGAGTGAGAGCTCTGTACTGGGGGTAAACTCATGAGCTCCATGCAATATGCACTCCTTATCTCTGCATTATGTGCATAATGCACTCCTGAGCCCTGCACCCTGTGTGTCATACACTCCTGAACCCTGTACTGTGTGTGATATGTACTCCTGAACCATTCACTTTGTGCGGTACACACTTCTGAGCCCTGTACTATATACACTTTGATAACTCCTTTCATACTCCTGACCACTGCATTCTATACACTGGGCTATATAATGTATGACATACTCCTGATACCGAGGCTCTTTATGCTATATTTTACATTACATACCTTTGACCCCATCATGGACTGCACTTTGTGACGTACCAACTGCACCTCCGGATGTAACCATAAACAGGTCCCGAGCCATGATGTGCTAGAAGAGCTCACTCAACAGCAGAAAGCATCAAGCAATAACGGGTTGATATTATAGATGTCTACATATATTTTTATGTTGAAATTAAGTATTTAACAGTCCTACCTGTTTGCAGGTGCAGTCTCTTTTCTCCACTGCAGGTGGTGCTCAACCACAGCAGCACTGCAGAGAGAAGGTCAGGAGGAGCATATTCCTCTATGGTTTCCTGGGTTACTGGGGAAGTGATCTGGTTGGATGCTGCAACCCAATGTGATTCTGGCACCCATCTTGGGTTACCCAGATTCTATTTAGCTCCCGGGCTTGGCATGCTTTTCGCAAGTGGACAGGGTAGGGACAGGTTACCCATTTATCAGGGAAAGTGAATAGCGGTAGGGAAAGGTTCTGGACCTGTAGGGGCAGGACAGGGACACACTATCCTTCCTAGGAATCCTTCCCCATTGACCTCAAGACTGGCTGGGCTTCATTCCACTCTTGGAGAGAGACGCTGTTGGTGCATCAGAACCTGCTCCACTTTACATTTTCACAGAATTGTGAGTGTTCCCAGCTGGGAACCTTCCCACTAGGCAGTTGTATTTTGCAGCCATTCCTTCAATGCAATTTTGTTAATTTCATCCGGACTAAATGTTGTGTTCACTACGCGGACCCATGGTGCACCCAACCACATACTGTTTGCATTTGTGTTGGTCAAAACAAAAAATTCTATTTGTTTCATGCTTCTCTTCTGTATATTGCGTTAGTTGGTGGCCCATGTTGCAAATTAGATGCATTGGATTATTGCCTTTAAAAGTACATTTTTCTATTGTCACTTTTTTACATTCTAACAGTGTATCTGGAAGCATATCCCAAAAAGCAAGTTTAGAACCTGCTGTGCTCCTAGTTCTACCTTCTGTGCTCCTAGTTCTATTCTGGGTGTCCCCATTTTTGGTCTATACAGTTCCACCTTATGTGGGAATGTAGCCATCCTCTGCTGCTTGCTCTCGAGATGGACTACAGTGTTTTGTGACGACACAGCCATGTAATAGCAAAGGCAACCTCCCCACCCACACAGCATTGCCCACAGACTTCTACCAGCAAAAATTAACTACGTGAGTGAGGATTGCCAGCGCAATGAATCATGGGTATTTTTGTTTCAGTAGAGCCATGCACAGGACTGTAGTATATCTGTGCTGCTCTTACTCAAATAGCAGATGTGGAAGTGAAAAGCTTCAATGGGGAGCACACAAAAATAACAAACTTTACAAAAAAAGTTTTTATTTATTTTTAATTTGCAATCAAGGGCTGTGAATTACAACATTGTGCAAGACGGAAAGGATTGTTTAAGCAGGATCAATTAAGTGACACTTTAAATGGACTTTAAGAAAGAGACAAGCAAACCCTAGCTCCAGCAGCTAATGTATTTTATGCAGATTTTAAGAATAAAGGCTGGCTGTTGTAAGTGCCCCTCTGCCATGTTATATAGTTTGTCCTAAACCCTGTATTGGTCATATTTTCTGAACACATTAGCCTATTAAAAGAAGTGGAAAATAAAACTACTGTATGTTGTAGGAGGGACTTCATAGTCCAAGTCCATAGTTCTACTTTAAAACGGAACTAAACTCTCTCAATCAACATTAACTATTTTTAATCCTTATGCTGCTAGCACTAGTAAATAAATAAGAAGATATATTACATTTACTTGCTTTAAATGTTTTTTTTTTCATTTCTTCAGTTGTTTTCTGGTTTTTGGCTTATGCCAAAATGATGTCATACTTCTAATGAATTGTCATGGGCATTTTTTTTTTTCATCTGGAGGAGGGGCTGAGCTTTCTCAGCTAAGCATGCCCTTCTGCCTGCATGCCTGAGCTAAGGGTATATGGATTCCAAGAATTAAATGCTACATGAATCATCTGCCCTTACTCAAGATGGCCACAGCTAGAAATACTAGGGAAGTGTTTCTCAAAGTAATTTTTCAACAAAATAAAGCATGGAGAAATGAATCGATGGGTGAGTTTGCTTTGAATATTAAAAATGAAATAAATAGTGTTTTTAGTCCATGGTGCTCAGATATAGTTTAGGTCTACTTTAAGGTGACCTCTGACCTCCGACTCTTAAACTGCTGAGTCAAAATAACTCAAAATAAAAAAATGTAACGGGGGGGGGGGTAAATATAAATATTTCATAAGTAGGCTTGCACATTTGTAATAAAACAAATATTTAGATCTCCACACTATTCCTCTTTCAAGGTTTCATAGTTCCTATACCAAAGTAGGAAAGGTTCCAGGGTTTCCACAATGCAATAGGGGGCATTCACCTATTCTGATCTAAAGATTTTCAACAGGTTCCTTCATGTTAACAAACTACTCATGTAATCTCCCAGGTCAGTTAATACTTCTCAACTGGGAAACTTTCTGGCTTTTGTGGGTATCATAAATGCCTTCTCGTCTATGGATATCCCTCAAGGTGTTTGCACCTATCATAGCTCTTGTTTGCTCTTAGGACATCCCCACTGTTGGATTTCTGGATGATCTCCCGCTGAAGGAAGAATCGCTCTGTCATTTAATGTCCAAAAGACATTGCAGACCCTACAAAAATTGGGGTATTGCAGACCCTGCAGAGTTTTGAGTAGATCCTACATCATTAGAAATTGAGGCCAAATCTGACTCACCGCTTGAAGTATCAGGGCCTAATCTTAGATACAGCCTTGTCCAGGTCTTCCTTCCCTCAGGCAAACTCTTGTTGTGTTCAGGCCCTACCATCCAGGAGCCACCTAAGCATTCACTTATTCCCAGTTACACTGCAGGCTGTTGCAACTCAACATTCTCCCAATGACCTGGAAGGTTCTCATGATGGATTCCAGCCTATTGGGCTCAGGGGATCAGTGTATTCTGAAGGAGATGGGGGGTTCCCACTATCAGAATACAAAGACACAGTGAGAGAGATCCTCGCATCATCTCTTGTATTGATGCAGGGATCTGTGAGTTTTTACCATTGTGCAATCACCTGAAGGCAACTGACTAACCCATGGTCTATGATTGTACTCCTGTACAGATTTTACAGGTAAGTAAAAAATCCTGTTTTTGTCTTCATCATTTTCTAATGTTGGCACTTACTTGAATGTAGGCTTACTAGAGGCTACCATAGTAGTTGTATTGATGGAGCTTATCCAACGGTTGTATATAACACTGAGTTATAGAAACAGGTAACCTGTACTGCAATGATGAACATATTTCTTTAAGGAAGAGATCGGTGTCGTGCTTGGTTCATCCAGGGATGTGTGTTTTGAAGGCTTCAGGCCTACTATAATCCTATGCTCTGTTTGTGTCTGTTTTCAAGGCAACAAGATAACTTATAGCCATAGCAGACCAGGAACTGCTGGGGGGCCCAGTATTGTTTTGGCTTAGGATGGTTTATCATTTCAACAGTTTGTCTTGTTTTTGCTGTCAAGTCAATCTCAACTCCATGGATAGTTGTCTCTTTATCACTGTTCATTGGGGTACCACAAAGTATGACGGTATTATCAGGGCATTACTTCCAGACAGGAAATTCAAACAGTTTAATCATATTCAAATTACCAAAAACACAAAATATAACTGAAGATGGGGCCTGATTGGGAATGCAATCCAACATTTAAAAGCTGTAGCTTGCAAACAATTAGCGACCTATCAATTTTGATAAAGAAGATGTATATGCTACTGTAGTGTTCGATTATTATGTTACATAGTCAGGCCTGGACATACAAGAGTTGTTTATTTATAATCAATTGGTATTAAGACATTTCCATAGAAAGTGAAAGGACTAGTGTCATCCACAATCCAAGTTAAGAAAACTTTGAGTGAGATAACAAAAACATTAAAATGAAAGAAATTCCACTGTCACACATGTTAGAAGGCCATTGTGTTAAAAGAGAAGTAGCGACAAAGTTCCTTTGACCCTACTTCTCCTGTGGGTCACAGGAGTCACTAAGTTCTCCACTCCTGTGACACGTATTCAGCTGTCAGTGGCCTAAAGCCAGTCCAGACTCTGGAGAGGTCACAAGCCACCGAGAGCCTCAGCCAGTTGTCGGAACAGAGCAGAGAGCCAGTGACTGAGAGTCACTGTCTCTCTGCTCACTGAAGGCCGA
The DNA here is from genome assembly GCF_062004578.1 of Staurois parvus. Lineage (NCBI taxonomy): Eukaryota > Metazoa > Chordata > Amphibia > Anura > Ranidae > Staurois > Staurois parvus. Next base: position 2,326,050 of record NW_028318382.1, read on the forward strand.
GAACTGAGCAATCAGGGGTCTTTAACCGCTCAGCTCTTGGTTTAGGAAGTGCGAGAAATAGATGCCACATCCACTTAGTGGATGATTATGTGTGTTTGTTTTTTTACAATTCCAAATTTCTCTTTTCAAGTTTCTGTGAGCAGGGGCGGACTGACCATTTGGAAACTCGGGCACTGCCCAAGGTCCCGGGGTCAGTAGGGAGCCCCATGAGATGTCCCTGGTACCTTTTTCATAGGCTTTTTTGAGTTTTGGCAAGGACACAGGGGCCCCAAGATCCCCTATTGCCCGGGGGCCCCATGAGTTGTCAGTCCGCCCCTGTCTGTGAGTAATAACAGGCTCTTCCAACAAATATAAAGTTTTGATTATTGCTTTTCTAGAAACCATAAACGGTCCAATCCCCACAAAGTCTCTGCAAGCTTAAACTGAATGCACATCTTGAGCAGGCCACCCTTACTATTGAGATTGTTTGAAAATGGGATGCTAAAGGGACTCTCTAACAGATTTCTTTAAGAACCCCATTATATATTTGTATGCTCTTTAAGAATCAGAATCCGATTTCCAGTTCTTGCCCCCAGGCAAAAATCTTGTGTATCTGTGCTTCTGCACCTATTGACTGATAGTCTTAGTATCACAATAACAAGAGCAAACGTTATAGCCACTCAGACTTGGTAGGGCTAGGGGTAAAAACAAAAAAGTCAGTTTGCCTACTCTGCATCAGCATGCCTAGAACCAATGAATAAATGAGTAGGGTGAACTGTCACTTCATTCTGGTAGAAGTTTAGTTCAAGGTGTACAGAGCCAGGGTGGGTGACCTGTATGCATACAGCAAGTATACAATCCCAACGCACATGTTCCTGCGATAAAAATTGCTGTATGTATACGTGGGTGCTGCAGCGACCGTCGGCCAGAACCGAACATAATCAGCAAGGGAGAATGTCACTAGCACACAGAGGATCACCAATATGGGTACAAAAGTTTTAATGAACGATCACATAGTTACAGCAAGGCAACGTTTCGGAGTCTCACAGGACCCCTTCATCAGACATGTGACCAAACACATGCCTGATGAAGGAGTCCTGCGAGACACCGAAATGTTGCCTTGCTGTAAATATGTGATCATTCATTAAAACTTTTGGACCCATATTGGTGATCCTCAGTGTGCTGGTGACATTCTCCCTTGCTGTATGCATACAGTGCACCATTCCAGGTTTCTAGGCTATTCTATGCGCAGACTGTGCAGGAACACCAAGAATAATAATAACTTTGCTGACAGGCAGGGTGGCAGTGTTTAACCTTTTATTACACATGGTAATGTATAATTGACAGCCATTATATGTGGACAGCTGTGTGCTGCCCTTTATGTCACAGCCTGTGTGCATCTGTGTTTTTGCAAAGCACAGGTAAACCTTTCAATGAATATGGTCTGCAGCATCTGTGGCTATTGATGAAGCAGTCAATGATCACTTGGATTGTTTAAACTAGCAAGTCTGTCTATTGCCTTGGAGCCCAGCCTGCAGCCCTTTGGCATTGCTCTGCAGCTCTTAAGCCCCAGCAGCAAGTGTTTTCTCTGCCTTGAGGCTTACTCAGGCCTGATCAGCATGTAAAATGGAACGGTGTGAGGAGAACATTCCAGGGCTTCCTCTATAGCATTGCATCATGTGACCTGTGAAATAAGTCTGGGAACACCTCCCCTCAGTCTGTGATAAGTACAGCGCTAGTACTACAGTCCCTACAGTGCCTGAGCTGCTGCACAATGCTGCGGTATTGGCACTGCATGGACCAGGACTTCAGGCCAAGTAAGGAAATAATAGGAATTTTGACTTACCTGTAAACACCTTATCTTGGCGTACAGCACAGGACACGAGACTTGTATTCATAGACTGTGGGTTATAGGTAGGCTACCTTCAGGTTACTGAACAAAAACTTGCTATGGCTGTCCCTAGTGCATACTCGTATAACCCTGCACACTCTGTGAAACTCGTTTTTTAGCAAGCAGTAAGGAGTAAGACAGAGAGGGAAAGGGTCTCTCAGATAACAGCTTGAAACTTGCAAAGTTGGCGTCAACTTAAACCTGAACATCCACCTTGGAGAATGTGTGAACAGAGGACCAGGTGGTGGCTTTACAAATCTACAATACAGATGCTTAATGCTAAAAAGCCCAAAAGACACCACCAGCCCTGTTGGAATGAGCTCTTACGGAAAAGGGAGGAACCCTTTCCTTAAGGCCGTAGGCTCTTGATATAAGTTGTGTGATACAGCTGGCAATAGTGGAACAGGAAGCAGGAACTACAAGTAGAATAAAAAGGCACTTAAACAGAGGTCGTGGTTGGTAGGTAGACTGACAGCCCTGATCATACAAGCAGTATAGAGCAATTTTCTTCTCATGTTTTGAAGCAAGACAGAAAGAAGAGAGAATGATGTCCTCATGGAGGTGGAAAGAAAAGACCACCGTAGGTAAAAGGGAGATTTTATTTCAATACCACATTGTCTATGTGCAAAACAAGACATGGCTCTTTGCAAGAATATGCTGCTAATTCGGAAATGTGCCTAACAGACGTAATGGCCACAGGAAGGCAACATTACATGTGAGGTCTTCAATGGGTTTCTAATGTACACAGAGTAATGAAATTTTATCTGAGAGTGTTTTTATCCACTTTTAATAAACACGTAGTAATGCATTAGAGGTGCTTTCTTATCCTTTCCTCGTTTCCACAGAGTCGCTTTTACTTTCTGAAAGCAGCCCTGGTGCTTGGATCATCTACTTCTAAGGAACTATTACAATGGACCTTATATTTTATGACTTGCCAGAGAGACTAATTACCTTCTGTGCACCCATTTATCTATTGAATGTACAGAGAGTACCAGGCTGAGATCAGAATATAACAAAGGAGTTTGAATTAGGGGATTTCTATGATGAAATGTCTTGATTAGGAATTATGAGGCCAGAGGTTTCTGGCAGAAACCTGACTCTTGGGTGTACTCAGGGTTCAACACTGGTAAAGACCAAACAGAAGAAATGATAAAAAGTGATTATTAGAGTATTCCCAGCAGTTCATCCATCTGTCCCCACACCAAGCAACGTAATCCATCTATGTACAATGGTAAATCTTGCAAGAGTTGGATTTTCTTGGTCTGAGTAAAGTAGGCATAACAGAGTAAGAGTTACCTCTATCTTTTAGAACGTGAGTTTCAACAGCCATGTTGTCAATACCAGGGGGCTGGGAAGCAGAATGGAACAGAAGTCCTTGAACCAATAAGTCTGGTCTGTTTGTAGACCAAATGGGAATGTGTAAATAGGCATCCTGCATGTCTACTTGTGCCAGAAATTCCTCAAAATTTGGGTACACAAGATTTTATTTTCAGTGCTGAGTGATGCCCCCATTCGGTTTTCAGACTGTGAATAAATTTGAATAGAAATCTTGAAATCATTCTTTTAAATGAACTAGTACTTCCACTCCTAATGCCAGATGTTTGCTCAAGGTGATCTTTAAATATTCTTGCTTTTGATTTGAAGTTGACAGATTGAGGGTAAGAAGTGATGAAGTTTGTACCCCTTTGACAGATTGGACTTAGAGGTCTAGGACATCTCCAAAAACACCAACAGATACCCCCCACTCCTCAGAGGGAGGAGATCCCCTTCATTGTGAAGAGGGTTTCTGGGCTGACTTGGTGTACTTAGAGGTTTAGGGCTTGTGACAAAAGGAAGTGTTAAGCATTGAAGTTGATGCCTGAAGAGCACGAAAGAACCCCTTTTGCTGGGCAGAAATAGTAGTTGTAGGAGTACGAGTACGAGGATAGGTTCACCTTTTGTAACATGTTACATGTTACACCCATATTCAGGGTGTAATATGTAACATGTTATGAACAGACCGGCCTCTGATCCTCCCCACTCCCTGGTGTGACAGATAGCAGGGAGATATTCTCCTCCCCACTAGCTGTCACAATTTAAAAAAACATGGCCGTGCAGGGCTCCACCCACATGGCCGCATCATTCATTCACGGTTTTCTGTGAATGAATGAACTTCAATTCCCAACAGCCTTTGCGGCTGTTGGCTTGCAGTTATCAATGAACTGCCAATGTGCTGTAGAATGCCATGGTAGTTCATTGATTCTTGAAGTCAGAATATCTGCTTGCCCATACGGGTAAGCAGATACACTGACAGGTCTGCAGGAGACCTGCATGGCACCAGTGAGCTGCTGATCGCTGGTGTAATGCTTTAGAGCAAGGGTATTGAATCAAAACTCACCAAGGTCTGGGCAGCAAAATGTTGCATGCATCAGAGGTCTGAATCTCATGTAGGCTCCTGTGGTGCATTTTTGGGTGCGCCAAACCACGTGGCGCTATGGTGCGATTTTGAAAAAAAAAGGGTCGGGGACTTCTGCAGGTTTCTAGCAGGTAGTGCTGACCTACCCACAATTTGTGCACCAAATGCACATGTACAGATCTGAACCTGTTCTTACATCAATGTTCTCAACCCCCACTGCACATCACAGTCCCCTCCTCATTCAAAGCAAGATCCCTCTTGATGAGTGTCCTCAGCTCCCCCTTTACATCACCCCCCTCCACCCCTTTCACAGTAGTGTTCTCACTACTGTGAAAGGGGTCTTGTAGCACTTCAGCTGGAGGGCCATAGTTTGGAGGCCCCTGCGAGAGGCTCCAGAAACAAAAAATAATAAATGCACATTTTTTTTGCCTTCAAAAAATGTGCATTTATTATTTTTTGTAAAAAGTTGAACTTATCCTTTAAGCCGCTTCTTGAGGGGTAGAAGTGCCATTCTCTCACCAACTTCCTTGTTAATTTATCAAAGGATTCACCAAATAGGTATTTACCATCAAAAGGCATCTGTAGAGGATGCTTTTTACATCTGCGATCTACTGATCACTGGTGCAATGCTTTAGAGGCTTCTGCAACAAAAAATAATAAATGCACATTTTTTTACCTGCAAAAAAATGTGCATTTATTATTTTTTACCTGCAAAAAAATGTGCATTTATTATTTTTTGTATAAAAGATAACTTATCCTTCACCCACTCCTGCCCTACTGGGGAAAAGTTGGAACAACTAGTTGATTGACATTGCATGTGCATTACTCAAAGCTAAACAAGAATCTTAAGCCCCGTGCACACAATGAGAATATCAGACAAACGATCACCCGTTTTTGTTCGCCTGCTAGTCTCACATCGAAAGAGAAAAGGTTACTAAAGGTACGAAAATTCTCCTACGAAAAAAAATAAAAGAATGTAATGTAATTGTATTGTATTTTTAGACGACTACTGTACTAATTAAACGAAAATTATACGATCTGGTATCATATGAGAAAAATGTTCGCGCTTGTCCCTTCGGATATTGCTGCATGAATTGTCATGATGGGCTCTCGAAAGCTGTGTACTAACGATCCGATGATCGGTTCTCATACGAAAAGTTTTGTACGATTTTCTTATAGTGTGTATGGGGCATTACTGTATTTCCCATTTCTGGTAAAGTTCATATGTAACGTCTATGGCTTTCTCAAACTGTGACCTTACGGGGGAGATGTGTTACATAAATTTATATACATGTGTGGGTTGGGCTGTGCTCAGCAGTTCTCAAAGAGAAGGACACATCTGTTATTAACTACAAAAGTTAGTTATTAACTCCTATACCACCAAAGACCAGTATTCCCTAATGAATTTGTAGGGGATATCTAAGAGGGGCAGCAGGTTCATTCACATGTTCATCTCTCCACATTGGTCCTACATTCTTCTTTTGTTATTTACAATGCAGTTTATATTTATAAGGCAATCTTTATAAATTTCATCTAGATTGCATACCTCAGACACTCCAAATATTGCCATTGGGTTGAATTTTTCTCCAAATCTGACACCCAATGACCTTTTCTCTCCTCCCTCCATCTCTTTTGCCCGTTAAGTTACATCATACATTGAATCATTATCAAGCTGAACTGTAAGCTACTCACAACTAGTAGTGACAGGCTGGCATTTTGTAGCAGAAGAGAAAACACAGAATCAACTACTTTGAAGTCGCTGCAAATTGAAGTCGCACGACCCTGGAGTTACACAATATATACTACATGCAGTCACAAAATGGATAGTACATGGACAGGGCTCAACTAATACATTCTGGATAGGCTAATTACTATATTACCAACACTTTGTATGCAGCATACACACAGAGCACTCTTCAGACAAGAAAAGCTACTTTGTATACACAGTGGGAACTGGTGACAAGGTGACAGTGTCACACTCCTGAATGCCCTGGTTGACCTTGCTGCTTGGAAGACATGGAACACAAACTGCATCCTGATGTAAGTTTCCACATAAGATTTGGTAAGAAAATGATGGGGATGGAGGAGGGTAAGGGAACAATATTCTGAGATCTTTGTAATGTAGGATCCTTTTGTTCATTTGATATAAGTCGTATAGCATTGGGTGTAATGAGTGGGATACTCAATATTGTATTGCTGTGTTATTGTATATTACAGTCAGACAATGCCTGTGCCTTTGAAAACTCTTTTGTTATTAATGTTGTTTTGATATGAATACGAAAGTGTAAACCCAAAATCTAGTTTTAGTATGATTTTCATGATGTTGCTCTATACAATTTTTTTTGTTAATCTGTTGCAGCATTCTTTGACTCAAGATCCTTCCAGTGACAGGACTTCCTCTTGCAGACTGCTAAGCTACCGTTTTCGCAATTCGCAGCAGCGTTGTCACCCTGCCACATGCACTGCTTTGGTTGGCTCTTGGACTGTCTATCAGATAGACAGCTTAATGGTCAACTGACAGAGCTAGCACAGCAGACTGACAAGACTGCTGCTAATTACGAGGCAGTAGCTTAGTGTTGTCAGGCTGCATCTGGGAGTGCTGCTACTGCTAGGATTCCTAGGTAAGAAACTTGGCAACAGATTAAAAAAAACAGCTGTTTAAATCACTGTATAGAGTGAGAGATGATGCCAAACATACTGAAAAATATATTTTTTCGTTCACATTCAAAAAATACATAAGCAGAGTTTACATGGGGGAAAATGCATTTCAAAGATTTGAGCAGATCCAAAGATATAAGCTAAAGCTACAGAATATATTTGCAAATTGCAGATTTCGAACCCCTGGTTCACATATATGTGGCCGAGCGGGCCGCATTTTGCGTGGGGACATTTGAATGGACTCCCGTGCCCCGGGACATGCACAGAAGAAGTCCCTGCACTTGTTCTGAAAACGCAGCCCGCATGGGAACCTTAGTTACCAGTACTGTTGCGTTTTCCCGGATCCGCATTCTTCTGTGCGGGTGGATCCGCAGACACATCACCTGCACATATGTGAACCTAGCCTTATAAAGACCCTACTGTAGGAGCTGTTTTCATCTTTACACATTCCACCGAGAGTCTTATATTCTGTTATTTCCAGTGTTTTCTCTTTTGAATCCAGAGTTTTTCTACTGTACTAATTCCTCTTTAAAGTACATAAGTAGTAGTTTACTTCTCTCACACAGTATGGCTTATGTGCAGTCTGAAATTGCTAGAATCATTTTTGACCTTCAGAAATTTGGTAGATTTAGACTCCATTCAGACTTGTATGACTCCAAAATTCCACAACTTTGGAGTGCAACTTTGATGCAACTTTGACGCAACCTTGGATGGTTGAACGTGGATACGACTTTGGCTTTCACGAATGATAATGGACAACTGTTGCAAAACTGTTGTATGCATAACTTTCGGGTGCAACTTTCATACGACTTTTGAGGATATTCATTGCAGTCTATGGCACTCAAGTTGCATGAAAGTCATACCAAAGTAGTGTATGAACTACTTTTAAGTCGCTGCAACTTGAAGTTGGAATAGTACCCATTGGGAAACATGGGTGGGGTGACTGGTTATGTGACTTTGTACCACAAAGTGGACAAGTTGCACAAGTGTGAATGGGCTCTTAACTGCAAATTGCAGTCAGTTGCCATTGCTGTGAATGTAAATAGAAAGGTATAGGTGTATAGGTTAACTGAAAGATTTGCAGTTCTTCTAGCTACACCGTATAAAAGGTGCTGGTGCACATCTAAAGGAATATTGGGGATGTCCTTTGCAATGTATGAAATACAAAATAATAGTTACAATTATCTTGGCATCTAGAATCAGACCAGGACAAAAAAATGTTTCATTATTCATAGCATTAATCACATTTGCTAGTTGTGTGGCAAGGCTTTTCCTATTATTTCTTTAATGTGTGTGTTTCGCCAAAAAGTTTTTCTTACAGTGGTTTTAAACCACGGAAATTAAAAATGAACATAGCACATCCTTCTATAGTGTGCACTTGCCTCAATCCACTTTAGTGTGGTTCCTATATCTGATCTCTCCTCTCTCTGCGATGAGTCATTTCTGACAGTCTAGCTCAACAGCCTCTCCAGCACACAGCAGGTAACTGACAGCGTCAGCTGTGCATGTTTCCCTGAGGCACTGTGTAAAGGGGATTGTGTCCTAACCCCGCCCCCCCCCCCCCCCACTCAGGTCTCAGATTATACTTCTAACTGTACTGTACAGTGTGTGATATCAGATCCCCACCCCTGCCTCTGAAAGCTCAGAAATGCTGTGTAAAGTGTGTGCTTTAAGAGGTTGTACAGAAGAGAGGGGTGCAGATAAACAGTTGCAACTTTTGTAGGCGGATTTATTTCATAACTGTGTACCACCTGAGACTAATCACCCCCAGAAGTATATGTAAGGCCTCTTTCACACAGGCGATCTGATTGGGTGCACCTGTCAGTTTTTCAGGCGGACCAGATCAAATGGTCCATGTATCGCTATGGACCAGCGGGTGTAAGTGTCCGTTTACACCCGCCTACCTCCAATCCATTCCAGTCCACTAAAAAAAACAGAAGGGGATCGGATCGGAGGGTAGTGGGGTGGGGTGTAATTGGACAGCCGGTCAGTTTACTCCCGGTCGCAGCTGTGACAGCTTGTGGCTTCACAGCCGAATGCCAACTGCGCATGCTCGAGAAGCGCTGCACTTTGTGAATGGCCCTGTAGTCTTCTGGAACCTGTCAAGTGTCCCAGAAGACTACAGGGATGGAGGGGGGGAGGAAAACTTCTGCTTCTGATCGCCTAGCCAGCGGAAGTGGGAGCGGGAACCTGTCAGATTCGGGTACCCGCTCCCTAAAGGTGCCAATCCTTAATGGGGAGCGGGGGACAAAGGCTTAAAGTGGAACTTCCCCTTTTGGGTGGAGCTCCACTTTAATTAACACAGTGGTTAAAATAAGTATTGAACACGTCACCATTTTTCTCAGTAAATATATTTCTAAAGGAGCTATTGACATTAAATGTTCACCAATGCCAATAACAACTGTATTATGGCATCCAAAGAGTTCAATTTTGGTCTTATCTGACCAGACTATATTCTCCCAGTATTTCATAGACTTGTCTAAATGTTGTGCAGCAAACCTTAAATGAGCTTCAACATGCTTTTTCATCAGCAATGAGTCTTGTGTGGTGAGCGTGCATACAGGCCATGGCAGCTGAGTGCATTACATATTGTTTTCTTTGAAACAATTGTACCTGCTAATTCCAGGTCTTTCTTAAGCTCTCCACAAGTGGTCCTTGGCTTTTGGACAACTCTTCTGATAATTCTTTTCACTCCTCTGTCAGAAATCTTGCGAGGAGCACCTGGTCATGGCCAGTTTATAGTGAAATGATGTTCTTTCCACTTCCAGATTATGGCCTCAACAGTGCTCACTGGTACATTCAGAAGTTTAGAAATCCTTGTGCAACTAATGCCATCAGTATGTTTTCCAACAATAAGATTGCGAAGGCCTGGAGACAGCTCTTTGCTTTTACTCACCATGAGTGATTTCTTGTGTGACACCTTGGTAATGAGACACAATGAGTACGTGACTGTAAGCCCAGGGGGTTCTTGGATTATGGCAGTATCTTGGCAATTTGGGCAAGCTGCAAAGCCCAGCAGTCCCCCTCTGCAGTATGGTGTCACAGTATCTCAGCACTAAGACCCAGGATGGCCCTTGCTACCCAGCCTTTCTCCTTATATATCATCACAGGGCAGATAGGCTGGGTCCAGAAAGTCCAGGAAACAGAGCAAAACAATTTAACCCCTTCCCCCAGCCTGGAACAGCCAGTACTGGCCAACTACTGTAGGCAACCTGCCTACATACTCATACTTCTATGTTCTGCATCTGCATATAAATGAAAATGGGAATACTAGACACCATCAATGGCTGTAGCCTTTGGGCAGATCTAATTGCTGGAGTCCCATTACAAACCAGTAGGTAAGTCTGGCAGCAGAAACTGTTTATAGTTTTAGTTGAAGTGAAACTTGAATATGAAAAATGAACTTATTGGTGGTTTTTAAACAGTGTACTCATCCAAGTGTTTTCCTTGAAGCTGTTGCAAGTTTTCTTCTGACAGCCAACAGACAGCAATTGCACAGTAGCTAAGTGGTTAGCACTTCTGCCTAACAGCACTAGGGTTGTCGGTTCAAATCTCAGCCACAGCTCAACCTGCCTGGAGTTTGCATGTTCTCCCTGTGCCTGCGTGAGTTTCTTCCTACACACCAAAGACATGCTGGTAGGTTAATTGGATCTTGCCCAAATTCGCCCTACAATGTGTGAATATGAGTTAGGGACTTTAGATTGTAAGCTTCTTGAAGACAGGGACTGAAGTCAATGTACAATACATATGTAAAGTGCTTTGTAAATTTACAGCACTATATAAGTGCCTGTAATAATTGACATGCCCTCTCTCCTCCATCTGGTGCTTCAGCTACATGCCATCTGTTTCCTATCAATAAGTGAAAGAAAATCCCCACGCAACTGTGCTATATCAACCCAATGGAGTTGATTTACTAAAACAGGAGAGTGCAAATAGAAAACAATCAGATTTTTTTTGTCAACACTTTTGTGAATAAGCTGAAGTTAGACGTTGATTTGCTACCATGCAGAGCTGTACCAGATTTTGCGCTCTCCAGTTTTAGTAAATCAACCTCAATATGTTTATATAGCTGTATATGTGAATACCAGGGTTGCTGCTGCTCAAATGATGTGCAAAACCACATACCTTATATATACATTGATAGTTAAGAGCTGCGCTAACCAAATCCTTAATCTCTTGTACTTTATTACACAAACCTTATATAAAATAAATCTAATAGATATCAAAAAATAATTCTAACAATTATATAATACTTAATGATACATCAAATATATGATCAATTAATGTGAAACTAATATGAAGTGCTGTGACAGTCCAATATAAAGTGGACAACGCACAGCACTTTATTGATTTAAGATTTACAGCATATGATTTTGCACTTTTATGGCACTTGCACTTTATATTGGATTGTAATAGCACTTTTAGTTATAAGGATTATATAACTGTTGGATTTTTTTTTTTATATCTATTACATTTCTTGTATGAGGTTGGTTTAATAGAGTACAAGAGATTAAAGCAGAGCTCCAGTCAAAAAAAAAAAAAAATAAAAGTTAGCAGCTACAAAAACTGTAGCTGATGATTTACAAAAAAACAGCCACTTACCAGTCCTAGGATCCTGCGGTGTACTCACTGCAGCCAGTTTCATTGGCCATCCTCACTCCCAGCGCTGGCATCTTAAGTGTGGGAACCTGGCTGTGACAGCTTGTGGCCTCTGAGCATGTGCGAGTAGCGCTGCGCTTTGTGAATGGTCCCATAGTCTTCTGGGACCTGTCACTTATCCCAGAAGACCATGGGGAGAGGGGGGGGGGGGACAACTTTTGCTTCCGATAGCCTAGGTAATGGCAGCGGAAGTGGGAGCGTGTACCTGTCAAAATCGGGTACCCGCTCCCCAAAGGTTCCAATTCCTCACAAGTGAGCGGAGGACCGGTACTTAAAGCGGAACTTCTCCTTATGGGTGGAAGAATTGAAAAATTGGGTTAGCACATCTCTTATCTATCAATCTGTTTCCTATCATCAGGTACACAATATAGTAAAGAGGTTTTGACACCTAGCAAATGTAGAACTGAAGCAGTTGCCAAAGATCCATAACTTCACTAAAAGCACCAGAATTCCTTAAATAGATACGAAGAACTTTAAAATCTAGACACCAGTACAGAAGGATTTAGTTTACCTTTGTCGCAAAACTGAACTACAATCTTGTTGCTCAGCACTGTGATCTGCCACCTTTTAGGTCTTCAATGTAACTAGCAATTGCACAGAGGTAATAAAATAAACCCGATTACCTTCTTAATCGATGGCTAAGGCTGGACATACATTATACAATTTTCTTGAGATTTTTGGTTTAGATTTACCAAAAACCATATAATAGGAGGTCAAACCTAACAATAATTTCAGTTGTATCCAATTAGGCAGGCTCTTGCACTACATAGTTGAAGGTAAATCTAAAGTAAATTGGGCAGAAATTGGACAGAAAATTGTATAGTGTATGGCCAGCCTTAGTGGTTAGTACTGATGCTTAGCACCACTAGGGGCGTCGGTTTGAATCCCAGCCACAGCAGTACCTGCCTGGAGTTTGCATGTTCTCCCTGTGCCTGTGTGATATTCCTCCGGGTACTCTGGTTTTCTTACCACCCTCTAAAGGCATGCTAGTAGGTTAATTGGCTCTTGTGTAATTTAGCCCTAGTATGTGTATGTATGATTTTGAGTTATGGACCTTAGATTGTAACCAAAATAATTTCCTAGATTGTAAGCTCCAAGGAGCAGGGCCCTCCTATCCCTCTTGTATTGAACTGTATTGTTGCTCTATTGTCCCCCGTTATATTGTAAAGCGCTGAGCAAACTGTTGGCGCTATATAAAGCCTGTATAATAATAATAAATATACATACTCACCTGGATGGCTGCAGCATCGATCCGATGCTGCAGCTTTCCCCTGCTGGATCTACACCAAGAACTGAGCAATCAAAGACCACTGATCACTCAGTTCTCAGGGCCATTTACACTTGTCAGGTGTGAGGCATCACAGCATTGTGATACCAGCACAGTTATAAATTGTTCACAAATATATTACCTTTGTTGAGAAAGGTAGTACCACTACAGCCCCAGTGCAGGGAATTTTCAAAAGAAGTCAGCATCTTAAAATAAAACTGACCTAGCCTCCTAAAAGACAACAACAGCTATTATTTGCAGGGACATTCTGTTGTCTTCAAATACCTGTTTAAATTGATCCCTGTGTACAGGGGGACTACCCTTGGATTCTAAACTTAGATTGTACACAGGGCTATGTCACTTAACTTTCAAATGCCTGAGCCTTCACTACCCACTGCCATTCTGGAAATTGATAGTCCATTGACAGTCTTGTACATTAAATCTACACCAACAACTACTCATGAGAATGAGATATGAATTATAGAATACTGGCAAATCCAAGCGATATGACATTTAATCTGTCTTGATAGAGGCTTCCATGACTCAAAATGTAGCTCTATGCAATACCAGGAGTGCGGTTCTCCTAACTTTGTTGTATTACATCTCCTTATATACACATATGATCCAGGGACTACCAGTCCCTAGTCTCATTAATAAACCCACTTTATTATTACACCGTGTACTGTGGTGCTAAGATGATTGATCACCTTTCACTTACTTGTTTGTTATTGAGTACTTTTGCTATTCTGATTCAAAGTTGTGGATTTATGTATATTTCTTGATGCCTTTAGATTTGCTGAAGTTATACTGTTAGGTGCATCAAAATCCCCAAAAAACCTTTGTGAAAACAAAAATGCAGCTGTATTTAGAGGTATAGTCTTGATTTCACTATGTACATTTAATTAAAAAAATCTGTAAGTGCAAGAGGAGTCTCTAGAAAAAAAAAAGCCTGGCGGTGGTACTTTTGGCACCTGGAATAATAAATCTCTGCCAATCAAACCACCAATGGTCTTTTTTCAGATTCCGCTTTCACTTACTGATTACATTTTCCCAACTGAGAACTCCACAGAGAATTGATGGGATGGGAACCCCTAAGGTAAAGAGAGCGATCCTTGATTCTGCGTGGATCCTGCATGTTTTTCTCCATCCTCGTACTTGGAATGTTGCGTTTTTCTATCCTTTTGGGTGAACGTGGCCGCAACAGATGTAAGTATTTTATCTCTGTCCTTTCAATTGTAGCGCTACTTTCCATGGTTTTTACCTGTGTAGCCAGGTACTAGCTGTATCATTATGCCATTCAGAGACACTTACAAATGAGGCTATGATTACTTATTTTCCCCTTAGTGCTCAGTACTGGGATTGCTACATCAATTCCGGTTAGCATAGAGGATTCAGTTTTCTCACAGCAGAGGATCTTGGGACCTGTAGTCCTACAGCCAATACATCCTGTATTCCTGAGTGCTGATTGAACTATAAATACCAGTGAGCTGCCCAATGAGAAGGATGCTGGGAAAGCAGATATATTCTACAGCAAGGGACTGGCTAGCTCTCTTGGAGTGGGATTCAGAGCTGAACACAGGGAGACTGCTGGTCTCCTCCAGAGACAGATTGTTGGCCTGCTGCTGCGGGACTCTACACATCAGTTCAGCACAGCGATGCTGCTGATCGCCAAACCGGGATTGCATAATTTTCTCTGCATTGGGGCTGTCACTGTTCCATCTTCACACAGACATCTCTGCTTGTGCACTGGCAGGCCATCAGGTGGTAACTCTGCACATCTCTGCAAACAGCCAAGAGGTCGGGCAAGGACTCTCATTCCTAGGAAGCCATTCTATCCATAGGGTTGGTGAGCAGGCGGATGCCCAATCTCTTTCTGTCATCATTCTAGAGACGCTGCATGCAGACACCTTTGCCAGGAGACCTTTGCTTTGAGCAGTACCATGTCTTATCTGTTTAAGTTCATTATCAGTATTTACTAATACTTATGGGCCCAACCCAGCTGCATATCATCCATGGGTGCAGGGTGCTCACTGCAAATGGGCCCTGAGGTTGGGAGGCACTGTGGTCTGACCTGCACTGTACCCATGGATGATGCAAGTATGAGGCACTGAAGTGCAGCTGTCTTTGCCGGCATACAGGCTCTGCCTGCCCAATGTCACACTATGGCACTCTCTGGGGCCCCACCCTTGTCACTGCCCGGCACCCACCTGCTATCACTCTCTAGGCCTTCCTGCTGTCACTGCCTGCTGATCGGAGGGAAGAACTGGCCCTCCTGTAGGGGGCCGGGAACACAGGATTTCCCCCTCTCCTCTTTCCAGGCAGCAGCTGGCTCTGAAATTTGGTGGCCGTGCCTTGCTCTCAGAGAACATGTTTCTCCTCTACACATTTTGCTGCTCAGGGCCAGTGTGAAAACCTGCAGTAAGGAGCTAGGGATGTCCTTGCTAGCGGCAGAAGTGCTGAGGTAGAGCCGACCCCAGGGGACCATCAGTGCCAGAGTCTGGGATGTGGTGAGTGGAGGCTGTGGGCCAGCTATGAGCTGCAAACGGAACCTGTTATCAGGGAGCAGCAGCGTTATGGCAGAAAAAACACTTGGCGTGTGTAAATATGTCTAAATGTGTTTTAACGCTAGACGTTTAAAAAAATTATTATTCTCGCCAGTTCAATGTCTGACACTTGTAAACGTGTTTAAATCCTTTAAAAGCATTAGATACTTTAACAAGCAAAAATGCTGCTGCCAAGAGGAAGGTTTCTAGGAGAGTTTTTTTTTTTATGTCCTGTGTGCATGAGGCCTTAACCCCCCTGGCAGTATTCCAGAGTGTAGCTCAGGGTTAACTTTCAGTACCAAAAACGGTAACCCCGAGCTACACTCGGGAATACACTGCAGTGTTGCTCTGGGATCCCTCCAGCACTTACCTTGTCCTGCGCTCCCGCGATGTCCCCCCTGCAGCATCCCCAGCCCTCTCCTCCGGCCGATGCCGGCATCCGTCTTCTGGGTTCCGTTCCCTGTGAGCGTCGGGATGTACGGGGGATGGAACCGGCGGGAAATTCAAAAATGTTAAAATGTGACATTCACTAAATACACTAAAATCTTATAGTATAACATTGCTGTATCAAAGCATTCCAAATACATTTTGTCCCTAGTGCTTTGTCCTGTGCCCTGCCTGCATTTTTACTGTTCTTTCTGCCTGGAAACTGAGAAACGTCCATGGCGTCCAAAAAGCATCCCTTTAGGTCAAAAGCGGTTTTAGACCAGCTAGAGAACAGCGATAGTAAATTAGAACTACTTGCAGAATTGAGTGATAACAATTCGTGGGGAAATTCGTCATCAGACACTGAAAACGATTTTGCGACTTTGCTCAGTGATGTGCGAACTTGGCACTCTATTTCAAATTTCAGTGTTTTTGGTTTGATATTATTGAATTAAATTTAATATTATATTATTTTTTATGATTTATTATATTATAATTTATGATTTCGTGTTTCAAATTTTATCATACCCGGGATGTTTACTAGACTTTTGTTCGGACAGATTTCAGTGAGTTATTCCTAAGAATTACAGGCCTACAATAAAAAACAACATATTTCCATACAAAAAAATGTATCGCTTTGAGCGCAGAAATATTGACATAATCAGACCGCTAGGGAGGTTAATCTTCACTTGCACAGAATTTGAGTCTTTTTGACCATTCGAAACCTAAGAAACAAGGGGTTCCACAGAGATCAGTTGGAAGACAAAGATACTTGCAGGCACCAGGTTAGCTCTGCTGTTACCTTTTAAATGCTTTAGGCTAGGTTCGCGTTAAGACTTTTCAATGTTTGATTTGAGATCTCATAACACATGACTGTAATAAATAAAGTTTGTGACATAAGTTGATTATCAGTTTTCACTCTATCCCACAGTGGTATATACACTGGTGAAGCAAATGAGTGTTGATCTTGCTATTAGATGTCAATCATGTATTAGATTTAATTTACTCTGATGTGACTTGTTGCTCTGGCAACATCTCAATTTCCCTCTAGTTTCGATAAATTAGCTTCTTTGTGTCAGGTGAAATGTCCTGCAGTATTTTACAACAACCAGCTTTTTGATGAAAAGGTGATTTCTGATTGGTTGCTACAGGTGAAACTCAAAAAATTAGAATATCGTGCAAAAATTTATTTCAGTAATGCAACTTAAAAGGTGAAAAAAAATATATGAGATAGACTCATTACATGCAAAGCAAGATAGTTCAAGCTTTGATTTGTCATAATTGTGATGATTATGGCTTACAGCTCATAAAAACTCCAAATCCACAATCTCAGAAAATTAGAATATTGTGAAAAGGTGCAATATTCTAGGCTCAAAGTGTCCCACTCTAATCAGCTAATTAAGCCATAACACCTGCAAAGGGTTCCTGAGCCTTTAAATGGTCTCTCAGTCTGGTTCAGTAGGAATCGCAATCATGGGAAAGACTGCTGACCTGATAGTTGTGCAGAAAACCATCACTGACACCCTCCATAAGGAGGGAAAGCCTCAAAAGATAATTGCAAAAGACGTTTAATGTTCCCAAAGTGCTGTATCAAAGCACATTAATAGAAAGTTATGTGGAAGGGAAAAGTGTGGAAGAAAAGGTGCACAAGCAGCAGGGATGACCGCAGCTTGGAGAGGATTGTCAGGAAAAGGCCATTCAAAAGTGTTGGGGACTTTCACAAGGAGTGGACTGAGGCTGGAGTCAGTGCATCAAGAGCCACCACACACAGATGGATCCTGGACATGGGCTTCAAATGTCGTATTCCTCTTGTCAAGCCGCTCCTGAACAACAAACGCCAGAAGCGTCTTACCTGGGCTAATAAAAAACAGACTTGGTCTGTTGCTCAGTGGTCCAAAGTCCTCTTTTCTGATGAGAGCAACTTTTGCATCTCATTTGGAAACCAAGGAACCAGAGTATGGAGGAAGAATGGAGAGGCACACACTGCAAGATGCTTGAAGTCCAGTGTGACGTTTCCACAGTCTGTGTTGATTTGGGGAGCCATGTCATCTGCTGGTGTTGGTCCACTGTGCTTCATTAAGTCCAGGGTCAACGCAGCCGTCTACCAGGAGATTTTGGAGCACTTCATGCTTCCTTCTGCAGACGAGCTTTATGGGGATGCTGACTTCATTTTCCAGCAGGACTTGGCACCTGCCCACACTGCCAAAGCACCAAAACCTGGTTCAATGACCGTGGGATTACTGTGCTTGATTGGCCAGCAAACTCGCCTGACCTGAACCCCATAGAGAATCTATGGGGCATTGCCAAGAGAAAGATGAGAGACATAAGACCGAACAATGCAGAAGAGCTAAAGGCCGCTATTGAAGCATCCTGGTCTTCCATAACACCTCAGCAGTGCCACAGGCTGATAGCTCCATGCCATGCCACATTGAGGCAGTAATTGCTGCAAAAGGGGCCCAAACCAAGTACTGAGTACATATGCATGCTTATACTTTTCAGAGGTCCAATATTGTTCTATGTACAATCCTTGTTTTATTGATTGCATGTAATATTCTAATTTTCTGAGATTGTGGATTTGGGTTTTCATGAGCTGTAAGCCATAATCATCACAATTATGACAAATCTCAGCTTGAACTATCTTGCTTTGCATGTAATGAGTCTATCTCATATATTAGTTTCACCTTTTAAGTTGCATTACTGAAATAAATGAACTTTTGCATGATATTCTAATTTTTCGAGTTTCACCTGTATGGGAGGGTATTGCAGAATGCCCTTTGCACCCTAAAAACCTGCATTTCATTTATGCTATAAAACAGGGATAGTATTGTGATGTGTCAACATACAAAAAGCCTATGAAAAAGGTAGCAGGGGCATCTCATGGGGCCCCCTACTGACCCCAGGCCCTCGGGCAGTGCCCGAGTTTCCAAATGGTCAGTCTGCCCCTGGCTGTGCCAATAGAGTCTAGAAATGTGGAGTGACAGCTCTTATGTAACAGCTACTGCTGTAGTCACATTTACTTGTATTAAAAAGAAAATGGGCCTGTCAGCTCATATTGACTAGATGTAAACCATAACTAAATGACTTTTTGTTAGACAAGTCATTAGTAACACCTCATCTGGAATATGCAGTTCAGTTTTGGGCACCAATTCATAAAAAGAACATTGGGGAACTAGAGAAAGTAGAGAGAAGGGCAACCAAACTGATAAGAGGCATGGAGGAGCTCAGCTATGAGGAAAGATTAGAGGAACTGAATTTATTCTCTCTTGAGAAGAGGAGATTAAGGGGGGATATGAGCAACATGTATAAATACATCAGTGGTTCATATAGTGAACTCGGTGTAGAGTTATTCACCCTGAGGTCATCACAGAGGACAAGGGTGCACTCTTTACGTCTGGAGGAAAAGAAATGTAATCTCCAAATATGGAAAGGTTTCTTCACAGTAAGAACTGTGAAAATGTGGAATAGACTTCCTCAAGAGTTGGTTCTGGCCAGCTCAGTGGATTGCTTTAAAAAAGCCCTAGATTCTTTCTTAGATACACAGAATATAACTGGATACTAACATTTATAGGTAAAGTTGATCCAGGGAATATCCGATTGCCTCTCGGGGAATCAGGAAGGAATTTTTTCCCCTGCAGGAGCAAATTGGATCATGCTTTGCTGGGGTTTTTTTGCCTTCCTCTGGATCAACTGTGGGTGTAGGATTATAACTTTATTTTTTTGGTTGAACTGGATGGACTTTGGTCTTTTTTCAGCAAGACTAACTATGTAACTTTGTAAAGCACTGTGTATCATAAACAATTGCCATTTTTTGAAAATACAATATTTGGGTCAGCTTATTTTCATCCTTTTTTTACATCTTGCTGCCAGTGATCTCCTGAAGTCTCTTTGCATCCTCTTTTTGTCCACATGCTCTCTGGTGATACATTGCATTTCTCAGGAGGGTTCCTGATGCCAGTATAATGTGTGCAGAAATAGTCATTTATAGTCTTCACCAGATGTCCCTTTGACAGTTAATGATTGAGAAGCAAAATGAAGTAAAGGGGACAGAGCTCAGTATCCTTATACCAGGAAGTACTTCAACAGGGACCTTCATGCTGCTGTTTTGGGGGCGTTTTTTTTTACAACCTGTAAACTTCACAGCATGTTATCATGTGTCCATGCACACATAGGCTTTTATCAGTGTTTTTTGGCAGGGGCTTTTTCATAGGTTTTGAAGAGGAGTCTTTAAGGTGTAAAAATGCTCTAACTCTGCAAAATGCTGAGAAATGCAGCTATAGAGCCTCAAGCTTTTGTGGGAGTATAGTTTTGCTAAAAAAACTCAAACACTGAAAATGCTAAAAAAAAGCTAATGCAAAAACACTGAAAAACGCAACAAAAATCGAGTTTTTAACGCACCATTCTACAGCTAACGCTACTGGCGTTTTTATAACGTCCAGTGTGCATGAGGCCTAAGGGTTATTTTAATTAAAGCTACAGATTGAAAACGTTTGAAAATGAGCTTTAAAATCTTAAAGCTTATATAAGATTTTATTGATTGGTTTACATCTACTTTGAATCTCTTCCTTTTCAGACAGAACATATAACTGTGTGTTATTTTTTTTTTATTAAAATAATAAACATGTCATATTACCTGCTCTGTGCAATAATTTTGCACACAACAGCCCCAATCTTCTCCTTCTGGGGTCCCGCACTGGCACTCCTGGCTCCTCTTTGGCAAGTGCCCCAATAGAAATCCGCTTTCTATGGGGGGCACTGATGCAGACTCAATCCCGAGCTGCCCTGTCTGCATCTACAGAAACAGACAGTGCAGCTCGGCACTGCCCTGCTCCCTCATCATAGAAGACCGGTCCCTGCTGCTTCTGCCTCCCTGCACACTAGCGGTCTTGTGAATGGACTATTCCTGATATCATCACGCCCATAGACCAGCTCCAGGCATGAGGATGGCAGGAATAGTCCACCACTGGATGTGGGGGAGCACAGTTTTCCAGAGGATCGGAGGACAGGGTAAGTATAGCTCTTCCTGAAACCCCTGGACAAAACACAGTTTTCCCAGGCAAAATATTTACACAGAGTTCTGCTTTAAGACTTTGCAACCACTTTAAGTTGCATTCAAAGCCAAATACAAAAATTGATAAGAAACTATAACAGCATATTTCTGGCACAAAGAAGGCTCACTGTTCACTCAGAGTGACAGGTCTGACATACACAATGGAAAAGTTCCTAGCATGCACCACACACCTTCAGCTATGGATGGTGAGGCAACAGTACCATTGCTCATGTCATAGCATCACATACACAGTGAACAAAGGGGAGAACCTTCCAATTACAATTTCTTTTCCAGGGTATGTGTGAGAGTATTGTCTTTTACACAGGTTACAGTATATTTTAATTGATTTTTTTGGCATTTTAATGTCCTGTTTTTCTAATTTAGGTGGAGCAGATGCTGGCGGAGTTCAGGCTCCATGAAGAAGACTTGCAGGTATTAATGGGCAGGTTGCAGGCAGAGATGGAGCGAGGCCTTCACCTGGAAACCAATGAAGAAGCTAGTGTGAAAATGCTGCCTACCTACGTACGATCTACACCTGATGGCTCCGGTGAGAAACATAGGGTAGTTCCACATAGAAGTTGCATGTTAATGCATAAATAAGTGTAGGTATTGTCATTTATATATCATGTACAGTGACCATGATTCAAAGAAGCACTACCATTCCCAACTATGCACAAATAAGTTTCACTTTTGTACCAGATTTTTATTTGACGTTTATTGACGTTTTTTCTGTGCACCCTAACCTTAGCTGCCATACCAAGCAAAACTGGCACCAGCAAGCAATGGTCATTTCCTTTACTGGTTTACGGTACAGGAAATCAGCTATGTGTTTGAAAAACTAAAAACGACTTGCCATACACTTTCATTTTAACTACTGTATGTTGTGTCCCAATAATCTGCTACATATTTATATATTCATCAATAAATATTATTAAACCTGTTTTATATATGTACACTCAAACAATTAAAGGAACACTTTGAAAACACATCAGATCTCCATGGGGAAAAATATCATGTTGTATATTTATACTGATATGGACTGGGTAATGTGTTAATAACGAAAGGATGCCCCATCGTTTGATCAAAATGAAAATGATCAACCTACAGAGGACTGAATTCAAAGACACCCCGAAAGTCAAAGTGAAAAAATGCAGGCTAGTCCATTTCGCTGAAATTTAATTACAGCAACTCAAAATGTTACTCAGTAGTTTGTATGGCCCCCACATGCTTGTACAGTGGGGCAAAAAAGTATTTAGTCAGCCACCAATTGTGCAAGTTCTCCCACTTAAAAAGATGAGAGAGGCCTGTAATTGGCATCATAGGTAGACCTCAACTATGAGAGACAAAATGAGAAAAAAAAATCCAGACAATCACATTGGCTGATTTGGAAATAATTTATTTGCAAATTATGGTGGAAAATAAGTATTTGGTCAATATCAAAAGTTCATCTCAATACTTTGTTATATATCCTTTGTTGGCAATGACAGAGGTCAAACGTTTCCTGTAAGTCTTCACAAAGTTGGCACACACTGTTGCTGGTATGTTGGCCCATTCCTCCATGCAGAACTCCTCTAGAGCAGTGATGTTTTGGGGCTGTCGCTGGGCAACACAGACTTTCAACTCCCTCCAAAGGTTTTCTATGGGGCTGAGATCTGGAGACTGGCTAGGCCACTCCAGGACCTTGAAATGCTTCTTACGAAGCCACTCCTTCGTTGCCCGGGCGGTATGTTTGGGATCATTGTCATGTTGGAAGACACAGCCACGTTTCATCTTCAATGCCCTTGCTGATGGAAGGAGGTTTGCACTCAAAATCTCACGATATATGGCCCCATTCATTCTGTCCTGTACATGGATCAGTCGTCCTGGTCCCTTTGCGGAGAAACAGCCCCAAAGCATGATGTTGCCACCCCCATGCTTCACAGTAGGTATGGTGTTCTTTGGATGCAACTCAGCATTCTCTCTCCTCCAAACACGACGAGTTGTGTTTCTACCAAACAGTTCTATTTTGGTTTCATCTGACCATATGACATTCTCCCAATCCTCTTGTGGTTCATCCAAATGCTCTCTAACAAACTTCAGACGGGCCCGGACATGTACTGGCTTAAGCAGGGGGACACGTCTGGCACTGCAGGATCTGAGTCCCTGGCAGCATAGTGTTTTACTGATGGTAGCCTTTGTAACGTTGGTCCCAGCTCTCTGCAGGTCATTCACTAGGTCCCCCCGTGTGGTCCTGGGATTTTTGCTCACCGTTTTTGTGATCATTTTGACCCCACAGGGTGAGATCTTGCGTGGAGACCCAGATCAAGGGAGATTATCAGTGGTCTTGTATGTCTTCCATTTTCTAATTATTGCTCCCACAGTTGATTTGTTCACACCAAGCCGCTTGCCTATTGCAGATTCAGTCTTCCCAGCCTGGTGCAGGTCTACAATTTTGTTTCTGGTGTCCTTCGACAGCTCTTTGGTCTTCACCATAGTGGAGTTTGGAGTGTGACTGTTTGAGGTTGTGGACAGGTGTCTTTTATACTGATAACAAGTTCAAGCAGGTGCCATTGATACAGGTAATGAGTGCAGGACAGAGGAGCCTATTAAAGAATAAGGTACAGGTCTGTGAGAGCCAGAAATCTTGCTTGTTTATTTCCAAATCAGCCAATGTGATTGTCTGGATTTTTGTTCTCATTTTATCTCTCATAGTTGAGGTCTACCTATGATGCCAAGTACAGGCCTCTCTCATCTTTGTAAGTGGGAGAACTTGCACAATTGGTGGCTGACTAAATACTTTTTTGCCCCACTGTATGCATGCTTGACTAGGTCGGGGCATGCTTCTTATGAGATGATGGATGGTGTCCTGGGGTATTTCCTCCCAGATCTGTACTAGGGCATCACTGAGCTCCTGGACAGTCTGAGGTCCAACATGGCGGTATCGGATGGACCAAAACATAATATCCCAGAGGTGTTCTATTGGATTTAGGTCAGGCGATCGTGGGGGCCATTCAATGGTATCAATTCCTTCATCCTCCAGGAACTGCCTGCATACTCTCGCCACATGAGGCCGAGCATTGTCATGCACCAGGAGGAACCTAGGACCCACTGCACCAGCGTAGGGTCTGACAATGGGTTCAAGGATTTCATTCCGATACCTAATAGCAGTCAGGGTGCCATTGTCTAGCCTGTAGAGGTCTATGCGTCCCTCCATGGATATGCCTCCCCAGACTATCACTGATTCACCACCAAAACGGTCATGCTGAACGATGTTACAGGCAGCATAATGTTCTCCACAGCTTCCCCAGACCCTTCCACGTCTGTCACATGTGCTCAGGGTGAACCTGCTCTTATCTGTGAAAAGCACAGGGCGTCAGTGGTGGACCTGCCATTTCTGGTGTTCAATGGCAAGTGCCAATTGAGCTCTGTGGTGCCAGGCAGTGAGCACAGGGCCCACTAAAGGACATTGGGGCCTCATGCCACCCCCATGAAGTCGGTTTCTGATTGTTTGGTCAGAGACACTCACACCAGTGGCCTGCTGGAGGTCATTTTGTAGGGCTCTGGCAGTGCTCGTCCTGTTCCTTCTTGCACAAAGGAGCAGATACCAGTCCTACTGATGGGTTGAGGACCTTCTACGGCCTTATCCCGCTCTCCTAGAGTAACTGCCTGTCTCCTGGAATCTCCTCCATGCTCTTGAGACTGTGCTGGGAGAAACAGCAAACCTTCTGGCAATGTCACGTATTGATGTGTCATCCTGGAGGAGTTGGACTGCCTGTGCAACCTCTATAGGGTCCATGTATCGCCTCATGTCTACCAATAATGACATTGACCCTAGCCAAATGCAAAACTAGTGAAAATCAATCAGAAAAGATGAGTAGGGAAAAAAATGTCACTGGCCTCCACCTGTAAAACCATTCCTGATTTAGCAGGTCGTCCCATTGTTGCCAATCTAGTGCACCTGTTGTTAATTTCATTAACACCAAAGCAGCTGAAACTGATTAACAACCCCCTCTGCTACTTAACTGACCAGATCAATATCCCAGGAGTTTAATTGACTTGATGCTATACTCTGATGAAAAAGCAGTGTATTGAGCAGTGTATAAACATACCATTATTTTTAACTGCCCATTTAATAAGAGAAAAAAGAGTGAAGTAACTCATAGCAGCCAATATTCTTGCAGTGTTCCGATTCCACAAATGATCCAATTTAATCTGAAATAATCTGAATGTAATAATCTGAAATCTGGATGGCTGTTAAAGTGTATCTGCACGTTTTACAAGTAGCTCTGTAGTGTAGCTGGCAATATTACAGAGGATTAGGGACAGGTTATTATACATCTTACATGGTAGCAAGCTTGAAAAAAAGTAACTGTACCACTGTACCAAGGAAATACAGCTTTGAGACTGAGACTGTAGGCACAGCCAAATGTCAGGAAGTATTCTCCAAGTTTTCAGATGGAATTTATGACAAAAGGTACATTTTTCAAGGTATCACTAAAACACCATTAAAGTGTTAGTTCAGCTTCACAAGAAAAATTTTAAAGTGAACACTGTACAAAATTATTGTTTGGAGATGGTTACAGATTTTAGTTTAAAGCATGTGCGCTCCCTAAAAACTAAAAATGTGAAACTTTCTAAACATCTGAATCAAACACTAAGGCCCATTTCACATGAAGGGCCCAATCTGGTCCGCCTGCTAGTTTTTCAAGTGGACCTGATCAGACCCTCCATTCTGTATAAACCCGCCTACCTCTGATCTGATCTGGCCCGCTAAAAAAAACAGAAGAGGATCCATCCTCCTCAGTCTAGGCAGATTAGAGGGCAGTTGGGTGCAAATGGACAGCGGAGTCCGTTTACACCCGGCCACCCACAGAGCAGAACGGGCTCTGTCCATGTCTGCTCTGCTTAAACTAATCACCCGCTCTGCTCTGATCAGTAGGGGATCAGCGAACAAATCCCCTGCTGATCAAATCGGAGTCTGTCCTGTGTCATACACATGGTTTCTACTGAAAAACTCAGGACCTTTACCAGGATAAAGATTTCCTGGGCAAATCCTAAAACCATGCTTTGGAAATCATGAAAAGCTGACAAGTATGTTAATGGATAGAGATTTCCCTGTGTACTCCACAGTCTGTGGCTTGCATTATACAAAAAAATCTCCTGGGCTGTCAATCAAGTCACCTCATTTTTTGAGTTTTAGTTTTACAGGATGATATGCTCATTAGACAGTGAATCTGTCACTGGGCACAAGGCTTGTCACCACTGTAAAAACAAACACTGGCCTTGTTTAAACAATGACTGCACTTCTGCCTGTGTCCTTCACCCCCCAGCACAGCGCCCTAATGATTCCTGTCCTCTTTATTCTTTACAAATCTTCTATTTACTGATGAGAAATGTGCTCGGCTGTGCAGTGGGAGTGCAGCCAGCAAGTGAGGTTATACAATGTCACAGGTAAATAGCTGTTACTGCAGGAGAGGTACAAGAGTAGTTTGTAAACACTGGAATAAGGAAAAATTGTTGTTAGTCAATGCTATATAGCACCAACTGCACCATTAAATAATATGTAATAACAACATGCAGGGCTGGTGCAAGACTATTTTGCACCCTACTTGGTCGCCTCCCCCCCCACCTAAAAAATAAAAATAAAAAATTTTTAATTTTTAAAAAGAGTAGAAAATATTAAATCAGCAAAACATGAAACATGTATATTAACAAAATATAAATTAACCAATCATCCAGAGAAACAAAAAAAAGAGACAGTTACAAAACTCCACAGTGATCAGCAGCTGTCAGCTGGACTGAGTCTGAGAGGAACACTGGAAGGAGCAGCGGCTCAGCTGATACACTGGCCCCAGACACCCAGGATCTTCCTCTGTCCTTTCTCCCTACCCTCTGCCATCCCTTCCCTCAGCTGAAGGATGATTCATGATGTTGTGGCATCCCACACTATCAATCACTATCCTCACCCCGACCATTGTCCTCCCCACTCCTCCTCCTGTCACCTCTATGAACACACCATCTTCCTAGGCTCAGCTCAACACTGATGACTCCTGCTGGGGTGCAGAGTCCAGGCTGCAGCTCTTAGTGAGGACAGGCGGCATCCTAGCACTACACTGCTCTCCTCTCATACACATCGAGAGCCGATCATCCTACTCACATAGAGTTAACCCTGCAACCAGAGCACACCCCATCTATTGATTGGCTCCAACTGTGTAGAAGAAGGCGATACCAGCGCTGGACATGCCCCATTTGGTCACTAGCCGGCTCCCTGTTACAGTTGGAGGATTGCCTGTGCCACTGTGTGTACCAGAGATGTACAGACCGATCCTCCAATCACAGACTGCTGACTGCCCGGGGTCTAGGCTAATGTCATCATTTCTTATCCCAGGGGGAGCCAAAACTTCACAGCTACATGGAATACTGATATATATATATATATATGTACTAAATGGTCATGTGCGTGGATAAGCTGTGAGACAATTGTGCAGAGTAAAGATACCATTATTAACCAATAAAAGAAAGTGCAGCGCTAAATAATTTTCAATATATCATAAATCGTCCACACAAAAGCTGAAAGCGTAAATGAATAGTTCATAAAATATGATCCACTTGTTACAGCAGGATTACCAAGACTCGTGGCAGGAACAAATGATAGAAATGCGCATTCACCAGACGCGCATAAATAATGCGCATGTAATCAATATCCACCGAGGTCACTTAGGCAGGCGGAATGGGTGAGCTTCCATCTAAGGATAGATAATCTTGTCCTTGTGATCTGTAGTTAAACTGCTAGGTCCAGAGGTCCCCTTAAGGTTGGACGGGTGCACAGCCTGGATATAGGGCTCCTTCCCTCTGGTGGTAGTGGATCGTACTAGGATGTCCTGGAAATTAATAGGCTGTTAACTATTTCCAGAGTCTACCAAGACAGCTACTTGACAGATAGGCTCCTCCCACCTAGACAGGAAACAGGCTCCTCCCACCTAATTTCCAATGCTTTGCACTTTGTGTAGAAAATTAGGAGCTTTCCAGATAGTCTTGTTTCACTGTGAATATCAGATCCAATTGCTGTCTACATGAATGGAGCAGCAAATAATGCCTTGTTAGACGGTGAAGCTCTTCTCCATGAAAAGATACTCCAAGTTAACCAATATTTCTTCACCACTCTGTTAGCCAGTCAGTGCACTCCATCCCTGGTGGCCACACACAGTCACATGATGAGGACAGCCGGCAGTAGATGAGGGCTGAGCTCCCCCTCTAGCACATAGCGCCCTGTGCAGAACCCCGGACAGAGCACATGTGTCCAGCACTGCACCTGTCCCTTCTCATAGGCGATCCGACCACAGCCTCTGATATTCACAGTGAAACAAGACTATCTGGAAAGCTCCTAATTTTCTACACAAAATGCAAAGCATTGCAAATTAGGTCGGAGGAGCCTGTTTCCTGTCTAGGTGGGAGGAGCCTATCTGTCAAGTATCTGTCCTGGTAGACTCTGGAAATAGTTAACAGCCTATTAATTTCCAGGACATCCTAGTACGATCCACTACCACCAGAGGGAGGGAGCCCTATATCCAGGCTGTGCACCCGTCCAACCTTAAGGGGACCTCTGGACCTAGCAGTTTAACTACAGATCACCAGGACAAGATTATCTATCCTTAGATGGAAGCTCACCCATTACACCTGCCTAAGTGACCTCGGTGGATACTGATTACATGCGCATTATTTATGCGCGTCCGGTGAGTGCGCATTTGTATCATTTGTTCCTGCCACAAGTCTTGGTAATCCTGCTGTAACAAGTGGATCATATTTTATGAACTATTCATTTATGCTTTCAGCTTTTGTGTGGACGATTTATGATATATTGAAAATTATTTAGCGCTGAACTTTATTTTATTGGTTATTGTATAAGGTTTGCTGTGATCACCTTTAGTGCATTAGCTGCTGACATGAGAGCGTTCACTTTTATTTATTTATAAAGATACCATCATTCCCTGTGTATGAGGAGGGGGGACTCTGCAGAGAAAATAATAACTCATACAAGAGGTCCATAGGCCACACAGAGAAAGTGCTGGCCTGTGCTGCGCCCAAGTGCCCCTAGGTAGCGCCCCTAGGTGGCACTGCACCCTAGGTGGCTGCCTAGTTTACCTGGTGGAAGCACGGGCCCTGACAACATGTCATATTCCTGATATGTGCCTACTGTACCATGTATGAAAAAGTATCCTGTACTCTTTATATTGCTTCCTTTGTGTGAAATCTCTGGTGTTCCTGACAGCCCCTCTGCTTTCCTAATAAAAACTGATCACACTAAGCAGGAGAGCACAGCGTGGTCAGTTCTCTAACTGTATTGGGTACTCAGCCTGCTCTCATCTAATGATCAGACCAGGGGCGGACTGACAACTCATGGGGCCCCTGGGCAACAGGGGATCATGGGTGGGGTCATGTCCTTGCCCAAACTCAAAAAAGCCTATGAAAAAGGTACGAGGGGCATCTCATGGGGCCCCCTACTGACCCCGGGCCCTCGGGCAGTGCCCGAATTTTCAAATGGTCAGTCCGCCCCTGGATCAGACTTGCTCTGACACATTTCCGCCCTGAACAGCCTTTCACTGGGCAGATTAGTGTAGTGCCATTCCTCCTCCCCCCAGCTCTTAGGCAGCTGAAAACAGAGGAATTGTGATCACTTATAAAAAAGGTGAAAAAAGGTATTTATAATTTTTTTCTATATGTATACACAAATGTTTTACCTTTCATTTCTATTTTAAACTGAATGGGTTGACTTACAAGGTGGGGGTTTACATATTCTTTAAAGTTAATAAATATTTCTGACAATTATACTCCCAGTCTCACTTTCAGCAGAGATTTGCCAGCTTGTAGGACAACAGTGTAAGCACCAGCAGGCTGAGAGGGATCGCCACTGGGGCAGGTTAAACGAGCAGTTAACCCTTTACAGACACACATATAAGCTGCCACCACGTGTTTTAATAGAAACAAGCACCATTCATAGCATCTGCTGTTGAAATTTTGACCTTTCAAGATGCCTTTATCATTTGCTGCCATGCCAAGACAGGAATGTAACAGAGTTTAAACTACAGTAGCTGTGTGCAAACAGGCAAAGTTTGTAATTTCTAGCTAGAGCATTTAAAGATTCAATGATTTTTAATGAAAAGAAAAGAAAAATGGTGCAGAAAATATTTACAGGAAATATATTTCAAAACTAATATAAAAAATTAAAATATAAAATAAAAGAGTTTAAAAGTGAAAATGACTTAAAGTGATTATAAAGCCTTACATACAGTATACCCAATGAAGTTACTGGTCTCAGGTGATACACAGAGATGAAAGAAATCCTCCTACATAGGTTGGACCTGTTTATCTGCAGCATTCTCTCCTCTACAGCCATTCAAGTACAGAATTTAGACAGCATTTCTTAGCTGCAGGAGGCAGGGGATGGTGATCTGATGTCACCCACTACACAGCACAAAGCACGTAGCTGATTAAGTGTAATATATTTTTTAAAAGTGTAACATATTTAAAAGAGGTAACACCTGCTCTGTGCATTGATAATGCACAAAACATTGCTTTCATCCTCTTTCTGCTTTTCCTGGCAGCGCTGTAGGCACTGGGTGCTTCCTGTAGAAAGCCAGCTGCTAAAAGGTGCACCCATGTATGCGCTCTCCCCTCAGGTCCTGTGTCAAACTGTGTGTGTCTATAGACACGTCATCCCACCCCTCTAATTACAGGAGTTTAATTGATGACAGTAGGAATCAATCAAATCAGGAAGTGAGGTGGAATGACACTGGACCCTGAAGCGGTGACATTAAACTAGGTGTTTAGGGACAGGGTGTAGGACAGGCAATGGGGCTTTTTTTACCTTGTTGCTGAGAATGCATTAAAGCGGAGTTCCACTCAAGCTATCAAAAAATAAAAGTCAGCAGCTACAAAAACTGTAGCTGCTGACATTTAAAAAACGGCCACTTACCTGTCCCTTGGTCCCGTGGTGTGTCCCCCGCAGCCTGTTTCACCAGCCGTCCTGTATTCCAGGAGGCCGGCATCTTCAGTGTGGGCACCCGGCTGTTACTGCTTGCGGCTCCACAGCTGGGTACCCACTGCGCATGCACGAGTAGCGCTGCCCTTTATGAATGGTCCTGTAGTCTTCTGGGACCTGTCACGTGTCCCAAAAGACTACAGGGAGGGAGGGAGAACACCTTCCGCTTCCGATCGCCTAAGCAATCGGACCGGAAGTGGGAGCGGGTACCTGTCAAATTGGGTACCCGCTACCCCCCGCTCCCCAAAGGTGCCAATCCTTAATGGGGAGTGGGGGAGCAGTCCTTAAAGCGGAACTTCCCCGTTTGGGTGGAGCTCCGCTTTAAGTTAAAAAATGTCTAGAGTTTAGAACTACTCTAACACCTAAATCCAATTTTACAACTCTGATATGTGCCATTAGGAATGGGCAAGGGGGTTAATGAACCCGTATTGTTCTAAATCACTTGCATTCAACGGTTTTTGGCACATATTGTATTGCCTTGTGTAATTCTGCATATGCATTTGTAACTTTTTCCTTGGCTGATTTATCTAGAGGTTGGTGATTTTCTGGCCTTGGATCTCGGTGGCACAAATTTCCGTGTAATGCTGGTAAAAGTCGGAGAGGATCTGGATGGAGAGTGGAAAGTAGAAACAAAGCACAAAATGTATTCAATTCCTGAGGATGCCATGACAGGAACTGCAGAGATGGTGAGAAGAAGTATTTTGATGCAGTCTGTCCCTATTGGAGAGATGATTTGCACTTCCTGCCCCAACAGGAAATAAGGGGAGATCTAACTGGGTCAAGGACCACAGTAAAAACCTAACAGGGGTTCTATCACAATCTTGCTCTGTAAAAAAAAAAGTTTTAAAATTTGGGCTGGAGTTGGGCTTACAAATAAGCTGGTCTTTAGGGGTCTAAAAGGGAAAGTGAAGCCTTACAACATGGTAAACTATGATAAAAAAAAATGTGTGCCTAAAGACCTAATTCACACTGGCACTGTCAAACCTGTGCTTATATGCATTTAGAGGACATTTCTGAATACATAAACAGTTAGGTCCATATATATTTGGACACAGGCACAATTTTAGATTTTCAGATATTTACCAAAACACATTCAAGCTATAGTTATATAATGGATATGGGCTGAGAGTGCACACTCTCAGTTTTAATTTGAGGGTATGTACATCCAACGTGGAGGAAGGGTTTAGAAATTACAGCTCTTAAGAGTAGCCATCCCCCTTTTCAAGGGACCATAAGTAATTGAACAAATGAATATAATCATAAATAAAATGTTCATTTGTAATATTTTGTTGATAATCCTTTACTGGCAATGACTGCCTGAAGTCTGGAACCTATGGACACTACCAAAGACTGGGTTTCCTCCTTTCTGATGCTTTGTCAGGCTCTAACTGCAGCTGTCTTCAGTTGTTCTTTGTTTGTGGGTCTTTCTGCCTTTAGTTTTGCCTTCACCAAGTGAAATGCATGCTCAATTGGGTTGAGCTCAGGTGATTGACTTGGCCATTGCAGAATATTCCACTTCTTTTACTTCAAAAGCTCCTGGGTTGCTTTTGCAGTGTGTTTTGGATCATTGTCCATCTGTACTGTGAAGTGCTGTCCGATCAACTTTGCTGCATTTGGCTGAATTTGGACTGACAGTATATCTCTAAACACTGCAGAATTCATCTGGTTGCTTCTGTCACATCATCAATAAACACCAATGACCCAGTGCCACTGGAAGCCATGCATGCCCATGTCATTACACTGCCTCCACCATGTTTTACAGATGACGTTGTGTGCTTTGGATCATGAGCTTTTCCAAGCCTTCTCCACACTTTTTTCTTCCCGTCATTCTGCTACAGATTAATCTTAGTTTCATCCATCCAAAAAATGTTTTTCCAGAATTGGTCTGGCTTTTTTAGATGTTTTTTGGCAAAGTCTAATCTGGCTTTTCTATTCTTCAGGCTTATGAATGGTTTGCACCTTGTGGTGAACCCTCTCTATTTGCTCTCGTGAGGTCTTCTGTTGATTGTAGACTTTGACAATGATACGCCCACCTCCTGGAGAGTGTCCTTTACTTGTCTGGATGTTGTGAATGGGTTTTTCTTTACCAGAGAGAGGATCCTGCGATCATCCACCACTGTTGTCTTCCGTGGACGTCCATGCCTTTTATATGTTGCTGAGCTCACCAGTGCATTCTTCTTTCCTCAGAATGTACCAAACTGTTGATTTAGGCCACTCCTAATGTTGCTGCTATCTCTCTGATGGATTTGTTTTGTTTTTGAAATTACAATTACAATAGCCTGCTTCACTTGTATGGACAGCTCCTTTGAATGCATGATGTAGGTTCACAGCAATAGATTCCAGATGCAAATACCACACTTAGAATCAACTTGAGACCTTTTACCTGCTTAATTGATGAAGAAATAACAAAGTAGTAGCCCACACCTGGCCATGAAACAGCTTTTGATTCAATTGTCCAGTTACTTTTGGTCTCTTGAAAAAGGGGGGATGGCTACTCTTAAGAGCTGTAATTCCTAACCCTTCCTCCAAGTTGGATGTACATACCCTCAATTATACCTGAGAGTGTGCACTTTCAGACCATATCCATTATATAACTATAGCTTGAATATGTTTTGGTAAATACCTGAAAACATCTAAAATAGTGCCTGTGTCCAAATATATATGGACCTAACTTTATGTATATGTTTGTAATGATTTTTTAATGGTGCCATTCACGCCACACGTTTACCTGCATTGAGCCTCCAGGTTCCGAATAGAAAGTCTAAATATAGCTAAACGCATTTAAACACATGTACATGCACTTAAACATGCCTAAAAGCATCTAAATGTGCCTAAGGGCCTGTTTGCACTAAACAGACAGCTGCCAGACCATACACCACAGCAGTTTACCATAACAGTAGCTGTCTGGTTCGGCTGTGGTAAGGGGGGCAGATCCTCTTTTTTTTTTTCCGTAGAAACTATATTTATTTATTTTATACAATATATTTTATATATTATAGGTGTGCAAAAGTGACACTTGCTCTGTGCTGCTTTACAGTGACATATGATTCTGTACAGTGCGCTATGATAAAATGCAGCATGTCTGGGCTGCATTGCAGTGTGAATAGTACACACAGAAAGCTATTGTTTTCTGTGTGTCTTAGGGGTGACCAATGTTTTACACTACAGTAAACCATCAGTTACCGCATATAGTGCGAATTGGCCCTAAATGTGGCTAAACCTGCTTTTACCCTCGGTTCACACTAACCCCCAGGCTGCGGGCTGGTTGCAGATACAGGAATCGCTCATATTGCTCAATCGCCACATGACCCGCAATAGTGTGAACTGAGGTCACAGCAGCCCATTCATTTGAATTCCAATTCAAGTTCCTTCTCCCATAAAGTATGAGGCAGACTGGGAGTGGACACTAAGGGCCAATTTGTACATATGGGAAAGTAAGTGTCTCAAATTCGGAAGTTTAAGAAACAAAGATTCAAATGGGAAAGAGTATCCCTGGATCTCAACCTAGGCACCGACTTGCTAAAAAAAATCTGACAACTGTCGGTATCTCCAGTCCAATAGTGGGAAGTGTCCAAATGAAGCCCGGAGTATAGGCAAGGGTAGCAGTTTACCACGAGGGGTGAATTTCGTACAGGATGTGCCCCCGTCTGAAACCCAAGAGCGAAAGAATTTAAAATCTTCACCTGGCGGGAACCACGGAAACCTCCCAAAGGTGCCAGTGGGGATGTCATGGGGCGTAGTGGCCAGTCGAGTTCAATCTATCCCAAACCGCCAAAGTATTTTGCGTCAGTGGGGAAGTCCAGTCTGAGAGTCCTCTTGAGGTTTTTGAAAACCATGGTGTTCCCGCCAGGACTCTACCAGCCATTGAATTCTCTAGCTGTACCCATAGTTTGGAGATGTCGTGGCGCCAATTTAAAATGTGCACCAGAGTCATAGCCTTATAATACAATGCAATGTCCGGGATACCGACCCCGCTGTCCAATTTATGTCTAAGTAACATATCATAAGAAAGTCTTGGTCGTTTCCCATGCTGAGAAAATGTGTCGAATGTCTTTGAATAATAACTATAGTCCTTGACCCCGAGCATGTGATATCCTCCAACTGTCCACCAGGTGTAAGTCATGCAGTAACCTTTTCACATGTTTGAGTGCTCGGAAGGGAAGAGAAGTATTACTGGAGGAGGTTTCCAGACTGGGGTCCATGGCAATATTAAAATCACCCCCCAAAATTAATATACCTTCTTTGGAATTCAATAACTGCTGAGGTATGGTAGAAAGGAAATTGACAGTATGGGAGTTTGGGGCATAAATCATGGCAAAGGTATATTTGTGGCCATGGATCAAGCCTTTGAGGAAGAGAAAGTGGCCCTCTGG
This sequence comes from Staurois parvus, assembly GCF_062004578.1. Classification (NCBI taxonomy): domain Eukaryota; kingdom Metazoa; phylum Chordata; class Amphibia; order Anura; family Ranidae; genus Staurois; species Staurois parvus. Next base: position 2,361,306 of record NW_028318382.1, read on the forward strand.
ATCTGTCAGTGCAGATTGTAGGGAGAAAGGGCAGAATTTTTGAATTGCAATAGATACCCCACTTGCTGTAGAAATAGGAGAGGCACTGTGATACCACTGGTCAGAAAGGTGGAGCGTAAGGCGGGGAGTGGAACTAGCAATGAAGTGCATCTCCTGTAGAAATAAATATCTGGAGACAGGTGGCGCAGTTCTTGCCAGAGGCTATCCCGTTTCTGAGGGGAACAAAATTTTCAGTTTGGAAGCCATAATGAAAATTGAGGGACAGAACTGGAACCAGACGCAATAATGAAGTTCCCAGCACAGTAGTAGGAGTCAGGCAACCTAAACAAGCAGTACCCAAAAGAGTAACTGAAGCCATCATACACCCCAAAAACACACCAAAGTAACCAATAATCAAAAATAGTAAACCATAACATCCTAAAATAGGATAAACCTACTAGTGGGATGGCAACCTCAGAGAGAGGGGGGATCCCCCTCCCTACAAGAAGGCCAGCCCTTCTGCAAAATTGCAGAGGTCAACTCCTGCAAAAGAGGACCATCCTACGTGGGAGGTAGTGACCAACCGCATGTAGGCCAAGATGCACAGTACGCCCTGGGCAATCAGCAATCAGTACGCCCTGAGCAATCAGTAAGACAATATTAACAACAAAATTATGAAGCAGCAGCAATAAAAAGAAGTAACAATATCAAAAAGTGTCCTGGAGTGAGAGCAATATAGGAAATACTGTAGCCCAAACGGACACTGGTCTACAGACTCCAAACCCTCAAATGGGAGCTAAGTGGAAGTCCAGCAAGACCTCAGGTATTGGGTGAAGAGTTGGGATCTCGGTCCCTGCGGTTCATCTTGCGGGAGCTTGTGGAGGCCTGTTGCCAACGTTCTGGACGTTGTGGCAGGGGGACATCACTGTGAAGTCTCTAATCCAGGAAATCAGTTTGTGGGAGATCCAATGTGTCAAGAAAGTGAGGCAAGTCATCTTTATTACGCAGTGTGGCAGTTATCCCATTTTGAATGGTCATTAGGCAGAAAGGGAAACCCCATCAGTAGGGAACATTCACCCTACGCAGGGTATCCAACAGCAGATGGACTGCACATCTCTACATGAGGGTTCTCCAAGAGAGGTCTGGATAGAGGGAGATGTTAACACCATCAAAGTCAATTTTTGGTTTATCACAGGCTGTTTTCATGATCACCTCCTTCACTGAATATTTATGCAGCCTACAGATCACATCTCGTGGCTTGCCAGTATCTTGAGGTACAGATAGTGAGGCTCTGTGGGCTCTGTCAAGCTCAATGGTTGCCGGTGCCAAATCGCCCAGAAGTTGGTGAAATATACCTTGAACCGTGTGCGATAGGTCAGGGTCCCGAGTGGCTTCAGGTTTCCACCGAATGCGAATATTTTGCCTCCTGTTCCTGTTTTTTTAGTCATCAAGTTTAGCACATCCTCATGATGTTTGGCATTCTCATATAAAGCAGCAATAGTATGTACAGCGTCATCCTGTCCTGTTTCCAGAGCCTCCACTCTGTTCCCCAGTGCCACTGTATCTGCACGGAGCCCCTCAATTGCTTGTTTGAAAGAGAATTCAACCATGGATGTAAGTTGTTGTATATCTGCCCTGGTGGGGAGAGCCCTAATATGTTCCCTTATATCCCAGTCCTGCTCCAATGCATCAATCTCTGATTGTGGGGAGAATCTGCCAGCTGAGTGTGTGGAGGGTGAGGGGCTCTGACACTGTACCTGGCCGGGCGCTATCTTAGTCTTCGGTGAGCGGGCCGAAGAAGGAATGCACCCTGCTCGAGCAAGATGTGTCACTGCAGGGTGGCTGGGAGGACGGACGGCACTTAGGAGGCATGCCTGAGTATGGTAGGTGAGGGTGGAAAGCGGTGCTGCTGCTATTCCAAGCCCAAGGGTAGTGGGAGCTGTGAAGCGAGCGTCTTCTTATCATGCCAGTCAGGACATGACCCTGGCTGCATTCACACTTGAGTGTTTTGTAGCTTGAAGCTCGAAGTTCCAAAAACGCTCAAACTTAAAAAATCAATTGTTCTCTATAGTGCCTGTTTGATCGATCAGGTGTGAACAGGCACCATAGAGAACAATTGATTTTTTAAGTTTGAGCTTTTTTGGAGCTTTGAGCTTCAAGCTACAACATGCTTAAGTGTGAATACAGCCTCAGGCCCCATGCACACTGCATGTTTAGCCTTGATGCCATTTAGCTGCAGATGGACAGCACACGTGCATCGTCCAGATCCTGTGCTGAACAGGGCTAAATGGCACACCTAGCTGTGTTTCCATTTACACCCCGGTCACATCAAGTCCAACTTACAGTGAAGTTGCATGATTTCAAAGTTGGGTGAGATGCTGATTTCAGGTGTGATTTGCAAGACATCTGATGCTCCCATCTATACCCATGATATTAAAAACAGCTGTGGATAACAAAGACGTTTAAAAACAGCAACCAACAGTAAATGTCAATAAATGAAATATCACAGGTTCCTTTAGGCAACACAGACAGGTTCATTGTTTTTACATTGACCAATATCTCTCTTCCCAGCTGTTTGATTATATCGCTGAATGTATCTCGGATTACCTGGACCAGCAGAATATGAAGCACAAGAAGCTTCCGCTGGGATTTACCTTCTCCTTTCCTGTCAGACATGAAGACATTGACAAGGTAACAAAACTAGAGTGGGACAAAAATTTGCAATAGCAGAAACCCTGCAGTGTGTACAGGGTGCATGGATGACCTTATTCCATAAAAGCAAGAAGCAAAGTACCGAATGAACAGTATACCCAGATTGTGGGTTCAAACCCCAAGCAAAACCCTCACATATATCCTGTGGGTCTTTAGAAAGCAACACAATGGGGCTTATTTACTAAAGCTGGTTCACTCAGAATCTGGTGCACCTGTGCATGGTAGCCAATCAGCTTCTAACCTCAGCTTGCTCAATGAACTGCTTCAATGAACAGCACACATTTAACCCTTTTATTGCCCCTCATGTTAACCCCTTCCTGCCCAGTGCCATTAGTACAGTGTCAGTGCTTTTTTGTTTTAGCACTGATCACTGTATTGGTGTCACTGGGGATGTCAGTGACACCAAATCAGTTCCCCCCCAGTGTCAGAATGCCTGCCGCAGTCCCGTTATAAGTTCCTGATCGCCAGCCGTTACTAATAAAAATTATAAAAAAATCCCAGTATATATACCACCATTTGTAAAAGCTATAACTTTCACGTAAATCAGTTAATTTACACGTATTGACATTTTTTTTTTAGCAAAGACATGTAGCAGAATACATGTTGGCCTAAATTTATGACGAAATTTGATTTTTTAAATTTGTTTTATTGGACATGTTTAATAGCAAAAAGTAAAAAATATTGTGTTTTTTTCCTCAAAATTGTTGGTCTTTTTTATTTATAGCACAAAAATTAAAAACCGCACTGGCGATCAAATACCACCGAAAGCTCAATTCATGGGAAAAAAAGGATGTAAATTTCATTTGGGTGCAGCGTTGCATGACCACGCAATTGTCAGTTAAAGTAACGCAGAGCCATATCGCAAAAAATGGCCTGGTCAGGAAGGGGGGTAAATCCTCAGGAGGGCAAGCTGATTGGTTTCTATGCGGAGGTGCATGAAATTCTGAGTAAACCAGCTTTACTAAATAAACCCCAATATTTTGTAAACTACATTTCTGAGGTCCCAAAACAATTGAAAGACAAAAAACACTTGGCAGATACAGTAGACACAAATTAATGCAACTGTGTAATCATCAATATATGAATTTGAGCTTGTATGAGCACCTTGCAATTCCTGTATAGCAAAGCTAAAGTGTGTGAGGAAGTGGCAGCACAACAAGCCAATCAGTTAAGTATGCTGGTCGGAAGAGAAAGCAGAGTGACAGAAAAATTAGCTTATCAATGCGCCGCTTCTCCTTTCACTGTCCAGTAACCAGCTGGGACAAGTCCCAGATGATGTGGGCTCAGAGGAAGTAAGTTGAATGATGCTGGTCGTCAGATTGAGGACATCTAGCAGCAGAAAAAAAGTAATGTGGGGAAAATCTCTGCATTGAAACAGAATATTGCAGCAAAATATAGATTTGTTCTTTTAACTTTTAATGGGCTATTCATTTTACATTGATAATTTTTGGCTGGAATTCTGCTTTAAATGTTTAGAGTAAAGACACACTAACATTTGCTCATTGTTCATGATAGTAATCATTATTTCCATGCAGGGCATCCTTTTGAACTGGACCAAAGGCTTTAAAGCATCAGGGGCAGAGGGAAACAATGTGGTCGGACTGCTAAGAGAAGCCATCAAAAGACGAGGGGTAAGGGACAGTGGGCTCCATTCACATTCCATTTCCTCTTTAAAATTGAAATAACCTCATAGCGTTTTTTTAAAAAACATTTTCCCATTTGCAAAAAAATGCTACTCAAATAAGGCATTTGGTATTGCATTGAAATATGCAGTATTACCTTATGAAACTTTATTTTCTCTCATGCGATATCCAGTGGAATGGATACAGTGGAGAAGAATTAGAATCCCTGTCAGTTTTTACTGCTAATAAAAAGGTAAAATATATTAACTGTAGAAATATGCCAACTCTGTAAACCCAGCCATACACAGGTTGATTTCTGAAAGAATTTTTTTTCGAAAATCTTTTCTAAGAATTTTCTTTCAAATTTCGCACCATTAGTGGGTCACAGAAACGGCTGATTTTTGTGTGACCATTGAATTTGAGTGACCAGGCATGTTGGATATGTTTTGAAAAATGAACACATTTTGAATGAATGATGGGAGAAATGTGCAAGAAATATAAACGAAAAAGAAATACTCATGAGCTGTGACCTGGAAAGAAAAGAAAATTCTTTTCTGTAGCAACAGGAGGTGAAATTGAAGGCTTGGTTGGTCGAATTTCAAAATCAATAATGGCACCATCAGATTACAAAACGCACTAAATTATAGATTTTCTAAGAAAATTAGTTCGGAATTCGACCCGTGTATGGCCTGCATAAGTCAGTGCGATCCCTGCAGCAGATGTATTAATACAAAAGAAAAAAGATAACTAGACTACTAGTCAAAGGGAAGCTGCTTTCACAGGACACACATGGTGTATCAAAAACAACTACCGGTATGTTAAATTACATAAATACTAAATATCTTTCTAAATGTCAAATATTGAATGAAATTGCATAAAAAAAATTACACACATATATAAATACCTTTCTTCTATAACATTGTCGTTTTTATTGCTGGAAGAAGGGTATTTATATATACAGTATATGTGTGTGATTTTTTATACTATTTTCATTCAATATTTGACATTTTGAAAGAATATATGTTATACAATTAAAGGTAAAACTTTTTTTTTCATTAGGATAGGAGGGAGAGGTATTAGAACACCAAAGTGAAATGACAAGAAAATCCCAAATTTGGGGTTGTTCCCAGAAAAGTAATAGAAGGGGCATCTTCCAATGAGACACATGGCAAAAAAATAAAAAATAAAAACTGCAAGAGGTGCTAACCCTCCATTACTCTATCCAAAATTAAAAAGAATGTTGTGCCTTTAGTTAAACTTTCAAGCAGCTTTTCTCAATCTTTTTCAGAGGAACCCTTGAAATATTTTTCCATTCTTAGGAAACCTATGCTAAAAATTACTATATCTACATCTCATGATACAATAATATATACAGATGGCTAAAAAGATCAATGATGTCAATGGGAACTTGTCAGTGGGAAGATATCTCTAAAAATAATTGTGAAAAAGTAAAGTATCCCCACTACATATAAGTGCCAAAAAAAGTGTAGTGAGCGCAAAGAAATAAATGAACAAGCAGCTAGCACAAAGTGGCAAACCCTCCCATTCCACTGAATAAACACATATACAAAGGTGCACAGCTAATATATTAACAAAAAATTTTTGTGAACTAATATCCAATATCTAAATCATAAAGTCTAAAGGAAATTGCAGTGTCCAAGAATAATGTGAAAATCAATGGTGATCAGCGATGTGAAGTGACATCTGTGACAATCCTCCACCACTATGCACTCGCCAGAAGCAAGAAATAAATGGGCTCTGGGTAAATAAATGGGCTAATCAATCCAAATGTGGCACATCCTTAAATGAATAACACTGCTTGATACCTAATAAAGTACTCGGCCTAGACAAAAGATATCATACATCCCAGGAGTCTTCGGGAGGGTAGGACGGGCTTTCTCAACTAAGCATGCCCTCCTGTCTGCATGCCTGAACTAACAACAGATGGATTCCAGGAAGGAAATGGTGCATGAATCATTTGCCTTTACTCAAGATAGCCACAGCCTGAAATCCTAGATATAAGTGCTCATTCTAGTGGCCCTTTCTATATCGGACAAGGAAGTGGAGGATCATTGCCAGGAAAGAAATCTAAATAGTATAGAAGGAAATGGAGTGCCAAAAGAAGAATCAATGAGTTGGGTCAAGTGCAAGCAGTGTATTAGTTTAAGGATGTGCCACATTTGGATCGATTACTGATTGGTGTACTGGAGGTCCATTTCCAGGAATGCCCATTTAGAGCCCATTTCACAGTGGAGGTCATTGAGGTATCTTTCTATTTCCTGCAGTGGATAAAACACATTGCTTGGAGGGATTTCTATACAGAGCCTGTTTATTTCTTGCTTCTGGTGAGTGCATAGTGGTGGAGGATTGTCACAGATGTCATCCCCACTATATATGACATATGTTCTAACAAGGGATTAGACCTTTGTGATATGTACATTGTATTATGTTCGGAGTGATTGGGAGGGGTTTTTTTTGCAACAAATGATGTATATGCTTCTATATACACAAAAAAATAGCTCTCAAAATTTGGTGAATTGACGGGAGAAAATAAGTATATTTTACTACATGTAATGGGGCGGATTTACTAAATGAATGGGGTTGATTTACTAAAGGCACATGGACAGAGCACTTTGTAATTGAAGTTGCTCCAGAGCTTAGTAAATGAGGGGAGCTCTGCTAACTTACATAATCCAATCATGTGCAAGCAAAAATGCTGGTATTCTTTGTAAAGTGAAGCTTTACCTTATGTACTAAGCTCTGGAGCAACTTGCAACCTCTGTCAGTTTTCTTTTAATTTTTTGCCATCTGTATCCCCATTGGGAGATGTCAACTCTATTACTTTTCTGGGGACAACCCAAAATTGTAATTTTATTTTATTTTCACGTTCAATGATAATGGTAAACTGGACAAATAGAGAGGGTGAATCTCTCTAAAGGAGACACAGACAGCAATAAAAACTTGACAGGTGTTCTAATCCACCTCCACTCTATTCAAAAGTAAAAAAAAATTCCTTTAGTTATTCTTTAAGTAAATCAACTCCAATGATTTCCATATGTAGGTTTCTATCCATTATTGTTGAGAGACCTGATCCAAAAAGGCAGAAACTACTCAAAATTGGCTATTATATTTTTACATTACTTAAATACCGCATGCCTGTACCACTACTTAATTACCACATTTAATTATTTATTTCCTTCTGTTAATTGACTTTAACGCCTTTTCATGTGGTATTTACCAAGCGTCTTGCAACAAATACCACAAAACGGTATAGTGATTTGACAGTTTCAGGATTGCATGTGGTATTTAGGCAAAAGGTATCCGGACACCTAAATACTGCATGTGGTCTCCTTCTGTGAATGGAGCTCAATATCACTATCCAATGCCATTAGCATTGAGTTATATTTTGTCATGTTGTAGATCATATATCTACAATCATGTGGAAATTAAAGCGAACATCTTGCTATGAAATAGCTTATGCAAGTGGTCTTTTACAGTTTATTGGATCTTCATCAAGCTTTTATTGCTGCCTTCATCCACTTTTGGGAGATTCACCCTCACTTCTTTTGTGGTCAACAGATTAGAAAGTGAGATAAGTAATATGGAATGTAAAATGTGTCCTTTTGCTGATGAGCTACTGTTATTTGTTTCTAATTCTCGCATAGCCTTTCCAGCATTGCTACAAGAATTGAATGCCTTTTCTGTGGTTAGTAACCTTATGGGTAGCCACCCTGGAGGTATTCTCGAGTGTTGCTCGGGGTAAAGTTTCAGTACCACAAGCGGTAACCCCGAGCTACACTCGGGCTTACCATGCGGCACTGCTCCGGATCTCTTTTTCACTTACCTTGTCCTGCGCTCCTGCGATGTCCCTCCTGCAGTGTCCCTGGCAATGTCCTCCGGCGGATACCGGCATCTGTCATCTGGGTTCCGTTCCCTGGGAGCGTCGGGACGTACGGGGGACGGAACAGAGGGAAATTTGAAAATGACAAAAAGAGACATTCACTAAATACACTAAAATCACATAGTAAAACATTACTGTATCAAACCATTTCACATACATTTTGTCCCTAGTGCTTTGTCCTGTGCCCTGCCTGCATTTTTACTGTTCTTTCTGCCTGGAAACTGTGAAACGTCCATGGCGTCCAAAAAGCGTCCCTTTAGGTCAAAACGGTTTTAGACCAGCTAGAGAACAGCGATAGTAAATCAGAACCACTTGCGGAATTGAGTGATAATGATTCGTGGGGAAATTCGTCATCAGACACTGAAACCGATTTTGCGACTTTGCTCAGTGATGTGCGAACTTGGCGCTCTATTTCAAATTTCAGTGTTTTTGGTTTGATTATATTATTGAATTAAATTTATTATTATTATATTATAATTTTTTATGATTATTTATTAAATTATAATTTATGATTTCATGTTTCAAATTGTAACATACCGGGGATGTTTACTAGACTCTTGTTCCGACAGATTTCAGTGAGTTATTCCTAAAAATTACAGGCCTAAAAAAAATACATATTTCCATGCAAAAAAATGTACTGCTTTGAGCACAGAAATATGGACATAATCAGACCACTAGGGAGGTTAATATAAATAAAACAGAGGCATTGAATGTATGTTTAGTAGAAGGGGAAGTAAGCGCCTTAAAGAAAGACTTTGCATTCCACTGGCGTGAAAAAGCCCTAAAATACCTAGGTGTTTATTTCGCTACGACTCCCGTAGATTTATTTATGCTAAACGACCAGCCACTGAACAAAAATGAAAACATAGGATAAGATTGTGGCATTCATGGTTTGCTAGGGTGGCCTTGTATAAAATGGATATTCTTCCAAGATTCTTTCGAATGGTACGTTCTGAACTTTTGAAATATGTTTGGGCTAGTTCTAAATCAAATTTAAAATACAATGTACTTATAAGGAAGAAATAACAGGAGGACTGGGACTACCAGATTTAGCACTCTATCACAAAACAGTTCTTATGGCTAGACTCATGGACGGCATATATCATTTAAAGGATAAACAATGGACGACAATTAAAGCACTATTTTAAGTGTTCCCATTGGGAACTAGAGCAGGAAGTAAAGGGAAATCTCCCAAAAGGCATGTAAACAGCATTAAATAACCTGGAAGGTTTATAACCACACTCTCAAAAACTAATATAGAAAAATAAATATTTTCCATGGAATTTAACTTTAAAGTAGGAGCAAACTTCCTTTTTTGCTTCGTACCCACAGGTAAGCCTATAATAAGGCTAACCTGTGGGTACTGTAAATGTTCGTTTAGGATGAATTACACGTGAAACAGCTGGTGACATCACCAGCGCATGTGCATTGCGAGAGCTGTGCCACGGCCGTAACTCTCGCACGCATGCTCAGGAGTGACGTCATCGTTGATCGGCCATTTAAGCAGCCTGAGCCAGAGAACCCAGAAGGAAGATCAGGTGAAGATGAATTACCTTTCAGCAGTGACAGGGCGCCACCAGGAGTGATCCATTTCACAGGTAAGTCTGTCATAATGTGCTAATATACAGTGCATACTAACACATTTTGACTTTACCATTTTTTTTTTTTCAGACGTGGTTTACTAACGCTTCAAAGCAGTAGTAAACCATAAAATGGTATGTTTCGCAGGGAACTCCCAACCAGTCATTTTGCACCTCTTCATCTTCACCTGGTATTGTGTGAGGCAGAGGCACTAATTGGCTGCTTAAGAAGAGGCTGCAAGTCTACATTCATCATATAGTGAAATAACATATAAGTGGGAACAGTGCCAAATAAAAAATAAAATTAAATCCAAAAATCAAGCTGCTAAACCTCACCCTCTACTAGAGGTAGTAATAACAAAAATCAAAAGAAAAGGTAGCGCTAATTAAAAAATATATAAATACGCAAAACCACAAATATTCAATATATGATTAAAAAAATGTCTCTATTATTTTTCAATTCAAAAGCTTCATAATTGTTGAAAATCCACCACCAACTGTGTAAGACTCCATCACCAAGAGAATTAAATAAACTCACCAGAGCAAATTGCTAGTAAAATTATAAACTAGCAAATTGCATGTTGGCTCTCGGAGCAATGGTCTGTAGACTGATGACCAGCAACAGAAGATGTTTCTTATAATGTACGGATCTTCATATAACATATACGCTCAAAGGAAGAGAACAGAGCAGGAAATAGTGTGATACAGTAAAGAAAGTTTTTATTAAAAGCTTATTATCCAAACAACTCACATTTTTAAGTGTCACAAGCCAACACTAGCAAAGACCGCAAAAACACAAAAAAAACACTTCAAAAGCCAGAGACGCTGGCAGCTTACGGAACATGGTGACGTCACTCCGAGGCTCCAACCTACGCGTTTTGTCACTCGACGTCTTCACGTTTTGCGGTCTATGCTAGTGTCGGCTTGTGACACTTAAAAATTTTAGTTTTTATATATTTTTTATGAATATTTGCACAACTTCTTTGGTTTATATATCAAATATGTCACAGAAATATGTTTGTTTAATTAGCGCTACCTTTTCTTTTGATTTTTGTTACATTCATCATATAGCAAATGTGCTACCAAGTCCAAGTCAATAGTGTAATAGAATATGTTGTCATTGCAACATACTGTATGCATTACTGAAATACACAGGCAGAACTTCACCTGTCTCAATATCCATTGGTAGCAGTAATGCTTTGTTTACTGGTAATTATCATCCAGACTATCAGTAACTCCCTGTCCTCTGCTCTTTTTAGGATTTTGAGATGGATGTTGTTGCCATGGTGAATGATACTGTTGCTACTATGATCTCCTGTTATTATGAAGATCATCACTGTGAAGTTGGCTTGATAGTGGGTAAGTGTACATTCTTGGTGAGTTTCAAGTGCAATTCCTATAGGGGATATATAGCATAGTGGGTTTCTTTTCAGTGTAAAAATGCCACCCTTCTTTCTGGAACAAATAAAGCTGCAAAGCTACAAAGCTGCATATTACAAAACTAATAGTATAGTAATATATGACACCCATTTAAAAAAAAATGCAGATTACAGTGAAAACTGTGGACAATTTTGAGTTATGACCTACTATGAGTTGGTTATTATAACCTTTGATTAAAATACATCGTGATTAAACTTTTATTTACAACCTTGCCATTCCATGTTTGTATGGCTGTAAGGATAATTCACAAGGCTAAAAGGCATGAGATGACAATCGTTATTTAGAGCAAATATTAGTACGATAATAATAATACTAATGGTAACATTTGCTGTAAATAACAATCACTGTGGTAAATACTGTAGCACATGCATTATAAATTGAGCGCTTTAATTTCTTATACAAATTATTAATAGTGTCCAATATTAGACTACAGTGGGGCAAAAAAGTATTTAGTCAGCCACCAATTGTGCAAGTTCTCCCACTAATAAAGATGAAAGAGGCCTGTAATTGGCATCATAGGTAGACCTCAACTATGAGAGACAAAATGAGAAAAAAAATCCAGACAATCACATTGGCTGATTTGGAAAGGATTTATTTGCAAATTATGGTGGAAAATAAGTATTTGGTCACCTACAAACAAGCAAGATTTCTGGCTCTCACAGACCTGTACCTTCTTCTTTAAGAGGCTCCTCTGTCCTGCACTCATTACCTGTATCAATGGCACCTGTTTGAACTTGTTATCAGTATAAAAGATACCTGTCCACAACCTCAAACAGTCACACTCCAAACTCCACTATGGTGAAGACCAAAGAGCTGTCGAAGGACACCAGAAACAAAATTGTAGACCTGCACCAGGCTGGGAAGACTGAATCTGCAATAGGCAAGCAGCTTGGTGTGAACAAATCCACTGTGGGAGCAATAATTAGAAAATGGAAGACATACAAGACCACTGATAATCTCCCTCGATCTGGGGCTCCACGCAAGATCTCACCCCGTGGGGTCAAAATGATCACAAGAATGGTGAGCAAAAATCCCAGGACCACACGGGGGGACCTAGTGAATGACTTGCAAGAGCTGGGACCAACGTAACAAAGGCTACCATCAGTAACACACTACGCCGCCAGGGACTCAGATCCTGCAGTGCCAGACGTGTCCCCCTGCTTAAGCCAGTACATGTCAGGGCCCGTCTGAAGTTTGCTAGAGAGCATTTGGATGATCCAGAAGAGGATTGGGAGAATGTCATATGGTCAGATGAAACCAAAATAGAACTGTTTGGTAGAAACACAACTCGTCGTGTTTGGAGGAGAGAGAATGCTGAGTTGCATCCAAAGAACACCATACCTACTGTGAAGCATGGGGGTGGCAACATCATGCTTTGGGGCTGTTTCTCTGCAAAGGGACCAGGACGAATGATCCATGTACAGGACAGAATGAATGGGGCCATGTATCGTGAGATTTTGAGTGCAAACCTCCTTCCATCAGCAAGGGCATTGAAGATGAAATGTGGCTGGGTCTTCCAACATGACAATGATCCCAAACATACCGCCCGGGCAACGAAGGAGTGGCTTCGTAAGAAGCATTTCAAGGTCCTGGAGTAGCCTAGCCAGTCTCCAGATCTCAACCCCATAGAAAACCTTTGGAGAGAGTTGAAAGTCTGTGTTGCCCAGCGACAGCCCCAAAACATCACTGCTCTAGAGGAGATCTGCATGGAGGAATGGGCCAACATACCAGCAACAGTGTGTGCCAACCTTGTGAAGACTTACAGGAAACGTTTGACCTCTGTCATTGCCAACAAAGGATATATAACAAAGTATTGAGATGAACTTTTGATATTGACCAAATACTTATTTTCCACCATAATTTGCAAATAAATTCTTTCCAAATCAGCCAATGTGATTGTCTGGATTTTTTTCTCATTTTGTCTCTCATAGTTGAGGTCTACCTATGATGCCAATTACAGGCCTCTCTCATCTTTTTAAGTGGGAGAACTTGCACAATTGGTGGCTGACTAAATACTTTTTTGCCCCACTGTATATACTGGCACGCTGACCCCATTCTAAGGAAAGTAATCAAAAGTGGTATTTGGTTGTATTTAAGGACATCAGCAGCTCCAATCGGATGGTTTGTAATTAGACCAGAGTTCTTTAAACCTAAAGGTGTTTTAAAACGTATTTCTATTCTAACAATCTAGGCACTGGCTGCAATGCCTGCTACATGGAGGAGATGTGCAATGTGGAATTGGTGGAAGGAGAAGAGGGGCGCATGTGTGTCAACACGGAATGGGGAGCTTTTGGGGACACGGGGGAACTGGAAGACTTTCGACTGGAATATGACCGAGTGATAGATGAAGGCTCACTAAATCCTGGTCAGCAACTGTAAGGATACAGAACCTTGTCCTTTTTGTCTCTGCAAGTGATAGGCATGCAGCTTTTTCCTGTTCTTTAATTATGTAAGCAAACTGGTGCAGAAAGTAACACTGTTTAAGGACCACAAAGAATGTGACATCAGTACTGAGATGATTTCTGGGAACACCTTTGAACATTTAGACATAGAGGGGTTTATTTACTTATGCTGGCCATACACTATACAATTTTCTGTCCAATTTCTGCCCAATTTCTTTTAGATTTACCTTCAACCTTGTAGTGGAATGGCCTGCCTAATTGGATAAAATTGAAAGTGTTGTTAGGTTTGACCTATTATATGGTTTTTGGTAAATCTAAAACAAAAATCTCAAGAAAATTGAATAATGTATGGCCAGCCTAAAGCTGGAGAGTGCAAAATCAGACTCCCTTTTGCATGGAAACCCTATACGCTTCCAGGTTTTATTGCCAAAGCTTAATTGAACAAGCTGAGGTTAGAAACTGATTACTTTCTATGCAGAAGTGAGCCTGATTTTAGCAAATAAACCCCAGAGTGACTTGCATAAAGCGCCACGCTGTTAACATTAGCTGTGTAAAGTCATGTTAAAAACGTGAGTTTTCAGCTTTTTTTAGCGTTTTTGGATTAGTGTTTGGCAGTGTTTTAACGTGTTTAGCAACATTTTCCCGCGCTTGCTTTTTTTAGCGGTTGTTTTTTCCAAAAAAAGTCAAAAAAAGGCAAAAAATGCCGGTTTGTGGCGTTTTACCTTGTTTTGTCACGTTTTTCAGCGTTAGAGCGTTTTTTACAGCTAAAAAACTCCTCTAGAGACCCACTAGTTCTGGGGGTTTTTTCCAGCCAAAAACATTGAATACAGTCTATGTGTGCATGGATACATAGGATAACATGTTGGGGGGTTTACTAGCTGTAGAAAAAAAACGTTAAAAGCCAAAAACAGCAGCTTTAAAAACATCCAGTGTGCATGAGGACTAATAAAGAACCTGAGCAACTAATCAGAATATATAATCTGCTGGTCTGATTAAAACAAACTAAACTAAAATGTTGCTTCTGTTGCTCTGATAATTTGTAAATCAGCATGACTCTTTGTATTTGCAAGATTCTATTAGAACCACAGGATGAAAAGTGTCATGAACAATGCAGTAGGGACTGATATAAGAGTGTGAGACTGTGGGGTGTTTAGGTAGTTATTCATGGCCTAGTCAAAGTGGTATTAATTTTTATTTGGCCACTTCTTTTTCTTACTTTGTACAGCTACGAGAAGATGATTGGTGGAAAATACATGGGGGAGCTGGTCAGGCTGGTCCTCATGAAAATGGTGAATGAAAATCTAGTGTGTGGTGGAGAGGCCTCTGAAAAATTGAAGACAAGAGGGAGTTTTGAAACACAATTTGTATCTCAAGTAGAAGGGTAAGGACAACACACACTTGTACTGGAAACCATATTAACAGAAATAAGAATCTCAAATAGAACCATAATATAGGAACAAATATGATTTATTTGGTACTTGGCTTTAGTGCTGTTCTTGCTGTTTTTACCTTCTCTCCTAGTGAAAGGCTGATTATGGGTAAGCTCCAAGGAGCAGGGCCCTCGAACCCCTCGTGTATTGTATTGTATTGTTACTGTACTGTCTCCCATTATAATGTACAGCGCTGACCAAACTGTTGGCGCTATATACTGTATAATAATAATAATAATAATAATGGACATTTAGTGCATTGAGTAGCTAGAGGTATTATAATATTTATTTTTATTGTATTTTTTATTATAGCTATTAGGGAATAGGATACAGAGGAAGTACTCAATACTGCTGCCCCTTCAATATGACAATTTTTCAGACCCTTAAGTGTTTATTGACTAAGCTTAGGTGAGTGTAATCAGAAAAGCAGATGAGTGGTATAGTCAGGAAGGTTTTTTTTTACAGATCACAGAAATTGTAGGTTTCTTCAAAAATGGTCCAGGAAGATTATTTACATACTGTACCTTCTATAGCCTAATGTAATTCTATTCATCTTCTATCTCTTTCAGTCCTCAATTACTATCTATATTTCTTAATTGATCATCAAAGGACAAAGGATCAGTTGCTTTTGAGACCACTGCGTTATACTGTTGCTTTTAGGAGGAATTAGACACTGGCAAACAAAAAAGCTTCTGGCCAGCCAAATATAACTCCTCCCATTTCAACGTTGCTTCCATTTTTTTGCTAATGTAGGGACGTCTCTTCTCCTCAGTTACAGGTTCGCCCATTTATACTAGAAGTGTGCAGCATCCTCTTAGATAGCTGTGCTAGGTTAGGTTAATTTAGTTTGGGCACACTGCATTCAGTTGAGCTGTGTTTGATTATTTCTGTCTATTCTGTGTTTCACTGGCTGCAGGGTTGACTGCTAACCCCCCCCCCCCCCCCCCATCTGTCTGGAAAGGTTCTGGAAGATGGTAGACTGGGAGTGTAAAATAATATTTATGAAGCCCTGGCAAATCCCTAGGGAGAGTGTGCCCAGATGGTGGCTGGTAGGGTGTGTAAATACTCAGAGACCTGAAATCAGTGGCGTATCATCCATGGGTGCAGAGTGTGCAGTGAACACGGGCCCCTCGGGAAGGGGGGCCCAAAATGCCCTGACATACAGCACACATGGAGAAAGTAAAAAGTGGTCCATAACACTGCCTCGGGTCCTATGATTTCAACCAAAGGGGCCCAAGAGATGGGAGCATTGATGGGCTTTTTACTTTTGGCTCACAGACAGAGGCAGCCAGAGCCGCATTTTCCACTGCTAGGACTAAAGTACCGGCAGCTCAGAGATTCCAGGGGGTGAGGCTTGGTTACTGAGTGTGCTGTGTACTCGCTGCTAGTCTACAGTGTTACAGCTCCCTGCTCCCGATTGTCGCCTGTACATATGTGCAATGACCGGATACAGAAGAGGAATACTTATTTCATTAAGCTTAGTGAGGTTGGATTCAGTTGCAAACTAAGTCTGAGAAGGAAGACTTCCTCTTCTGTGTCCAGCAATTGCAGGTATGTGGGAGGGGGGGGGGGTCTTGAGAGGGATGAGCCAGTTACTTTATCAGTTAGAAGCTACTGACTGGTGTCTACAGGACAAAATGTCTGTGTGCACTGTGAGCATGTCTAAATATACTTGTCTAAGTATACTTTCCTACCATCTGCACTCTTCTTCCTGCACTAACTACCTACCGCCTTACACTCTGCACTCCCCTTCCTGCACTAACTACCCACTGCCATACACTTTGCAGTCCTCTCCCTGCAGTAACTACTCACCACCAGGGGCGGACTGACAACTCATGGGGCCCCCGGGCAATAGGGGATCATGGGGCCCCTGTGTCCTTGCCCAAACTCAAAAAAGCCTATGAAAAAGGTACCAGGGGCATCTCATGGGGCCCCCTACTGACCCCAGGCCCTTGGGCAGTGCCTGAGTTTTCAAATGGTCAATCCACCCCTGCTCAGCGCCATACACTCCACACTCCCCTCCCTGCACTAACTATCCACCACCATACACTCCGCACTCCTCTCCCTGTACTAACTACCCACTGCCATACACTCTGCACTCCCCTCCCTGCACTATCCACTACCATACACTCCGCACTCCTCTCCCTGTACTAACTAGCCACCGCCATACACTCCGCACTCCCCTCTCTGCACTTATTACCCACTGCCATGCACTCCGCACTCCTCTCCCTGCACTAACAACCCACTACCATACACTCCATACCCCTCTCTCTGCACTAACTACCCACCGCCGTACACTCCGCACTCCTCTCCCTGCACTAACTACAGAGGTATATGGATGAATATAGGAGAGGTCATGGATGTACAGAATGGTATATAGGAGAGGTATACTGATGTACACAATGGCATAGAAAAGAGGTATATGGATGTACAGAATGGTATATAAGAGAGCTATATGGATGGACAGGATGGTATATAAGATAGGTATATGGATGATTAGGATGGTATATAAGAGAGGTATATACAGTAGATGAATAGGATGGTATAAAGGATAGGTATATGGTTGACTACAATGGTATAAAAGAGAGGTATATGGATGTACAGGATAGTATATAAGAGAGGTATATGGATGTACAGAATGGTATGTAAGAGAGGTATATGGATAAATAGGATGAGATCTCCAGTGTCAAGCTTCCTCCTCTAACCTACATACCGAACTCTACACTCTCTTCCTTCGACCCTGTTACCACCAAGTAAGTTACCGAACTCCTTTCCAAGGCCCACTTCACCACCTGTCCCCTGGATCCTGTCCCCTCACGACTGTTGCAGCCTCCTTCCTGCTCTATCCTAAACTCTCTAACCCACATCTTCAACCTCTCACTCTCCATGGGCACCTTTCCCTCCCCGCTCAAACATGCACTGGTTACCCCCATCCTCAAAAAACCCTCAGTGGACACCACCTGTTTGAATAACTTAAGATCCATCTCCCTGCTCCCGTTTGCCTCCAAGCTTCTCGAGCGCCTTGTTCACAACCGTATGAACTGCTACCTCACCGACAACAACCTTCTTGATCCCTGACAGTCTGGCTTCCGCCCACAACATTCCACAGAAACTGCCCTATTAAACTCACTAATGACCTACTAACTGCTAAAACCAATGGCCATTACTCCATACTCGTACTCCTTGACCTTTCCGCTGCCTTTGACACAGTCGACCACCCACTCCTCCTCAGTAAACTCCACTCCATCGGCCTCTGTGACTCTGCTCTCTCCTGGTTCTCCTCTTACCTTTCTCAGCGCACTTTCAGTGTCACATACAACTCCTCCTCCTCCGCTCCGCTTCCTCTTTCTGTTGGGGTACCCCAAGGTTCTGTTCTTGGGCCCCTCCTTTTCTCTCTCTATACCTCCTCCCTGGGCCAACTGATAACCTCCCATGGCTTCCAATACCACCTCTATGCTGATGACACCCAGATCTATCTCTCCACTCCCCAGCTCACCCCCTCAATCTCCTCACGTATCACAAATCTACTAAGCGACATATCAGCAAGGATGTCACATCACTACCCTAAACTCAATCTTTCAAAAACTGAGCTTGTAATATTTCCTCCTCCCCGGTCCCCGGTCCCCCACTCACGACTTTTCAACTAAGATCAACAGCACAACCATTGGTCCTTCCCCTCATGCCAGGGTGCTAGGAGTATCCTAGACTCTGAACTCTCCTTTGGGCCCCACATCCACACACTGGCTAAATCCTGCCGCCTCAACCTTCAGGAACATTTCCAAAATCCGCCCCTTCCTGACCAATGACACCACAAAACAACTTATCCACGCCTTGGTTATATCCCGCCTCGATTACTGCAACTCCCTCCTCACTGGTCTACCGTTACACAAGCTATCCCCCTTCAGTCTATTATGAATGCTGCTGCTAGACTCATACACCTTACCAACCGATCAACGACTGCTGCCCCTCTCTGCCAATCCCTCCACTGGCTTCCACTAACCCAACATATAAAATTCAAAATAATAACCACAGCTTACAAAGCCATTCACAACACTTCCCCTAGAGACATCACCAACCTCATCCACAGATACCGCCCAAATCGCCCACTTCACTCCTCCCATGATATCCTCCTTTCTAGCTCCCTCATCACCTCCTCCAGGACTTCTCCAGAGCCTCTCCCATCCTCTGGAACTCCCTACCACAGCACGTGTGGTCAGTCCCCACCCTGTCTGCCTTTAGGCGATCTTTGAAAACTCACTTCTTCAGGGAAGCCTACCCCACCTCCACCTAAGAACTCTACTTGAATCATCTCCGCCAGATCATCCCCCGCAGCTATCACCTTTTGTATCACCTCCCCCTTCCTTTAGATTGTAAGCTCCACGAGCAGGGCCCTCCTATTCCTTCTGTACTGAAATGTATTGTAATTGTACTGTCTCCCTTATATTGTAAAGCGCTGCGCAAACTGTTGGTGCTATATAAATCCTGTATAATAATAAATAGGATGGTATAAAAGAGAGGTATATGAATGCACAGGGTGGTACATATATATATATATATATATATATACACAGTATCTCACAGAGTTCAGGTAGCCTATACCCCTTGCCCTTTGGGAATGGGTGGATTAGACAACTCATGATCCCGGGCATATGATGTATAAACTATCCTATTGCCACTGGCAAGCTGTATTGTGCTCCAGGTTAATGGCCGTTATCGGCACTTACTGCGCATGCGCGAATCGCTCGTAAGGAGCGTAATATCATATCTTCCTCTTCCTTTATATGCCCTGGGGGATGATATACCCATCGTGAGTCCCTTTAACCCATTAAGGTTATTTTTTAGGATATTACTGCTTCATCCCTTGTATGATTGATCCTGTCCAGGAGCCAGCTTACATGTCCTGGTATTTTCCTGTCTACACACTGTATTGCCTTCCATCATCTGCAATGTGCTCCAGTAAAATGGCCGCCGTCCACGCACATCGCGCATGCGCAAATCGTCCGCGATGACGCGACACGGCGGGACTGCGCATGCGTGGCACACGCTATTTAAGAAATGTCATTACAGGAGGCACACTCCCTTTGATAACGTGCCATCGCACGAAATGCGTTAGAGAGGTGCCTTATACCCTGTGACGTCACACCGCATGGCCCCTGTGGACGGCCGGTGGCCATTTTGGAATTCCCTGCTACCAGCTTCTCACTACACATGTGAGGAGTATTTTTCAGTTATCTGTCTATTTTTCCCTTGTGGATAATAAAGTACTACACTATCAGAATCTTCTGTTGTCTTGGCTCGTTACTTCCAAGCCCCCCCCTCCTTCAAGGCTTATTGGGATGATCTGGTGGCCACATCATGATTGGTTAGACTCCCCCCGGTGGCGAGACGACTACACGTCCTCTGATATCTGGTGACCCTGAGGTTGTGATGTTTGCCCAGCTGATGCAGGCCAGATGACCACTCTGTGATCCAGTTCCAGTTTTCAGTAGCCGGATGACCAGGAGTTGGTTAACACTCAAATGCGCATTATCATTGCGCTTTCTGGTTAGTGCAATCTACACTCATTTCTGTGGGAGGAATATGGTCACAGAAGTCACTTATTGTGTCACCTTTTTGCCTTGAAATTCTTTATATTATGCACCGCAAGAACAAGATTTTTTATTCACCATCATTATTATTCCTGGACTTTTTAGATAATTTCTAAGATCTATTTCAGTATTAAGTGGTGTTCACTTTACCAGTTATTACATGCACTGTATGACTATTTGCATGCATCATTGTATTTATTAGCGCTGCATGGTTGTTTGATACATTTTCTTTTGAGGCTGCTGGTGTTTGCCTTTCATGCTAGTCGCTCTTTGGTTGTTTATCCAGCGCTTGTATCTTTTCTGTTTTTATATATATATATATATATATATATATATATATATACACAGTATCTCACAGAAGTGAGTACACCCCTCACATTTTTGTAAATATTTTATTCTATCTTTTCATATGACAACACTGAAGAAATTACACTTTGCTACAATGTAAAGTAGAGTGTACAGCTTGTATAACAGTGTAAATGTGCTGTCCCTTCAAAATAACTCAACACAGCCATTAATGTCTAATAAGATATATTAAAATATTTACAAAGATGTGAGGGGTGTATTCACTTCTGTGAGATACTGTATATATATATATATATATATTTACAGCGCTATAGAAGTACCTGAAATAGATAAATATGTACCACCCTATGCATTCATATACCTCTCTTTTATACCATCCTATTTATCCATATACCTTTCTTATATACCATTCTGTACATCCATATATCTCTCTTATATACTATGCTGTACATCTATATCCCAATACATGTAAATTAATTGGTTTATGTGAAAGTCATAGCGTCTACAAATGGCAGTATATATACTGTAACTTTTATTTTATTTTTTTACTAGTAATGGCAAGGATCAGCAACTTATAGTGGGACTTCGGGACTGCAGTGGGCATTCTGACACTGGGTGGGTTCTGACTAACTGCCATTGCCATCCCAATAACACTAATACAGTGATCAGTGCTAAGAAAAAGCACTGACACTGTACTAATGACACTGGGCAGGAAGGGGTTAACATCTGGGGCAATCAAAGGGTTAACTGTGTGCATGTTTTACATAATGTGCTGTGTATGTTTTACTAGGGAAACATGCTGCTGTGCAGAGAAATACACAGCAGCATGTTATTGCTGGCAGGAGAGAGACCTGTGTTGTTTACACAGAGGTCTCTCCCCTGTCAGTTCTACTCGGTGATCTCCGGGTGCCGACGGAAAATCTACAGCCAGGACCCAGTGATTGATATCTGTAGTCGCCAATGGCGGCATGGGCAGGGCAGCGCATGCCCCCTGCCTGCAAAAGCAAATCGCATGTACTGTATATACGTGATTTTGTGCAGCCCTACTGCCCTGTAGCACTTCCGGGACCCTGTGATGTCATGTCCGGCCCAGCGAGAGCGAGGCTTGGAACGCATTTCATTATTTGGATCACACAGGCTATGCAGACTGGTGCCAGTTAGCAGGACACCCTGACATGTGAGAGTAACACTATATGTTCATATTGCAATGAATTGAATAAAAATGCTACACTTAGAACCTTTAAAATCCCTCTGGTTTATTTGAGCCACTTGGAGCACCTATTTATTGTTAAGGAGAACCTGAGATCGGTAGTCTACACATTGCTGATATCTAGTGATTATCTATCTGGGGCCATTATCTGAGATTTGCTGATGACCGGGAGGAAAATCCTGAGAGAGCAAGAGGTGGACCTCCTACATATATCATAACAATGTGATTTTTGACCACCTTAATCAGGGTCAAAAATCTCTGATGGGTGAGAAATTCACTTAACCACTTCAATACAGGGCACTTTTACCCCCTTCCTGCCCAGGCCAATTTTCAGGTTTCAGCGCTATCACACTTTGAATGACAATTGCGCGGTCATGCAACACTATACCTAAACTAAAATTTTATAATTTTCTTCACACAACTAGAGCTTTCTTTTGGTGGTATTTAATCACCGCTGGGGTTTTTATTTCTTGCTAAATCTGTTATAAAAATTTGCAAATAAATAATTGTTCTTCATAAATTTAGACCAAGATGTATTCTGCTATTTATTTTGGTGAAAATTACCCAAATCAGTATTTATTATTTAGTCTGTAGGAAAGTTATAGAGTTCACAAACTATGGGATATATCTGAAAATTGATCAATCCTGAAGTACTGACAGCCAGTCTAATTTCTTGAGGCCCAAAAATGTCTGAACAGTACAGATATCCCTCAAATGACCCCTTTTTGCAAAGTAGACAGTAATTTCATAAGAGGCAAGGAGAGTTTTTTGAAGTTTTAATTTTTTTGTCATCATTTTTAGAAAAATTAAGAAGTTAAAAAAATATTTTCAATATTTTTTTTACATGCTGTCACCAGTGCAGTACATCATCAGCACATAACTGGTGTGGCGGTGATCAGGGACACTGACTGGTGACACTACGAAAAAAAAAAAAATTGATACTTTTTAAATTGTTTTTTATTTTTTAATTTTTTTATGTTTTATTACATTTTTTTTCTCTTTTTTTAGGATTTTCTTTTCATATTACACTATGACCAAAGTAGTATAATGTTACCATAGTAACATTGTACTACTATGGGGAAGTGATCAGTATTTATTTATTTTTATTTTTTTTTACACAATTGGCCACAGCTAATCACGTCACAGATGGGCTGTGATTGGCCCAGCCTGTGCATGTGATTGCTGAGACCATTCACAGTTAGACACACTTGTATACAATGGATGGCATGAAAGGAAGCCATCCATTGTATACAACTGTCATGTGACCTGCTGTGATTGGTCACAGCAGGTCACATGGTACTTGCATTGGGGCCGGTACACGGCCGGTGACAGATCTCACCACAGTGCCGCCCTGCGGGCACGCGCAATCCACGATCCAGGAAGGAAGTCATATGACACCCTTCCGGAGGGATGAGGTGTTCGCCCGGACGTCTTTTGACTATAGGCCGGGTGGCAAGTGGTTAATCCGCACAAGGTGAAAGCGCACAAAGATTTCACTTACAGCAACATACTTTGACGGGACTGTCACTATCAATATTGGGAATGTTATCTCACATTGACTAATGTAATATGTGCACTATTGTATAGATTTAATTAGGAATGCTATAAGGTACAGAGAGATATTTTGTTGATCACATGTTATGTGGTTGCACGATTGATTTTCAGTTTAAAACACGCCCACTGTGTGTTTCCCATTTTTTATTTTTTTTGTTGCCTAGGGCCCACTTTGATCTTGCATATGAGCCCAGTGATTTCATGATACGCCCCATCCTGAAATAGTTTTTTTTTTGTCCTGGAGGAGGACACAGTGGCCTGGAGGGCTGCTGCCCTTCGGGGCAGATTTGCCATGTGTCTGCTGTTCAACGAGGTCCCAGCTATGCTAGCTGGGGGGGGGCTTATTAATGGTGAAAATTGCTGAAACTTACTGAGGGACTTTTTGTCTGGGGATCTTGTCTAGTATCACTGGAAAGGGGTGGAAGATATTGGAAAACCAACTATCAAAGGACATTAGTGAGCACAGACTGATGTGAGAGATCTCTGAGACTGTGTGCGGTAGCCATCCCTCTTGTGCTGGAGTCAGCGTTGCTCAAAGGGAACATTGTGTCTGGTTTCCTGAAAAGTTCAGTCCAATGAATGCTTTTGCAAGGCTCAAATCTTTAAGAGGAAAATTAGTGTCCTCAAGTTTATGCTAAAATTGCTGGAGTATCCCACAATTACCTTGAACCTATCCAATTTCAAGTTTTGCACTAAAGCATCAGAAAAGCATATCCCTGGACTGTTGGGCCAAGAGAGTGACTGTGACTGTGTGCCTGGCTGGGGGGAAAAGTACAGGAAAAGACCCTAGGGACCTTAAAACTGAGCTCCTGCAAGACTGTGTTTTTATTGTTGCCAATTTTTTTTCTTTGTTTATGATCCACTCCTAATGTTGCTGTTCTAAAAAGTGAAATATCATGGGTGTGGGAAAGATTATATTTGGCTGGCCAACAGCTTTTTTTGCTTGTTTGTGTTCAATTCCTCCTAAGGGCAGAAGTGTAACCAAATGGTGTCAGATTCAATTGATCCTGTGCCCCTAGAGGATCTCCAAGAAAAGGATTTTACAGTGAGTACAAAAATCCTGTTATTTTCTTCCTCAGAGATTCTTCAGACTTTAGACAGACTTGCAACATTCTGCGAACACTGGGCATGCAGCCCACATTGGCCGATTGTCAGGCTGTGCGCATGGCCTGTGAAAGTGTGTCCACACGAGCGGCTGTTATGTGTGGTGCTGGCCTGGCTGGTGTTCTTAACCGAATGCATAAGAACCGAGGAGATGACATTCTGAAGATCACAGTGGGAGTGGATGGATCCGTTTACAAGCTCCACCCTGCGTAAGATAACTTTTGTACTTTTATAATAAGATTTTTCAATGTGTCCACTGTATGCTGATTACATATACAATGGGGAAAATAATTATTTGATCCCCTGCGGATTTTGTAAGTTTGCCCACTTACAAAGAAATTAAGGGTCTATACTTTTTATTGTAGGTGTATGGCTAAAGACCTGGTGTAAGAGAGAAGGATTTGGGTTTCTAGAGCACTTTGTTGACTTTTCATTGGGGTGCAACCTATATGCTAAGGATGGTTTGCACCTAAATGGAAGGGGGCCTGAGAGGTTTATGGGAAGGCTGGAGGAGTATTTAAACTAGGATCGAGGGGGGAGGGAGAATTATATTATAACGGGGTAGACAGATCAGACATGGGTCAGTACTTATTGGTTGGTGGAATGGGGAAAGATGGGGGAGGGCTATGGCAGATGATAAGAAAGTCCCCATGTTACAAACAACCAGTGGAATAAGTACCATTTGTATAAAAATAAAAAAATATGCAAAATACGTGTGCACAAGGTGTCAATGAATTAAAGTGTTTGCTCACCAATGCCAGAAGTCTGCCAAGCAAAATAGGTGAGTTGGAAGCTTTGGTGCATGAAGAGAACTATGATTTCATTGGTATTGCTGAATCTTGGCTTCATTCTTCACATGACTGGACCATTAATATTTCTGGCTATGTTCTCTTGTGGAGAGACAGGGTAAATAGGAAAGGTGGTGGTATCTGTCTCTATGTGCAGGGCAGCTGTTAGATATCATGGGGCCCCGTACAGCCTACCTTACAGGGCCCCACCCCCCCACCGCCAGAGAAAATATCAAAGTTATATTTATGGTAAAAATTACACTAAAAATATTATTAATGTACACAATCCCAACAAAATTCCTGTTAAATCTAATTGATAAAACTGTACTGAGTTAATAAATAAAGCTGTGTGAGTAATTGAGGTCTTGGGGCTCATTCATATGGGTGCTGTGGCCTGTAGAGTGGGAATCAGTGGTTTGTTTATGTGGCTGTCGCCTCTTGGACCCGTTTGCAGGCAACCTATGTTACACTATGGAAAAGCTGCAGGTCCTAATTTGACAAGCATATGGGTGCAGGTGTACAGCCCTGAACACAGACAGTGAGCATTCAGGGCCATTTCCCCACACCTGCACACCTGTCAGATTAAAATCTGTGTTTATACAGCTGCTGTGTCCTCATAGCGTACCTGGTAGCTCCAGCCACATGAACAACCCACTCATTCATGCTGTACAGGCTAGAGGACCTCTGTGAATGTGTGTCATTTTTGACAATTTTTTTTCCTCAGCCCAATAATTTCAATGGGCTGCCTAACGTGTGGGAACATGCAAAAATACTGCAGGCACATTATTTTAAAAGTTTGTTGCACCTAACCACACAGTAGTGTAGTACCATGCATTTTGGTGGCTGTGACTGCATCTGTGTTTACTTGATGTGTGGAGGTGCAATTAAGTATTCATGGTACCTGCGCACATCTGCAAAGGGCATTGCTATCCTTTGCTGTGCAGGAAAATGCATGCTATTGCATGCGTTTCTACACCACAAATGGTGTGAACAAGTCCTAAGGGCCGGTTCATACTATAGAAACGCAGTCTAGATGTGTTCCAGATGTGCTTTTGCATGCACGTTTTTTTCTGGTGCTTTTTTGATGCGTTTTTGACACGTTCCAGTGCATTTTTTAGGCATTCCAGTTAATTTTTACCCCTCTTTTTCTTCAATTCGGGACATGTGCGTTCCAGTGCATTTTTGGTGTGCTTTGGTGTGTTCTGCTGCATTTTGTATGCATTTTACCGTGTCACAGAACAGTTCTGTGCAGAAAAAATGCAGCATGTTCTACTTTTTTTCTGCAACTGGAACGCACTGCAACTGCAAGCACTGATGTGAACTATGACATTGACAACCACATAACCTACTTTCTGTGCATTTCGGATGCAGGAAAAAAAGAAACTGAAATGCATGTAGTGTGAACTGGCCCTGAGGGTCGGTTCACACTATAGGAATGCAGTCCAGATGCGTTCTGGATGCGTTTTTGCATGTGCATTTTTGGTGCTTTCCGGTGCATTTTTTATGTGTTCCAGCACATTTTTTTATGCATTCCAGTTCATTTTTCCCTCTTTTTATTCAATTTAATAGGGACATGTGCATTCCAGTGTGTTTTTGGTGCGTTCCAGTGAATTCCGGTGCATTTTACTGCATTCCAGCACAGTTATGTGCAGAAAAAATGCAGCATGTTCTACTTTTTTTTCTGAAACTGGAACACACTGCAACTGCAAGCACTGATGTGAACTATGACATTGACAACCATATACTCTACAGTCAATCTATAATCAAGATTGTAGATCTGCATAAGGCTGGAATGGGGTAAAAGACCATCAACAAGAAGTTTGGTGAGAAGAAGACAACTGTTGGAGTGATTATTTCCAAATGGAAGAAATATACAATAACCATCAATTGCCCTCAGTCTGGAGCTCCATGCAAGATTTCGCCTCATGGGGTAAGGGTGATCATGAGAAAAGTGAGGGATCAGCCCAGAACTACACGGGAGGAGCTTGTGAATGATCTCAAAGCAGTTGGGACCACAGTCACCAAACAAACCATTGGTAACACAATGCGCTGCCATGGATTGAAATCCTGCAGCACCCACAAGATCCCCCTCCTCAAGAAGGAACATGTACAGGCCCATCTGAAATATGCCAATGAACATCTAAATGATTCAGAGAAGGATTGGGAAAAAGTACTGTGGTCAGATGAGACCAAAATTGAGCTCTTCGGCTTTAACTCGACTCACTGTGTTTAGAGGAAGAAAAATGCTGACTATGACCCTATAAACACTATCCCTACAGTCAAGCACAGAGGTGGAAACATTATGCTTTGGGGCTGTTTCTCTGCTAAAGGTACAGGCCAACTTTGCCGCACTGAGGGGCCAATGGACAGGGCCATGAATTGTAAAATCTTGGAAGAGAACCTTCTTCCACAGCCAGAACACTGAAGATGGATCATGGATGGGTATTCCAGCATGACATTGACCCAAAACATACCGCCAAGGCAACAAAGATGTGACTCAAGAAGAAGCACAATAAGGTAATGGAATGGCCTAGCCAGTCTCCAGACCTTAACTCCATAGAAAATGTATGGAGGGAGATGAAACTTCAAGTTGCCAAGCAACAACCAAGAAACCTTAAGGATTTGGAGAAGATCTGTAAAGAAGAGTGGACCAAAATCCCTCCTGAGATGTGTGCAAACCTGGTGTGTGCAAAACTACAAGAAGCGTCTTACCTCTGTGCTTGCCAACAAGGGTTTCTCCACTAAGTACTAGGTCATATTTTGCTTGGGGATCAAATACTTATTTTACTCACTGAACTGCAACTCAATTTATAACATTTGTATCGTGTTTTTTCTGGATTTTTGGTTGATATTCTGTCTTGATATATCATTTAAATTCCACCTATGATAAAAATTATAGAACCTTCATTTCTTTGTAAGTGAGCAAACTTACAAAATCTCCAGGGAATCAAATAAATATTTTCCCCAGTGTAACTGAAACTACATTGTAGGCTAAAATGCCAGCCTATTAATATGCCTCCCAAATGTCTGAGATACAAAAGATGAATGCCTTTTAGCACAAATTGTAAAAGCATATTGCCTTTAGTTCCTGATACACTACTCTTGTGAGACTTATAACATAGTTTTATCTGACAGGTCATAAATCTACTAAGATCTGACACTAGTGGGCTAATGCTATATTACTTTTTTCTTTTTCAGTTTCAAAGACAGATTTCATGCTACAGTTCACAATTTGACTCCATCTTGTGAAATAACCTTCATCCAATCAGAGGAAGGAAGTGGTAGGGGAGCTGCTCTGATATCTGCAGTGGCTTACAAAATGGCTTCTCTTATTGGACATTAGCCATTGTACCACTCTCTCTCCCTGGATGCCTGTTTCCATACCTCCTCCCAAGATCTACTGAGACTTTATAAATCTGTTTACCAGAGCCAAATCCCATAGAGCCTCCAGCAAAGAGTTCTGTAAATATGAAGGATGGCTACTGAACTGCCACAGAACAGAATTTTGTTCCCAGCTTAAGTGCCACTCAATACACTTGCAGAACAATGTTGCATCATTCAGTCCTACCAGAATGATAAAGTCACATCTGTAGTGACTAACATTTACCAATTAGCACTCAGATATGGCCACCTAGACTTTGTTGAATTTAATGTGTTTTTAGAAAGAATTTCTTTCAAAATTCTGCAGCACCTTGCAATGGCCATGTGGACAGACTCACATAAGTAATGGTCTTTTACCTCAAGAAAAGTGGATTACATGAATCTTTATACTTACAGATTTAAAGAAAACAGGGACAGAATACTACATGTGATAATGTTTTAAAGAAAAAAGATTAGTATATTGAGGAATTTCTGTGGTAGGAAAGACTGACTTCTCTATATAAGTAGTATCTCTCCTCTGGAAATTCTCAGGTAATTACTTACAGTTGGTCTATTCTCATGTACCACCCTGACAGAACACAGTGGAATAACCAGTTTACAGACAATGAAGGCCCAATCAACTTTATTTTTAGCATCCCACCAAGAAAGCCGGACAAGAAATTATGTCATGCATCCAACTCTATGCATTATTCCAGCTTCAAAGTAATGGCTGCAAATTATAAAGCAGGGTATGTGTGATAAAATTGACTCACACAAGGGAAAGAACATGGGAATGACTGCAGCTAGGAATTCAGTTTCAAGTATTTCTCATTCCTAAGGCCAAAATCACACTTGCGAACTGCCCCGACAGCAATTACTTGCGACAACCACAGCAAGGGTTCCCTGCGATTAGCTGCGAACGTCCCATTAAAATAAAAGGACACTGCCAGCTCCTGCAGCTTATTGTGGCTGCCCGCATGTAATCAATATGCAATAATCACTGGCAAGTGATCAGCCCTGGATGCAGACAGTCTGTATCCAGGGCCGATCACGTGCAGGCAATCGCTGAATAGTGAGCAGCTGCATTTAACTGCAGGAGCCAGTCTGTATTCAGGGCCGATCACTTGCAGGTGATCGCTGAATAGCTATTACATGTGAGTGGCCACAGTAAGCTGCAGGAGCCAGTCTGTATCCAGGACCGATCACTTTCAGATGATCACTGAATAGTGATTATATGTGAGTAGCCTCAATTAGCTGCAGGAGCCAGTCTGTATCCAGGACCGATCACTTGCAGATGACCACTGAATAGTGATTATATGTGAGTAGCCTCAATTAGCTGCAGGAGCCAGTCTGCGTCCAGGGCCGATCACCTGCAGATGATAGCTGAATAGCAATTACATGTGAGTGACCACAATTAGCTGTGGGAGCCAAAGCCTCCTTTTGCTTTCATTGGGGCTGCCTTCTGCAGTTATTCGACTCGGGTCCCTCTGCTGGGGTTCTTGCATGTAAATGCTGTTGGGCTAATTTGCAAGTGTGAATGTAGCCTAAAAAGCAGAATAATAACTATGTGATACAACAACCATGCAATGCTTTAACACCATCATTGTCTTCTATGACTTCAAATTTGACATATCTACTGTATTATACACGCACTGCCCACTTAATTAGGTACACCTGTTAAATTGGTTGGTAACACAAATTGCTAATCAGCCAATCACATGGCATCAACTCAGTGCATTTAGCCATCTAGATGTGGTGAAGATTAACCTCAAACCGAGCGTCAGAATGGGGAATAACGGGGATTTGAAATGACTTTGAATGTGGCATGGTTTTTGGTGACAGATGGGCTGGTCTGAGTATTTATAAACTGCAGATCTACTGGGATTTTCATGCACAGCCATCTCTAGGGTTTACAGAGAATGGTGTGAAAAAAAGAAAATATCCAGAGAGCTGCAGTTGTGTGGAGGAAAATGCCTTGTTGATGTCAGAGGAGAATGGTCAGACTGGTTCGAGATGATAGACAGGCAACAGTAACTCATGTCAATATGGACCAAAATCTCTGAGGAATGCTTCCAACACCTTGCAGAATCTATGCCACGAATAATTAAGGCAGTTCTGAAGGCAATAGGGGGTCTAGCAAGGTGTACCTAATAAAGTGAGAGGTGAGTGTATACAGTTGTGTTCAAAATAATAGCAGTGTGTTGGAAAAAAATGAATAAAACTCAAAATCCTTCTAATAGCTTTTATTTCCATACACACAAATGCATTGGGAACACTACACATTCTATTCCAAATCAAAACATAAGGAAAAACAGATCAAATTTGTGTTGTTCCTCTAAAAAAATTGAAGAAAAGTGAATATTAGACTGTTCAAAAAAATAGCAGTGTTTGTATTCTTCTTTACAAACTCAAACATTCACTATATAAACTGAAAAAATGGTTGAAGATTTTGCTTTCCTTTGAACCGCTTAATGAATATTTAGTTGTATAAGCACTGTTTCTGAGAACTGCTGTACATCTGTGTTGCATGGAGTCAACCAACTTCTGGCACCTGTGAACAGGTATTCCAGCCCAGGATGATTGGACTACATTCCACAGTTCTTCTCTATTTCTTGGTTTTGCCCCAGAAACTGCATTTTTGATGTCACCCCACAAGTTTTCTATTGGATTAAGATCCGGGGATTGGGCTGGCCACTCCATAACGTCAATCTTATTGGTCTGGAACCAAGATGTTGCATGTTTACTGGTGTGTTTGGGGTCATTGTCTTGTTGGAACACCCATTTCAAGGGCATTTCCTCTTCAGCATAAGGCAGCATGACCTCTTCAAGTATTCGGATGTATTCAAACTGATCCATGATCCCTGGTATGTGATAAATAGGCCCAACACCGTAGTATGAGAAACATCCCCATATCATGATGCTTCACTGTCTTTACAGTGTACTGTGGCTTGAATTCAGTGTTTGGGGGTCATCTGACAAACTGTCTCCGGCCACTAGACCCAAAAAGAACAATCTTACTTTCATCAGTCCACAAAATGTTGCGCCATTTCTCTTTAGGCCAGTCAATGTGCTCTTTGGCAAATTGTAACCTCTTCAGCACATGTCTTTTTTTCAACAGTGGGACTTTGTGGGGACTTCTTGCAGATAGCTTGGCTTCACATAGGCGTCTTCTAATTGTAACAGTACTCACAGGTAACTTTACACCTTCTTTGATCTTCCTGGAGCTGATTGTTGGCTGAGTCCTTGCCATTTTGGCTATTCTTCTATCCATTCGAATGGTAGTTTTTCGCTTTCTTTCACGTCTTTCAGGTTTTGGTTGCCATGTTAAAGCATTTGCAATCATTTTAGCTGAGCAGCCTATCATTTTCTGTACTTCTTTATATGTTTTCCCCTCTCCAATCAACTTTTTAATCAAGCTACGCTGTTCTTCTGAACAATGTCTGGAACAACCCATTTTCCTCAGAATTTCAGAGAGAAATGCAGAGAGAATTTGCTGCCTTCCTTCCTTAAATAAGGGCAATAATTGCCACCTGTTTTTCAAAGAATGAATGACCTCACTAATAGAACTCCACACTACTATTATTTTGAACGTGCCCCTTTCAATTAGTGATTCAATTACACAGAATCAGCAGCATGCATGTCATGACTGTTGGGTCTGTTGGATTTCTATTTCTCTACTACACCTGCTAGTAAATTATTTGCCATGTAGAAATATAATTTCTACCAAAAACAGTGATTGATCAGGTTAGTGATGTCTGACTGCTATTATTTTGAACACAACTGTATATTTCTTTATATGTTAGTGCCAAAGCTACACTATGATCTGCAACAGTTTCAAGAAATAGAACAAAAAAAAAAATCATGTATTGAACTCTAGGCAAACAGTTAAATTAACAGATTAAATACGTATAAGGGAGCTGTTTTACCTGCAAAAGGATTTGTTTCTCTCTAACCAGTTCTGAGATATATACTGCTCAGCCACACTATACAGCCCTATCTGGCAGATAAGGAGATTTAATTTTTCTCTGCCTTGATTTAGTAACACTCACAGGTCTTCTCCCAACCCCCACCCTAGACAGAAAGGAGAAGCAGCAAACTTATGAGCTTATTTCTATGTTCACTCTGCATTTTCCTTTTAGTCCTCATGCACACTGGACGTTTTTACAGCTGCTGTTTTTGGCTTTTGACATTTTTTTCTACAGCCAGTAAACCCCCCAGCATGTTATCCTATGTGTCCATGCACACATAGACTGTATTCAGCGTTTTTTGGAAGGGATGTTTTTTGGCTGGAAAAAAAACCCAGGACTAGTGGGTTTCTAGAGGAGTTTTTTAGCTGTAAAAACGCTGTAATGCTGAAAAATGTGGCAAAACACGGTAAAATGCTGCAAACCGGCATTTTTGGACTTTTTTTGACCGAAAAAATGATAAAAATCGCAAACGTGGAAAAACGACGCTAAAATGCTTGGTTGGTGTTTTTAAGTTTGTTTTTGTGCAATAACATTAATTGATGTTAAATTAAATGGTAGAGTAATGTAGGTTTTTCTGGTGGTCATGTCATTATTTTGTAATCACTATATAATGCTCAACTGAAGATATACTGTACAGTTTAACCACTTGCCCTCCAGTGGATTTACCCCCCTTTACCCCCCTTCCTGACCAGGACATTTTTTTTGCGATATTGCGCTGTGCTACTTTGACACTTGCGCAGTCATGCAATGCTGTACATGACTGAAATTTATGTGGGGTTTTTCCCCATAAATAAAGCTTTCTTTTGGTAGTAGTTGATCACCTCTGCGGTTTAATTTTTTTGCGCTATAAACAAAAGAAGAGTTTTTGGAAAACAAATTTTGTTTGCAGCGGCTCCGCTAGAATCCCTGTCCCTCCTGTCCTGTCGGTAACAGTAAGATATCTAATAGAGGTCATAGAGGGCAGGGGGGGAATTGATATAAGAGGGATATCTCTCTACTGGAGGTCAGGAAGTGGGGGGACAGGGGCACTGATATAAGGGGACTGTAAGCTAGAGAGGGTGAGTAAGGCGGGTGAT
The DNA here is from genome assembly GCF_062004578.1 of Staurois parvus. Taxonomy (NCBI): domain Eukaryota; kingdom Metazoa; phylum Chordata; class Amphibia; order Anura; family Ranidae; genus Staurois; species Staurois parvus. The sequence goes on from NW_028318382.1 coordinate 2,395,326, forward strand.
GATATAAGGGGACTGTAAGCTAATGGGGGTGTGTAAGGCAGGTGCTGATATAAGGGGACATTGATATAATGAAGGTCTCTAATGGGGGATGCCAACTGCTAATATAATGGTTGCTGACCAATCATTAGATCAGCTGTCAGCACCCCCCATTAGAGACCTTCATTATATCAAAGTCCCCTTATGTCAGCACCTGCCTTACACACCCCCATTAGCTTACAGTCCCCTTATGTCATCACCCGCCTTACTCACCCTCCTTAGCTTACAGTCCCCTTATATCATCACCCACCTTACACACCCCTATTAGATCAGAGTCCCTTTATATAGGTTGGTCTCTAAGGGGGGTTTGCTTATATAAGGGGACTCTTATCTAATGGGGGTCTGTAAGGGGGGTGCTGATATCCCACATCAAAGTCCCCTTATATCATCAACTACCTTACACACCCCCATTAAATCAGAGTCCCTTTTTATTGGTTGGTCTCTAAGGGGGGTTCGTTTATATAAGGGGACTCTTATCTAATGGGGTTTGATGTGGGATATCAACACCCCCCTTACAGACCCCATTAGATAAGAGTCCCCTTATATAAGCGAACCCTCCTTAGAGACCAACCGATATAAAGGGACTCTGATCTAATGGGAGTGTGTAAGGTGGATGATGATATAAGGGGACTTTGATGTGGGATATCAGCACCCCCTTACAGACCCCCATTAGGTAAGAGTCCCCTTATATAAGCAAACCCCCTTAGAGACCAACCAGTATAAAGGGACTCTGATCTAATGGATGTGTGTAAGGTGGGTGATGATATAAGGGGACTTTGATGTGGGATATCAGCACCCCCCCTTACAAAGTCCTCTTATATCAGCACCTGCCTTACAACCCCCATTAGCTTACAGTTGCCTTATATCATCACCCACCGTATACACCCCCATTAGATCAGAGTCCCTTTATATCGGTTGGTCTCTAAGGGGAATTCGCTTATATAAGGGGACTCTTATCTAATGGGGGTCTGTAAGGGGGGTGCGATATCTCACACCTCAAAAAAAAGATTTTTTGTTTTTAATTTTCAAAATGTAGCTTAACCTCCCTCAATATTAACTGCTTCCCACCCTCTAACAGTACATTTACTGCAGGCGGTTGGCACAAGCAGGCTGGATAACTTACATGTACATCATCCAGCCTGTTCTGGGTTAGGGGCGCGCATGTATTCTCTCCCTGCTGATTTGCGCTGACTCTGGCTACAGCAGCATTTTGTCAGCAGATCCTGGCCAATGATTTTATGGCTGAGACCTGCTGATCAGCTGTAGCCAATCAATTCTTCAAACCAAAAATAGGGGGTTATTTACTAAAAATGGATAGTGCAAAATCTGGTACAACTCTGCATAGAAACCCATTAGCTTCCAGGTTTTATTGACAAAGCTTAATTGAACAAACTGAAGTTAGAAGCTGATTGGCTACCATGCACAGCTGTACCAAATTCTGATTGCTCCAATTTTAGTAAATCTCCCCCCTAGTGTCTTTCTACAGCAACTCATTTCGAAAGTTGTGATGAACTCCATATGATTAGAAATGGTATTTAATCACACAATATATGCATATTGCATACTACAAAAAGAAATGGCCGTTTTCCACTAAAATGTTCGAGTTTTTCTTGGAAAGGTGGCAACCCTACTTATACCCAATGTGCAGGAAGCTAACCCTAAAAACAGTAAAGCTGACTCTGATAACCATTATAGTAAACCTTGAAATAACAAAGAGATCATTAACAGAAAGTGTGAATATCAAAAGAATGGCTCATAAAACTAACAAATATTTTGGCAGGTAATACAGTAAGCACATGTTCACTTCAACCAAGAGTATAGTGATTTGCCTGCATTTGTGATTAATAAAATGGCAGTTTTGTGCAAAGTTCTTCTCTCCCATTTTGATAACTGAATCATGTGTTTGTTGGCTTGCAGAGTTTAAGAAACTCAGGAACTTCTTTTTTAATCCTACTGCCAACCTAATATTCTCGGTTCACCAGGTTCATTGTTAGTTTACAGACTATAGACTATACCTCTTACAAATGATGCTGCTTAATGTCAAGCCAGACCTACAATGAATACCTGTGTGAAAGTGTATTATGCACATTAAAATGAAGTGATTACTGTGACTGTGTCATTATTATGTTAATTTTATTGTATACATTGACAGGGTGGAAAGGTGGAAAGGTTTCATTGTTTTTAAATGTATGCAGTTTATTCTGACATCAATGCTTTATCTATATTTCTAATAGGAGACCTGTATTGTAGTCTTGAATGGTATAAAACTGCCTACAGTATTGTACTCACTTTGGCTAAATCAATATGACAGTGTCCATTCTACATGTCTTTTCTGTATTTTTTTAATTTATAGTTGTACAGGCCAAAATAAGTAATGGTGGTTATATTGTAGATAGTCTTAATAAAACTGGTTAATCAAGGGGAGGTGCTCTTAAGATTATTATTACTCAGAAGTGAGGAGGCTCAGCCCATGCCCCAAACAGTAACCCCCAAAAATATCCCACCGATTTTTTTGGTGCGATTGGTTTGGCTGCTGGAGGTTATAGTACAGTCTCACCCCCGGTTCACATATATGCGGCCGTGCGGGCCACGTTTTACACAGGCACGAGAGCCCATTCATTTGAATGGGCTCCTGTGCCCCGTGACACGCAGGGAAGAGGTCCCTGCACTTCTTTGGAAAACGCAGCCTGCATGGGAACCTCAGTTCCCAGTGCGGTTGCGTTTTCCAGTGAGGGCGGCGTGCCATTAGAACTAATGGCACCAGCCCGCGTGTCCGCATTTCTCTGTTCAGGTGGTGCGGCTGCATGGATGTTTGTGCGGATCCGCAGCGGCACCACCCACACAGATGTGAACCTAGGGTCAAAGGTGAGCTCGCCAACAACAATCACTCTGAAGCCGGCCATAGACGGTTCGAATCTCGGCCAGTTCAGCAAGGACTGATCATACTCAAATCAATTCATTGGTCAGGTTGAGTACAACCAGCATGTCGGATTCCTAGCTTGCAATTTTTGCAAGCGGCTATAGCCACTAGCAAAATTCAATGTGTTAGGAGAGGAGGCCCTGAGTGCACTGTCAAACCACTGTGGTGTAACTACAGCTTAGCTTTGACTCCTCTGAGATGTGACACTTGCTTCTGTCTGGAAAAAAAAAAAACTCTGAATCTTTCTGCCAGCATAGTGCAGCTGAAGGGGGTCAAATAGAGCTTTATACTACATGCAGTGGATCCTACTAAATATATAAAAATCAGGTATCTAAGAGACAAGAAAATTTTGCTAGCCATCAGATCTGGAAGTGCTTAAAATGAAACAACTGTATATTTTCTATGATGTTAAAGCGGCCACAGATAGTGGCAGTTTAGGCCAAGAAACCTACCAACATGGCTTTGTATTTTGGGAAGAAAGTAGAGTACTAGGAAGAATCAACCATGGAAACACAGAGAGAAAACACACTTGGTTCTAGTAACTTTGACAATTACCTAATGTAATGTTGCATAAGAGCATTTTTAGTAAGCCCACATATGAGCTGCACAACTTCAGTCAATTCTATTTTATTAAAGCACTGTCAGCCAATGCAAATTCTACACTTGTTGCCTGAGACTATGGGGGAGATTGCATAAAACCTGAGAGTGCAAAATCTGTTGCAGCTCTGCACAGAAACCAATCAGCTTCCAGGTTTTAATGTCAAAGCTCAACTGAACAAGTTGAAGTCAGACGCTGATTGGCTACCATGCACAGCTGCACTAGATTCTGAGTGCACCCATTTTAGTAAATCTTCACCTATCTGTATTCTGAAAGAGTAACATACTGTGAGCTGAATTAGCTTTTTAAGAAACACAAACTACAAAAAGTCTACACCAGTGGTCGGCAAGCCGCGGCTCGCGAGCCACATGCGGCTCTTTACAAGCTTAAATGTGGCTCTTCTGTGTGCCGGGCGCCCGCTCCCCTCCCTCCTCTCCCTCCTCTCGGACGGGCGTGTGCAGGGCGGCCACCCCCTCACCTCCCCTCCCCTCCCCTCCCTCCTCTCGGACGGCCGCCCGCTCCCCTCCCTCCTCTCGGGCGGCCGCCCCAAAAGTCAGGACTCTGCAGCTGTCAGGATGTAGGCGGGGCAGCCAGGATGTAGGCGGGGCAGCGTGACGAACTCCTCTCCTCTCACAGTCCGCCCTGAAGACCAGAACGGCGCGGGAAGCACGGCGAGAGGAACGCGCGGAGCAAAGGTAAGTGAATTGACACAGGGGGGACTTACTATATGGGGGATGAATTACTATATGGGGGACTTACTATATGGGGGGACTTACTATATGGGGGATGAATTACTATATGGGGGACTTACTATATGGGGGGGACTTACTATATGGGGGGGGACTTACTATATGGGGGGGGACTTACTATATGGGGGATGAATTACTATATGGGGGATGAATTACTATATGGGAGATGAATTACTATATGGGAGATGAATTACTATGGGGGGGATGAATTACTATGGGGGATGAATTACTATATGGGGGATGAATTACTATGGGGGATGAATTACTATGGGGGATGAATTACTATATGGGGGATGAATTACTATGGGGGATGAATTAATATGGGGGATGAATTACTATATGGGGGATGAATTACTATATGGGGGATGAATTACTATGGGGGATGAATTACTATGGGGGGATGAATTACTATGGGGGATGAATTACTATATGGGGGATGAATTACTATGGGGGATGAATTAATATGGGGGATGAATTACTATATGGGGGGATGAATTACTATATGGGGGATGAATTGCTATATGGGGGATGAATTACTATGGGGGATGAATTACTATATGGGGGATGAATTACTATATGGGGGATGAATTACTCTATGGGGGATGAATTACTATATGGGGGATGTATTTTCAGTTTTAAAAATGTGGCTCTCAAAATAAATTTCAATCGTGGTTTTGGCGAGATTTGGCTCAGTTGAAAAAAAAGGTTGCCCACCACTGGTCTACACGATAGTGCTGCTTTTTAGTCCCAGTGTGGACCTGAACTGAATGCTCCAAGTTGCATCTGAACTTAGAATTTCAAAGCTGCAAGACAACATATGCTGAGTGAGCCTCCATATTGTCTAATGTAATACTTGTGCAGTTCAGGGAATGGAACAAGAAAAACACTCTTAATACAAATACAAAATGTACAGATTCTACAATAATCAACAACAGATTTTTAGATTTTTTATGTAGTGCTGGCTTTATGACATAATTTCCATGTAAGCAGATCATGTATTTGGCTGTATGTATAATGCAGACATTCTAAGCATATAGCTGTGTTGTTGTTAGAAGTCAGTTTTATCATTTATGTTTAACCTGCTCTTCAGTTTCTGGAGGAAATTACTGTTTAAAAGATATATATGCAGTGGTCATATTTGGCATTATATTAATTTATGATGTCATACTCTCCTGGTAACAAAATTCACCACCGGTTTGATGTCAAGTTGTTGTATAGGTCTGAAAAGTATTAAACCATTGTAATTATTACCATCTCCAGTGTAAATTGTGTTCTGTGAATAAACTTTATCACTGTCAAATGAAAAGTAAACGTAAAGTAAAAAAGGGTGCATTATGTGAAAGAGCTACAAATAACACACACATATATATTATAAATACGTGTTTTCTTTTTGTTATAGCTTAAAATCACATAACCTCTGTTCTCAGCTACATAGGGGGCTTAGGGAGGTGGGGGTGGAGACTGCATGGGGGGGGGGGGGTGAAACAACAGCACACTGACCTAGCTGTGCAAGGGGGCAAGTCAGCACAGCGAGAAAGACTGACCACACTTGTATGGATGTGCTCTCATACATAGCATGATCAGTTTGAAATAGGAACTGGCTAGCTCACCAGGTATTTCACACAAAGGAAAAAATACAAAGAGAGCACAAGCACATGCTATAACAGGCACATATTAGGAATATAAAATGTTGGGGTAACAAACAGTGTACTGGATCGGCCTCTACTTCCAAGACTAAGATACTGCAGTCATGTGAACCCCCCCCCCCATGCTCTATCCTTGTGACTTCCCCAGTTGCCAGGCAAAATGACATCCCACTTGACATTGCATGCATAGTTCTGGTACTGACATCACTCAGCAGAAGTAGAAGGTAGCAGAATGGGACGTGTGCAGCTTCTCCCCAAGTCACCAATGAACACCATTCTACCATTTCTGAGTCCCAACCGACTACCAACAAAAAGCGGCACTCACCACTGACAGAAGGGGCTCTCTCATGTATGGAGACTTACCACTGACTACCAACCAAATGGGGCACTCATCCCAGATGTATGGGGACTCATCAGTGACCACCAATGAATGGGTCCGTTTGCCAATGCCTTCAACAAAAGGGACATCCACCACTTACCTTGATGTTATAGGGGCACTCACCACCAACTATCAGGTTAACTGGCACTCACCACTGATCACCAGATCAAAGGTGCATTCAACACTAACCATCACGTTAAAGGGGTACTCACCACTGACCACAAGGTTAAAGTGGTATTAAACCCAAAACCAAAAATGTAATATATTGCAGCTTACCAATCATTAGATATGTGGTGACTGCATCAGTTTTCTTTTCTTTGGCTTTTTTCCCCTCTGTTTTCACATGGTGATCTGGCCAGTAACACACCACACCTCCTGTATTAGTGAGACACATCTTTGCAGTAATGAGCCAGGACACAGTAGACAGCAGCATTTTCAGTTTAGTATTAAATGTATTAGCAGATTTGAATATAAATAACAAATTGAAGCCAAACTCCAGCTAACAAATTATAATCAGTTACAGCAAACAGTTTTTTCTCCTTTTGGGATAAATGTTTTATATGAATAAATAAAAGCTGATACATTTTATTCACCCTGTCCAGTGGTAATTTGAATGTCTTATCCATGTAAGCTGATAAATTCTGCTGGAGAGCTTGAACTTCTGAAAAACAGCAGAGTTTCTGGCTGAATCACCAGATGAAAATAGAAGAAAGAAAGCCAAAAAAGGAAACTAATGCAGCCATCTAATCTAAGAATTGGTAAGCTGCAATATAATAAATGTTTGCTTTTGGATTTAACCACTTCAAGTCCGGACACTTTTACCCCCTTTCTGTCCAGGCCAATTTTCAGCTTTCAGTGCTATCACACTTTGAATGACAATTGCGCGGTCATGCAACACTGTACCCATTTGAATTTTTTTAGCATTTTTTTTAAGACAGATAAAGCTTTATTTTGGTGGTATTTATTCACCACTGGGATTTTTTTTTTTTTGCTTTTTGCTATGTAAATGAAAAAGACAAAAAAAAGTGTTTTTCTTATAACATTTTGCAAATAAATAATATTTCATCATAAATCTTGGCCAAAATTTATTCCATTATCTTTTTAGTAAAAAAAAATAACCCAAATTAATTTATAACCAAAAATTATAATTTTTAAACATTTGTTTTTACATTTTAATTTTATTTTTTTACATTATTTATGTTTTTTTTTTGTTTTTTTTTTATATGTAACCCTGTCACCCTAGCAGTACAGTGTCACCATGGTGACACTGTACTACTTGTGGGGGGTGATGAAGATTTTTTTTTTTACGCTGATTGCTTTTAAACCCATAAAGGCTGCAAAAGCAATCATTTCTCCTTCTCTCTGGCTGCATTCTTGCAGCCATTGAGAACTATTGTGTGAGCTGTGATTGGTCACAGCTTGTCACATGGTACAAGGCTGTTGTGAATATCCTTGTACCATGTGACCTCTGTGATCATTCACAGATTTCACACGTAGTAAGCAATGATGTCACAAGTGACATCTTGCTTACTACTTTGCATGTGATCACTTATTGGCCAATCAGTGATCACATGATCGGGACCTCGTACAGATCATTCACAGATTGATTCACAGATTTCACTAGTAGTAGGCAATGATGTCAGGAAGAGACATCTTGTTTAATACTATTCATGTGATCACTGATTGGCCAATCAGTGATCACATGAATCGAGACCTCACACAGAGGTCCCGTATAGCGATCCAGAGGACAATACTGCTTTAACCACTTAATACTACTTTAACCACTTCCTGTACGGCCCATGTAGATAAACGGCTGGACGGGAGTGCTGCCGATGTGGGTGGACATTTCTAAACGTCCCCCGCATCCATTGCCTGTGTGCACTCCCTGGGAGCACGCAGCACTGTGATCGGTGCCCGCTGTGTCCGGAGGACCACTGTATGGGACCTCTGTGTGAGGTACCAATTCATGTGACCACTGTTTGGCCAATCAATGATCACATGAATAGTAGTAAACAAGATGTCCCTTCCTGATATCATTGCTTACTACTTGTGAAATCTGTGCATGATCAAAGAGGTCACATGGTACAAGGTTATTCACAACCTTGTACCATGTGGCAAGCTGTGACCAATCACAGCTCTCACAGTATTTCTCAATGACTGCAGGAATGCAGCCAGAGAGAAGGAGAAATTATTGCCTTTACAGCCTTTATGGGTGTAAAAGCAATCAGTGTAAAAAAAGAAAAAAAAAATCTTCATCACCCCCCATAAGTAGTACAGTGTCACTATGGTGACACTGTACTGCTAGGATGACAGTATGTAAAAAAAAAAACAAATAATAATACAAAAAAAATTTAAATGTAAAAAATGTTTTTTAAATATTGTAATTTTTGGTTCTAAACTAATTTGTTTTTTTTTTACTAAAAAGTTAGCTGAATACATTTTGGTCAAGATTTATGAAGAAAGATTATTTTTTTTGCAAAATTTTATAAGAAAAACACTTTTTTCAAAATTTTTGAACTTTTTCATTTATATAGCAAAAAAAAAAAAATTCCAGTGGTAAATAAATACCACCAAAATAAAGTTTTATCTGTCTCAAAAAAATGCTAAAAAATTCATAGGGGTACAGTGTTGCATGACCTCGCAATTGTCATCCAAAGTGTGAGCACTGAAAGCTGAAAATTGGTCTGGACTGGAAGGGGGTTAAAGTGTCCGGACTTGAAGTGGTTAATAGAACACTTAACACTGACCACAAATGTAAGGTGGCATTTATCATTCACCACTCTACACACTAAATATCCATGAAATACTCCTGACCAGGAGCGGACTGACCATTTGGAAACTCGGGCACTGCTCGAGGGCCCGGGGTCAGTAGGGGGCCCCATGAGATGCTCCTGGTCTTTTTCATAGGCTTTTTTGAGTTTGGGCAAGGTCACAGGGGCCCCATGATCCCCTATTGCCCGGGGGCCCCCTGAGTTGTCAGTCCACCCCTGCTCCTGACCACTGAACATTATGCAATGCTACAAGTTCCACAGTGTGCTCATGCTACCTGTGCCCCAGAATTCATCTCAGTGTGTCCAGGGGTGCCCTAGGTCTTTCAAAATCATAGAAAACCCCTGATGTCACCTAACTGCTTGACTGGGTGCCAGACCTGGAGATAAAGCAGAGGTGTGAGCTGAAATTGTGATCTGCATTTAATAAGTACTGATTACTGGGACTCTATGCAGCCATCAGATAAGGGCTGAAGTGCAGCTTATTTATACAGGCTAATACAGGAATACCTTCTAGGATAACTATATTTAGAGCATTGTAGATTAACGCTGCCCATACATGCTTCATTTTTTTCGTTCAACTGAATCCTGGCAGGCTGGTTGTACAGATGTCGATCAGCAGATCGACTTTTGTACAACCAGCCTGCCCATGCATGGATGGAAATTTGAATTCTAATTCTTAAACCCTTTGAGAATGTTAGGTAACAATAAAAGTTGACATACACGTGCAAACATAAGTCATTGTAAAGGGCAATTATGCAGATTTGTAAATTCCATAGCAACCAGTCACTTTTCAATTTACTGAAATAATTATTTACAAAAAACTGTACATTTACAAAAAGGAATTTTGTTATTGGAGTCTGCAGATTATTACTTTTGTTTTGTTTTTCCAGATTATTACTTTTGTGTATTGCAATTTTGAAGGTCCCAATACTCAAAAATAATTATCAGTAGAAACCATAAATGCAGAATCTCTTAAAGGCAGCAGCAGTATGTATTCGTACTATACTGGAGTTCAGACAGTTCACAGGTGCAGGGGCAGTAGATTGCTTGCCAAGAACAGTAGATTGCTTGCCAAGAATTGCTTGTCACAGAACTGACACAGAAAGCCACAATTAGAAAGGGCACCAAACACTACTTCCAAATACATCAGAAGTTACACTGTATCCATTACCAGATATGTGGGAGTCTACAGTACTTAGCCACAGAAATCTGGGGATTTTAAAGTGTAGTACTGCAGTGTTTAGTGCTGTAAATATGTTAGCACAATCTAGGTGAGCAATCTGTCAACAGAACTACTGATTCAGTTTGTGATATGTGATGATGTGGTGTTGGATGGAACTGTGAAACAATATTTGATATTAATATACTTAGGGGAATCTGCATCAAAGAGCAAGGCTTAAAGTGACACTAAACAATATCCTTATTCTCCAAAAATAATCCATACACACGCACTACTTAATCTTCCAGCCACGGTCTTCTGCCTGACCAGCTTTGAGATTACAGGTACCTTTCCTTGGATAGGTTCAACTTTTTGCTAAAAAAATAATAAATGCACTTTTTTTGCAGGTGAAAAAAATGTGCATTTATTATTTTTTATTGCAGGAGCCTGTAAACCATTGCACCAGTGATCAGCAGATTGCTGGTGCCATGCAGGTCTCCTGCAGACCTGTCAGTATATCTGCTTGCCCGTATGGGATGGGGCAAGCAGGCATACTGACAGGAAGAATCAATGAACTACCAAGACACTCTATAGCGCCGTGGTAGTTCATTGAGAACTGCAAGCCGACAGCCGCTAAGGCTGTTGGGACTAGTTTCTCATTCACAGAGGGCAGAGCCCCAGGCAGCCACATTTTTTTTCTACTTTGACAGCTAGCAGGAGGAGAAGATCTCCCATTAGCTGTCAAAGCGGGGGAGCGGGGTCCGGTCTATTGATAACATGTTACACCCTAAATTCATGTTGCAAACTGTAGGTGCTATATAAATCCTGTATAATAATAATAATATGGGTGTAACATGTTATGAATGGTGAACCTATCCTTTAAAGGATCTCCTTTAAACACCTCCCGCCCGCCATATAAGGAAATGACGGAAGGGTGGCGGTTCTCTTGTTCTGGGAGGATGTCACATGATGTCCTCCACCCTAACCACACATGCGTGCCCCCCGGGAGTGTGGTGCGCTGGGTCCCTGGAACACAGCGGATCACCGATCAGCGGAAAGAGCCGATGACTTCGGCTCTGTCATGTGATCAGCTGTGTCCAATCACAGCTGATAGCATGTAAATAAGGAAATGCCAGTTATCAGCATGCCTCTCGTGAGGTTGACAGCTCATGAGGAGAGGAGAGACGGTAATCGGTATTCCCCAGAGGGGACATCTGCACTGATCATCAGGGCACTGATAATCAGTGTAGCCCCATCAGTGCCATCTGTCAGTGCCCATCAATGCTACCTGTCAGTGCCCATCAGTGCATATCAATGCCACATATCAGTGCCTACCAGTGCACATCAATGCCGCATATCAGTGCCCATCTGAGCTGCCTTTCAGTGCCAGTCAGTGCCGCCTATAAGTGCTGCCAATCAGTGCCACCTATCAGTGCCCGTCAGTGCCACCTATCAGTGCCCGTCAGTGCCGCCTAACAGTTTCAGTCAGTGCCGCCTAACCGTGCCAGTCAGTGCCACCTATCAGTGCCATATATGAGTACTGCCTTTCAGTGCCCATCAGTGATGTCTGTCAATGCCCACCAGTGATGCTTGTCAATGCCCATCAGTGCCACCTACCAGTGCCTCCTCATCAGTGCCACCTATCAGTGCCCATCAGGGCCAAGTTTTGGAGTGATCCAGCACCTTGCACCCTGTTGCCAATCTGCAAGGCCAGCACCCTTTAAGTCAAACCTGTTTTATTTTTGTATAGAATGGGAATGGTCAGAGACTGTTAGAATTTAACTGCTGTCTGAAAAATGTATGTATGAGATGACTTTACAGTTGCAAGAAAACGTATGTGAATCCCTTGGGATTACGTGGAGTTTTGCATGAATTGGGCATAAAATGTGCTCTGAACGTCTCATGCTCTCTGTGTTCTCCATAGAGGAGATTTTTCTTTTCCCTCAAATCCCTCTTGTATTGAACTGTATTGTCTCCCACTATAATGTAAAGTGCTGAGCAAACCGTTGGCTCTATATAAATCCTGTATAATAATAATAATAACTAGAAAAGCTACAATATCTGGGGAAATTGTGTGAAGTGTTCTTGCCTCCACCAGTAGTCTACAACTGGAGTGGGTGGAATAACTGGATGGAGTGGGTTCCTATGGCAATTCACTCTACAGCAAGGGTAGAGAAGAGCGGTTAAAAACAAACTGCTCCAACTTGCTCACTTCACTGGCGATTGCCATCTTCAAAGGGTTGTAGTTTAAAAATTATAAATCCTACACGAAAGATTTATATTGTGAGCATCACAAGACCCAGACCTACATTTTGATGCATAATATGTCTCTGAAATATTAAAAATGAAGGCACAGTCGCAGTTTAGAAATTGCCCTTCAAATCTGAGGTGGCTAGAGTGGAGTTTCAATGAATGTCAATGGGCGGTATGAGTTGCAAACAAATGGTCATATTGTGAAAACTATCAGGACTATGGCTTAGCCATGGACATTTTTAGTGGCAGCAGAGAAAGCTGAACGTTTTGATATAAGATTTGTGTAGGTGGGCTTGAAAATGAGGGAGTGATGGCAGTTTAGAAATCATGTCCTGATTTTTCAGCTCACACTTTAGCTTTTGTCAGCTCCTACTCTAGTTTTGAACATTCCGCCATTCATTCCTATGGGACCAATTTCACCACAAAAACGCCGATATTTCGTGAACTGTTCGGCGAAACGTTCCACAAAGTAATAGCACACCAATCGGGAACAATCCGCACGTTTCGGTGTATTACTGTCTATGTAGTGTAAAAACTGTGGGAGGAGTTAGGGTGGTAAATTTGGCTATAATAATAAGAATATATATGTGAGATAACAGTAAGTGGTCTTGCCATGCAAGAACACTTAATAATTCCTGTTTAGTCATATACCAGTTATATGAACAGGAAATGAGGAGAAAGCTTCCAACTAGGGACACAGACTGATATGAAAAGTTAACACAGGTTCTAAGAATTCTTCAGTCTTTTCAAACCTAAATAAAATATTTGATCTGGAACCAGGCTTTCATGAATAGCAGAGAGAATATCAGTAGATGTGTGATACATTGTAGCTGCCAATGCAGAAGCTATTGTTTTAAAACCATCAGAGTTCATAAGAAAGAAAAAAAGACCTGATAGTGTTCAACCCACCACTGCACAGCTCCCACATTTTGGTTGCAATTTGCCTAATACAGTTTCCAAGGTTTTTGGGCTTTCCCAGGCACTCAGAAAATATAACTATATGCACTGTACATATGCACATTGCGATTGCCTGCTATAAATTGTGAGAGAAATTTATCCACATTAATGTTCTTCTGCATAGTCTGGGTTAAAAAGTGTCCGTAATCGAGGGCCAGATTTAGACCTTGGGAGGCATGGGGCATTTCAGCTTTGCGGGGGGGCTCATACACAGAATTAATTTGCATTCTCAGTGACGGTCACACATTTTCAAAATGCATGATAATATTGTGCACACATGCATAGTCATTGGCCATCTACCTTAAGCGATATGTGCGGTTTGCTTGAGCTGCCAAAATTCATTTTTAAAAACAACAGAATATATCAGTCCAGGGTAAAAACTTTTACAGATGATAGCAGGCAACATATTACTTCCCAAAATACAGTTAATAAAAGAAAGTAATTTTTAGTATATATTTTCTATTATTTTATTATTATCATTTATTTTTTATTATTTTATATTTTTTTTATATTGTTTTAAATTATTTCTGTATAGAGGGGGCCCTTTTGTCAAGGGTCAAGGTCAATTGCCCCGTATAAATCCATCACTGCTGTAATCTACATGGAATAAGCCTTTTTACGTGTTCCTATAATATAACACTGCAAATATATTACAGGTAACAGATGTTATAAGGGGGCCTTTGCATAAGGCAGGTAGGATACGAAAACAAAAATAAGTATGGCACATTGTTATAATGTTCAGGGAGATTCTGGCATTACAAGTAATATGACATCTGAGAAGGCCGTATGGCTAGGTATAAAATGCTAGTAAAAAGTATTCAGGGACTTTTTGTGTACTATGGGACATCAGTAAGAGCCTGTATCAGCTGGATGGCATGGAATTTGAACACTTAAGCCCTTATCTTCCCCAGCTCTGCCCAGCCATCTTTGGTCCTCTGCCTCAAGCATGCTGCTATTTTAGCTAGAGTTCAGATAAAGAGCAGTATAAAAAGTAGGGGGTCTGCAAACTAAGCGTCAGGAGACCTGGAAGGAAGCAACAGAAATGGTAAGTGATAAGTGCTTTACTTATAGATTAGTTTTAAAGGAATAGATGCTGGCTCAGAAAAAAAACCATTGTGGCATGTTCTCCCGAATAATGTTGCATAGTAAAGTTTTCATTTTATAAGTTGAAATTGGCATGAGCCCCTTATCAGTCTCAGATTTAACAGCCCGCATCAGGATTTCGAAAAATTATATTGGGGACATTCATCGTGCTCATTATGAAAATTATTACATTATTCCCAAGTAAGGATCTTTCAGGACAAGGTAGGAGAATACATAATAGTGTAACTGCAAACAACTGTGATATCAGAAACAAAAAGAAAAATGATTCAATAGTTCATCTTCCTACAGTAGTTATTTATGATGACATGGGATAGGTACACAGGTGGACATTGTCACTGACTGTCTTACCACTCTACAATGCGGTAGAACTTATTTATTTATTTATGTCAGGTATTTATATAGCACCGTCAATTTAGGCAGTGTTTTACATACATATATTGTACATTTACATCAGTCCCTAACCCTCAAGGAGCATACAATCTAAAGTCCCTAACTCACATTCATACTAGGGCCAATTTAGACAGGAGCCAATTAACCTACCAGCATGTCTTTGGAGTGTGGGATGAAACCGGAGCACTCGGAGGAAACCCACGCAGTCACAGGGAGAACATGCAAACTCCAGGCAGGTGGTGCCGGGGTTGGGATTCGAATCAGCAACTCTAGTACTGCCACGCGGAAGTGCTCACCATTTAGCCACTGTGCTGCCTGTGCAGCTGCACTCCTACAGCAATATGATGGTCCAGAGTAGCACAGAAAACCAATTAATGGGAACTCAGGGTAAAGTATCAACAGCCACATTGAAATATATGGAAGAACCTTATTTTTAAAACTTGAAATTGTATAGCAAACAAAGGCTGTGACCCTTTGTGGTCACTTTTTTAAGATCATACAACTAATTCCCAAATGTTTTTCTAGAGCTCCTTATTCTTCTCCTACATTGTCCAATTATTACTGGCAAGGGTAGTATATGGTTGACACAATAATTGCACCTCTATAATGTTTTTCCTTCTATAATTATAGCTATATAATTGTGCTCAGCTGTTGGCTGAATTGGAGTACAAAGAGTGGCAATGTGTACAAAGTACAGAAGTATTTCACGGTATGGTGTAGTTTATAATAGTCAGGGGCGGACTGACCATTTGGAAACACGGGCACTGCCCGAGGGCCCGGGGTCAGTAGGGGGCCCCATGAGATGCCCCTGGTACCTTTTTCTTAGGCTTTTTTGAGTTTGGGCAAGGACACAGGGGCCCCATAATCCCCTATTGCCTGGGGGCCCCATGAGTTGTCAGTCCGCCCCTGATAATAGTGCTAAATAGTGAAGTTTCTGTGACAGTATACACAGCGAATACAGTCATTTGTACACCAAGGAGTTGATTTACTAAAAGCAAATTGGATGTTCGCTTTGCAAGTAAAGTTGCACTTTGCAGGGGAACTTGCCCAAGAGCGTAGTAATTGTGGAGAAGTTTCACTTTGAAAAGAATACCCAGTCACATGCAAGAAAAAAAAATAGGATTTCTCCTTGCACATTATTGGATGATGGAAGTCAGCAGAGCTTCACCTCAGTCACTAGGTCCTGGTGCAAATTCACTTGCAAAGTGAACAGCCTATTTGCCTTTAATAAATCAACCCCTGTACAGGGGTGGACTGACAACTCATGGGGCCCCCGGGGAATAGGGGATCATGGGGCCCCTGTGTCCTTGCCCACACTCAAAGCACACCCAAAAAAGCCTACAAAAAAGGTACCAGGGGCATTTCATGGGGCCCCCTACAGACCCCGGTCCCTCGGGCAATGCCCGAGTGCGCGAATGGTCAGTCCGCCCCTGCCCCTGTATATTCTTCCTCTGTCTGCTGTCTATCTCAAAATCATGCAACACCAGACTGGCTGTCATTCTGATCTAATGGCTTCAGTTCTCTCAGTCAGTACCTTGGAATTAGCGAGCAGATCAGGAATGCTGACTTAATTTGCAGGATGCATGTTTTAGACCAATGGCTCAGAAGATATTGAAACTAAAGGAACAGCATTTCTTCCAGGCAACTAATATTTTCAGTAATTTGTAAGCATCTTCCCACCTTTTTCTCATCACAGGTTTGTACTAAAGTGAACAGTCATAACTTAAAACTAAACCTACCCCCATCACCATTCTAAACCATTCTAAACCAATTCTATCTAACCCTGTAAAGAAAAGATATGTATACTTGCCAATTCTGAAGCCACTCTGGTCTAGTCCCAGGCTGGGCTGTCAGCGGCGGCTTCTCTGTGCAGGAGGGGTAGCTGACAAATATAACCTATAGTAAGTCTATGGGTGACATAATCTCCCAGGTATTTCTCAGCTGTTGTTGGCTTTCTCTCCTGTTCACGAAGCCGCCAATTGAGACTGGAGCGGAGCGGCTTCAGAATAGGTAAGTATATGGATCTTTCTTTACAGGGTTAGATAGAATAGTCTTAGAATGGGGGTGGGAATAGGTTTAATATTAGTTAGGTTATGACTGGAATGCCACTTTAAGGGAGAAGCAGGAAGGGTCTAATATGAATTTAATGATGAAGGTTCAGTGCCGCTGCATTTGGCAAGAGAATGTTAATGAGTTAGTGCAGATACTTACTATGCCAAAAAGGTAAACTCCAGAATTTTGGGAGTTAGGTTTGGGATTAGGGGTGCATTCTCATGGTACTTCGAGTGCCCAGGAGGCAGCAGTGAGGTGAACGCAGTTGGAAGACAAGACCAAAGCACTTTTTTTTTTGTGAAGCCTTTAGTTTTAAATTCTAGGTCTACTATAAAGTTAGCATAATGGTATAATGGTTAAGTAGAGGCTAGAAGTAAGAGCACTGTTTTCTAATTTACCTTTCCAGGACAAAAAAATGCCATCAAAATTACTAGCCTGGCTTACCAGTGCCAAACGTTATTGCACTGCCTGGCCAGCTTGCTGTTTCTTCCAAATGTTGATTTAAACCGGTATTAATCCATTTCCAATTCATCCAGAGTGGAGGTACTCTAATTCAGGAGATGTGTAACTGACCAGATCACCAGGTGAGAACAGAGGGAAAAGCCTAAAAAAACTAATGCAACTAATGCAGCCATCACATCTAATGATTGTTAAGCTGCATTATATAAACTTTTTGGTTTTGGGTTTAATAACCCTTTACCAAGGCGATGGGAAGCTGAGCTATTGCTTGCCCTATGAGCAGATCAGTCACATTACTCAGTAACTGAAACTCTAAATGCGTTTTTCTGCTATATATGCTTTGTTATGACTATACTTAATATAGGATACATTGTGTATTATGGCAAAAAGTTATATAAAAGAACAAATCAGGCAACAAGGAAAAAAATAACTATCAAATAGTTATTTGCTTTAACTAGTTTTACAGGTGTATTATGTACACATGGAAGAAGGGTACCACAATCAATGGTTAGAATTTTTGTTCTTTAAGATACCTTGGCTATGGAACCTTGGTCTTGGGATTCATCCAGTCCTCTTCTGAAAGACAATTATTATTATTATTATTTCAGGTACTTATATAGCGCCGTCAATTTATGCAGCACTTCACACACACACATATATATGTATATATATATATATATATATATATATATGTATATATTGTACATTCACATCAGTCCCTAACCCTCAAGGGGTGTACAATCTAAGGACCCTAATGTACATTCATACATACACATACTATCAGCATGTCTTTGGAGTGTGGGAGGAAACCGGAGTACCCGGAGGAAACCCACACAGGCACAGGGAGAACATGCAAACTCCAGGCAGGTGGTGCCATGGTTGGGATTTGAACCAATGACCCTAGTACTGCCAGGCAGAAGTGCTAACCATTTAGCCACTGTCCTGCCCAACAATTAACAAATATAGCAGACACTTTGCAGATGAATTAAAGAGACACCCCTTTGTATAGATGCTGCTCTTTAGAATTGCATGTTTTTACCATAATTGTGCTTGTGAAGCCCTGTTTAAAAAAAAAATATATATATATATATATATATATATATATATATATATATATATATATACACACACAAGCATTATATTCCCTTAGACTGCATTCACACTTCACGTTTTTGAATTCCAAATAGCACTACAATTGTGATAAAACGCACCAAGCATGTTTGGGTGCCATTCTTTCTTAATGGCACCTCAAGTGCGGTGCGATTTTGCCATGAATGGCGCTCAGCAAAACTTGTCACCCAAAAAAAAGGAGCAGGAGCTTCTTTAAGTGACAGTTCTGCAGGTACATTTTAATGCATCCGTCATAATATTCTAGCCCTGTCTCTTTCAGTATGTCCTAATGTGTCAAATCAAATGCATTGTGGCCCACTGATTTTTTTTTTTTTAGCCTAATAAAATCCAGAATTAAAAAATATTTCAGCTTTGGTTTGTCTTACACATTTCTTCATACACTATCCAGGCCAGCCGAAAAGCAGTGACTCGTGGTAAAGGTGCAGCAAAACGTGCCCAACGAGGTTCTTCCAATGTCTTCTCAATGTTTGAGCAGTCACAGATCCAAGAATTTAAAGAGGTGAGATATATGTAATATAAAGAGGTGAGTAATATGATATGTATTAGCTTTTTTAGCATAACAGTGCTTCCATTCACAAAGATATCACCTAGTTGTCAAAGTTAATCTGTAAGGCTCAACTACTCTGCACTGGTACAAGGCAATGAGCAAGACAAAACTCAATGGTCCTCTAGTCTAGGGGTTGGACAGCTTTGCGCAGCAAAAATATTAGGTGGAATACAAAGAAGTATCCTGTTTTTATAGGGCATTATCACCATGGGGTTAAATTAGTTCTGAGACAACTGCCAATATAATAGTTTATTTGGTAAATGTGACCTGTAAACAATACAGTTCAGTAATCAATAATCATGATGCTAAATCCATGCTTTTTCATTATGTCTAGGCCTTCAGCTGTATAGACCAAAATCGTGATGGCATAATAAGCAAGTCTGACCTTAAAGAGACCTATATGCAGCTGGGTGAGTTACTGCACTTATAAGAACTGTGTAAAATATTGGTCATAATGTATCCAATGTTAACCACTTGCCTACCGGGCACTTATACCCCCTTCCTGCACAGGCCAATTTTTAGCTTTCAGCGCTGTCACACTTTGAATGACAATTGCGCAGTCATGCAACACTGTACCCATATGAAATTTTTATAATTTTTTTGAGACAGATAGAGCTTTATTTTGGTGGTATTTAATCACCTCTGGGTTTTTTATTTTTTCGTAAACAAACCAAAAACCACTGAAAATTTAAAAAAAAAAAGTTTTTACTTAGTTTTTGTTATATAATTTTGGAAATAAGTGATTTTTGCTCCTTCACTGATGTGCGCTAATGAGGCTGCAGTGATGGGCACTGATAGGCTGCACTGATGGACACTGATAGGTGACACTGATGGGCACTGATGAGGAGGCACTGGTAGGTGACACTGATGGGCATTGACAGGCATCACTGATGGGCACTGAATGGCAGCACTCATATTTGGCACTGATAGGTGGCACTGATAGGCGGCACTGACTGGCACTGATAGGCGGCACTGACTGACACTGTTAGGTGGCACTGATAGGCAGCACTGACGGGCACTGATAGGCTGCACTGATGCACACTGATAGGCGGCACTGATGCACACTGATAGGCGGCACTGATTGGCAGCACTGATAGGTGGCACTGACTGGCACTGATGGTTGACACTGAAATGCAGCTCAGATGGGCATTGATGTGTACTGATAGGCACTGATATGTGGCATTGATGTGGCACTGATGGGCACTGGCAGGTAGCATGGATGAGCACTGACAGCTGGCACTGATGAACACTGACAGGTGGCACTGCTGGGGCTACACTGATCATCAGGACACACTGATCATCAGTGCCCTGATGATCAGTGTAGATGTCCCCTCTGAGGGATGCCGATTACTGTCTCTCCTCTCCTCTCGAGCTGTCAGCATGACAGCTCGTGAGGAGAGAAATGCCGATAACCGGCATTTCCCTATTTACATGTGATCAGCTGTGATTGGACACAGCTGATCACATGACCGAGCCGACATCTTCGGCTCTTTCCATTTATCGGTGATCCTTGTGTCCGAGGGACACAGCGCACCGCCGATCAACGCACTGCACGCTCCCGGAGCCACGCATGCGCCGTTAGAATGGGACGACGTCATATGACGTCGTCCCAGAACGAGAGAACCACCTTGTGCCCGTCATATTACTATATGGCGGGTGGCAGGTGGTTAAAGAAGAGCTCTGGGATAGGCAAAAAAATTACCCATTAGCATACCCCCCTACACAAAACAGTTTATAAAATTTTGAAAATCCTTACCATTGAGGAGAAAAGTCTAATTGAATTTTCCTGACCTCATCTCTGTAATTAAAAAGATAACAGCATTTGTTCCTCCAAGGAGGAGGTGTAACAGCGGGGATTACATCATATCCTCTCCTCTCTCTGTAGTAAAAGGAAACCACAGTTCCCATCAACCACAAGGAATTATAGTGAATGTGGGTGGGTACACTAGGCCTGTACATGTTGAATGTGTCTGAGAGTCCTGGTTTGTCCGCCACAACAAGTGGGGCTGAATTACATGACTGCTTCCTGGGTAAAGAACTACAGAAGGGACGTGCCATGACCAGTGGCTGGGGGAATGGGAGGCATAGCAGCCACTGGTCTTACAGACAGGAAACCAAAGAGAATTAACGGTTTGATTTGAAAATGAATAGGCTATTTGAGAACAATTACTGAATGAACCAGAAGATGGATAACATATTAAGTGAAGGTAGGAAATCAGCAACAAGGACAAGTAAAGAAGTTTTTGCCCAGAGTTCTGCTTTAATTAAGTGACCAAACCTCTACACACATAGCTGCCAGGGATCTACTCACCAAACCTCTCTCCCTACTGTTGTGTTTAACAGTAAACATATCTTATTCATCACTGGTAAACCATAGCATTGGGGTAACTGATCCTTACTCTGTGCACTGTCCAAAGGACAGTTAATGGCATTGACTATTCTACCACCCCATTCATACTGTTTATTAGTGTCTCCTCTCTCTTTCTTAGGAAAGATGAATGTGAATGACGATGAGTTGGAGGGAATGCTGAAGGAAGGAAAAGGACCCATCAACTTTACTGTATTCCTAACTCTATTTGGAGAAAAGCTTAATGGTAAGCCATTAATGACCATCTACAAAAAAAATCTATTTTTTGCTAGTTTATGATCACTGTTATCAGGGCTGCTGTTAGAAATCACAGGGCCCCATGCAAGCCTACATGACAGCACCCCCCCCATCCCCCACCCGAAAACATCAAAATAATATTTTCATAAAAAATACACTAAAGTGATTATTTACAGAAACAAGTAAAATATACTGTACAACATTTCTGCTAAATCTAAATTATAAAAATGTATTTAGTTAATATAAAAAACTGTGTGGAATGGGTACTGTGGCCTGTACAGTGTGATTCAGCTTTTTTGTTTGTGGCTAGAGCTGTGTTCTGTTACGCTATGGGGCCACAGCAGCTGTATGAACACAGCCACAGGGCCTAATTTGACAGGTGTGTGGCTATAAGTGTATAGCCCTGAACACAGACAGTGTGTATGCGGGGCTACACTCACACCTGCGAATTGCAGATGGCCCCAGTTGCACAAATAAACTGCCTATTCATGCTGTATATCTTTAATTAGTTGTTACAATTTTTTCTTTTTACATTTTTTTTTGGGGGGGGTTGAACTATGAAGTTTTACTTTTCAGAGAAAGGGACTGAGGACATATATTTCTCAACCCATTCTCTGCAGCCTCAGCTGCACTGGACAGTGAATGAAGAGAAAGCACCTTGGCCCCTGTTTATTATTAAACTGAATCATAGTAAATACAGTTTATTATGCTTCAGTTATGAATGAACACAATGAGTGATCAGTATCGATCACTCACTGGGGGATATTTATTAAAACTGGTGCACAAAGAATCTGGTGCAGCTGTGCATTGTAACCGATCAGCTTCTAACTTCAGCTTCTTAAACTACGCTTTGACAATAAAAACTAGAAGCTGATTGGTTACTATGCACAACTGCATCAGATTTTGTTAGCAACTTTGTTATTCGGAAGGAAATAGTTGGTAAATTACATATTTACTGGCCCCTTCCACCACTCTCCATTCTGAAATGATCCTTCTGTGTGACCACAGCAACTGGCAGGAGGGAGAGGAGAGAGGCTGGCAGCGCTGTAGGATGGGCGCACAGGGGACCAGGCAGCAAGAGGAAGAAGATCTTTGACAGGGATGGTGACTGGAACAGTATGGGGTCCCAAATACTGGAAGTGATCCCCCTGTGGCTCCCTGTGCAGCAGCTGAAAGCTGGCAGGAGGGGAGAGGAGAGAAAGCCCAAAGAGGGGTTTTGGCACACAGCACGGAGAACAGAGGGAATCAGATAGTGTACAGGAGGGCAGTGGCATCCCAAGGCAGGTGCGTAGGGTGCGGCCCGCACCGGGTAACACCGACCACACGGGGTGACACTGGACCCGCTCCACGAAAAGGTAAGTTGTAAAGCAAGCCGACGATCCATCGGATCCATCCTGTGGGGATCGTCGGCTTTCTTTACAACTTATCTTTTCTTGGAGCAGGTCCGGTGTCACCCCGTATAGGTTGCATGCTGACGATCCCCGCAGGATGGATTGGCTCTGCGGATTGGGGAGCATAATGGATCGTACTCTGATCCATTATGCTCAATCCACAGATCTGAACCATCCTGGGGGAATCGTCGGCATGCAACCTATACGGGGTGACACCGGACCCGCTCCAAGAAAACGTAAGTTATAAAGAAAGCGGACAATCCCCGCAGGATGGATCGGATCTGCGTATTGAGCATAATGGATCGGACTCCGATCCATTATGCTCAATCTGCAGATCCAATCCATTCTGCGGGGATCGTCGGAGGGGGTGTCACCAAGTGTTCTCGCACTGGGTTACACCAACCCTAGGGACGCCTCTGCAGGAGGGGGTGATTGATGCAGCGGGGGGAGCAATTACAGGAACCAATCACCTATATGGCTCTCCCTGCAGCAGACAAAAGCCGACAGGAGAGAGAGGAGGAGGAGCTGGTTTTCAGATAATGATTTCTGACATTTTTCTGACACGTTCATGGCATGCTTGTTCCAGTTTTGTTACTCAAAAGTACCAAAGCCAGAAACAGCCAGACAACTAGAAATTTCAAAAGAGAACCAGAAATGGTAGCTCCTATACTTTTCTCACGGCAGAGTCACTTTTATCACTTTTAGCAGCAAAAACTGATAATATGAAAGTTTTATCTACCTTACCTACCCTCCTGCAGAATACATTTGCTTATGAAGTACAGACATACAGTACATCTGCTCTTCAAAATGTAAATTTGACCTAAACATTGGTTTCTTAGGAACGGACCCTGAAGACTCTATACTCAGTGCTTTCAAACTTCTAGACCCTAATGCAACTGGCAACATCAATAAGGATGAGTAAGTAAATTCTACACTGTTAATGCAAGAAGTTAAAGAATTTCTAAGACACTCTTAGGCTGGACATACATTATACAATTTTCTTGAGATTTTTGGTTTAGATTTACCAAAAACCATATAATATGAGGTCAAACCTAACAACACTTTCAATTGTATCCAATTAGGCAGGCTCTTGTACTACATAGTTTATGGCAAATCTAAAGGAAATTGGGCAGAAATTGGACAGAAAATTGTATAGTGTATGGCCAGCCTTAATCTTTGTCTCAGCTCTAGATCACTGTCACATAGACTGCCTTGGCCAAGTCCTTAGCCAGGAATATTTAATCTAACAAGTACCCCTCAAGTTAAGTAAAGTTTTTAGTTGACTCAACTCCAAGTAGATTGTTAAATAATGCAATCTGCAACCGAAAACAATCAGTAAGAAAAAAAACTCTCAGCAATATAAGGGCGGCTTTATACTCCCTTGGTACGGTCCCACTGCTAAAAAGCGGTTTTTGTGCAGGTTATCTTAGATTTCCCATAGACTTCTATGATGTCCTGTGGTTTTGGTGCGGTTTCACAAGGCGCACCAAAGATGCAGCATGCAATAGTTTTGGTGTTCTTTCTGAAAATGCACCAAAACTGCAGGACCTCATGGAAGTCTATAGGAAAACGCAGAGTAAATTGAAATCTGACTAGTAACTATGAATTACAATGCATGCACTATGCACATCATCTCTTTTTTGTATTGGACAAGTCCTATATAACACTGATATTGGAATAATAATTTAACTCCTTGACGCCGACGTAACGGCTTTTTTCCGTGGGGCCACATATTTGCATACCTGTCTTTGTGCTAGGAGCACGCCGCACGGCGCGCTCCCAGCACAAAGACCATGGTGTCACTGAGAGCCCCGGGTCCCGTTCTAACAATCAGGACCCGGGACTCCAGATTCTGGGTCACATGATTTTTGTGATAGCCTCTGATTGGCTGTCACAGTGATCAATCACTGTACAGCCTGGTCCCCTTGTTTTTTTCTCTCTCTATGAATGGAGGAGAGAGATGCATTGTATCTCTCTAACCCCTGGCATAGAGGGAAAAAAAATGTTCGTAAAATAAATAAATAAATAAATAATAAATATTAAAAATAAAAGAAAAAATAAAGAAAAAATAACTAGATCAAGGTTTTATCTAGTTCAGTGCAAGGGTTAGTGTTTGGGTCAAGGTGTCAGGGTCAAAGGTCAAGGTGTCAGGGTCAAAGGTCAGGATTTAATAAAAATGGTATCTGTATCAGTTGGTGTCAATGTCAGTGTCAGTGTGTTTTAGGTTAAAAAAAGGACAAAAACAAAATGTGCATTATTGTTTCTGGGCTATACTACGGGTACAAACAACAAATAACATACACATATATGGTATCGCTGCGATCGCCAGGAGCTGGAAAATTTATTTTGGGTTGTTCTTTGGTGGTAGGTTATGGTAGTAACAAGAAACACACAGCTAAATAAAAATTTATTTTTTTTTTACTATTTTGGGCCAGTTTTCTTTTGATAATAAAAAAAAAAACAGGAGATATCCATTATCATTTACCACCAAATAAAAGCCCAATTTGTCCTGAAAAAAACAAGGTATAATTCACCTGAATGTACAAAGTAGTTGTGATAATATGTACAGTGTTATTAACACATGTCAACGTTGCAAAATTGTGCTTAGGCATTTAGATTTGTTTTACCTTTAGGTGTGAAGGGGTTAAACGAAGCTGTGGCCAATCATTTTTAGGCTTTTAGCAGGATATGGGAAGACTATTTGAAAATAAATTGTTATTGGTCACTTACTTTTTTATATTATCTGTTTTGTTATGAGTTTGAAGGTGAAAAGTTAGAGAGATGTGCCAACCAAGAAATATCTGTGATGACTGGTTATTAGAAATAGAGAGTATAACGCATTTTGCAACTATGTAAGAGCTAGCAGAGCTAAATGTTTTATGATCATGATTAAAAATTCCCCTTTTTTTCAGGTTAAAGAATCTCCTTATGACACAAGCGGACAAGTTCACAGCAGAAGAGGTCAGTTATTCCTACTACATCAAACGATTCCCCCACTGGCTGCAGCAATGGGGTTGATTTACTAAAGGCAAATATACTGTGCACAGCAAATGCAGCTGCTCTAGATCTGGGGGGAAGCTCTGAAATCTCATCTAATCATGTGGAAACAAAATTATGTTTTTTTTTGTGATTGAGTATTCTTTGCAAAGTGAAGCTTTACCTCATTTACTAAACCCTAGAGCAACTGCAGCTGCCATGCACAGTATATTTGCCTTTAGTAAATCAAACCCAATGTGTCATATGTAGTTAATATGGCATAGGAATTGGACTTCATTAACTCTTGTGGAACTAAAACTACCATGATGCTTTTCACAAATATAACAATTTGAAATTAGTGTGTGACACTTCAGTCTCAGGTGGTTTATCAGAATTTTCCTAATCATTGCAACCTTTTGCCATATTACACTGACGGTGTTTGAAGCAATACAAACATGCCCAACCTTGTCCAAATGTAACTATACTATTATTTAGGACCCACGTCAATTGCCTTTTTCATCTTAAAATGGGTTCACTTCATGCAAAAACAACTTGAAGCAGCTTTGGAAAAAAAAATACAGGGCAGAAAGGGGTGATCTGCACTTCACCTGTTAAAGAATTCTGAATGATCGCAGAAATTATCTAAATTACAAACAATGCACCTGAGAGCAAGCTGCATTTTCCCAATGATGTAAGCCCTAAGGCTAGGTTCACTTCTGTGCGGATGGTGCCGCTGCGGATCCGCACGAAAATCTGTGCAGCCGCACCACTCGCACAGAGAAATGCAGACCCACATGCGGGTGTCATTAATTCTAATGGCACGCCGCCCACACTGGAAAACGCAGCCGTACTGGGAGCCAAGGTTCCCATGCGGGCTGCATTTTCCAAAGAAGTGCAGGGACTTCTTCCCTGCCTGTCACAGGGCACAGAAGTCCATTCAAATGAATGGGATCTTGTTACCGTGCAAAACGCGGCCTGCACGGCCGCATATATGTGAACCAGGGATCAAGGCCGGTTCAAACTATAAAAACACAGTCCAGATGTGTTCCGGATGTGTTTCTGCATGCATGTTTTTGGCGCATTCCGGTGCATTTTTGATATGTTTTTTACGAGATCCAGTGTGTTTTTGATGCATTTCAGTTAAATTTTTTCCCCTCTCTTTTTCTTCAATGTAAATAGGGACATGTGTGTTCCAGTGCGTTGTTGGTGCATTTTGCTGCGTTCCAGTGCATTTTTGATGCGTTTTACCGCATTCCAGTACAGTTCTGTGCAGGAAAAATGCAGCCTGTTCTACTTATTTTCTGCATCCGGAACACACTGGAACTCCAAGCACTGATGTGAACTATGACTATGACAACCATATAACCTACATTCTGTGTGTTCTGGATGCAGAAAAAAAGCACACTGAAACGCATGTAGTGTGAACTGGCCCTAAAAGTTGATCAAAAGTCCAATATCCCTGAACAACATTATGAACAGGTCAGTCCACTGATAACTGATCTTTCAGTATTTGGCAACTGACTGAGGTGTTCTTTTATCATGCAGAGGTAAATGACTGCTGCTCAGTTCTCCGGCATTCTCAGAGGATCAGTTCTCCTCTGATTGCCTTTTTATGAAGGAGTGTAGATCGCTTCTCCTAATGAAGGGAAGAGTGATCTACAAATGCTTTGAACGCTGGAAAACGGCCGCTGTTACTGTATGAGATTACAGTAAGAGATCATTCAAACACAGTTTACTAAGTGGCGGTAAATTACCGCTGCTTCATTTGTGGTTCATCCGATTCTCCAGCTTTGGGCTGGAGAATCTGGAGGGAGAACACAGATCGCCAGTGAAGGGCTGACATCGCTCCTTCATACACTGGCCATCTGTGTGCTGAGATGATCAGCGGAGAACATGTTCTCCACTGGTCATCTCTGTTTCCTAAACCATTAATGATCTTGAGATCAGCAATGATCCTCAGGATCGCCACTGATCTCAGTTTCATAAAAGGACACCTGAAACCTAAGACACAGAAAATTGTACAGAAAATCCGGCTATCAAAGTAATCGTATGATAATCTGATTGTTAGTACGCAGCTTTCGTCTGAAATTATTTGAAGGGACAAGCATGAAAATTATTCATACGATACCAGATCATACAATTTTTGTTTAACCAGTGCAGTTTTCAGCCAAAAATACAATACAATACATGACATCACTTTCAAATTTTCTTTCTGTCATACAAGAATTTTCGTATGCTAGTCTCCACTTTCGATATGAGACTAGCATACAAAAATAACCAGACAATCATTAGTCCAATGTTGTGATCGTGTACACGGGGCTTAATGGGACACTCCACCCTTACCAGTTATTTTTAATTTTTATTCCTTGGTTATTATAAATGAAAAAATAACTATTTATTAGACCATAGAGTTCAAAGTCATCCTCTTCAAGGCCAAAGATTTTCCACAGGGCTTTTCTCCTGCACCACCATCTTGGGTGGATATCCCACATATGCTGGGACATGCTGCAGGTCTACAGGACCTAGCAGTAGACATGTGCGGCTCGTTTCGCTCCAAATTGAAATTTGGACAGATGTTTCGTTATTCAAAGATCCGGATGAATACAACTTTTCAAATTACAATAGTACAAACAAATTTAAACAAATCCGAAATAACAAAATGTAATTTCTTCTGAAATAAATTATTTGAAATTAATTTGAAAATAAAATCGAATTCAAAAACATATTGCTGATTTCTTTCAAAGACTGTGCGCATTAGTAAAGCCATCTTCCGAAAAGAATAGAATAAAACAGAATAGAATAGAATGGAAATTAAAAGACTAGAATAGAACAGAATATAATAGAATAGAAAATAGACCAGTTTAGAAAAAAATGGAATAGAATAGAATAAAATAGAAAGAATATAGTCATCTTCTGAAATCTGAATTTTTAATAAAATAAAAAGAATATAGCCATCTTTTGAATTTTGAAAAGAATAAAATAGAAAAGAATGGAATAGCATAGAAAATTAAGGAATAGAATAGAAAGGAATAGAGCAGAAAAAATGAATTAAAATAGAATAGAAAAAAATAGAATAAAATAAAAAGAATATAGCTGTCTTCCGAAAATTAAAAAGAATAGCACAAAATAGAACAGAATAGAATAAAACAGAATATAAAACAATAGAACAGAAAATAGAATAGAAAAGAATAGATTAGAAAAGAATGGAATAGAATGGAAAAAAATAGAATAAAATAGAATAGAATAGAAAGAATATAGTAGTCTTCTGAAATTTGAATTTTGAAAGTTGAATTTGGAATAAAATAGAAAGAATAATATAGCCGTCTTCTAAAATTTGAGTAGGATAGAACCAGCTATTCTTCACAATGAATTTGGATCGATTCGATATTTTCAAATTAAATTAAATTCAAATACTTTGAATCTATTGGCAAACTTTGAATATGGTTGAAAATGATTAAACAAAACAAAACTGTACTATACGAATTTCATTACAAATGCAGCAAAACAAAATGTAACCTATCAAATCAATCTGAAACTTAACACATTTTTTCATTCTGCACATGTCTACCTGTCAGAGACATATCTGTGGATACACAAAAAAATCGCATTAAACATTCCGCTCATGTGCAGACATGCTGTGGGTCTCTGCCAATCTAAGGGACATAACAGACTCTGTATGCGTTTGTGCATACACAGACATGCCACAGGTCTCTTCCTAGGTCCTATAGACACATGGCATGTCTGTGTATGTGCGAGATATGCTTTCACACAACATATGCCATCCTCGCCTAGGCAAGGATAGTGGAAGTAAAACCTAAAAAAAATGGAAAAAAGGTATTTATTGTTTAAAAGTACTTCCCTCAATTGCTTTGGGATGGGGGTGAAGAATCAAAGGAGAGGAAGTGCTTTTCATTGGTGAAGGGCCTCATTAACAGGCAGTGAGTCTTCCTAATGTGTGCTGTGCTCGGAATTTCAGAGAGAATTTATTCTCACAGGAGGTCCCTAAAGACATATAAAGCCACCAGTAAACAAAACCTCCTAGCATCCCAGCTGAAATATAAATTTCATGTGCGCTAAGCCTTTGACCAAGAAAGATATATATTCATCTCTAGGGGAACTCTCTAATCATGCCTTATTCCTTTCATTCTGACATATACCCTAACATCTCTCATCCTTTAACCACTTCCCATGCGGCCCATGTACATGAACGGCCGGACGGGAGCAGTGCAGGAGCAGGTTGCCGTTCATAAACGGCGCCCGCATTTTCAGGTTTTGCGTGCTCCCTGGGAGCGTGCGGCACTGCGATTCGGTGTGTGGAGGACACAGCGGAACACCGATCACTGTACGGGACCTCTTTCTGTACCATGTAACATGTGACAAGCTGTGACCAATCACAGATCTCACAGTATTTCTCAATAGTTGCACGAATGCAGCCAGAGAGAAGGAGAAATGATTGCATTTATAGCCTTTATGGGTGTAAAAAAAAAAAAAAATCTTCATCACCCCCACAAGTAGTACAGTGTCACTATGGTGACACTGTACAGCTAGGGTGACAGTATGTTAAAAAACCCCATAAATAATAATATAAAAAAAAAATAAAAATGTAAGAAAAAAATTTAAAAAATTATAATTTTTTGTTGTAAACTAATTTTGGTTATTTTTTTTTTACTAAAAAGATAACCGAATAAATTTTGGCCAAGATTTATGAAGAAAGATTATTTATTTGCAAAATTTTATAAGAGAACACTTTTTTTCAAAATTTTTGGACTTTCATTTATATAGCAAAAAAAAATAAAAATCCCAGTGGTGAATAAATACCACCAAAATAAAGTTTTATCTGTCTCAAACAAATGCTAAAAAAATCATATGGGTACAGTGTTGCATGACTTGTCATTTGAATTGTCATTCAAAGTGTGATAGCACTGAAAGCTGAAAATTGGCCTGGACAGGAAGGGGGTAAAAGTGTCTGGACTTGAAGTGGTTAATAATGTCTCCACAGCCAATGTACTATAGAATTGTTATGCTCTTTATGCATTTTTTTTTTTTAGGTTGAACAGATGTTTGCTGTGACCCCAATTGATGTGGCTGGGAATATCGACTACAAGTCACTGTGTTACATAATCACACATGGAGATGAGAAGGAGGAATCGTGAACTTCTCTTGATTATGATTGGGCAATTGTATCCTAAATAAAACTTTTATTTTCTACATCCTCCCATTGCTTTTTTAGTTTTTAAATTTCTTTATTATTTTATTGTCACTGAACTGAAATTCTCCAATTGTAGAAACAGTAATAACAGTTTAGGAGAACAAACATATACAGTAACAACACTAGCAGAAATGGTCTAGATGGTGATGAGAAAAATTCTGACAATAATAATAGGCCCTGAAATGTTTGTCTCAGGAATAGGGTTCCCAGGTCAGTACAAAAAAAACTGCAGGTTAAAAGAAACCTGTACTGACAATATACAGCATATAGGCTGCCACTGTAAAACTCTACTTTTGAAAATGCTAAGTGTTAAGTCTATTGTGTTGATCCTAAGGATTCAATGCTCTCTGAAGCACAGACCCTTGACAAGTACACTATATTGCCAAAAGTATTGGGACACCCCTCCAAATCATTGGATCCAGGTGTTCCAACCACCTCCATGGCCACAAGTGTACAAAATCAAGCACCTAGGCATGCAGACTACTTCTACTAACAATTGTGAAAGAATAGCGTGGTACTGTGATAGGTTGCCACCTGTGCAATAAGTCCATCTGTGAAATTTCCTTGCTACTAAATATTCCATGGTCAACTGTTAGTGGTATTATAACAAAGTGGAAGCAACTGAGAACAACAGCAACTCAACTACGAAGTGGTAAACCACATAAAATGACAGAGTGGGGTCAGCACATGCAAAGTCAATAGCTAAAGACCTCCAAACCTCAGATTAGCACAACAACAGTGTGTAGAGAGCTTCATGGAATGCGTTTCCATGGCCGAGCAGCTGCATCCAAGCCTTACATCACCAAGTGCAATGCAAAGCGTTGGATGCAGTGGTGGAAAGCACACTGCCACTGGATTCTAGTCCATGCAATGGAGACGTGTTCTCTGAAGTGATGAATCACGCTTCTCTGTCTGGCAATCCGATGGACATGACTGGGTCTGGCTTTGTGGGAATAGTTTGGGGATGGCCCCTTCCTGTTCCAACATGACTGCGCACCAGTGCACAAAGCAAGGTCCATAAAGACATGGATAAGCAAGTTTGGGGTGGAGGAACTTGTCGGGCCGGCACAGAGTCCTGACCTCAACCTGATAGAACAACTTTGGGATAAATTAGAGTGGAGACTGCGAGCCAGGCCTGATTGGGAATGACAACCAGCCGAGTATATATATATTGCTGTGATATTAGCATATATAACTAATGGAAAATGGCGCCGGTATGAAAATCCGGTTGTCTGTGGTTAGACTCCAAAATGATGGCGCCTTTCTAATGCGCATGCGCCTAGCATATAAATGGACGTCGCACGGCTCGGCGTTCAGTGGCATATCCCCCCAGACGACGTGCGTGTGCACGAAACGCGTAGGAGGAGCCAGGAACGCCGTGACGTCATACCGCCGGAGCATCGTGGAGCTCCGGCGGTCATCTTTATCACTGGACGGTTAGTCCATATTGTTTATATACCACCGTGTACACGGATTGTTGAGCTTTTAATAAATTTTTTAAATGACCTACTACACTATGGATGCGTTTTGTTCTGACTCCCTTGGGGAGTACCCATTCTAGTCACCCATCTCTTTGCGGGGTACGAATCGTATACCGATCCTAAGGAGAAGTCCGCAGGTCACCCAACAAGGGAGTTTACAGGAACATCTAGGAGTTCTGGAAAGTGGTGGTCCTAATATCACATCGTGTCCAGTCGATGATCCTAAAGGGGAATCTATACTAAACGCTCATATACCTGTGCGTTCTGGTGAGTGTGCACCCCTTCAGCACTATTTTGCACAAACGCCTGACCACCAGGAGGATATAAAGTAGAAGAGAGGACTAAAGTCACCTATTATATTATATGAACTTTCAACTGTTCAGTCATTTATGACTGATTTTTTGATTCATGCATATATGTTATAGTTTATAGCGCTGCATCTTGTGATATATATTGTTTTGAGGGTGTATGGTACCTTATGTTCAGCTGCTATTTCATAGATGCGCTCGTATTTATCCTTTTGATTTGCTTATTTAACCATTCTGTTTACTGAGCAGCATCTTTCATCTCATTGTCATATCATACTAGAGACCATATTGGCATCCATTCTCTTTTTTAAGTACATAAAAACACTTAAGATGGCAGATGTCTTTGAGATGAGATCGTCTAGATCTATTATCTCTGAAGACATATATACAATTGATGATACAAGTGATGACCTTAAGGGCCTTTTCCTGCATTTACAGAATCTTACCTCTGCTGAAGTTAGAACCCTCTGGGATATATAATTTTTAGACAAATATCTCAAAGACGGTATGGTGCCTCGATCACTCAGGTGGGATGTACCCCCTGAATATATGGAGGACACTAGCCTGTTGGAATGGTTTCAATTTTTTAACAAAGCTGGGATCGATTTAATTAAGTTTCTTATCACTAGGAAAAAGAAAAAATTAACTTATTTAGACTCTGAGATTAATATTATTAGAGAGAAACTCACTCCATTTAAAGGTACGGATGAGTACAATAAAGAATCTGATAAAGTTAAGAAATATCTTGAAAACATAGAAAAAGAACAAAAAATAAAGAAAAAGAAAAAATATGCTAGAGATTTTAAAGACTATCAAGATAACGTAGTATTTAGATGGCAATCAGAGGAGGAGAATTCACAAGCAGTTATTAATCCCACTGATATGAATAAGAAGAAATCTAAAAAGATACAATCTAATAAAAGATATGAACCCATATATCCACAATATCAATCTCCTAACCATAACAGACAGTCTAATCAGTATAATGTATCAACATCTAATAGATATGAACCCTTATTTGATCAAAATGTGGGTGCACGGAATATGCAATGGCATCCAACTTATGACCAACAAAATCATCCCAACAATGGGCAAGTCTATTACAACAGGAACCCGAAACAATATCAACAAAGGGGAGGAGCATCCCCTAAGCAATATTATCAGAACTATTACTCCGGGTCCAATAACTATTCGCACCACCAGGGAGCAGCAACATCTCCTAGGCAACATAATCAAAAGCCTGCGTATTTCAATAAACCACCTAATCCACAATATAATAGAGATCACTATGATAATCGGAATTACCAACAAACACCGCCGAGAATACCACACAATTATGATTCTAACAGAACACCCCAGGTTCATTTTTTAGGGGAGGGAGGATCTCGGAAAAGAAGTGGCTCCGGAGAGGGAAAAGGGGTGGTAAAAGGGTCAACAGAAACAGGCAAAAGAAGGAAAATGTAGCTGGTCAAGGCATTTTCAATTTAAGCAATATAGTATTAACGCAACCTGAATTAAAACTTCTTGACAAGGGGTTAAAATTTGCCCCTAAACAAAAGTTAAACAAGTTTCAAACTTATATAGATATTCATAGATTTTCACGACAGCTTGCATTAAAATGGCATTTTTACTCTAATCCATACCATTATGACCAGAATAGTACTACTAATCACTCAACACTAAGGAATGCTTCAACTTTCAACCCCCCACCCCAATCCAGATCCTATGTGAATATCTTTAAAGAATTAGTACTGAATGATTTGGAGGAGTTAAATATTAAAAAGATCCCTGATATAGACACCAAGAAAGCGATTGATCTCCTCCTAGAAAGGAAAGACCTGGTCATCAGACCAGCAGACAAGGGAGGAGGGGTAGTTATACTTAATAAACATGACTACCTAGAGGAATCCTACAAAATTCTTAATGACACCACTACCTATACCCGCCTCCCTGGGAATCCTTTATCATCTCTTAAAAAGGGTCTGAAAAGTATTATAACAAAGGGATTTGAGAGTGGTATATTAAATAAGAAAGAAAAGGAATTCCTGTGTCCATCTGCCCCGAGACTTCCGGTGTTTTATATACTTCCAAAGGTGCATAAAAACTCGACGAAACCACCAGGACGACCTATCATAAGTGGAATAGCTTCACTATTCTCCAAAGCAGGAGAATATATAGATTATTTCCTGCAGCCGTTGGTCACGCAAACTCCATCATTTTTAAAGGATACTAAGCACATTTTAAATGAGATTAAAGATATCAAGGTTTCATCTCAGACTTTTTTAGTTACAGCGGATGTTACATCCTTATATAGTAATATTGCACATGGAGATGGGATGGACGCTGCAAAATATTTTTTAGACACTCAGAGCACTTTATCTCCCCCACACATTGAGTATATTTTAACATTGCTGCAGTTCGCAATGCAGAACAATTATTTCTGGTTTGACCATAAATATTTCTTACAAACCAAAGGCGTAGCAATGGGGGCTAAGTTTGCCCCCAGCCTAGCAAATCTTTTTATGGCGTATTGGGAGGAGTTTTTAATTTATGCAAGAGAGTGGCCGGAACTATTATTTTACAAAAGATTTATAGATGACGTGTTTTTATTATGGAATGGGAAAGAGGATTCTTTACATAACTTCTTTAAAACATTAAATGACAATACATGTAATATTGAATTCAGCTATGTATATAGCAATACAGAAATACACTTCTTGGATTTGACATTATTAAATGACAATGGGATGATCACTACCAAATCCTTTTTCAAAAAAACGGACAGGAATAGTTTCATCCCGCTAGATAGTTGTCATCATCCCGTATGGTTAGCTAATATCCCTAAAGGTCAATTCACTAGAATACGTAGGAATTGTACCAAACTAGATATGTATCACACACAGGCCGAAACCTTAAAAATGAAATTTGTGGAAAAAGGTTATTCCCAACAGAATATGGATGACACCATACAACAAGTGGCTAATCTAGATAGAAACACACTATTGGAAGAAAAAAGAATAACCAATAGGTCTTTGTCTTGTCCGTTTTTAACCACATATTCTACACAGCATAGAGCCATCAAACACATTATTAACAAAAACTGAAATGTGTTGATGGCGGACCCTATCCTTTCTAAAATCCTCCCAGTGAAACCTGAAGTTATTTACAAAAAAGCTATTACGTTAAGACACCGATTAGCACCGAACGTCATTGACCCCCCAGATAAGATTACCTTTGCACCAAACATAAAAGGTTTTTTTCCTTGTAATAAGTGCGTTATTTGCAAAATGAATAACGTAAGGAGACAGAAATTATTCACCTTTTCTTCATGCACCACAGGAAGATCATACAAAATAGACAAGTGTATAACCTGCTACAGTAAAAATGTAGTATATCTCCTTGAATGTTCTTGCAAACTCCAGTATGTGGGGCGTACTATCAGACGTCTACGTGATAGACTGAAAGAACATATCAGTAACATCAAAAAGGGATATAAAGATCATTCATTGTCTTATCACTTCAAATGCAAACATAATAATGATCCATCAACCCTGAAATTCGTGGGGATAGATACTGTACAACCTCACTGGAGGGGGGTAAACAAAATACGGAAAGTTTCACAGCTTGAAACACGTTGGATATATGAACTCCAAACCCTGCAGCCCAAAGGTCACAATATAGATATAGATCTTAATTGTTTCATTAATAACAGTTAAAACTTTATGGGCTGTGGTGTAAAATATACTAAGAAAATAGGATACGATGCTGTTGGCTTAATATACTTATTTCCCCTTCTAGAGAATCTTGATGTGCCATCTATATAAAAAATCCACTGGTATTGATAGGTCTATACTGTAATATTTTATATACTAGTTTATAACCTATATTTTAGCAAGGACCCACGGTAGTC
This sequence comes from Staurois parvus, assembly GCF_062004578.1. NCBI lineage: Eukaryota > Metazoa > Chordata > Amphibia > Anura > Ranidae > Staurois > Staurois parvus. The sequence goes on from NW_028318382.1 coordinate 2,432,357, forward strand.
CTTTGTTTTAATTGCATAACAATAGGATTGTTTGACTTATATTTAATATGTATTTTAATGAACAGTATACTATATATTTTGGCAAGTGGTTTATATGCTAGTGCCATATACACAAGGCGATTTTGATTCGTATTTAATTTCTGGCTAATTGGAAATATACTTATCTTATTATCACATAGAGCAAATTGTACATTTATCGGCTTGGAGAAAAAGCCGGAAACATCGATTAGAAGGCACCACAGGATCATAGTCAGATGATTGGGAATGACAACCAGCCGAGTATATATATTGCTGTGATATTAGCATATATAACTAATGGAAAATGGCGCCGGTATGAAAATCCGGTTGTCTGTGGTTAGACTCCAAAATGATGGCGCCTTTCTAATGCTCATGCGCCTAGCATATAAATGGACGTCGCACGGCTCGGCGTTCAGTGGCATATCCCCCCAGACGACGTGCGTGTGCACGAAACGCGTAGGAGGAGCCAGGAACGCTGTGACGTCATACCGCCGGAGCATCGTGGAGCTCCGGCGGTCATCTTTATCACTGGACGGTTAGTCCATATTGTTTATATACCACCGTGTACACGGATTGTTGAGCTTTTAATAAATTTTTTAAATGACCTACTACACTATGGATGCGTTTTGTTCTGACTCCCTTGGGGAGTACCCATTCTAGTCACCCATCTCTTTGCGGGGTACGTATCGTATACCGATCCTAAGGAGAAGTCCGCAGGTCACCCAACAAGGGAGTTTACAGGAACATCTAGGAGTTCTGGAAAGTGGTGGTCCTAATATCACATCGTGTCCAGTCGATGATCCTAAAGGGGAATCTATACTAAACGCTCATATACCTGTGCGTTCTGGTGAGTGTGCACCCCTTCAGCACTATTTTGCACAAACGCCTGACCACCAGGAGGATATAAAGTAGAAGAGAGCACTAAAGTCACCTATTATATTATATGAACTTTCAACTGTTCAGTCATTTATGACTGATTTTTTGATTCATGCATATATGTTATAGTTTATAGCGCTGCATCTTGTGATATATATTGTTTTGAGGGTGTATGGTACCTTATGTTCAGCTGCTATTTCATAGATGCGCTCGTATTTATCCTTTTGATAGGCCTTCTCGTCTGACATCAGTGCCTGACCTCACAAATGTGCTTCTGGAAGAATGGTCAAACATTCCCATAGACACACTCCAAAACCTTGTGGACAGCCTTCCCAGAAGAGATGAAGCTGTTATAGCTGCAAAGGGTGGGCCAACTCAATACTGAACCCCACGGACTAAGACTGGGATGCCATTAATGTTCATGTGCGTGTAAAGACAAGTGTACCAATACTTTTGGCAATATGGTGTATATAAAGATCTGACTTTCCCCTGACTTCACCAGCTGTAGGCCTTTTCTAGGTACTGTATGTAACTGAGAAGGTATTGAGGCCAAGGACGGACAGCCAATAAGCATTTTCATTAGCAATATCCACATTTCTCTCACTGTAGGTTTCTTTTATGGTGGTAAGGAAAAGGCCAGACAGCTATCACCCATCTCCATTCAGATTATATCAGGCCTTTAAAGTTGAATCTGTTTCTCTGGTTTCTCCTTTCCCTGCTCATCAATATGCCAATTACATTTTTAAATAAAAATGTCCATTTTCAGTACATACCCTATTTTAGACCCCAATGACATCCTCACTGGGTTTTTGTGCTTATCTTTGCAACCGAGTCAGATCATGACTGATTGGAGGGGCCAGCAGGGTGCTGTACATAGTTTCCTGAAAACAATTACAGCACATTGCTTGCTTCAGAACTCCTCTCAAGAGCTATCTGCTTGGATGTCGGAAGTGGGTTGACACTTGGCAGAATTTAAACAAAATGTCAAAATATCTTGATGGGTGGATGTCGGTCTGGCATAGTGGTAAGACTGTAATTGCATGTAGACCACCCTAGATAACACCCACATTCAATGCTGCACCTCCATGACTGAAATTCAATGAATGAAAGGGGCAGACTAGGGACAGTCAGTCTGTGGAAGAAAGTGCTAGATGATGCTAGATGTCCTCCAGCCAGGAAATTATGCAGGCTCTATGTGATTTGCTGCGACTCTTAATACACCCCCGAGTCCCCTAGCATGGAATTTGCAGTCACAAGCAACAAAAAAAAAAAAAAGTAGTGTGGGCCCCTGCCCTCCTGGCTGCATCATTCATTCCCAGTGTTTTGTGAAAATCTCAAGTCTCGACAGCTTTTGCGGCTGTCGGCTTGTAGTTCTCAATGAACTACCACAGCACTGTTGAGCTCTCTAGCTAGTTCACTTACCTTCCTGCCAGAGTGTAGCTGCCTGCCATCTCTGCCGGGATAACAAAGTGATTATAACAGCCACTAGAAATAATTGCATGTAAAATCCGGCAGGCTGGTTGTACCCAAGTTGATAGATCGATCAACTTAGGTACTTTCAGCCAGCCCATACACAGTTCAAACCAAATCGGAGATTCCAGCTTGTCCCTTGAGAGGAGCAGAGGGAGATTGGCTCCTCATCACTGCATCCTGGGAGGAGGTCTCAAGTTCCTCCCAGCATAAGCGAATCCGTAGAAAGCGGAAAATATTAAGAATGACAGGGCTGTGGGTGTCCTTAGAAGAATGGGCAAAAATTCAATAAAGAAAGAAAGCACAGGTAATAAGAATGGCCCCTAGAAAGCAGAAAGACTCTAAAACAAACCACTATACAGGTGTACCTCAGTTTACGAATGCCTTGATTTCTGTAATTTGCGGTTTATGAATGAAAATCCATTGAAAATAATGCCTCGGTTTACAACTTTTTTGCTAATTTTTTTTGCAATACGAAGTGCATGTCAGTGCCGATTTTTAAATGTAATTACCGGCTTTTTTTTCCTTCACTATAGCTCACAGAATTAGCTGTCACTTTCCCTGGAGCTAAAGGATACTTTGTTTCTTTTATCTCAGGAAACAAACTAAAAGGAAACATTTTTTCTTTTAACTGGGGGAAATAAACTAAAAGGAAACTTTCTTTCTTTTAGCTGGGGGGAAAGTGACAGCTGATTCTCTGAGCTATAGTGAAGGAAAAATAATCCGGTAATTATATTTAAAAACCGGCACTGACCTATAGTGACAGTGACTTTTTTTTTACATTTTTCTGACCTCTGGAATGGATTAATTGGTTTTCAATGCATTCCTATGGGAAACCACGTTTCAGTTTACAAATTGTTCGCAATACAAAAAGTCCCGGAGAACGCATTAAATTCGTAAACCGAGGTACACCTGTATTTGGAAATAAATTAGACCTAATATGGTCTTGAACTGCTTGTCAGAGAAACTCATCCACATCAGATTTTAGCCTGCTGTAACCCATTATGTATTTTTTTACATAATGCCCATCAGCAAAAGTTGGCTTCCTATTTTTGTTGGCCAAGAGAACAATTCACAGGCCTGGACAGGGGCAGACTGACAAATCATGGAGCCCCGGGCAATAGGGGATCATGGGGCCCCTGTGTCCTCACACACACTCAAACCACACCCAAAAAAGCCTATGAATGGTACCAGGGGCATCTCATGGGGCCCCCTACTGACCCTGGGACCTCGAGCAGTGCCCGAGTTCCCAAATGGTTAGTCCGCCCCTGGGCCTGGAAGAAGCCTACTTCCTTCCCAGGGTGTGAGAGACCTCATGACGGCCTTGATGCTTAATGAACAAATGTCCAGTATCCTCAAGGACTGTCATGCCACATTTCTCCAAATTCGGGAACCTTGGCGTATGCCTTTCGTTTCTCCAGCTAGCATAGGGCGCCCCTGACAAACACAAGTCTATATTCCCTTGCCTCTCCTTTCCTTCTACTTCTTTTCTGTGGGGTACCTGTCCCCTTTTTTGGCGCATAATACATACCGTGCTATTGTTAGGAATTTCACTATCCAGTTTTGATGTTGCTATCCATGTGGATCCTACCTGGACCCCTCTACTCATTTGTTTACACCTACTAGATTTAACCACTGTTGTTGCCATTCATTCTTTTGGAACTCCATTTGGTTTTGTACTCACCTATACTGTCAATTCAAGCCCCTGCGTGGGCAGACCTGGTGCGTTTATTGTTATTCCTCTTAAATGAATAAAAACGACTGAACCACAAAAAGTATCCTGTTCTCTTTGTATTGCTTCCTTTGCGTTAAATTCCTGGTGTTCCTGCCAGTCCCTCTGCTTTCCTATTTAAAACTGACCACACTAGGCACGAGAGCTTTGAGTGGTCATTGTGCTCTTCTCCAGTGATCAAATCTTTGCTCACTCCCCGCACAGCCATTCACTGGGAAGATCAGTGTCCTGCTGTTTCCCCTCCCCCAGCTCTCTGTTCTCAGCTGCATAAGGAGCTCAGGGTATGTGATCACTTATAAAACAGAGGAAAAAAAGGTATTTATATTGTTTTTATAGCTATACACAAATGTTTTGCCTTTCATTTCTATTTGGGTTGTATTACAAGGTGAGGGTTTACACATACTTTGAAGAAGAGTTATCCATTTGGCTATAGTTTGGCAGGCTAACATTGGAAATGATTTATTCCTTCCCTCAGAGACTTGTTAAAGTGGTTCAAAAGGCGAAAGGCTTTTTAACTTAATGCATTCTATGGGGGGCGAGGCGGGGCTCAGCTGTGGCTCTGTATGTGAATAGACACGCAGAGCCACGGCTTGGGAGCAAGCCTACTCGGGTGCCTCCATAGCAAGCTGCTTGCTGTGGAGGCATCCGACTGGAGGGAGGTGCCAGACGTGTGAGGGGACCCGAGAAGAGCAGGATCCAGACTGCTCTGTGCAAAACCACTGCATAGAGGAGGGAAGTATGACATGAAAGTCTGGGAAGAGGATAGTGATAGACCAGCAGATTTAGATGGACTTGACTAATAAACTGAAGCTGAACTCCAGCTAACACTTATTAAGCAATTACAGCAAACTTTTTTTTTCATTTTGGGATACAGATTTTGCATAAATAAATAAAAGCTGATCATTGTATGAGGTCTGATAATTCCCAGAATGTCAGCAGTGTAACACTATGGTGGTGAATCACACAACCATTTGCACTGGAATGTGTTCTGACATGTTCTAGCTTTCACTCGCCTGGGTTGCAGACCAGTTGGCTCAGTCTTTACAGAGTAGTAGAAGAAAAAACGTGTGCGCATTGGGCTGCTGTCAGATAATAAGTGACAGGGATCTGGAGCAGCGGATTAATATCAAACGTTACATGAAAATTGGCAAAAGTGCAAGTAAAACTTTATCTCTGGTACAACAGGCTTATGGTGAACATTCCATGAAGAAATCAAGTGTTTTTAATGGCATAGGCGGCACAAAGCAGAGGTTCAGTCTGTAAAAAAAAAATTAAATGTCAGCAGTTACAAATCGTATAGCTGCTGACTTTTAATAAATGGACACTTACCTGTCCCAGGATCCAGCACCATCCTCACTTGAGATAGTTCTTCACTAGCCTCCGGGTTCCCGACACCGGCATCATAACTGTGGGCAGCTGGCTGTGCAGCTTTTGGTTTCGCAGCCAGGTGCCACTGTGCATGCGTGAGTCGTGCTGCACTTTGTGAATTGTGCTGCAGATTTTTGGGACCTGTCACATGTCCCAGAAGACTGCGGGTAGGGAGGGGGGAAGGAGAACTTCTGCTTGGATTGCCTAGGCTTAGTGGGAGCGGGTACCTGTCAAAACTAGGTACCTGTCAAAACTAAGTACACCCCTCCAAAATTGCAGAGGAGAGGGGGAGGATGTCTTAAAGCAGAACTTTCCCTTTTGTGTGTAGCTCCGCTTTAAGGAGGAGCGGGAAAACGTCTACAATGACCGAAGTAGCGAGCAGGCAAAAACACAGGACGGATGCAAGTATGGACAGAGTGTGAATCCTCATACGATCAGATCAAAGACTGAGTGTGCAAATGATGGCAGAAGAATTGAACAGAACAGGGAAACAATGTGGCAGATTCTAACAGAGGACTTGGGAATGAGAAAGATTTCTGCAAGGATGGTGCCTCAAATCTTAACAAAAGATCAGAAAGAACATTGTCTTCAAATTTCATCCGAACTTTTGAAGAATGCAGAGGTGGTTGATATTTTTTTTTTTTACAGTCCATTCCAGGAATTAAATTGTTGCACCTTGTAAGCACCCGTCAGTGGTAAATGGTTTGTCTCAACCCTCTAACTGCTACTTTGCCTGGATATCTTGGTCTGTTAAAGTAAGTTGAAAAATAATAGACTTACTGGCCAGATCACCAGTTGAAAATTTAGGGGAAAAAGCCCAAAAAAAAGAAAACGAATGTAGCCGCCACATCTAAGAACTGGTAACCTGCGGCTTAACCACATTGTAACCATCTTACAGCGCAGTTACCGAGGCACATGACATCCTCCCAGAATGCGCCCTCCCGTGCGCCCCCAGAGGCGTGCACCCAGTGATATCAGTGATCGCTGTGTCCTACGGACACAGCTGATCGTGTGATGAGGTGAAAGGCCAATCGCAGCGGCTTTTTACCACATGATCAGCTGTGTCCAATGACCGTAAATACAGTTGCCGGTTATCGGCAGCACTTTCCTCACACTGTCACAATGCGAGGAAAGTATTGCTGGATAACTGGCAGCTGTCACAGAGGAGATCGGCACTGATGATCAGTGACCTGCAGTGCAGCCCAGCAGTGTCACCCACCAGTGCCACCTATCAGTGTCACCCATCAGTGCTGCCAGTCAGGGAGTCGAGTCAGAATGCCTGCCGCAATCCTGCTATAAGTCGCTGATCACCGCCATTACTAGTAAAAAAAAAAAAGTAGCCCAATATATATACCACCATTTGTAAACGCTATAACTTTCACGTAAACCAATTAATTTACACTTATTGGGATTTTGATTTAGCAAAGACATGTAACAGAATACATTTTGACCTAAATTTAGGACAAAATTTGATTTTTTAAATAGCGAAAAGTCAAAATATATATTTTTTTCTCAAAATTGTCAGGGGTTTTTTATAGCGCAAAAAATGAGACCGCACAGGCAAACAAATACCACCGAAAGAAAGCTCAATTTGTGGGGAAAAAAAGGACACAAATTTCATTTATGTGCAGCGTTGCATGACTGCGCAATTGACCTGATCAGGATGGGGGGTACTTCCTCAGGAGGGCGGGTACTTCCTCAGGAGGGCAAGGGGTTAACATTGCACTCACACGTGCTGTAAATCGCAAGGGCATTGTTTTGAAGGTGGTTGGGGAAACATGCAAGGATCATGGGTTTCCTGAAGCGTGTTCTGGCGTAAGTTGTATTCATGAAGCTCCCATAAAGGGGGTCTGGTGAATTTTCTTTTCCTTAAAAATGAAATGGGCAGCTGTGCTGACTAGAACTGGTCCAGCAGAATTAGTAATGACTAATAGCACAGGGAGGGATTCACACCTCCTGGAAGAAGGCCTCAAGCACTGTCTGTGGTACTAGCTACACTTCTTACCATCTACCTCTAAATGCCTGCATTGACACACTTCCCACATTGCCTCATTCAGCTTCATGTAACAGTCTACAGCGCTCTAAGACACAGGGAAAGCTTCTCTGACCTTCTCAATATGGCGGCTCGCCAGCCACGTCCCTCGGTGATGACATCACGTCGACAAGTCACGGCGGGACAGCTGAAAGAGGAACAGTGGTGGCGGGAGCCGGTGTGGGGTGAGAGATTCGGGCTGATAAGACGGTGGGGGCGGGGTGTATATGTGTTATGCTTTATTATGCTCTCTGAGATGATGCATATTGTTACACGAGTGTAAATCTTCCCCTACATCAGCAACATGTGTCCATCAATGATGGAGGAGTCTTCAGGCTACAGAATATCACCTCTCCTGGGACATGTAAAGAACAATATGAAAGGCCTATTCCAGGGATAATGATCAATGACCATCGGCTTTTCGTGATTTACATTTTCCTCTGGTTAAACTGTTACTAAACCCAGGACTCTGCATTCACTAGATCTGGTCCCCCACAGATACAGAACATGGAATTGCAATTATTTTAGTAAATGTAAACTGCTAAATTACTTTTTTCATCAGCAGTTAGAGCAGTCTTGTGACTTCTATCAGTGTCCAGCAGAGCACTGGCTAAAGCTTGTAGGATAAGTTTTTATTCTCTCACTGTCCTATGAGGCTGTAAAACCCCTGACCCTCTGTCTGGACAGTGCTGATTGGCCCTGTGCTGATCACATGCACTCTTCCAAGAAAAAAAAAATCTCAGCAATACACAGCAAATTGAGCATGTGCAGCTTGTCCCCAAGGCTCTGTTCTATCAGTAGATGTATTGGGGACTGTGGAAGAAGATCAGAGAAGCCAATTCCAGCCCAGGCCAATTCTGACACTCCTCTCCTACATGTAAAAATAGGTGCCGAACTACGATACCGAAAAATCTCCATAGACAGCGCTTTAAAAGCTTTTACAGGTTACCAGTTCAGAGTTACACAGGAGGTCTGGCGCTAGTATTACTGATGTTGCTTTGATGTTCACAGTGGCACCTTATATGTGTGGTGCGATCACCATTTACATAGGTGTGCAGGACCGACGCATGCCATTGCGTGCAAGCACGGTAGGACGGGGCGCTTTAAAAACTTTTTTTTACTGTATTTGTTTTTATTTTTACACTGTAACCCTAATTTTTTTAATCACTTTTATTGCTATCACAAGTAAAGTAAACATCCCTTTTGATAAAAATAAAGCATGACAGGTCCTCTTTTTGGAGAGATCTGGGGTCTGTTAGACCCCATAGCTCTCCTCCTTTCGTTAAAAAAAGCTTGTTGAAGCCAGTAATGGCTTGTTTACTGAGCCCAAAACTGGAAGTGATTGACTCCTCAGTGGTGAGGTGTACATTTTTTAATGGACTGTTCATTTCCCTCCTAAGGGCTCGTTCACACTTGACTGTTTTACCAATGCTTGCCAAACGCCCCTATAGCGTTTGGCAAGCGTTGGTCCGGCATTTGCGGAGCGTTTTTTAACGCTTGGCAAACGTTCCGCAAACGCTGCATGCGTGGTTTAGCGGCGGTTGCTAGGCGTTTTCCGAGCGTTAAAAACACTCCGCAAACGCCTATAATGAAGTTTAAATGGTGTTACCGCTCCGCAAACGCCCCGCAACCGCACCGCAAACGCCTGCCGGGCGTTTGCGGAGCAGCACCATAGACTAGAATAGGAGGCTTCAACGCCTCCTGACTCGACCAGAGGTAAAAACGCTTCCCAAACGCCTCTCTGCCGCCTGCACACAACGCTAGTGTGAACGTAGCCTTACAGATTTATTTGGATACTTTAAAGTGGTTGTAAAAGCTGAAGGTTTTTACCTTCATGCATTCTATGCATGAAGGTAAAAAAGCTTTCTGTGTGCAGCAGCCACCTCAATACTTACCTGAGCCTCATCGCGATCCAGTGACGTGAATGACAGCCTCGGCTGCCGTGGATCTCTGCCTCCTCATTGGCTGAGACAGCAAGTGGGAGCCATTGGCTCTCGCTGGTGTCAATCACAGCCAGTCAGCCAATGAGGAGAGAGGTGGCAGGGCAAAGCTGCAGCTCCGTGTCTGTATGGAGACACGGAGCAGCGGGTGCCCCCATAGCAAGCTGCTTGCTGTGGGTGCTCCTGACAGTAGGGAGGGGCCAGGAGAGCCTGCTGGGGACCTGAGAAGAGGAGGATCCAGGCTGCTCTGTGCAAAACCACTGCACACAGCAAAAAAAAAAAAGTAACCTTTATAATCGCTCTAACAATGGTAAAAAAAAAAAAAAGCAAAAAAAAGACTAGAAGCAGCTCATGCATCAATGTCCTGCCCACTACTGCCTTAGTGTTCGCTGCATTACACAAATGATGTCCTCAGGGGGCTGGATCTGAGAATAGGTTAGACGGAGCTGCCTGGTGATAGCTTGTACCTTCACTAATATGATAGCTGCCTTGCATTCACACAGTACAGCAGAAGAGATGACAAAATGGTCCTAAGTAAAAGAGCAAATGCCAGTGCAGTATCCTTCAGACTGTCTGTACGGCTTAAATGAATAAAGGTGTCTGCTTCTTTTTTAATCTGCATTCACACTTGAACTGAGCATCCTGAGAACTGCATTCCTGTAACCTACAGGAGAAGTATAGCCAAAAAAAGCTTTCTCACTACTTCTCTTTTACCCCTGGTTCACATATATGCAGCCTTGTGGGCCGCATTTTGCTCAGGCACGAGAGCCCATTCATTTGAATAGAATCCCATACCCCATGACACACAGGGAAGATGCCCCTGCACTTCTTCTGAAAATGCAGCCTGCACGGTTGCGTTTTCCAGTGCGGGTGGCGTGCCATTAGAACTAATGGCACCTGCCCACGTGTCTGCATTTCTCTGTGCGGGTGGTGTGGTTGCATGGATTTTCGTGCAGATCCGCAGTGGCACCACCTGCACATATGTGAATCAGGGCTAAGGCCTGGTTTACACCTACACTATATTGCGAAAAGTATCGGGACACTTCTCCAAATCATTGGATTCAGGTGTTCCAATCACCTCCATGGCCACGAGTTTTTAAAATCAAGCACCTAGGTATGCAGACTGCTTCTACAAACATTTGTGAAAGAATGGTTTGCTCTCAGGAGCTCAGTGAATTCAAGCGTGGTACCGTGATAGGTTGCCACCTGTGCAATAAGTCCATCCGTGAAATTTCCTTGCTACTAAATATTCCACCGTCAACTGTTAGTGGTATTATAACAATGTGGAAGCAACTGGGAACAACAACAACTCAGCCACCAAGTGGTAGGCCACATAAAATGACAGAGCGGGGTCAGCGCATGCTGAAGCGCTCAGTGCACAGAAGTCACCAACTGTCTGAAGAGTCAATAGCTAAAAACCTCCAAACTTGGTGTTGCCTTCAGATTAGCACAACAACAGTGCATAGAGAGCTTCATGAAATGGGTTTCCATGGCCGAGCTGCTGCATCCTAGCCTGTTATAGCTGCAAAGGGTGGACCAACTCAATATTGAACCTTACGGACTAATGCCCCATACACACGATAAGAAAATTGTACGAAAAATTTTGCGGAAACACGGATCAAATTACTTTCTTTTTGTTGATGAGCAGGATGTTTTAACCGATAACGATATTGTGAACGAAAAAATCCGGTTGAACAGCAGTGAAAAATGTTGTCATTTCGCATTCGAACGACCGATTTTCTATGCGGTGGTATGACGGTTGTACGAAAAAAATCTATCAAGCGCTATCACACATGAGCGGAAACAGAAGATGACCCGGATGTTTATGTCCAAGGAATCTTCGTAAACTCGAACGAAAAATCCAAATGTAGATTGGCCTAATGAGATAATGAAACCAGAATTCTGCATATTATATTTTATGTATCACTATTTATGTATATAGTTAATGTCATAAACTATATTATACTCATTGCTGTTAATTGTTGTGTATATCGCTCATTCTGGACGGAAGGGCGTGGCTACAAGGTCACCCGCACACCGCATCACTTCCACTTGTACGGAAGACGTCAACACTAGGTATTGCCCGACGAACGATTTTTTTTAGATTGGCTAATGTGGCCCACAATTTTGACCAACAAACGAACGCCTCTCAGTCGTCGGATGACCTATCATTCAATTTTCTAATCGTGTATTCCCACCTTAAGACTGGGATGCCATTAAACTTCATGTGTGTGTAAAGGCAGGCATCCCAATACTTTTTGCAACATAGTGTTTTTTTTAGTGCTTTTTGCATTTTGCAGAAACTCACTACAGTCCATTTAACATGGTTTCCTATGAGACACATTCACATCTACAGTCAGGTCCATAAATATTGGGACATTGACACAATTCTACAATTTTTAGCTCTATACACCACCACAATGGATTTGAAGTGGAACGAACAAGATGTGCTTTAACTGCAGAAAGTCAGCTTTAATTTGAGGGTATTTACATCCAAATCAGGTGAACAGTGTAGGAATTACAACAGTTTGCATATGTGCCTCCCACTTGTTAAGGGACCAAAAGTAATGGGACAATTGGCTTCTCAGCTGTTCCATGCCCAGGTGTGTGTTATTCTCTCATTATCCCAATTACAATGTGCAGATAAAAGGTCCAGAGTTAATTTCAAGTGTGCTATTTGCATTTGGAATCTGTTGCTGTCAACTCTCAAGATGAGATCCAAAGAGCTGTCACTATCAGTGAAGCAAGCCATCATTAGGCTAAAAAAACAAAATAAACCCATCACAGAGATAGCAAAAACATTAGGCGTGGCCAAAACAACTGTTTGGAACATTCTTAAAAAGAAGGAACGCACCGGTGAGCTCAGCAACACCAAAAGACCCGGAAGACCACGGAAAACAACTGTGGTGGATGACCGAAGAATTCTTTCCCTGGTGAAGAAAACACCCTTCACAACAGTTGGCCAGATCAAGAACACTCTCCAGGAGGTAGGTGTATGTGTGTCAAAGTCAACAATCAAGAGAAGACTTCACCAGAGTGAATACAGAGGGTTCACCACAAGATGTAAACCATTGGTGAGCCTCAAAAACAGGAAGGCCGGATTAGAGTTTGCCAAATAACATCTAAAAAAGCCTTCACAGTTCTGGAACAACATCCTATGGACAGATGAGACCAAGATCAACTTGTACCAGAGTGATGGGAAGAGAAGAGTATGGAGAAGGAAAGGAACTGCTCATGATCCTAAGCATACCACCTCATCAGTGAAGCATGGTGGTGGTAGTGTCATGGCGTGGGCATGTATGGCTGCCAATAGAACTGGTTGTCTTGTATTTATTGATGATGTAACTGCTGACAAAAGCAGCAGGATGAATTCTGAAGTGTTTCGGGCAATATTATCTGCTCATATTCAGCCAAATGCTTCAGAACTCATTGTACGCCGCTTCACAGTGCAGATGGACAATGACCCAAAGCATACTGCAAAAGCAACCAAAGAGTTTTTTAAAGGAAAGAAGTGGAATGTTATGCAATGGCCAAGTCAAACACCTGACCTGAATTTGATTGAGCATGCATTTCACTTGCTGAAGACAAAACCGAAGGGAAAATGCCCCAAGAACAAGCAGGAACTGAAGACAGTTGCAGTAGAGGCCTGGCAGAGCATCACCAGGGATGAAACCCAGCGTCTGGTGATGTCTATGCATTCCAGACTTCAGGCTGTAATTGACTGCAAAGGAGTTGCAACCAAGTATTAAAAAGTGAAAGTTTGATTTATGATTATTATTCTGTCCCATTACTTTTGGTCCCTTAACAAGTGGGAGGCACATATGCAAACTGTTGTAATTCCTACACTGTTCACCTGATTTGGATGTAAACACCCTTAAATTAAAGCTGACAGTCTGCAGTTAAAGCACATTTTATTTGTTTCATTTCAAATCCATTGTGGTGGTGTATAGAGCCAAAAATGTTAGAATTGTGTCGATGTCCCAATATTTATGGACCTGACTGTATTTGTTTTCAGCAGCAGCTGCTTTTTTGGAAAGGGTGAGGAACTTTTTTTTTTCCTGCAGCAGGATACAACACGTATAGGTGTGAAGCAGGCCTTAAAGCTTGTAGTTCAAAAGAAGCTCATGTACTTTTTTATGTTACATGCTTCACAGGTCTCCTCAAGAGCACACAAAAAACACTACAATGGAGGGAGGTGGAGAGTTGTGGGAATACACAGTATGTTTCCACAATGGAGCTCTCCTAAAGTCTCTGTCCAACTGTGTGTCTGTGCATCACTGCTGACAAAATGTAGTACCTTGTGTTATAAAAATTCAAGACACCACCCACTACTACCTGTATAGGAAAATGGTTAGTTTTTCTGTGTAAGCTAGTGTTAACTAGCCCTTAGGGCCGGTCAGGATTGCACAGGAACACATACCCTGTTCCTATGAGATTCCCACAAGTTTCGCAGCCCATTCATTTAAACGTAGAAAAATAGTGCATGTATAACTTTTAAAAAATGTGGTACTGGGGTACATTTGTGATCTGTATTTGAGGTACTGGTAACATTACATTGGCACCCACATGCACATTGCAAAGGGAAGTGCGTTTGAATGCGTTTGAGCTGGCCATACATTTATTACATTATACAATTTTCTTATTCAATTTCCTCTAGATGTACCCTCAACTATGTAGTGCAAGGGCCTGCCTGACTGCATACAAATTGAGAGTATAGGTCATATTTTTTTTTATAGTATTTTTACTATCTGTGGTCTGGGGAGATTTCCCTTCATTACCTGTCCCAAAAAGGAAGTAGGAAGAAATTTCCTCTTACAAAGTTTTCACTGGAACAGGCGTCCACATTGGACTTTCACCTTTTGTTCTGGTGACAACTGTAAAGTTTTAAACTTCCCATCAATGTTTGCCTCAGGACAAACAGTGAATCTCCTTAGTGGGGATATACAAAAGAATAAAAACATGACAGAAGTACTAATCTTTCCCTGCACTGAAAATAGTTATGGTTTTGGACACACCCTACGTGGCTTTGAATACACCAGGAAGGCCTTCAGGTTCTTTAGAACTGTCTCTTGAAATGTTTGTCCCTAATTTTTGGTTCTGGTTAGCTTCATCCTAAAAGCATGGCACTGGTCTTTTCCTACTGCACTTTGTACCAGAAAAGCATTTAGGATGTGTGCTAATTTTGCTGTCCCTCTGTTATGCTTTTTTCTGCAGGTTGTCACCATGTTTACAGATTTATCAGTTGGGCAGGGCCCTGGCCTCCTGACTCCACCATCTGAGGTCTCCTCTACCTTCACGAGAGTCTCCAATGCTCACTATGCCAACCAATCAGAAAGCTATCGCCTGGGGGAACGCAATTTCACTCGCCAATATGCCCACATCTATGCCACCCGACTGTTACAAATGAGGCCACTCCTGGTAGAACGTGCTAAGAAGAAGTGGGGTGAGCTTGCTGCAATAAACGTTTAATACACTTTTAATACATTAGAGCGGGGCGTAGATTATCTGGATAATAAAACATTTCTAAACCCAAGAAAAAAATGTTCGCTATAAAGGCTGGTAACACTGCTTGGGATTTCAGTGCATCAGAGGCACTGCTCAGTACAGAGACTTTACAAGCTCACCAGATTTTTGGTAGGGTCAACACATGCTTTTTGCGCTTCTCAAACAGACATCTTTTCAATTGTATATTTAACAGATCAAAAACAAGAAAAAAGGGCAGTTCGTTGTTAGGCCGGCCATAGACGGTGCAAATTTCTTTACTGCATTTTCCTGAATTCTCTCGATTTCCCCATCAACACAGACAGTGTTGACCAGGGAATCCCTCCTGCCAAGCTATAGTGTTTTCTTGGCTTGGGGGGAGAAGACCGTGATTATCGCTAGTGGCTATAACAGTTGCTAGAGATAATTGCATGTAAAATCTGGCAGGCTGGTTGTACCCAAGTTGATTGATCAATTTGGGTACATTCAGCCTGCCTATGTAAGGTTAGAATCTCAGCTGGTTCCTGCTGAATCGACCAAGATTCGAGTTCTCTATGGCTGGCTTTAGAGTTTACATACCATAGCCTTACCTACTATTAAAATTCAGTGTGGGCATTTTCCAATAGCCAATGTGTGTGATAATGCTTACGATATCACTTTATTTGGTTGTGCTGTAAGTGCTGTCTGTTTTTTCCACCACTGCTTTCAAGAATATCGACCTCCTCCCAGTAATGATCTGTTCTCAGTAATGCATTCCCAAATTTTCCCAGATGTTGGGCAAAGATAGCTTGCATGAACAGAGGGCCAGCACTCGAAGTATTTTTGGAGTCCTAATGCGAAACAGTTATACTGTGTATGTTTTTAAGCAAACATAGAATTCCCCTATAACCGATTTTGCTTAATAATCTTTATTTGCTCATTCTTTAATTGTAAAGAACTTTGGACTCAAATTAAATGTTAATGGACCTTAAACCACTTCTTAGTTACACTCAGTTGTATTTCTGGCTGTGACCTAAAACCAGTGCAGTATAATGACACTTTATCTTTCTTTGCTTACAGGTGATGACATAACTGTGAGGAAGTTATGTGAGCTGCAGGGACCAGAGAGATGCTGTGTGGTGGGGACACTGTTCAAATCTATGGAGCTCCAGCCATCAATTCTAAGGGAGATCAGTGAAGAGGTACGTGTTCTCCCAGTACATACAATGCTTTCTGTTTCTAAAAAGGGACGCCCCTCATAACGCTTATATGCTGCGTTGATGTTATATAGGAGGAAGGACTGTATATATATATATATATATATATATATATATATATTACACACACACACATACAGTATATACACACACAGTATATACACACACATGTGCAGGAAGATCTTCTTACATTGAGCCAGTTGCTTGAAAATATTTGAACCCACAGGGAATTTTCTTCGTGCACCTGTCTGTATTCCTGCTTAGGTGCAGATATTTCTAGGTGATTGCAATTAATTTTTGCTATAGGTATTTTTGCTGTTGAAATTGAGTTGTGGTTCACATTTTCAGGTTCTACATCTTGATATTCAAATTAGACCTTTGCATATCTAGTGAGACTTTGATTGGCTACTGAAATCGCATGATATACAGATGAATAGATAAGTACAATTTAGCTTTATTGCTTAGCAATGTCACTTGTCCTTGCCAACAGATTGGTTGTTTGCTTATGAGCATTACTACAGCCCAGGTTAGCTATACATATAGGTTAGCTATACATGTATAGATTTCTTTCGTTCAGCCTCAGAGGCTGAATCAATCCCACTCCTGCGTCCACACTAAGGAGTGTGAATGGAGGAGTCTAAAAATATGCAGTCACAATCTGTCCTTTCATTTTTCCACTCCGCTCAGTCAGTTTTAAAATTGACTTTTGTTGAGCTAGGTGGTGCCGATATGGCGACCCACAATTCAGATTTTGGCCAGCTCAGTAGGAATTGACATACATTTAAGCAGTGTATGGCTAGCTTTAGGCTGCATTTTGTTTTTGTCTTCTGTTTTCTTGCAATTCCTTTATCTTCCAGAGGATGTCAGTCACAACTCTCCAACTGTACGTCAGATAGTGTTCCAAGTTCTTAATGAAAAGCATTTACTTTGTCTCAGTTACTATTTGTAGAAGTAACTAGACATTCCTGTGGAGTAGTTAGAATATTTTATTTGATTTAGCTCTGTAAACACATGCATTTTTTTTTCTTTCTTAGGCATGAGTGGTGCTGATCCGTAGTTGTGGTTTTCTGCAGGACTTATAATCTGCTTAAAGACTGAACAACAGAGGATTATATCTGTAGCAAAAAAAGCTACTTATTATGCTTTATTCAGGCTTTTTGATTGGCAGTTTAAAATTGCATTGCTTACCCTGACTCAAAAACATGCACTAGCTTTCGGGGCATATCCCCTGCCTCTATGGTCCAACTAGTTGTATATATAAAAGATCAGTCAGGACCGACCTAGGCTCATTAAAGGAAGATCAGGGAAGGCATACGTCCACCATGGTTCCCAAATTTTCAAAAACGTAGTATGGGAATCTTGAGAATACTGGACATGTGTTCATTAAGCATCAGAACCATCAAACGGTCCTTCACTCCCTGAAAGGAGACTGTAGGTTTCTTATACCCCTGGGCAATCTTCCTCTTGGCTGCTGTGAACAAGTAGGATGCCAATTTTTGTTGACGAGCAAAAAGGCCCGGAATAGGGCAGTGAAATAAGGCAAATCTCGCCTCCTTTTGTATAGACAGGTGGAACTGGGAATAGAGTAGGCCAAACACACGAGACCAGAAGCCCACTAGTTGTGGACACTTCCAGGTATGTAACACATCCCCACGATGGCCACACCCATGAAAACAACAGTCAGTAGAAGTTGGATTGGCATGAGCTATATACGTGCAGGGACACAATGCTACAACAGCAACACTTTACAATCCACCTCCATTAGAAGACCAAACCTTGTTCTAGTCTCCGCCGCCTCGATCTCAAATCCCATGTCTCGAGAGGCATGAGATGATCGCTTATTCAGAGACGCATAAAGTAAGGAGATGAGACCCGGGGAACCCAACCCGGGTTGCTGCCAAATATGCTCAAATGTTGTTTTCTGAAGATGAAGTGTGTCGAAGGGAATATGTCCAGTGTTGAAGTTGAAGAAATCGGAAATATTCCGACTAGAGAGCATCGTGGAATTCACGAAAGACAGCCCATGTCGGGAGACCAGGTGGTCAAAAAGTGTTGCACTTTTGTGTGAGACCACTGGATATCCACCAAGAGAAGGCATGAGGCTGATCCAGGCCAGGAGGAAAAAGAGGGTTGTTAATGATTGGCAGCAAAGGAAGGAAGGGAGACATAAGGGAGTTAGAATAAAGCTCAGAGTCCCAGAGACGCAAGCTATGAATTGAGAGAGGAGCACAGTTAGGAAGCTCCAGGAGCACCCATAAGGGTTCATTGGAAGAAGCATGGAGCCAGGTCAACGGGGATATCTGGCTGGCCAAATAATATTTAGCAATATGGGGGACCCCCAAACCCCCCTGTAGCCTGTGTATGAACAGAGTAGCCTTGAGGACTCTGGGATGTTTATCAGCACAAATAAAGCGTAGAATTCTATTCTGGATCAGGCGGAGGATATGTGGGGGGTACCTGTACAGGTAGGGTGCGGAAATAGTACAGAAGCTTAGGTAAAATAGTCATCTGCACTGATCTGATGCAACCTATCCAGGAGAGGTACGAACACCGCCATGATTGCATGAGAGATGTCAAGGAGTGGAGCAAAGGGTAATAGCAGAGAACAGAGAAGAATAGGTAGTGGTTAATGGGATGGCCAGAATATTAATGGATGTGGACACCCAGTGAAACGGGAAATGGGATTGTAGACGAGTAACCAGGGCATGATCCAGGGTGACATTCAAGTCTATGGACTTATCCATGTTGACCCGAAGGCACAATATGGTAGAAAAGCGCGTCAAAAGGTGGAGCAAATTAGGAAGAGTCGTGAGTGGGTTGGTCAGCATCAGAAGAGTGTCATCCGCAAAAAGACTCACTTTGAAGTCATGGCCTGCATAAGGGATTCCAGTGACATTTTGATCTGCTTGAAGTGCGATTGCTAAATGCTCTAGTGCTAAGAGGAACAGTGCTGGGAACGGGGCAACCCTGTCTGGTGCCCCTATAGATGGGGAATGACGCTGAAAAATACCTGGTGTATTTAACTAATGATGTAGGTGTGGAGTATAAGGCTTTAATCAAAGTTAACAGGGAGTCTCCAAAACCCCAACGAGTAAGTACAAATTATAGATTTTCCCAAGTGAAAGAGTCAATTCCTTATATATATATCCAAAGAGAGGAGAAAGCCGGCAATCTTTCCAGTGGTGTAGGAGATAGATGAGATGCACTACTTTGCGAACATTATCACCCGCCTGCCTACCCGACACAAAGCCAGCTTGGTCTCTATGTATTAAATGGCACATGTACAGTAGTTGTTGATGCGAAAACTCAGGATCTTTCCCAAAATTTTCAAACCGTCGTTCAGAAGGGAAATCGGACAAAAAACTTGAGGTTCATTTGCATGCTCCAGTGTTTTAGGGATCATTCATATATGGTCTCTGAGGGTGTCAGAAGAGGGAATCGACCCAGTTGTCAGAGCATTAAAATAATTAGCTAAATGGAATGCTAGGAGAGCAGAGAACGTTTTTTTTAATAGAGACCCGAGAATTCGTCAGGGCCCAAGGTCTTGGGAGGCTTCATGGATTTGATAGCCCAGAGAACTTCACTTTCCAAAATACTGGCATTAAGGGCATTCCGATCGCCATCTGGAAGTGTTGGAAAGTTTAGTTCCTGATAAAAGGGGTAAGGGAGTGAGGAGTGGTTCGGGTGTAGGGGAGAAGCTCTGCAGGTTGCTCGAAAAAAAGCCAATGTGTCTGGTGGGCGAGGAGCTAGATCAGCAAGCGGCCATCTTGGATTGCTGCTTGCGAGCGCCCCCCCTTCTTTCACTTTTCAAACGTTTCGATTAGATATTTTGTATCCTATCCATTCACTGTACATTTCCAAGACTGATGCTTGTGAAAAACCTAAAATATTTCTACTCAAACCAATCTAGCACATCATACAAGCATCATGCATTTTTCATTCTATGTAAGCTGTTCATATGCAAATAATGTGTTGAAATATAGTTGCTGATGTTTACCTCAATCAGCATATGGAGATTATAATGGTTATCATAGATAGGGTTTCTGTTTTTCTGACCCTTGCAGAAATTACTTTCAAGTAACAAAGAAAGTAGTGGACTAATGTCTTATCAGTCATAGAGGTGGCCACACACCTTAGGGACAAGCTAGGCAGAATCTATTCAACTTCTTGGTATGTTTTTGGACTGCCAGATGAAACTGCATACAAATTCACAGAGCCAGAATCCTTGTGAAATATTAACCCCAGGACCCTGCATTGTGGATGGTAATACCTTTTGTGTCCCCAAGCTACAGACATGATGTGTGGATTTACCGATGACTGTCTGGTTCTTATAACAGAATCCCTTTTCATCTTTGTAGCACAATCTTCTGCCTCAGCCACCCAGACACAAATATATCAGTGACTCAGATGAGCTTATACTGGAGGATGAACTTCAGAGGATTAAGCTGGAGGGGGCCACAGATGTACAGACGTTTGTGACAGGTAGGTATTTGCTCATCAGCGGTTTCATCGACCATTGTGGAATTTTAAAGGAAACGCCTCCTTTAACCCTTTTCTCCTTTCTGTTATTTAAAGTTCAACAGTAAACATAATAATATAATTATCTGCTGACTTTTCTCATATGACTTATGTGCCTTGGCAAGCTTTAAGCTTCATTACGTAATGCTTCTGTAACATGCAGTTGTGTGCATGCTCAGAGACCAGTAATGCAGTGGTAGAGAAAAGAAGAGACCACAGAATAATGATCTTATTAAACCACAGACAGAATCCCAGCTGACAAAGAAAGAGAATCTAGCAGTGAATGTAAACAGCTTTATATTGGTGCATTTATCAAACATACACTATATTGCCAAAAGTATTGGGACATCCCTCCAAATCATTGGATTCAGGTGTTCTAATCACGTCCATGGTCACAGTTGTATAAAATCAAGCACCTAGGCATGCAGACTGCTTCTACAAACATTTGTGAAAGAATGGGTTGCTCTCAGGAGCTCAGTGAATTCAAGCGTGCTACCGTGATAGGTTGCCACCTGTGCAGTAAGTCCATCCTTGAAATTTCCTTGCTACTAAATATTAGTTAGTGGTATTATAACAAAGTGGAAGCAACTGGGAACAACAGAAACTCAGCCACGAGTAAAATGACAAAGCGGGGTCAGCACATGCTGAAGCGCACAGTGTGCAGAAGTCGCCAACTGTCTACAAAGTCAATAGCTAAAGACCTCCAAACTTTGTGTGGCCTTCAGATTAGCACAACAACAGTGCATAGCTTCATGGAATGGGTTTCCATGGCTGAGCAGCTGCATCCAAGCCTTATATCACCAAGTGCAATGCAAGGCGTTGGATGCAGTGGTGTAAAGCACTAGAGCAGCCGAGACGTGTTCTCTAATGTGATGAATCACACTTCTCTGTCTGGAAATCCAATGGACGTGTCTTGGTTTGGCAGTTGCCAGGAGAACGGTACTTGCCTGACTGCATGGTGCCAAGTGTAAAGTTTGGTGGTGGGGGGATTATGATGTGGGGTTGTTTTTCAGGGGTAGGGCTTGGTTCCAGTGAAGGGAACTCTTAAGGCGTCAGCATTCCAAGACATTTTGGACAATTTCATGTTCCCAACTTTGAGGGAACAGTCTGGGGATGGCCCCTTCTTGTTCCAACATGACTGCGCACCAGTGCACAAAGCAAGGTCCATAAAGACATGGATGAGCCAGTTTGAGGTGGAGGAACTTGACTGGTTTGCACAGAGTCCTGACCTGAACCCGATAGAACACCTTTGGGATAAATTAGAGCGGGGACTGCAAGCCAGGCCTTCTCGTCCGACATCAGTTCCTGACCTCACAAATGTGCTTCTGGAAGAATGGTCAAAACATTCCCATAGACACACTCCTAAATCTTGTGGACTGCCTTCCCAGAAGAGTTGAAGCTGTTATAGCTGCAAAGGGTGGGCCAACTTAATATTGAACCCTACGGACTAAGATTAGGAGGCCATTAAAGTTCATGTGCATGTAAAGGCAGGCGTCCCGATACTTTTGGCAATATAGTGTATATTAAATGGGGGGATTACAAGGCTTTGAGATTGAACGTGGTTTGGCAAGAGACAAGGCACTTCCTTCTGTCTGAGGGCAGGTTATTTATTGTGTCTGGATTTTCCTCACTGTCCACAGATATATAATATGCATAAGCACAATAAACACCATCTGTTATTAAAAGCAACATGTTGATTGTAGCAGTGTTTACTGTATTTCACATGTTCTAATCTTCTATAATATTTTCCTTTTCTTGAACTCCCCTCAGGTGCCGTTATTGCAGTCCTCGGTTCAGAGGATGATGCTGGGATGTTCATGGTGGAAGATTTCTGCTTGGCCTCTCTTCCCCCACAGTCTCCTCTGCCAGAACTGAGTGAGGACAGGTAAGTCCCCTACTGTTATTACTTGCATATCATGTGATTCATGTGATTCCCAAGGGTGATTGTTGTGCACGTCTGGCAAGCTGCTGTCTCCTGTTTCATAGCTTATGCTGACCCATGCAAGTTTCACAGAAATGTACTTTAAGAAAGACATATCTGCTTTCCTAAGCACCAGAAACCACGAGTTCCGCAGCCAGAGCTGGGCACGTGGAATGTGTTGTAGAGACTCATCGCCTGATTTCTGTTACTTTTACTTAACCCCATCTCTGAAGTCCTGAGTATGTTTGATGGAATACAGTGCTCTGCCATCCCTTAGCCTCAGTTGCCAACCACTTTTTATTCCTGGCCCAGCACTGAGGCGACAGCCATGCCAAATATCAGATTTTTTTTTTTCTTTCATTTCATGTTTTTTTTTCCTTGCAAAGAGTGATGAAAGTTTAGTAGGTACAGCTAATCGAACTTGATGTTTCAATCCCTATGTTAAGTCAGCACTCTTGATGTTGGGATTGGTGTGGTGAAAAAAGGGAGGTGGGCATTATAAGGTGGGCACCCCCCTTCTTTGAGGTTTCCCCTCACTTTCTTTAATGGTGACATTGGACACGGACAAAAAAACATGTAGTAGTCCTCAGGCACACACCCCCCCATTCAAAAAATTTGCTGGTTTTCCACTTAAACAGCTACTGGCGTGCTTACTTCTGCTGAGGGGAAATATAGTGACTTACTACCAGCAGGCAGAATATCTTTCTGGCTAGTAATGGGTAGTACTGGGCTTTAACACTGAGCTGCCATATATACGAGTACAGCCAGTGTCCTGAGCATGCTCGCTCAGTGCTCCCAGCACAGTGACCTCACAACCACCAGCAGCTCGGGAGACTGTCAACTCCGGTGGGGTGGGCTCCTGATCACGCATCATGCAGTGCCTTCGATGCTTCAGTCTATCAAAGGGCCTTCCTTTTTTACTGGAAACCTGGTATTACTGTTGCCGTTTATTATGAGTTTTACATAAATATGGCTAAACTATTTTTTATGTTTTTTCCTGCTTGATTTGAACGGCTGCTATTCGTTGCATAAATATACCAGTCGTATTGTGACCCAAACCAACATCCTTTGTCAGACTTCTAGCAACTAATGTCATGTGGCAAATAATTATCACACTCTTGATATCCAGAACTATGTCCATACAGATATTGCCGCCAACAAAATTAGTTCTTTATGTGTAGGAGCCTGCAGTATTTTAATGTCATCAAATGGGCAGACAATGTTGAGTTAAGCTTTCAGAATAAACACGGAGTCTGACGTGTCTTGAATATTTTGGATTTCTGCCTAATTTTATGGAGAAATAAACTCGTGTCCATTCTGGGAAAGCACAAAGAAAGTCTCTTCATGAGGGATTTGCAAATGAGCAATTTTTTAATGGAACACACATGTATGGCTTGCGCAGATATGATGTTCGGTGACCAGGACCGCGCTCTGATCAGTCACAGTGATTTTGTGAGAGGCTGCCGCTTTGAACACACTGATTGGAGGAGAGAACTGAGTGATTGTTTCATAAGTCTTCCTCTTTTTTTTACTGTCCAATCAAGGGGCAAGGCTTGTAAGACTAGGTGCACACTGATGTGGTGCAACTTGTACCAGTTCTGCATGTGTTTTAACTTCAGTGCGAATTTATGTAGTTTTCATGCAATTTGGATACAGCTGCAATCTCAATCTCTCTCTCTCTCTCTCCCTCCTTCTCTTTCCCCTCCTCTCTCCCCTCCTTCTCTCTCCCCCTCCCCTCCTTCTCTATCTTTCTCTCCCCTCCCCATCTCCCCTCCCCCTCTCTCTCCCCCCCTCTCTCCCTCTCCCCCCCCCCTCTCTCCCTCTCTCTCCCCCCCCTCTCTCCCTCTCTCTCCCCCCCTCTCTCCCTCTCTCTCCCCCCTCTCTCCCTCTCTCTCCCCCCCTCTCTCCCTCTCTCTCTCCCTCTCTCTCCCCCTACCTCTCCCCCCTCCTTCCCCTCTCTCCCCTCCCCCCTCTCTCTCGCCCCCTGCCTGCTCTCTCTCCCCCCCCTCTCTCTCCCTTCTCTCCCCCTCTCTCTCCCCCTCCCCCCCTCTCTCCCCCTCCCCCCTCTCTCTCTCTCCCCCTCCCCTCTCTCTCTATCCCCCTCCCCTCTCTCTCTACCCCCCTCTCTCCCGCCCTCTCTCTACCCCCCTCCCTCCTCCTCTCCCCCCCCCTTCATCCCTCTCCCTCCCCCCTTACTTCTCCCCCCCCTTCATCCCTCTCCCTCCCCCCTTACTTCTCCCCCCCTTCCCTCTCTCCCCTCCCTCCCCCCTCCCTCTCTCCCTCCCTCCCTCCCTCCCTCTCTCCCTCCCTCTCTCCCTCCCTCTCTCCCCCCTCCCTCCCTCTCTCCCTCCCCCCTCCCCCCCTCCCTCTCTCCCCCCTCCCTCCCTCTCTCCCTCCCCCCTCCCCCCCCTCCCTCTCTCCCTCCCCCCTCCCTCTCTCCCTCCCCCCTCCCCCCCTCCCTCTCTCCCTCCCTCTCTCCTCCCTCCCTCTCTCCCCCTCCCTCCCTCTCCCCCCTCCCTCCCTCCCTCTCCCCCCTCCCTCCCCCTCTCCCCCCTCCCTCCCTCTCTCTCCCCCCCTCTCTCCCCCTCCCTCTCTCCCCCTCCCTCTCTCTCACCCCCTCCCTCTCCCACCCCCTCCCTCTCTCCCCTCCCCCTCCCTCTCTCCCCTCCCCCCTCTCTCTCTCCCCCCCTCTCTCTCTCCCCCCCTCTCTCTCTCCCCTCCCCCCTCTCTCTCCCCCTCCCTCTCTCTCCCCCTCCCTCTCTCCCCTCCCCCCTCTCTCTCCCCCTCCCTCTCTCTCCCCCTCCCTCTCTCTCCCCCCTCCCTCTCTCTCTCCCCCCTCCCTCTCTCTCTCCCCCCTCCCTCTCTCTCTCCCCCTCCCTCCCTCTCTCTCCCCCCCTCCCTCTCTCCCCCCCTCCCTCTCTCTCCCCCTCCCTCTCTCTCTCCCCCTCCCTCTCTCTCTCCCCCCTCCCTCTCTCTCTCCCCCCTCCCTCTCTCTCTCCCCCTCCCTCTCTCTCTCCCCTCCCTCTCTCTCCCCTCCCTCTCTCCCCCCTCCCCCTCTCTCTCCCCCCTCTCTCTCCCCCCTCCCTCCCTCCCTCCATCCTCTCTCCCTCCCTCCCTCCATCCTCTCTCTCTCTCCCTCCCTCTCTCTCCTGCCTTGGACATGAGGGTTGATTTACTAAACCTGGAGAGTGCAGAATCTGGCGCAGCTCTGCATAGAAACCAATCCCCTTCCATTTTTTTTCTGTAAAGCTTAATTGAACAAGCTGAAGTTAGAAGCTGATTGGCTACTATGCACAGCTGCACCAAAATTTGCACTCCTCACTTTTAGTACATCAACTGCATTGTTAGGGAGGGTAGTTGGAGAAGAATGCAAAGACTAGCTGAGAACGCACCAAAATCATCTTACATTAGCACACATCAGCATTTTGCATGCAGTTTCCATTCAACTCTGTGGAGCTTAAAATTGCACTGCACTGCCCTAAACTTGCACAAGACCCTTTTTCAAATTGGAAGGGATTTGCACTGCACATATGTGAACAGCCTCCACTGAAAGTCACGTTATTTCACTTGTCATGCGATTCCCTGCGATTCTGGAAAATCGCATCATTGTGAACCAGGGCTAAGTGGTACTTAAACAGAACTATAGGCAAAACTTTTTCTTTTTTTTTTTTTTATTTTGGATAGAGTAAGACAGGGTTATAACCCCTGTCAGATTTATTTCGCCATCTGTATCCTATTGCAGAGATTTCCCTTCACTTCCTGTCCCATAGCCAAACAGGAAATGAAAGGAAATTCCTGTAAATTAACCGCTTCCCCGTTGCCCTCCAGTAGAACTACAATTACAGGGCAGCAGGGCTGCGCAAAATCACGTATATATATACGTGATTTGTATTTCCAAGTAGGGACCGCCCTACCCGCACCGCCATGGGCTGCTACAGATGTCAATCACCGGGTCCCGGCCAGCGATCGCTTAGTAACACTGACAGGGGAGAGACCTGTGTGTAAACAACACAGGTCTTTCTCCTGCCATGCACGGCACAGCAGAGAAATACACAGCAGCATGTTTCCCTAGTAAAAGACACACAGCACATCATGTAAAACAGCACACAGGTAATCCTTTGATCGCTCCAGATATTAAGCCCTTCCTCTCCAGTGTCATTAGTACAGTGCTAGTGCTTTTTATTAGCACTGATCACTGTATTAGTGTCATTAGGATGTCAGTGGCAGTTCCCACCCAGTGTCAGAATGCCCGCTGCAGTCCCACTATAAGTCGTTGATCGCTGCCATTACTAGTATAAAAAAAAAAAATTCCTGAATATATACTGCCATTTGTAGACACTATAACTTTCATGCAAACCAATTAATTTACATGTATTGGGATTTTTTTAGCAAAGACATGTAGCAGAATACATTTTGACCTAAAATTATGCTGAAATTAGATTTTTAAACTTTTTCACTGGATGTTTTATAGCAAAAAGTCATAAATATTGTTTTTTTTTTCAAAATTGTTTGTCTATTTTTTGTTTATAGCGTGAAAAATAAATATCACCAAAAGAAAGCTCTATTTGTGGGAAAAAGGACATAAATTTAATTTGGGTACAGCGTTGCATGACCGCGCAATTGTCAGTTAAAGTAACGCAGTGCCGTATTGCACAAAATTGCCTGGTCAGGAAGAGGGGTAAATCCTCTGGAGGGCAAGTGGTTAAGGGAATTCCTTGGGGACCCCCAGGCCACCAGAGTTAGTGTCCCTATTGGAAGATTTCCCCTCTATTACTTTTCTGGGGACAACCCAAAATTTGGTGTTTTCTTTTACTTTCACTTTCAGTGATAATGGTAAACAGGATATTATGTGTATCTCCTTAATGGAGAGGGTGTATCTCCTTAATGGAGGCACAGACAGCAAAAAAACTTGATCCAAAATGAAAAAAAAAATTGCCTTTAGATATACTTATGCAGCAGAGAAATAAAGCACAAGATAGGGCTGTTCTGTCCAACACAACAAACACTTTACTCCTGCGCTAGGAAAGGACTCAGTAGACCCAATAGGAATGTTCTGGAATTTTCTGGAATATGCACTGCTTGCTGCCTTCAACAGACCGGGGTGGTCCAAATACACTGGATACAAATGGAGAAACAGAAAAAGGGCGCACCGACCTAGTGCATTATCGTTTAAAATAATTTATTGAAGAAACAAAATAGGTATCATACTCACAATGGACAAAATAACACAGGCATGTCAAACTGAACAAGATGTATGATCCAAACAACATCTGAGTCCATACAATGGAACCGTGGATGACCAACTGGCTAACGCGTTTCGAGGACACAACCTCTTCCTCAGAGCCCTGCACTTACTTGCACTTACCCCCCCTTGTAACTGTGGAGACCCCCCCAAGTGCACACCCTGCCATGTTTTCTGGGCTCTGAGGACACATTGGCAGACCCGGAACCAGCGTGGTGAATTCTGCTGAGTAGAGGTGAGCGAGATCAGCAGGTATCCGCTCCACTCTCTGATCTCCCCTTTCTGTTACTGACTCAAAGGCAACGTGCAAAACGTCACTTTAGGGTCCTAGTGTCACTGACGTCATGCAATTCCAGTAGCTTCATTGGAGCATAGGTGAGACATCAGGGATCTTTTAGACTCTAGCTATCTCATTAAAAAGAACCTGTCACCTAAAGTTCCACCCAAGCACTTAAGATCCCCCTTGACATACCCACCATGACATACAGAAACACACCTGTATGAGCATAAATCAGTGGCACCTACACACAAAAACATTGATTGCACTATACATGTTACATACTACCACACATGCCAGAGTGGGAGCAATAACTGAAGGCCCATTATTCTTGGTTAACTCTAAACTGATGGGGCTTTTAAAGCATTGCCTATGGAAAATATAGGGTATTGAAGTTTGCTGTCATTTATGGGCACACACAGTTTTAAAGTTTGAAATGTTGGGTATCTATTTACTCGGTGGGATCTCATCTTTTATGTTTCACCAGATAATGGGAACATTTATTGTGTTTGTGTGCCCTAAAATTAACTTTAGTGTATTTCTTTACTGAAATTTAGCATTTTTATAACTATTGCACCAATATCCTGTAACATACAAAATTGGAACTACCACCATTTTATTCTGTATGGTGTTTGTTTTCAGAAAATATATAACGTTTTGGGGGTTGTATGTAATCTTTAGGCTTGAAATTATTTTATTAAACATGTAAAAGAAAAAAAAATGCAAAAACGCCACTGGCAGCAAAAGGGTAAAGGCAGAACTATATACACACGATGCAGCGTCCACTCCATCGCTGGGGCTGATATCTTCATCCATCTTGTTTGAACTTGCCAGAAGGACATAACTCCCACTCATGTACACAGAAGTGTATTGATCTTGAAAGATGCTGGGATTGCATATGTGCATCTTAGTTTATATGGTTTATATTTGTCTTTTTTTGTCTTTGAAAAAAGACAAAAGTCCATCCAGTTCAACCATTAAAAAAAAAAGTTATAATCCTACACCCACAGTTGATCCAGAGGAAGGCAAAAAAACCCAGCAACGCATGATCCAATTCGCCCCTTGCAGGTGAAAAAATCCCTTCCTGATCCCCCGAGAGGCAATCGGATATTCCCTGGATCAATTTTACTTATAACTGTTAGTAACCAGTTATATTCTGTGTATATAGGAAAGAATCCAGGACTTTTTTAAAGCAATCCATTGAGCTGGCCAGAACCAACTCTTGAGGGAGTCTATTCCACATTTTCACAGCTCTCACTGTGAAGAAACCTTTCTGTATTTGGAGATTAAATTTCTTTTCCTCCAAACGTAAAGATTGCCCCCTTGTCCTCTGTGATGACCTCAGGGTGAATAACTCTACACCGAGTTCACTATATGAACCACTGATGTATTTATACATGTTGATCATATCCCGCCTTAACCACTTGAGCTCCAGAGGATTTACCCCCCTTAATCACCAGGCCTCTTTTTGCTACTCAGCGCTGCACTTATTCAACTGATAATTGCGCGGTCATGCAATGCTGCACCCAAACTAAATTTACGTCCTTTTTTTCACACAAATAGAGCTTTCTTTCGGTGTAATTTGATCACCTGTGCGCTTTTTATTTTTCACGCTATAAACAAAAAAACAATATTTTTTACTTTCAGCAATAAAAAATATATAGTAAACTCAAAGTTGGTTATAAATTTAGGCCAAAATGTATTCTGCTACATGTTTTTGGTAAAAAAAATCCCAATAAGTGTATATTGATTGCTTTGCGTGGAAGTTATAGCGTCTACAAACTATGGTATAAATACTGCAATTGACGCCATTTTTCTGCTATACAGCGCTGCGCTAGTTTAACGGACAATTGCGCGGTCATGCAATACGGTACATAAATGAAATTTACATCCTTTTTTTTCCCCACAAATTGAGCTTTCTTTCGGTGGTATTTGATCGCCTGTGCGGTTTTTATTTTTTGCGCTATAAAAAAAAAAGGCTGACAATTTTTAGGAAAAAAAAACAATATTTTGGACTATTTGCTATAAAACATGTCCAGTAAAAAAAAAATGCAAAAATCAAATTTAGTCATAAATTTCTGCCAAAATGCATTCTGCGACTTGTCTTTGCTAAAAAAAATCCCAATACGTGTAAATTAATTGGTTTACATGAAAGTTATAGCGTTTACAAATGGCGGGAAAGATACTGGGTTTTTTAATTTTTATTTATACTAATAATGGCGCCGATCAGGGACTTATGGCAGCGATCAGGGACTTATGGCAGAGACCAGCGACTTATGGCGGGACTGCGGTGGACATTTTGACAGTGGGGGGGAACTGACTTGGGGTCACTGACATCCCCAGTGACACCAATACAGTGATCAGTGAAAAAAAAACACTGAAACTGTACTAATGTCACTGGGGAGGAAGGGGTTAACATTTTTAGGAGTTTACTGTGTAAGGGGAGTGTTTTACTAGGGGGCGGGGTGTGTGCTGGACGGGGGGGAGAGAGGGGGGAGCTGATCGAGGGAGAGAAATTCTTCTCTCCCTCTTCAGCTTGTCGGGGAACTGTCACAGAGCAGGCTGTGTGTAAACAATGCAGCTCTGCTCTGTGACAGTGATGACAGCTCATCGCGGGAAAACGGCTGGTAAAAACCAGCCGTGACCCGGCGGCTGACACCCACTGCGGACACCCGCGGGACAGGCAGGGCGGGCGTGCGCCTCACGCGCGCCCCCTACCTGTTTTGCGGGGTCTGTTTTAAAATGTCGTTTTGCCTACCAGTGCTGCACTACATGTACAGTGGCTGGGCGGCATGCGGTTAATCTTCTCTTCTCAAGAGAGAATAAATTCAGTTTCTCTAATCTTTCCTCATAGCTGAGCTCCTCCATGCCTCTTATCAGTTTGGTTGTCCTTCTTTGCACTTTCTCCAGTTCCCCAATGTTCTCTTTGTAAATTGGTGCCTAAAATTGAACTGCATATTCCAGATGAGGTATTACTAATGATTTGTACAGGGGTAATATGATCTCTCTCTCCCTCTCTCTCTCTCTCTCTCTCTCTCTCTCTGGAGTCTATACCTCTTTAACGTTTTATATTGTCAAAAAGTTTGTAAACGCAGGTAAGAATCCTTAATTACAGAATAGACATAAGGTCATGTTTATAAAGCAGTGACATTCACCAAACATTCACTGCAGGTGAATTAATTACAGTAACTTAAAACACATGCAGAAGGAAGATACACCTAGATTGAATGTTTGGTGTATACCACATTTACTGCTCTATTTATCTATCCTATAGTGTGTCTCCTCTGCAGTAAAAAGCCTGCCTGTTTGCACATTTTGCACATTTTTCATATCTAGGTAAATGTTTACTTAGCGTATGAACAAGCTGCTATTGATGGGCCTACATCTTGGCACAGATTTGAATTATGTAAAGTTGGCATTGGCCATTATCTGCAGATTGTCATGTTTGTCACTGAGTTTTCTCTGAAAGTTTATAGATTATTCCTTCTTGGCCCCTTTACTTACAGGTATGTGCTGCTGACATCTTGCTTGGGACTGGGCGGAGCCAGTGGGGATAGCTTGTTGGGATTACAGCTGCTCTTAGACTTGGTGACTGGACAGGCTGGAGCAGAGGAGGAGCAGGGCTGTGCAGCAAAGATATCCCGCGTCATACTGGCTGGTAATCTGCTCAGTGAGAACACACAGAACAAAGACTCCTTGAACAAGGTACCTAATGATGAGAGTTGTGATTGGAATATTATTATTTAGGTATTTATATAGCACCGACAATTTACGCAGCGCGTTGCATATTGTACATTCATATCGGTCCTTTCCCTGAAGTAGCTTACAATCTAAGGTCCCTGCCACATATGCATACATACACATACTAGGGCCAACCTTCCAGCATGTGTTTGGAGTGTGGGAGGAAACCAGAGTACCTTGGGGAAACCCAGGTGAAAATTTAAACTCCATGCAGGTAGTGTCCTGGTTGGAATACACATAAAATACATTTTTATAAATCATTTATGTCCTTTTAATACATATTTTTTTAAACAGAAATACACCATTCAATCCAGTTAACAAGGAACTATTAAAATACCTGATTTTGATAGTGACCTCCTGAAATAAGCTGCACAACAATACTCAGTCTTAGAGAGGAAGGAACAAAACTCTAAGGGCTCATGTACACTGCAGCTGATAAACTCACGTTTAGGAGCTGCAGCATTTTTTCAGCAGCCCCTGAAGTCACCCTAATGTTTTCCTATGTGTCCATGTACACGTCTTCGTTTTACAGTCATTTGAGTTTAAAGTCGTTTTTTTGAACACAGAAAACTTGCGTTCAGTCAATTTTATCAGCAAAACGCTTGTAAACGCTGCAAATTGTGTTTATAAGCGTTTGCGTCTGAAAATTTTTTTTAACTCTTCCAGTTCCCGATGCTGTCCAGAGCCTTTTTTCATCATGAAAAAATGCATGCAAAGCATTTTCAAGGTACTCAGATGGACAAAACACTGAACACAGGATGTTCCTACCAAGTTTTTCACACATTGTAATGACCAATTCACACCTAAGACCTCTGCCACCCTTGGAAACAAAAGATATGTTAATGACCATTCACACCTCAAATTCCTCATGAAGACCCCCTGCCAGGTGACCTTAATGACTCAATCCACCAGACACCTTTCCCACCCTTGTAAACAAAAGAAATGTTAATGAGCAACTCACGCCTAAGCTAATTTCAACACATACTGCTGTCTCTGCTTCTACTCTCTGTATTTCTTTGAAACAGTCTGAAATAGTTAATAATTTACCACGTTTCAGTGCATTCTGGGCATTTGGGAGGTTCCCCTGTGCTTATCTTTAAAAAACGCTTCTAAACGCAAATGCACATAAACGCGTTATGCAAACGCAGCTAAATAGACGTTGTTTAACCTACGTTTTCCAGCAGTCAGTTTCCATCATTCAGAAGTGTCCCGTGTACATGGGGCCTTAGCGATTCAGAGCTCTACTACTTTACACCATGCTGTTAAAGGAGAATTATGGGTTTGTGAAATAAAATTTGCCACGTTTCCCACGTTCGCTCTAAGGCCAAGAAATAGGCGATCACATGACTGCTAATCACTCTGTTCTTGGTCTGCTCAGAGTGGACAGCAGGGAATGCCAGTCACTGCTCTCTACTCTGTTCCTCCAGCGCTCACTGGAGCACAGCGCATGGGATGGGAGCCAGCTGTCAATCAGGCAGGTGGGTAGATCCTACCAATATTGCCCGCTATCAACTGACTCTGGGTCATGGGAGAGTAAAAGTGACCCACAAAAGATGTATGGCCAAAAATGCTTTGGCCATATTTGTCTTCTATTCAAGTTTAAACTTGCTTTAGAGGAGAAAGCGCAGAATGATTAAATCATTTGTGTGCCGTTTCTCTTTCATTGTCAGCCTACTGGCTGAGGGCAGATTGGTGATCAAGCTGTACTGCTTAGAGTGGTATTAAACCCAGAACCAAAAATGTAATATATTGCAGCTTACCATTCATTAAATGTGGTTTTCTTTTCTTCTCTGGCTTTTTTCCCTGTTTTCACCTGGTGATTTGGCCAGTATCACACTTCCGGTATTAGTGAGACACCACTCTGGATAAATGAGCACAGGAGGCACAACAGACAGCAACATTGTCAGTCTGGGGGGAGTGTAGTAGGAAGAAGGGTCTGCCGCACACCGGCGGATAGATGAATATAGTGTGTATTTATTAATCCATACGGCACACATGGATTAATAAATACACACTATATTCATCTATCCTCCAGTGTGCTGCTGACCCTTCTTCCTATTGCATCGTGTGTGTGGTGGCAAGCCAGAGCCTGCACCTGTTGTGGATTGATCTGGATTGTTTGCCTGAGCGGTATACCTTTGTTTTTTGGAATGTACTGTTAAATGTTTTGGCAGATTTAAATACACAAACAAATTGAAGCCAAACTCCAGTTCACACTTTATAATCAGTTCCAGCAAACAGCTATTTTCCTTTTTAGGAAAAAGGTTTTTATATGAATAAATAAAAGTTTATCATTGTAAGCACTCCTGCCAATAATTATTGGTTTGCCTCATCCATGTAATGTGACACATATTAGAGAGCTTGTGCTTTTGAAAAACAGCTGAGTTACTGGCTGGATAACCAGATGAAAATAGAAGAAAGAAAGAATAAAAAGAAAATGAATGCAGCCATCACATCTAATCATTGGTAAGCTGCAATATAATAAGTAATTGCTTCTGGGTTTAAAAGTAAGGTCAAGAACCTAGCTATGGTGTTAGGCAGGGGTTCCTAGATCACAGACTGACTAAGATTATAGATTGTTTGGCAGGTAAAACAGTTTATATATATTTATATCAACTGCATGGTGTGCTGTGGTTATATTTTTTAGGCCAAATATCTTAGCAAGAAGACTCAAGCAGCCAGTGTGGAGGCTGTAAAGATGCTTGATGAGATCCTTCTCCAGCTCAGTGTAAGCGTTGTTGTTTTTTTTGGTTTTTTTTATTTGTCTTTTGTTTTTTTTAATTACCCTGCATATGATTGGATGTTTGCCCTTTCTACTGGAAGTGGTGTTAGAATTGTGTGTGTCCTGTGTAATCTCAATTCTTTCCTATGTGCAGGGCTCTGTGTTTGTAGATGTCATGCCTGGTGCTTTTGATCCAACAAACTATGTCCTGCCTCAGCAGCCCCTCCACCGATGCATGTTTCCTCAGGCTGCTCCGTATTCTACCCTTCAGCTGGTAACCAACCCGTATGAAGCAGACATTGATGGAATTAGGTATTCCTCCCTACCTTTCCTATATTGGACAGACTAAATACACCGGAAAGAATGTGGAATGTGACTGCTTATCTCCACAGGTTTCTGGGTTCCTCTGGACAAAACATTACTGACATATTCAAGTACAGCAGTATGCAGGATTACCTGGAGATCCTGGAGTGGACATTACAAGTGGGGCACCTGTGTCCTACTGCCCCAGACACACTGGGTAAGAGTGCACTGTGCATTCACTACTGTCTGCTTACAATTAGAAACCAAATATGTGCATCGGTTAGTAAATGTATTAATTTATATGCAGGAGTTAGACAAAAAAATTGAAACACAAGTCACTTTTGCAACAGTTGCTTTCTTATTGCGAGTCACAATCCTGCGTCATGTCTTTTTGTCACTTTCAGTCATTTGTCACCTGTGTCGACTGGCTTTGGGTTTATGTTAATGGAATGAGTTTCATATGCTTCTGAGATCATTCAGAATTCATGACAGGTGATTTGACCTGCAGTTGATGACCTTTCTGACCTGCATTTGACTTACATCAAGCAGGTTTTGCATTCCCATTGACTTGTATTGGAATGCAAAACCCATTTGAAGCAAACAAAAACCCATCGACCCAAGTCCTTCTGATTTTAAAACTTTTGCATGGTGGTCAGCATTATGGGCATTAGATTACCCTTTTCACAGCATAGCATGTTCATAGCATGTTTTCACATCGTCACCTAGAAGGCAAAATTAATCACATTTAGGGCTCGTTCACATGTGTGGCCAGGGAAGGGGGCAGTAAAAATAGGCGGTTGAGCCCCCTGACTGTCCGCTTAATCTGCAGAGGCAGCTAGACAGGGTTGTACGAATGCTGTGGCCAAAAAATAAAAATTCGACCCCCCCATTACATTTGGCAGGCAGTATTGCCACTGAACACCACCTGTAGCCCCATGCAATGCACGCTTTTGTTGCACAGTAGTGC
This sequence comes from Staurois parvus, assembly GCF_062004578.1. Classification (NCBI taxonomy): domain Eukaryota; kingdom Metazoa; phylum Chordata; class Amphibia; order Anura; family Ranidae; genus Staurois; species Staurois parvus. Next base: position 2,468,161 of record NW_028318382.1, read on the forward strand.
GGGCTTTTCAGGGTTAGAACAGGTGGTGAGAAGACCACATATCGCCTCCCAACAGCCTGTCAAACGCCCTCTGAGAAGCGATCCACCACAAGTTGCTTTCCAGAGGGGCAGCAATGGCTGCCACCAGTGTAAATGGCCTTTCAATTTTAATATGGACCACCAGTATACAATTGTTCAAATGTAATATGTTTATATCCAGTAATAGCAATATGCTTTGAGATACCAAGGTAACGTTTTGGACTAGTTTATAGGATAAGTTCACCTTTATACAAAAAATAATAAATGCATATTTTTTTGCAGGTAAAAAAATGTGCATTTATTATTTTTTGTTTTGGGAGCCTGTAATCCATTGCACTGGAGATCAGCAGATGGTGCAATGCAGGTCTTTTGCAGATCTGTCAGTATATCTGCTTGCCCGTATGGGATGTATGGGCAAGCAGATATATTGACAGGAAGACTCAATGAACTATCACAGTGCCGTGGTAGTTCATTGAGAACTACAAGCCGACAGCTGCAAAGGCTGTTGGGACTTGTAGTTTCTCATTCACAGAACACCGGTGAATGAATGACGTGGGCGATGACCCGCACGGCCACGCTTTTTTTTTAAATGTGACAGCTAGCGAGGGGGGAGAAGATCCCCCGCTAGCTGTCCAAGCAGGGGGAGTGAGGACTGGTCTGATCATAAAATGCTACATGTTACAGCCTAAATATGGATGTAATATGTTATGAAAGGTGAACTTATCTTGTAAGTTTATATCTAAGAAAATGAAAAAAACAATCTATTCAGTACATCCCTCCAGTACATGCTCATTTGTCATGTTTTATCCTTTTAAAGGCACTGAAGGTACAAAATAGTATCTGTTGATCCTGGAAGATATCCACTAAGCTTTTAACTTTAAACTTTAACAACCTCTTATGTTATGGGAATTAGGAGAGGTGGGGGTGTTCTGTAGTCCAGCACAGGAGAACTGGACAGGACTGACAACACTGTTTGGGATTTCAATGCAGCAATGGCACTGTGCTGTCAACTGAAACGGGAAGTTAGGAGCTCACTGGATTTCTGGCAGATCAACATTTTTTTTTTTTCTTAAGATAAAAAACATGTAAAAATATATAAGTATTGCAGAGATGCACTGATTATGTTTTTGTTTTTATTTTGCCAAGACATAAAATTTAAAGGGTTAGCTCACCTTTATAGAAAAAACGAACGTTGGATAACCATCCCACCGCCCTGGTCCCCACTGTACTTACCTCTAGGGTTGCTAAGCTTTTAGCACCCCCGCATCTGGTCCAGCAGTCCAGGGATTTGAAATCCCCGCTCTTCGTTTTCTCCATACACCACTCCTGGGAGGGACCTAATCAATTCACTGTGATCATGCTGGCCAATCAGGATCGATTTTGTCCATTCCAGTAGCTCTGCACGGAGAACAGCAGGAATTTCAAATCCCTGAAATGCTGCAGCAGCTGTGGGAGTGCTGACAGCTTGGCCATCCCAGGGGTGAGTACAGCGGGGGGAGGAGGGCTAGAGTGTTCAGTGTTAGTTCACCTTTACATTTTTTCATTTTATTCTGTAAAGGTGAACTAACTCTTTAATAAAAACTGGGAGTAGCTAGATCTAAAATATGCACGAATGTCTGCTTACTATAGGGAATTATCGTTTATAAATTCTTTTCTTAAAAGTTTTGAATCTGTTTTTAATAGGTATTTACCATAATAACTATGTTGTAACATAAAGGAAACATTAAAAGAGACGTTTGGGTTTTAGTAAAATAAAAAAAAATTATACTTCGGTGGATGCAGCATAGGTCCTGCATCTGCTGCATATGTCCCCTGTTGGCTCTAAGACCAAGAACGGAGTGACCAATCACCGCTGATCGCTCAGCTCTTTGTCTTCAGGCTGCAGAGAACCTGGGACTGTTACTCTCCAGCTCTGTCAGTCTCTGACTCAGCCAATGGCTGAAAACAGGCCAAAGGAGTGAAGAACGAATTGCACTCCTGTGATCCATAGGAGAAGTATAGCCAAAAGAGCTTTAGCTATAGTTCTCTTTTAAGTCTGCAGGAATTTGGCTGTTTTTTTTTTTTATCTTTTGGCATTCCCTAATGTCATTGTAGGGAAAGACTCTGTGCCCCAGCACATTAAATGGGTAATATTTTGGCTTGTTTGCTTGCTTTGCAAATAGGAGTAGGCAATCTTGATTATATTTTTACAATGTAATTTTTCAGGTTTTTTCAACAATATACATTGTAATTCACCCAGGATGGCTGTCTGGCAACGTAACATCTCTCCTTTCCTGCAGGTTGTTACCCTTTTTACACATCAGACCCTTTTATCCTGCGTACCTGCCCCCATGTTTATTTCTGTGGAAGTGCTCCCAAATTCAGCTGTAAAGAAGTTGAAGGTAAGTAGTTTGCTTTCTGTGTGCCACCGCGGTCTCATATATACTTTTCAAAGCCCTTGTAGTTCTCTGCATTCCAGCAGTAGGGTGTTGAAATTGTAAGGGATCTTTGAATTGTTGATACCATTTACTATTGTTTTCTGCATAAAACCCAGATCTTTAAAGCAGAACTGCAGCTTCAGGTATCTTTACAATTTCATAAAAGAAAAATAAGTAGCCTCTTGTCGGGTGTTTTACATGCTCATCTCAGTCCTCTTTACTGTATATTTCATTTCAACCCACCAGATACTACATCCAGCGCTCCACTTCCGGTGCTGGCTTTAAAAGCTTTTGCTCTTGTACAAGGAAAGGATCCGGACATTTACCCTCCCTCTCCTCCTCCCTTGTCAAGACAAGAGGTGAGGAAGTTGATGAGCTGTGGCTTTCAGACACAGAATCCGTATTTTCATTTACCTGCCTCTCCTCTTTCCCTTTCACAGAAAGCCTTGTATTCTCTTTACAGAACACAAGGTTTTGTGAACAAACAAGTGGAAAGGGAAGGTTAACAACCAGATCCCCTCACTGCCTGTTCCAGAAGTAGAGTTTTGGATGTAGTATAAGGTTTGTTAGAAAGCAATGAAATATACAGTAAACAGGACTAAACTGAGAATATAATACACCTAACGAGGTACCGTATTGTTCCCCTTATTAATTTGTAAAGATACCTGTGGCTAGAGCAGCCTTTCTCAAGGGGTGCCATGGCATCCTGGTTGAAAAAGGTTGTCAAAAAACTCACTGAAAACAGCATGTGCAGAGTTGCCACTACAGCTGCAGAATCCCTAGCTGAATTGGGGACATGGACAGAAGGTGGCGAAAAAGAGCAGCAGGATCAGCCAGGTTTTTTGCAGAATACATAAAAAAAATATCCCATAGTGACTGAGTATGAACAGCATGTAATACAGCATTTATTGATAGTTTTTTATGATTTGGGTTTAGTGACACTTTTACAATGCATTGGTACTCGCATGCAGATCACAAGGGCAGTGCAATCACCTGCAGTGCGGGAAACATACACAGAGCATGCCTTTTTGCGGACCATGTTCTGGTGTGAACTGGTCCTAGTCCCCAATTCATTATTTTATTTTTTTTATTTTAAATCACACCACACCAAAAACGCACTGCATTTGCTAATGCATGCGGGTACTAATAAGAGTTAATGACATTCCTGTGCATCTGCTAAAGATCAGTGCGTTTGTGTGCATGTCGAGAATGCAAACAATTTTGCATGCGTTTCCCAACATGCAGTAATGTGAACCAAGTCCTAACTGGGGTGCCTCGTCTAGACTGAAAATTATTTTCAAAGGCGCCCTGACTGGAAAAAAGTTGAGAAACTTTGGGCAAAAGTTCTGCTTTAATTGTACAATATTTTGCATACAGCCTGCTCAGAGTAAGAATACTTGATGTGTATGTCCTCTATGTTCTATGCAGAGTGTTGATCAATTCTGTAATCCCAACAGGTCCTGAGGGCCAACGTGTTTTATTACTCACCATACCAGACTTCAGCAGTACACAGACAGCCTGCCTGGTGAACCTCCGTACTCTACAATGTCAGCCAATCAGCTTCTCTGGATTCGGTGCAGATGATGAATCATTTAACTGACAGTCTGTCAACATTTTTTCTGTTAAGACTGTGATTACCAAAAGTTCTTGGACTGTGGTAGGTCAGGAAATTGGCAAGAAGGACTGTAAATTCAATAGAAAGTGTGAAACATGCATTGATGTCCAGGCAATGAAACCATTTGTTTCTTTACTTCACACTTCCAGCAGAACACAAATAGAATATAGTAAATGTAAGTTAGCCAGAACATCAAGCTGTTGGTTTAAGAGTTGTAACCATTAGAATACTCTGCTCAAAACATCCCTTCCCGTGTAATATATCCACAATGATTAGAGCTTATCAGTTTACCTGTCCAATTCTACTAAGTAGATACCCAGGAAATAAAATGAAAGTTTAAATGAATTGTAGAGTGCTTCTATGTGTCTAGTAAAATACCTTTTTTCCATTCATTCTTTAAGACAGTAAATGATGTGATAGCCTGCTTGGGACAGTTTCCACCCTACCAAACCCCCTCAGTGTATTTCTGTTCCAGGTTTTATAGCAGATTGCACATCTTTTCTGAGTATCTCATTACAACTTGCTTAAAGATTGAGAGTAAATAAATACCAATTCTTTTTGGGCTCAATTCCTCCACAGCCTCTGTGATCCCTCCGCTTCTTTGCCAAAGACAGTTTCTGTGTGAGGCAAATGCGCTGTATCGCTTCCTCTACCCCACATGAGGACAAACAAATGTAAGTATCACAGCAGCACTATCTGTTTGGATCTGAAGAGAGACTGCTCAAGTGATTAGGTTAGTATTTCAGGGTGGTAACTGGTCAGGGGACCTAATGTAAAATTTTGACTTCAGATCTGTTTTACAAATTTTGTATAGGTCCGCTCCCCTCCCCCACCGCCATTTTTTCTGTGATCATGGGCTGTGGTGGAGGATGAAATGGGTCATTTGAAGTTTTCTTACCAGTAATTAACCATCCCTGATTCCTCCACAACATCCCAGGTTAATTCCCACCCTGTAAGATTGCTTTTTTTTTTATATACATCCATTCTATTTTCTAGAATTTATTGGTGCCATGGGGACCCTTAAACTGTCTGTTCCTGCTGGGTTAATAGGCTTCTGTGGAGAGGCAGTAGAAAAGCAATTACAGTTGCCAACAGCCATTTCAGCTTTTACATGGAGAAAAGCCTTCTCTTTTGCTTTCCTGATACGCAAAACTTGTGCATTTGTGTATTTTGCTTTGATGGACTGCAGTAGTTTTCTGAGATATAATATTACTCATGGAGTCTCATGTATGTGAAGGGACAAGTTTTATTACTAATTTTTTCTGGTAATACACTGCAGGACTAGCAAAACAGGGATGAGGCAGAGTTGGTGTCATTCTAAATGGGCAGGCGGGTACTAAATATACTGTTGGCTCATGTCATGTTCACATTGAGTTCTTTCTGCATACCGTTGTGGGTGTTATTGGCCCTGTATGTTAGTCCAGGGCTTGAAACTTCTGCTCGCCAGTAGCAAGTGGAAATTATGGTGGGGGCGAGTGTGTCCCCAGGGCCGTCTTGCTGAGCAGGCTCGGAGCTCAGGCTGGATCTGTCATTGGCACTGGGAGCCGTCAGACTGCTAAATAGCTGAGCGCAGTGAAAGCAAAGCAAGGAGTGTGTGCTGTGCTCTCTGCCTCCCCCTAGAGTGCAGTACCCGGATCTGTGAGTAAACATCAAAGTACTGCAACTTTTTATGCATGTACAATTGTACATGTGTCTGTGTGTATGTACATGTGTGTGTATATGTACATGTATGTGCGTGTGTGCGTGTGTATGTACATGTGTGTGTGTCTGAGTATGTATGTACATGTGTCTATGTATGTATGTACATGTGTCTGTGCGTGTGTATTTCTGTGTATGTACATGTATCTGTGTGTATGCGTGTCTGTACGTGCCTGTGTGTGTATACATGTGTCTGCATGTGTGTGTGTGTACATGTGTCTGTGTGTGTACATGTTTCTGTGTGTGTGTGTGTGTGTGTGTATATGTATATGTCTGTGTGTGTGTACAGGTGCCTCTGTTTGTTGGTGGCGAGTAATTCTAAGGCCTGGCTAGTAGCTCAGGACTTGAAATTTTAAGCCCCGTGTTAGTCCATATACACATTTTCTCGTGCTGCTAGCACAGGTGAAACACACCTAATACCACTTCCCTAGTATTGCTTTGTACAGTGAGGAACAGAAGTATTTGAACACCCTGCAATTTTGTAAGGTTTTTCCACTTAGAAATTATGGAGGGGTCTAAAATTCACATTGTAGGTTCATTCCCACTCTGAGAGACAGAATTTCTAAAAAAAATCAGGAAATCACATTGTATGATTTTTAAAGAATGTATTTGTCTTGCACTGCTGAACATAAGTATTTGAACACCTGAGAAAATCAGTGTTAATATTTGGTACAGAAGCCTTTGTTTGCAATTACAGAGGTCAAACGTTTCCTGTAGTTCTTGACCAGGTTTGCACACACTGCAACAGGGATTTTGGCCCACTCCTCCACACAGATCTCCTCTAGATCTGTCAGGTTTCGAGGCTGTCGCTGAGCAACACGGAGTTTCAGCTCCCTCCAAAGATGTTCTATTGGATTTAGGTCTGGAGACTGGCTAAGCCACTCCAGAACCTTGATATGCTTCTTATGGAGCCACTCCTTGGTTATCCTGGCTGTGTGCTTTGGGTCGTTGTCATGTTGGAAGACCCAGCCACGACCCATCTTCAATGCTCTGACTGAGGGAAGGAGGTTGTTGCTCAAAATCTCACAATAAATGGCCCTATTCATCCTCTCCTTAATACAGTGCAGTCGTCCTGTCCCCTTCGCAGAAAAGCACCCCCAAAGCATGATGTTACCACCCCCATGCTTCACATTAGGGATGGTGTTCTTGGGATGCAACTCATCCTTCTTTTTCCTCCAAACACGACGAGTGAAGTTTAGACCAAAAAGTTCTACTTTGGTCTCATCTGACCACATGACTTTCTCCCATGCTTCCTCTGGATCATCCAGATGGTCATTGGCAAACTTCAGACGGGCCTGGACATGTGATGACTTGAGAAGGGGAACCTTCCGTGCAATGCATGATTTGAAACCATGAAGGCGTAGTGTTCTACTGACAGTGACCTTTCAAACTGTGGTCCCAGCTCTCTTCATGTCATTGACCAGCTCCTCCCTTGTAGTTCTGGGCTGATTCCTCACCTTTCTTATCATCAGTGATACCCCACGAGGTGAGATCTTGCATGGAGCCCCAGTCCGAGGGAGACTGACAGTCGTCTTTAGCCTCTTCCATTTTCTAACAATTGCTCCAACAGTTGATCTATTTTCACCAAGCTGCTTTGCAATTGCCCCATAGCCCTTTCCAGCCTTGTGGAGGTCCACAGTTTTGTCTCTGGTGTCTTTTGACAGCTCTTTGGTCTTGCCCATGGTAGTAATTGGAGTCTGACTGACTGTGGGGTGGACAGGTGTCTTTAAAGAGCTCAGGCAGGTGCTACTAAGTTAGATTAATGAGTGGAGTAGAGGTGGACTTTTTAAAGGCACAGTAACAGGTCTTTGAGAGCCAGAATTCTTGCTGTTTCTTAGGTGTTCAAATACTTATGTTCAGCAGTGCAAGACAAATAAATTCTTTAAAAATCATACAATGTGATTTCCTGAATTTATTTTTAAATTCTGTCTCTCAGAGTGGGAATGCACCTACAATGTGACATTCAGACCCCTCCATGATTTCTAAGTGGGAGAACTTGCAAAATTGCAGGGTGTTCAAATACATCTGTTCCTCGCTGTATATGTGCATTTTGTAGTAAAAAGAAATATTGGACAAGCATACTGTATCTGTGTATCCACATTGGTATCACAATAATGGATATACTGTAAATTCAAATGGGTGTTATGAAGAAATTGCATATTTGCTGTCCTAAACTCTGTTTTTCTCAAAAGTTGCTTTTTAATGGCTTACAACACACAACTGAAATATCACATTTGTATTCTCTTCAAGTCAATGGTTTAAAGTAGTTAAAATGCATACACATTAAACACTTTACCTGCTAATTAATTTGTAATTCTGTTTGACTAGTCTTGTCATCAACAAACATATGCTACATTGCAGAGCTAGGCAGATGACACTTGTTGCTTACTTCACCTCTGCCTGGAGACTGCTCACATCATTATAATGCTGAAAAGAGCAACCAAGTTACTGCTGTAAACCAGGATATAGGAAGTCATGTTCCTGGCTAGGCACTATGGCCATAAATCATTTTACATATAATTACAGGTTGAGTTAGTTATAAAGTAGTGATATGGCCATACTGCTGCTTAATAAAAACTGGTTACTAAAAGATACTGGTTATTTATAAAGCGAAGCAATGTGCTTAGCAGGCTGACTTCAAGATGAGTAAAAAAAAAAAAGCTGAGAAGAGGGTCTGGTCGTTGGACCTGTCAAAGTCACATGATTATTTCTTCTCTGATCACTGAGCTCTCCACTGCATTAAAGTGGTTGTAAACCTCAGGCATGAAATGTGAACCAAACATATCCCTTTATAATGTGTGCTTGTCTTAGTCCAGAGCATTAAGTGTAATTTCTGTCTGCTGCCTTGTTCCTCTGCTATAAGCATGAGTCACTTCTGAAACGTTTTAATGACACCAAGAGAAATTTGGTGACGGGAGGGCACAGCCTGTGATTTACAGCCTCAACTCTGTTCCTGTGTGCTGTATGAAGGGGGTGTGAACTTCCCTCCAATCACCTCTCAGAGCTCTCCTCAGTGAGTGTAACTTTGGCTCCCTACCCCCTGCTTTTCAGAGCTGAGAGTTTGTTTCATCTCTGTGTATCACCTGAGGCCAGTCACTTCACAGGGTAGACCTAAGGGTTTACAACCACTTTAAGCAATGAAGACTTCAACCCATGACCCACATTTAAAATAGGCTGCTAAATGTGGGCTGTGGTGTACGTATCCCAGTGGTATATAACAGAGAGCTGATAGTGATATTTACTTTCTGTTATGAGCAAGCCCCTAATTTCAGCAATCATGTAGCCTCTTGCTTTGAGATCGGCTTTATTGTATCACTGATCTCATGATTGCCAAGCACCATTTTTTTCTTTTGTATTTTTATACAAAGGAGTTGAAGTAAGATAATAAAACTGCCTCTAAAAGTCTTTATGTTGTGTTGTATTGTTAAACGTGCCATTCACTGCCCCATCTCTGGATATCATCAATGGGAGGATTATTGAACATTTCACAGGCGTCAGTGAGATTTGTAGAAATGTATTTTTTATTGGTAATTGATGAGATTTTACATACTTGGACAGCAATGTGCTCTGTGGCCGGTTGCCAGGAGGACCTGCAGGGTGTTAAGCCAGACATCTAACAGGCATATAAATTTTTCCTATGGAATATTTACCTTCTCTGCCAGAGGGGGATATAGTATGTCCTGATGTATGGAAACTCTAGCACTGCAAGGGTTTATTTAAGCATTAAGTGAGTCCGCAAGACCCTTCTTAGAACAACATCACTGTTCTCTGGAGTTACGGTGGACCTACCCTTGGTCAATTGCTATATACACATGAAAAGGGGTGCTTTATAATAGGTGTCTTCCAATGCAACCAGTCAGAATCCACCTTTCATTTTCTGGTCTGCACTGGAAAACTGACAGCTGGAATCTGGTTGCTATAGACAACACCCCTACCTCCTCCTTCTGGAACTGTTGACTCCTTAGGGGTAGAATTTTGAATAATTTTATGACAAAAATCAGTCTGTAGCCCATTTTCATTCATTTTTTCCTTCTTAGAAGTCCCCAAAGTTTACAGTATAAGTCTCTGCTGTGGTGAAAGGAGCCACAGGAGTAGTGGCATCCTCTTCCCAGGTCTCTGTCTCCAACTCTGTAACGATTTCTGTATAGGTCTCAGTTTCTGTGTCCCACAGAGATTCTGAAGGAGTAGGGGGCTCCAACCGGCGGGGTGGCATTGTTGTTGGGGTATCGGTCGGAGGTAAAGTGGTGGTTGGTTCAAAAGGAGTGGTGGTTGGTGGAAGAGTGGTGGTTGGTGGAAGAGTGGTGGTAAGGTTGCGTTGACGATTCAGCCACATACGGCGGCGCTGAAGACGGAGTCTTTGTGCAGGGGTGAGCTTGCGACCTCCAGCTGGCGCCAGGCGAAGAGGTCCTTTGCCTTTCATTGCAATGATCTCTTTGATTCTCTTCCAGTTGGAGCGAGCCAGGACAAAGTTGCAGTGGGTTGCCCCCATGTCATAGCCAACACTGCATATCTTGGTGCTCTGGGTGTAACCCTCAGCCCGTGCTGTTACACGATACTCTCCAGGGTTCAGGATACGCCAGTAGTCCCCGCCAGCCACTGTTAAGAATGGAGACATGTCAGTGTATGTGGTTAATTTCCCTCTAGTGCCCTGTTTTTGGCAGGTTTTGGAGTTTGTACCTACCTTTATTTGATATTGAACTCTATATAAAAGAATGCAGCGCTCTACAATGACATAAGACTGATAAAGCAATAGCAACGGTGCTTTCTGTGAATATCGTTTTACCACTTAAATAAACATACTGCACTATCTAGAACTTCTCTTTCTGGCTCATTTGTTCATGAGCTATTAAGGTGGATTCTGGTATTGCTTACTTTGGGTACATACACACTTGGAGCGGAGTTATCCTGGAAATCCGGAGAGTAGCAGTGGATGATCAGCTGATGTTTAGATGTATGCCTGAGGTTACCCCTAGGATGATGATGACTAGGAGTGGTCTGTTACTCAAATGCGCTTTAAATTGCCCTATCTGGTAAATGCAATATATTCTCATTTCTACACCCATTTGAAGCACAGAGTTTCACCTACTTGATATATTGGATATTTGTTGTCACTCACGCACCATATGCGTCATACCTAGACGTGACTAGCACTAATACTGCTGCGCTCCACAGCACATTTATTATCACCATCATTCTGTATGACTGTGCACTTTTTGGATTTATCCAACGTTTTTACTTAGGTTGCCACTACTGCACCTTATGCGTCATACCTAGACGCTATTTATATTTCTGTCTTGGCGCCAATTTTAGTGCATTTTATTGTTTTATGTTCTTATCTATTGCTTTATCAGTCTTATGTCATTGTAGAGCGCTGCATTCTTTTATATACATGTTTTTTGGAGGTTGACCTTTTATGCCAGCTGCTTATATTATTGTCTTTACTAGCGCTCATATACCCACCATTATCCTTTTTGATATTGACTCTGTTTAAGAAGTTTTTTGTGTACAAAGGATAAAAATATTGTCATATTATATTATTATTATTATACAGTATTTATAAAGTGCCAACAGTTCGCTCAGCGCTGTACATTACAAAGGGAGACAGAACATGCGACAGTACAATAACAATACAATGTGATACACGAGGGGTTCGAGGGCCCTGCTCCTTCGAGCTTACAATCTAGGAGGGAGGGGATAGTGGTACAGGAGGAGATAGCTGTGGGGGATTGGGTGGTAGGAGGAGTGGAGGAGGTCGGCAATTAGCAGGGGGTGGGGTAGGCTTCCCTGAAGAGGTGGGTTTTCTGGGTGCGCTTAAAGGAGAGGAGAGTAGATGATAGTCTGTTGGATTGCGGTAGGGTGTTCCAGAGGATGGGTGACGCCCTGGAGAAATCCTGGAGGCGTGCATGGGAGGAGGAGACCAGGGAACTAGAGAGAAGGAGGTCTTGTGAGGAGCGGAGTGTGCGTGTTGGGTGGTACTTGAATATTAGGTCGGTGATGTAATTTGGGGCAGTATGATGGACAGCTTTGTACATCAATGTTAGAATTTTGAATTTGATCCGTTGTGCAATCGGAAGTCAGTGGAGGGATTGGCAGAGGGGGGTGGCGGAAACGGAGCAGTTGGTAAGGTGAATGAGTCTGGCTGCTGTATTCAGGATCGACTGAAGCGGGGATAGCCTGTGGCGAGGCAGGCCAGTGAGGAGGAAGTTGCAGTAGTCCAGTAGTGATATGATGAGGGAGTGGATGAGCTGTTTAGTGGTTTCTGGGGTTAGGAACGTGCGGATTTTGGCGATGTTGTGGAGGTGGAGTCTGCATGAGTTTGTTAGTGATTGGACTTGGAGCTGGAAGGATAGGTTGGGGTCCAGAATGACACCAAGTTCTCTGGCCTGCGGGGCGGGCCTGATAGTGGCATTGTTGGACGTGATGGAGAAGTCAATGGGGGGTGGTGTGCGGGCTGGGGGGAAGACTAGGAGCTCGGTTTTGGAGAGGTTCAGTTTAAGGAAGTAGAGCGACATCCAATCTGATATCTCGTTTAGTAGGTTTGTGATTCAGGCGGAGACTGAGGGGGTGAGGCGAGGGGTTGAGAGATAGGTTTGTGTGTTGTCGGCATAGAGGTGGTAGTTGAAGCCGTGAGAGTGTATGAGCTGGCCAAGGGAGGAGGTGTAGATGGAGAAGAGAAGGGGCCCAAGGACGGAGCCTTGAGGGACCCCAACAGAGAGGGGGTGTGAGGGGGAGGTGGTAGCGTTATAGGTAACGCTGAAGGAGCGTTGTGATAGGTAGGACAAGAGCCAGGGTCGTTGGAGAGTTTGAGTAAGGCAGTTTTAGTTGAGTGTAGGGGACGGAAGCCGGACTGTAGGGGATCGAGGAGGTTGTTGTCGTTGAGGTGAGAGCTTAGGTGATTGTAGACTAAGCGCTCGAGGAGTTTGGATGTGAATGGGAGCAGGGAGATGGGTCTGAGGTTGTTCGGGTCATTGGAGTCCAGGAAGGGCTTTTTAAGTATGGGAGTGATGTGCGCGTGCTTCAGAGAGGAGAGGAATGCGCCGGAAGAGAGGGAGAGATTAAAGATCTGGGTGAGGGAGCGTAGGATGGAGGGGGAGGGAGGTCGTAGGAGTTGGGAGGGGATAGGGTCGAGGGGGCAGGTGGTGAGGCGGGCATCAGAGAAGACCTTGGTGACCTCCTCGATGGTAGTAAGGTCGAAGGTGTGGAGTGTTGAGGGGGCTTCAGTGTGAGGAATGTTAGGTGGGGTGGAGGTCAGAGCAGTGGTGAGGCGGAGGGAGAGGGGTGATGAGGGGGTAGCTGTGTGAGAGGGGACGGGTTTGGAGGGAGTTTGAGCAGCGGCGATGTCCCTGCAAATTGTGTCAATCTTGTTTTTGAAGTGATTGGCAATCTCAAGGGCGGTGAATGAGGTGCTGGGTGGAGGTGGGGTCGGAGAGAGCAGAGAGTTAAAGGTGGAGAAGAGTCGGCAAGGATTGGAGGAGAGGGTCTTGATGAGGGTCAGGAAGTAGGCTTGTTTCGCAGCGTGGAGGGAGGAGTTGTAGGTGTGGAAGGCAGATTTATAGAGGGTGAAGGCTTGTTGGGATATATTTGGGAAAGCTTTGAGACGAGCAGTTTCCTTAATGTGAAAAAAAGGGGGAAAAAATGCAATTCTGCAATATTATTAATATGCTTTGCATAGTAACAGCATCCAACACTGCTCTCTCCAAAGTAGCCACTGTAACAGAGGCTTCTAGTGTATGAACCAAATCACCAGACTACAAGCTGAGAGCATTCACTAGAGTGATGTATATATCTTTACATGGAAAAGATCACTCTTTTTCTGTTTACCCAGCAGTATAAGGTGAAGTATTTGCACTGTGTGACAGAAATGTACACTTCCATAGGATTTATCTTGTTCTTTATCCATCCAAGTATGTACCAGATATGGTGCATGATCCACTTTTGGGAAACCACTGGTTTACAAGTTACAATATAATTTACTATGAGCTTGTGTGTCTCCTTACCTGTTGTCACATCATGGTTTATTTCTGCCACTGAGATGGTAGCATTGGCAATCGGTTCCCCATGTCGATCTGTTACAATGCCTTTAATGCCGCGGTGAACCTTTTAGAGTAAGCAGAAATCAGTATACTTATAGACAGTGCAAGGCAATCTGTTGTCTTCTAGAGCAGTCTTTCTAGAGTGCCTTGAGGTTTCATCAGGGGTGCCTTGGCAAAATGTCTAAATTGCCCAAAACGTGTATACTAGTCAGTGGGTGGAACAAGCCTGCCTTTTAGTTACACAAAGCCACAGGCTTTCATTGTGCGCTATTACGGCTTTCTAGCCGCCAGCGTCCTGACAACCAATGACATCATCACTTGATAAGGGGGACGTTGGTCATCTTCACAGCATTCTTGTTTGACCCTCGCCTGCACCTCTCCATCAGCACTGAGGTTACATTAGCTCAGTGATGGAGAAAAGGGAGAAAAAAGGGAGGGAGAAGAGAAACACTGGAATACCAGCCAGTACCAGTGTGCAAAAGTGCATTTGCTTTGGAAGAATAAATCACATCTAATGTGTGGATGTTGAGGCGTTATATAAAACTATTAGAATAGTTTTTCACATTTTAGAATGGGGTGCCTCAAGACAGTCCATAATTTTAAAGGGTGCCTCGACACTGTCCATAATTTTAAAGGGTGTCTCGAGACTCCATAATTTCAAAGGGTGCCTCGACACTGTCCATAATTTTAAAGGGTGTCTCGAGACTCCATAATTTCAAAGGGTGCCTCGACACTGTCCATAATTTTAAAGGGTGTCTCGAGACTCCATAATTTTAAAGGGTGCCTTGACTGAAAAAAGGTTGAGAAACACTGTTCTAGAGAATATATTTTGGTTGCTAAAAGATCTCATGTACTCAAACTTGCTGTAGAAGGTGGTTTGCACTTATTTAGTCAAGTCACAAAACATGTCTCCATAAAAAAATGGTCATAATTTGTTCACTGATTTGCCTACAGTAAGAGAAATGGGACTGCTTGCTATAGAATGGGGCGGCTCGAACATCATCTTTGCTTTTTGCACTAGCATTACACTAGAGGTCGATAAGTTTTTTTTATTTAAGGAGAACTCTTCTTCCAGCTTGCACAGGTCACTTAATCAGTATTTTCTACAACTGTTGCTACTGATGTATATCCTGGGCTGTAGGCAATCATTAGTGGAACATAGTGGAGAAACACCAACCTTAGGCATAGTATCTGCAGCATAATACTAGAAATAACTTGGAAATGCAGTTACCTATAATAAGCAAAGTAGTTTTACCACAATGGGATTGGCCATCTGAAATCTGACTACTATGCATTAATATACTTTGCACATCATTCATTCTATCTACACTGCCCTAATGAATGAGCCTACTTTGGCATAGTTTAGGAAAGCTTTGATGATGAACTATTGTTTCTTAAAATTTTGTTTTCTAATGGCAGATGTGTTTAGCTCCTTAAAGTGAACTCATCCGATCTTTACCATTACCTGTATTTGTCTACAAATTAGTAATTCTAGGTGCAGGCTATATACAGGACCCCCAAGTCGATTTAAAGTGTAAAGGCTGAAGGTTTTTTACATTTATGCATTCTAGCATGAAGGTAAAAAACCTTCACTATGCAGCCCCTCAGTACTAATACCTGATCCAGTGCTGTCCCGGCTTTCTGCCCCATTGGCTCAGAGACAGCAGTGGGAGCCATTGACGACTGTCAACACAGCCAGTGGGGCTCAAGCCTGCTGGCAAGGGGGAGGAGCCAGGAGCGCTGTCAAGGGACCCAAGAAGAAGAGGATCGGGAATGTGCAGAGCTTTGTTGTTTTTTTTTCTTTGTTTGTGGTGTCCCATTGGAGAGATATCCCTTCACATTCTTTTTCAGAGACACAAGTGGAAGTGAAAAAAACCTTTCAAAAGTGAATTCACTTTTTCACAGATGTTACTGAAAAAAAGTGTCTCCACCTGGAATATTTCCACACTATTGCTGTTCTGGTGGCACTCAAAATTTTAGATTTTCCCTCACTTTTAGGCCCTGTTCACACTTGAGTGTTTTTCAGCTCAACACTCAGAAATGCTCAATAAGGAAAATCCCATTCATTTCAATTGCCCCTGTTCACATTTGAGTGCTTGTTGCTCAAAAAAAGTACATGTGCTAATTTTCAGGCAGATTTTAGCATTTTTGTCCCCATAGATTTAAATAGAAAATGCTTGAATGGCAAAAAATGAGCATTATTTTCAAGCGTTTTCAGCTCAAACAGTAGCTTCTCTCCCCTTTTCTAGCATCACTCCACACCTTATAAACACATATCTTGTGATCAAAATGGAGGAGATTCTGCTTCTGGAAGCTGAGACATTCATTGCTCTCATTCGTGGCCACCCCTTCATCTATGATCCCATGGATCTCCATTTTATGGCCTCATGCACACTGAATGTTTTTACGTTTTTGCAGACGCTTGTAGGGGCATCAGGCATTTTTTTTCTGCCTCTGGACTCCCCTGCATGTTATCCTATGTGTCTATACATACATAAGCTTTTAGTGGCAGGAGAGTTTAGAGGCAGTAAAAAAAAAAAAAAACACTGCCAGTGCGTCCAGGAGCAAAAGAGCTTTGGCAGAAAAAACAATTGATGCTGCTAAATGCACCCAAACGCTAGGTTCATTTAGTACTTGAGGGTTTATTCATTTTAATAGCCAGAATAAATTATTATTCTGGCCGATGAAAAAATTAACGTCCAAACTCTTGACGCCTGTAAATGTGCCTAAAAGCTTGTAAAAGCTTTAGACACTTTTACAAGCATCAGGCTTTTTTTCTGCTAAAACGCTGCTGCCAGGAGGAAAGACTTCTAGGAGAGTTTGCAAAACGTCCTGTGTGCATGAGGACTAAGAACCATCAGAGCCTGTGACGAAGCGGCAAAAAACTTGCTGCTCCAGTGGAACAGCTACACTGCTTCCTAGTTCAAGGAATTTCTATTGGCCACAGCAAAAATGTCTAAGTGAAATGAATATTAGCAAGTCTGCTAAAAAAAAACACTTGAAAACGCTCAGCTTAGTGTGAATGTAGCCTAATCTCTGTGACAATGGTCACCAGGACGAATATTGTGAATCTCCCCAGAGGGGACATACACGGCACTAAAAATTCTACAGGAATTCTTGCATTTCCCTATCCAAAACAAACAAAACAAAAAAAAATTGCTTTAGATAAAGGATAAATTCATCTTTTAGACAAAAATAATAAATGCACATTTTTTTGCAGGTAAAAAAATGTGCGCTTATTATTTTTGTCCAAAGGACCCTGTAAAGCATTGCATCAGAGATCAGTAGATCGCTGATGCAATGCAGGTCTCCTGCAGACCTGTCAGAATATCTGCTTGTCGTACGGGATGTACGAGCAAGCAGATATTCTGATAAGAAGCTTCAATGAACTACTACGACGCTCCACAGCGCTGTAGTATTTGAAAACTACGGCTGCTGGGACTTGCAGTTCATTCACAGAAGTCTGTGAAAGAATGATGTGGAGCCCTGCAGGGTCACGCTGGTTTCAAATTTGACAGATAGTGCAGGGAGACTTCTCTCCATATTATCTGTGTGGGCAGCGCTTGGCAGCTGCTGTTATGGGAGAATGTTACATGTTCCACCCTAAAAACAGGTGGAACATGTTCCCAAAGGTGGACTTATCCTTTAAGGGAATCCTGAAAATATGGTATTTTGAGGAAATTCTATGGCGACAGACAGACCAAGTGATAGGTTGTTGCTGGAGAAGACCACTAACCTGCTCCATGAATGATAGAAGAGCTTCTTTGTTGATCTCCCACTCTTCAGCCAGCTCACTCTCATGTGGGAACTTATCACAGCCAAGATATATGGAGAGCTCTAGACAGTTTGTATGCAGGTAGCTGAAGTCATTCATGCCTTTAAAAAAGAGAATTGGTGTCATGGGAAACAAGTCAGATCAATAAACTTTGACTACACCCACTATCATGCATATACACTCACCGGCCACTTTATTAGGTACACGTGTTCAATTGCTCGGTACACAAATTGCTAATCAGCCAATCACATGGCAGCAACTCAATGCATTTAGGCATGTAGAAGTGGTGAAGACAACTTGCTAAAGTTCAAACCAAGCATCAGAATGGGAAAGAAAGGGTATTTAAGTAACTTTGAACGTGGCATGGTTGGCACAGGCTGGTCTGGATATTTCAAAAACTGCTATGACTAATCTACTGGGATTTTGACGCACAACCATCTCTAGAGTTTACAGAGAATGGTCTGAAAAAGAGAAAATATCCAGTGAAGCGACAGTTGTGTGGACGAAAATGTCTTGAGGTCAGAGAAGAATGGGCAGATTGGTTTGCGATGATAGAAAGGCAACAGTAGCTCATGTCATATGGACCAAAATCTCTGAGGAATGTTTCCCACGCCTTGTTGAATCTACACCATGAGGAATTATGGCAGTTCGGAAGGCAAAAGGGAGTTCAACCCGGTACTAGCAAGGTGTACCTAATAAAGTGGCCAGTGAGTGTATATTTCAACAGTATGTTAACCAATGTGAGCTTTGTGATCCAGCCATGTAGAAATAAAAAGGCATTTTCCTGCTTCTTTGACTAACAAGTTAAATTCACAGCACAGTGTTTCTCAGAAGCCTGGGATGTACTGAGCTAATGCATATATCGTTTATTTATAAACGATATAGGGTCTGGGATTATAAATCCCATTTCAGTCTTTGAAGACATCCTGTAAGGATGTTATTCCACTGCACAGCTTGGTGTCATCTGCAATTTACAAGCTGACCTCAATGCACTGTTTAATTGGGCAACTATGTGGCAAATGAGGTTTAATGTTGATAAATGTAAGGTTATGCACTTGGGGGCTAAGAATATGCATGCATCATACATACTAGGGGGAGTACAACTGGGGGAATCAATGGTGGAGAAGGATCTGGGAGTTCTGGTAGATCACAAGCTTAATAATGGCATACAATGCCAAGCTGCGGTTTCTAAAGTGAGCAAAATCCTCTCCTGTATTAAAAGAGGTATAGACTCCAGAGAGAGAGATATCATATTACCCCGGTACAAATCATTAGTAAGACCTCATCTGGAATATGCAGTTCAGTTTTGGGCACCAATTCACAAAAATAACATTGGGGAACTGGAGAAAGCATAGAGAAGGGCTACCAAACTGATAAGAGGCATGGAGGAGCTCAGCTATGAGGAAAGAATAGAGGAACTGAATTTATTCTCTCTTGAGAAGAGATTAAGGGGGGATATGATCAACATGTATAAATACATCAGTGGTTCATATAGTGAACTCAGGATAGAGTTATTCACCCTGAGGTCATCACAGAGGACAAGGGGGCACTCTTTACATCTGGAGGAAAAGAAATGTGATTTCCAAACACGGAAAGGTTTCTTCACAGTAAGAGCTGTCAAAATGTGGAATAGACTCCCTCAATAGTTGGTTCTGGCCAGCTCAGTGGATTGCTTTAAAAAAAAGGCCTGGATTCTTTCTTAGATACACAGAATATAATTGGATACTAACATTTAAAGGTAAAGTTGATCCGGGGAATATCAGATTGCCTCTCAGGGGATCAGGATGGAAATTATTCCCCTGCAGGAGCAAATTGGACCATGCTTTGCTGGGTTTTTTTGTGTTCCTCTGGATCAACTGTGAGTGTAGAATTATAATTTTTTTTTAATTTTATTTAATGGTTGAACTGGATGAACGTTTGTCTTTTTTCAGCCAATCTAACAATGTTACTACCTAGAATCCTTTAGTGAGCAATAAATTCAATGAACATCTGACGCAGTTGGTGAATAACATTGTAGAAAAGAGAATGACTATTTCCCACAATGGTAATGTGCCAGGATCAGGGTTGAAGCCCCAGGACCTGTGTCTTTTGCAAACAATTCAGCAGTAGTCATGCTGATCCACTGCATGCATTACTTTTTCTGCTATTGAAGTGGAGTATTTTGTTGTTTAAGCTGACCATTCATGGATCGAAATTCAGATGGTTCAGCAGAGTCCAGCTGAATTTCAATCCATGTATATATGGGCAAACATCTTGAATGTATGGGCTGCTTTAGACTCCTAGCCAGACAAGAAGCATTATAGAAGGCCAGCCTTGGTTTCATTTAATCAAGTGGGTGCTGAAATCATCTATCGTAGCAATAGTATTTGAGATGATCAGTTTGTCTGTGTAAGGAATGTCCAAAAAGTAGACCTTGCTGTCTGCCTCATACTGTATCCAAAGCTTAAAGGATAAGCTTACCTTTAGAAAAAAGAACAACAAATGCTCATTTTTTTGCAAGTTAAAAAATGTGTATTTCCTGTTTTTTTTTTTGGGGGGGGGGGGGTTTGCAAAGATTTGCACCAGCGATCTGCAGAACTACAGAAATCCACAAAGGATTTCACTACTTGTAGTTGATTAATTCCCAGAACTCGGTGAATGAATGATGTGGCCCAAAAAGTGACAGCTGGTACGAGGATCTCTTCCCCGCTCTGCTGTAACACAGAGGGCTTGGATTGCCAAGCCGCTGCAGGAGCAAGCAACATGTTCCTCCCTAAAAATGGGCAGAACATGTAACATGTTCCCGAACGTGAACTTCTCCTTTTTAACCATTTAAATGTTATGTCTCGGAACTCATCAGGGAGACATCCCCTCCATTCCTGTCCCTACACCAATACAAGAAATGGGAGGTACAATTGTGACCAGGATTGGAAAGCACAGAGACCAATTAAAACATTGTCAGAAGTTTTAACCATTCCTCACTCTGCAAAAATGTGTTTTTGTGCCTCTATTGGAGAAAGAACTTTTCCCCATAATGACACAGATGACAATTAAAAAAAACTGGGAGAACATTTTCTTGCTCTCTCCATAACAAAGTTAAACAGTTTTGTCTGGAGTTGTGCCTTAAGGCTTGCACTTTGAGAACATTTGTTTGTTTTTTAAAGCACAAATAAAGTTTAAAGCAAACTTGGGGTGGGCTCTTTATTGCAGAAGGGATATGCAATGGGATTGTTTTAATAAAACTGGAGAGTTCAAAATCTGATGCAGTTGTGCACGGTAGCCAATCAGCTCTTAACTTCAATTAAGCTTTGCAAAAAAACTTGGAAGCTGATTGGTTTCTATGCACAGCTGCATCAGATTTTTCACTTTCCAGTTTTAGTAAATCCACCCCATTGTCTCTTCTGCAATAAAATAAACATACCTGCTCAGTTTTTTGTGGAATGTACACTGAGTTGCACCTATGTGGCTCCGTTCACATCCAGGCACATGCCTGTGTGCTGAGATGACTGCTTTCCCACGGATCTGCAAGAGTGATGTAATTCCGCATCGGCCACTCAAGATGGCTGAAGACCAGCACCCAGGGAGAAGATGCCAGAGCCAGCAGGAGACCGCGAGGGTGTCAGACTATTCAAGCAGAAGTAAGTATTTCAGACTTTAGTTCTGCAAAATAGCTATCTAGGAAACTTGTAATTTCACTGTGACCCTGGTATTTTCTGTGAAAGATCTGCAATTATACATTTCTAATATAGTACCATGTTAGAACTGCAACAGTGGTGCAGTTTCAAAATACAATTGTGGTTTTGTGATTATCACACCCTTTCAGGGGCAGGCTGACCATTTGGGCACTCGGGCACGGGGTCAGTAGGGGGCCCCATGAAATGCCCCTGGTACCTTTTTATAGACTTTTTTGGGTCTGGGTGTGGGCAAGGACAGAGGGGCCCCATGATCCCCTATTGCCCCATGAGTTGTCAGTTAGCCTTTGCACCACTCATAACAAAGTTTCCACAACTTACTGCCAGACACTGGTCTCCATTTAGCTCCATTGGCAATGCCCATGCCCTTGGTGTAATCATCTGCATGGCAGCTTCCACGGGCTATATCCCCCATGTTTAGATGGGCTGAAGCATAAGAGATTGCAAGCCACCGGAAAATAGCATGATCGGTCGTTTTGGACACTCCTTCGTCATCCTCTCCATGTACTGCAGACACTTCTTCTTCTTCCTCCTCTTCATCTTCAACGTAAAGCTGATGAGGGCGATACCTGGGCTGCTCTTCCTCTTTTACCGCCCGTGCCATGTCATAGGGGTAGGAGACCAACTTTTCTCCACCTTGTAAATTGGCTCCCAAGACAAATGGATTTTTTTCCATCCAAGCAATGATGGCTTTAGTCTCTAATGCCACCTAAGCAAGAAATATTTTTCAGTTACTGTTGTTTTAGAGCACGCAATTATACAGTTTCACCATCACATACCAGTATCCATAAATACTCACTGTTGCATCCTCTGCCAAAAAACTTTCTGGAATGGGCAAGTTATTGTTTGGTACTCTGTAAGGAACCCACTTCCTGTCCTCAGCTGCCCAGAATCCTGTGTTCAAGTCCGGGAAATTGGTAAAGATATCATAGCCTTCTTCTGTCCAGTGGCCCAGTGCCCAGTTACCAAGTTCGGAGCCCTGTGGGAGGGATAATACATGAAGAATACACATGATGTTTTGATGATTATCTGATATGTCTTTATTGTACATTTTATAAAACTTTGATCCATATAATTTTTCAACTGTTTTTAAGCAATCCTTTATCAGTGTTGAATAAATAATGGCCCAGATACACATACAACTGTAGAGGTGTAAGTTTGAGCAATAGAAAATACATATTTCTGGAATATATGCGCAATTCCTCAGGTTTAGTCTTTTTATGCTGCAAATAAAATAATCCGTTGATCCAGAAATTTGGTGTGCCCTTGACTCCAAGTGGTAAGGAGACAACACTGCCTCTGCTGCACTGAAATCCCAACTAGTGTTGTCAGCACTACCTGCTGGAGTACAGAACACCACCCTTCTCTGTCCCTTTCCATATGAACACATTGATTACTTTCCAAGCAAAACAATGCCACTGCCTTGACTACCAAGAGTCTCTTCACTCACTCTTTGTAGATGTGCCTACATCAGTAAGAATTGTCTTGGGCTAAGCCCATACCTATGCAGGTTGAGTTTGCGCAGTTTCTGCATTGCATTTTGCATTTTTTATGCGTTTTTGCTTTTCTTTTTTAATTTTTTTTTTTATTACTTTTCTTGTTGCTATGCAGATTTAAAATGCAAAACGTAGCAAAAACACAGCAAAAATGCAATACACGCGTTTCCATTGAATTCTATAGAACCAAAAATGTGACTTTTTGGATTCAAAAAAGTCCCTGACCCTTTCCAAAAAACACACCGGGTGAAAATGCGCAGCTGTGAACATGTCCCATAGGAAATCATTTTAAATGGACTGTAGTGCATTTCTGCAAAATGCTGCAGAAAATGCTTAGGTGTGAACCTAGGGTTAGGAAACCCTGCTGATCTCACCTCATAGCCGCTTCTGTGTTTCTGTCAACACATCGCCTTTAGGCCTCTTGCACACTTGTGGTGCCCTCTGAAGAGTGATCTGCATTCGGATCAGATTTTAGAAGGAATATGACCACGGCTGAGATGCTTTAATTGAGTTCAATGTAAGAAGCGATAAAACGCCTAAAAACACACCAAATGAGGCATGTGTAAAACCTTGTCTGGCTGTATTGTTAGGCTTTGGGTGGGTGGCTGAGGGGTGGTAAAACTGGGGGGCTCTTCTGCCTGTTTTAAACTAACCCCCCCCCGCTTGTTGCCAGGCCATTAGGATACAGCAGAAGGAGGTGCTTTTTAACAATGAACTACCTAACAATACTATCAGTATGCAAATGAGGCTGAAAAAGGTTTTAAAATGAAATAAAGAAACAATGCAGTATGTAAAATAAACCAAGAAAATTCACATGGCCATAGGTTTGTAGCTCGAAACATTGAGCAGAGCTCTTTGAAGACACATGGATGACTATACATGAATCAAAATGCAGCTGGTTCAGCAGGGACTGGCCAAATCTTCAACCATGTATGGGCAGGCTGTACAGAAGTCGATCTATTGATTGACTTGTGTTTAACCAGCCTGTCAGGTTTTTCCCAAACAATCAGTGCTGCCGGCTATAGCCTGCAACACTAATTGTGTTTTGTTGACAGCGAAGGATCCCTGTCCGCAGAATACAATAGCTCAGCGAGAGTGATCCTCCCTTCCCCATTGAATGTGTGGATGGGGGAATCAGTTCGGTTTTTTTTCACTCAATCCACTGGCTGAATAAAAAAAAAAAAAAAAAAAAGATTCATTCTATGGCCTGCCTTAGTTTACACTCACCATTGGATTGGCAATCTCATAGCCATCGGGGTTCAATGACGGTATCAAATGAATCCTGGTCTCCTGGACGAGGGTCATAATACGTGGATTGCCATCTCGATATTCTTTGCACATAAACTGCATTAGGAGAAGTAATAATTCACGTCCCAAAACTTCATTCCCATGAAGGCCAGCTGTGTACCTAAACTCCGGCTCTCCTGTGAACAGAAGTTAGACAAATTCTAATTGGCTAAGTAGGATGTTCTTCTGGAACGGACAAGCCTATCCATTCTGTTATTTATTGCCATTTATGGTCTAAATACATATCTGTCAATTGTGAAAAGGTTTATAATTCTGTTCAGATGCTCTTGTGACCCATGCATACCTGTCAGGCAGCATTAGCCATGTCTGCAGCTAGACTACAGTTAGGGCTCATGTACACTGCAGCTGATAAACTGACGTTCAGGAGCTTTTCTGCATTTTTTCAGCAGCCCCTGAACTCTCCCTAATGTTTTCCTATGTGTCCATGTACACATCGTCATTTACAGGCAGTTGAGTTTACAGTCGTTTTTTTGAACGCACCAAACTTGCGTTCAGGAGTAGATTTTATCAGCGTTCCAAATGCTTGTAAATGCGGCTAACTGCATTTATAAGTGTTTGCGTTTAGAAGCATTTTTTAACAGTTCCATATCCAAATGCTGTCCAGAGCCTTTTGTCATCATCAGAAATACATGCAAAGCATTTTCTACGTATTCAAATGGACCTAGTACACCAGCGCAGTCAGTTCCAGGTTTTGCGTGAAGGAAAAAATGGTAGAATGTGCTGCATTATGCTCATGATGGGATCCATAGTGAATACAACCAGAAAAGACAGGTAATCTCAACACATACTGCTCTCTCTGCTTCTGCTCTCTCTATTCCTCTCAAAATGTCAGAAATAGTTATTTTTTTACTGTTTTTCAGTGCATTCTGGGCATTTCGGAAGGTCTTCTGATGTTATCTTTAAAAAACGCTTTTAAAAGCAAACACGCATAAAGACGGTATGCACACGTGGCTAAACAGACGTTTTTTAACCTACGTTTTCCAGCAGTCAGTTTCCATATGTCCCTTGTACATGAGCCCTTAAAGCATGGGTTACCCCAACATTTCATATTTCTGATATGTGCCTGCTGTACCATGTCTCTATCTATCCATTC
This sequence comes from Staurois parvus, assembly GCF_062004578.1. Classification (NCBI taxonomy): domain Eukaryota; kingdom Metazoa; phylum Chordata; class Amphibia; order Anura; family Ranidae; genus Staurois; species Staurois parvus. The sequence continues at coordinate 2,493,285 of NW_028318382.1, forward strand.
AGTCGTATCCGACCCTTGGCGATTGCATGGACCATCACTCGTAAGCGACTTTTTCCATGAATTCTCTTAGCAATTATTTTACAGGGTAGGTTGCCAGGTCTTTCCCCAACCCCCACCATGCAGGAGATCCTGCATGGCCAGGGATGAAACTAGGATAATTTAAACAGGAGCCAATTAACCTACCAGCATGTCTTTGGAGTATGGGAGGAAACCGGAGTACCTGGAGGAAACCCACGCGAACACAGGGAGAACATGCAAACTCCATGCAGGAGGCACCATGGTCGGGAATCGAACCCATTTACTGCACAGCAGACGTGCTAACCACTAAGCCACTGTGCCGCCCACTGTACCATGTACTTGTTTTAAAAAGTATCCTATTGTTTTTTAATTGCTTCCTTGAAATACCTATTGATCCTGGCAGTCCCCTTGTTTTCCTATTTCAAACCATCCACACAAGCCATGAGAGAACATCCATCCCAGTATGGTCAGTTTTCAGGCTGTGCTGGGGAACAGCCTGCCTGTCCTCCAGTGATCAGGCTTGTGCTGACACCCCCTCCCAGTGTACAGCTTTCTCCATATTTCCTGTGGACACCTCACTGCAGTCTACATCCCCAGCTCTCTAAGCAGCTGAGAACAGAGGTCATGTGATCATTTATAGAAAAACAAATTTACTTATAATTTTTTTTATATCTATACACAAACGTTTTGCTTTTCATTTGTTATTTTAAACTGAATGGGTTGTTGTACAAGGTAAGGGTTTCCATAAATTTTAGGCAAGGACCCACCCCAATGGCCCAACAATGAACACATAAATGAAGACACATGACTTCACAGGGCTGCTCCTTCGTCTCCTAGTCTATGTACTGCAGTGCAGAGAATTACAGGAGGTTGATGCCAAAACAGATGCAGTGATTGAAGCTAGTTCTGTGAAAGTGCATTTAATGACTGCTTATTCAAAACAAACTGGGTTCATTTTTATTTTAACTTGTTGGAGCTTTAAAAAAACAATTTAAAACATAAAAGTAATGTGTCAGGATGAATATGCCGTTTTTATATGTGATAATGAGCTCATTATATTGCCAGAAGTACTAAAAGACTATTGAGAAATCCCAGTGTAGTAAAAGAAACAGTATTATACTGGCTGTTACATGTTGCCTGCGTGACATCTAGGAGAGGCAAGCACAGCATTCTTCTACTCATGCACTATTAAATGACCTTAATGGGACTCCTCAAATAATTCAGTGTCTCCATTCTAGGTCTCTTAAAATATACCCATTAGAGTATGTAGCTCTTTACTAAAATGTATGTGTGATGGGAGTCACTTTGGGTGGGGGGCCCATGGAAGCCAGCTCACTTTGGAGAGGTGGGGAGACCCCTGTCCCAGCTCCCCATATCTCTCTTATGTGTAAATCACCCTGTGCCAGTTAGGGGTACAGGGTGATCTGTCCTAATATTGTGTGGGCTTTGTCTCAGAATGTGTAGACATGTTTAGGAGATAGGTGGGGTGGGGGTTGTTGATTTCTTCATGTAATGTGGCTGGATCCCATAGTTCTATTGTCTGTCTGGCTTGGGAGCAAACTATCATGGGATTTATGTGTATTAGCTTAGTGGGGGGTATCTCCAGGAGCCCTCCCTCCTGATAGGACTGTCTGCTGGTGTGAAGTTTGAATACCTGTGTGTCTCTTGTTACTAAATGTAGATTGCCTTGTGTCATTATGCAGGGAAGGGGGATTGTCCCCTGAGTGTATATATCTTGTATATGTGTTCAAATAGTCTACCTCCTGGTTTACTTCAAATCTGGTGTCGTCTGGTCTTGTATGGTCGGCTGTGGTGTCTGTTGTCAGTGTTCGGACGGGGAAGCAGTATTCTGACAGAAGTACTCAAGCGCAGTCTAGGTCGGTTCCGTTACAGCATGTCAAGCCAATATGTTTTCTAGTTTCGGACAGAGTGGGGGTTGATTAGAACTGCTGTCAGGGTTTTACTGCTATTTGGGGCTCTATGAGATTTAAAGTGTTACTAAATCCAGGACCCTGCATTCATAATATCTGGTCTCCCACAGTACACAGAACATGAAAATGCAATTATTTTAGTAAATATAAACTGCTAAATACCTTTTCTCATCAGCAGTCTTTTAACTTCTATCAGTGTCCAGCAGAGCACTGGTTAAAGCTTGTAGGAGTAGTTTTCATTCTCCCCCGATTGTCCTATGAGGCTGCATGACCCCTGACCTTCTGTCTGAACAGTGCTGATTGGCCCTGTGCTGATCACATGCAGAAAAAAAAACCCTCTAGCAATAAACACCAAACTGAGCATGTGCAGCTTGCCCCCAAGGCTCTGTTCTATCAGCAGATAGATTGGGGACAGTAAGAGAAGGGGAGGATCAGAAAAGACAGCATCAAACATCCTTTTTGTGGAGGATTAACCCTTAGGTTCCACAGTGACTATAACAAGCATGCTTTATATCATATACAGACTGATTTTACTGTTGTGGGTTTAGTAACACTCTAACTTCATTTCCTGACCTACTGACAGTGGTTTCGCTAGACAGTGAGAGACACATAAGTAATTGACCTAAGGCGCTTCTTGTTGTTTTAATGCTTTTGAGAATATTACACTATATTTTTTTTCTTTTTTACACTGATCGAATTGTGTGGAAAATCCTTCTATTGGAGCATTCTTCTGGGCAGTGGAACCCTTATTGGCAGGATATATAATATCCACAAAGCGTATTTGACTCTTAGTCACTGAGAGTCCACTATATTTGGTGAGTGCAGTATATGTTGGTGATCACGGATGGTGTTTATACATTGACGTTTTCTGCATACGGCACTTTTTATTTCTTTGGAGCACATTGGATTTAGCATATCTTCATTTATTGCATTGGGACTTTTATTTTTTGCACTTTTGATTTGGACATTACTTTATATATTTTTTCATATATTTTTCATTAGTTTTGTGATTTATTTATTTAAAAAATGTTTGCGCTGTTTTTTATTTTTTATTTTTACATAAGAAAGTAAAAAATTGACATGGGTACACTGCATGTTGAAATGTGTTTTATATATAAATATATACTTTTTAAATATATTCTTCCGATTTTTTTTAACATATAAAAAAGTAATTTTAACATATATTTTTACATGCATTCCAAAATGTAGATTTGTATTTTTAAAGACATACAGTATATTTGAAATGTATTTTTAAAAATATTTTTCATATATTTTGTAATAAAAACACATTTGAATATGGCCAAAATTGTAGCATTTCAAATATATGTCAATATATTTGGGAAGAATATTTTTAAAATATATTTCAATTATATTTTTCTTCCATATGGGTTGGGTTGTCAGTTTTCGCAAGCAGGCAGCATATAAGTGTTTGGGAATGCAGCCGCTGCACAGCACAGCTGTTATTCCCGATTTGGCAGGCTCATGGGTGAGTGGCTGCGAATACACTGGCCTTAACGGCCGTGTGAATGAGGTTTAGCTGATGAAGGAAATGTTGTTTTGGCCCCGAAATGCTTTGGATTGATGAGCAGTCCTTTCATTTGATCCTGGAATAAAGCCCTGGATGTGCCAATTTCTGGGATAGAACTTGTCGTTTTAATATCACAACCTGTGTCTTTCTGTGCCTGTGACAACCGCTCTCCTCACAGGGACAAGAAGTGAGGTGAAGTCTCCCTAGCAGGAAGGGAGAATGTCACCAGCACACCGAGGATCATCAATATGGGTCCAAAAGTTTTAATGAACGATCACATAGTTATAGCAAGGCAACGTTTCAGAGTCTCACAGGACCCCTTCATCAGGCATCAGGCACATACCTGATGAAGGGGTCCTGTGAGTCTCTGAAACGTTACCTTGCTGTAACTATGTGATCGTTCATTAAAACTTTTGGACCCATATTGATGATCCTCGGTGTGCTGGTGACATTCTCCATTGCCGATTCTGTTTGGTTCCAGCCGACGGTCGCTGCAGCACCCACTTATACACACAGCAATTTTTAATGCAGGAACTTGTTCGCTTGGATTGTACTCTTGTATCTCCCTAACGGGAACACAGGCAGCACACAAAACAAAAAAACCAAGGATATTGGAGAGCTGGAGAGAATACAGAGAAGGGCAACCAAACTGATAAGAGTAACAGAGGACCTCATCTATGAGGAAAGATTGCTGCAATTATTCACACCCCGCCATGTTTAGCAAAATGCCAAAACTACAGTTGAAATACATCACTAGTTTAAATTGCCTGTATATTGTCATGCATATCAATAAAATTAGGGGCTGAGGTCAGTAAGGGATAGGTATGAGGAACTACGTATACACCAATATCGATTCTCCTGCCATTCTCTGGCTCTGATGAAGAAAATTCCTCACCTATCTCATGTTCTCCTGGGTTATCTGAGATCTCCATGGCATAGATCTTCAGACCTTTAGCTGTCTTTCCGACATTGTATATTCTGGTAATGGTTGGACACTCCTCGTTTACAACCTTCATGAGCTGCAAAAGGATGAACATGGTTGGTAGTTCAGAAGAAAAGCAATAAAAAGTACAACGTCATGGTTTAGTCTGCGATTAGCTCACCTGTCTCAAATCTTTGTAGTTATGATGCCGGAAATCCAGGTTATCTGAGGAGGTTATCACTTCATTTTGGCTATAGTAGCTGACCACATCTGATAGGAAAGAGAACATAGGTGATCAGAAACAAACTCAAATCATTAAGCTATAACGACTGTCATAATGACTATTTTCTGCAGTGAGAACTGAAAATAACATTCACATGGTTAAAAAAAAATGATCATTATAGCAAATAACACAAGCAATTTAAAAGTGAATTGAGTCCCAGCTGACGCACATATTACTGGTACATTTTCATGTACAGTTGCATAGAAATATAAATGCAAAATGTACATGACTGCATGGTAGGGACATTAAACAGTAAGTTCCATCAGGGACTGTGACTGATGTAAAAGGTTCAGTGCAGTGGCGGACTGACAACTCATGGGGCCCCCGGGCAATAGGGGATCATAGGTCCCCTGTTTCCTTGCCCACACCCAAAAAAGCCTATGAAACAGTCAATGAAAGGTACCAGGGGCATCTCATGGGGCCCCCTACTGACCCCGGGCCCTCAGGCAGCGCCCGAGTGCTCAAACGGTCAGTCCACCCCTGGTTCAGTGATTCCTGTAAAGGGCTGTAGAGAGATGATATATAAAGAAACAGAAACATTTTTGCTGTAGTATGCATGCAGTATAACCATTTGTGTATGTTGATCTTACTTGAAATAGGGCACCCCAAGACCTCAATTCGCATGCACAGACTACCGTTCCATGTCTGCGGGTAGATACGGATAAATCTTGCTGCCACAGGTTCAGGAAAATCTGTCTGCACTGGTGTGTCCTTGTCTACATTTCCAAAGAACATCTGCAATGACAAAGACAACCTTCAGAATAACTTTTTTTTTGCTTTTGATAAATATTGATCAAAGGGCCAATTTACTGTCCTTCAAACTTTATGGGGGCCGGACTGTGGACAGTGGGAGTAGAAAATGTCCTAGTGGGAGTAACCAATTCCCCATCTTTGGTATTAAGGGGAGGAATAGTGCCCCGTTATTGGTATCAGTGGGAGGAATAGTGCCCCATTGTTGGTGTCAGTGGGAGGAATAGTGCCTCATTGTTGGTGTCAGTGGGAGGAATAGTGGCCTGTTATTGGTGTCAGTGGGAGGAATAGTGCCTCATTGTTGGTGTCAGTGGGAGGAATAGTGCCCCATCGTTGGTGTCAGTGGGAGGGATAGTGCCCCATTGTTGGTGTCAGTGGAAGGAATAGTGCCCCATCGTTTATGTCAGTGGGAGGAATAGTGCCCCATCGTTTGTGTCAGTGGGAGGAATTGTGCCCCATTGTTGGTGTCAGTGGGAGGAATAGTGCCCTATTGTTGGTGTCAGTGGGAGGAATAGCGCCCCATTGTTGGGGTCAGTGGGAGGAATAGTGCCCCATTGTTGGTGTCAGTGGGAGGAACAGTGCCTCATCGTTGGTGTCAGTGGGAGGAATAGTGCCCCATCATTGGTGTCAGGGGGAGGAATAGTGCCCCATCATTGGTGTCAGTGGGAGGAATTGTACCCCGTCGTTGGTGTCAGTGGGAGGAATAGTGTGCCATTGTCAGTGGCAGGAACTATGCCCCATTGTTTCTGACAGTTGGGGAATAATGTCCCAAGGGCTGGATAAAAGCAAGCAGAGAGCCACATCCTGCCCCCAGGCCGCAGTTTGGAGATCACTGTTCTAAAGTGTACCACAGTTACAACGTGTAGACGGATATTTTGTAGATTTATCCAAAGCAAATTGGAATGCTGCTCAATGATTATTATTCTGACACTGACAAGACAGCACTAACAATTATTTATGTTTATATCACTGGCTGTTAGTGGAAAAAATCTACACCCTTGTGAATAACAGACTAGAGCACAAAGTGGTTGTCCTCCAGTGCATGTAGAAGTCTTTTACATACTGTGTTCCTTTATGTGTGCCTCACTAACACAATCCTGTGAAAAGAGCTCCAGCAGAAAACATTTGCCCAATAACATGGCACTGTACTTTTCATAGGTTCACATCCAATCATGCTCTATCATGTTCTGTCACTTGCAAAGTTCATTGCAGTATATTCATATATTTGGCCAGACATTCATTCATTTTTTGCATGCCCACTTTCTTCTTTTCCCCTTTGTACATCCAAGGCCAAAATTGCTCTTTTTTTCAGAATTATAAGGTAAGTAGAAAAGGTGGTGGTATCTGTCTAAAGATGTGAGTATAAAAGATTATCTTGAAGGAGCGATGGTATCTAGAAATTCTAGGTAGACTCAGCTCCTTCAACAGAAAGAAAGGGCTGTACAGGCTGGGATAGTGTTAACAATAGGAGATTTTAACTACTTTAAAATGTATTGGTGTATTGGCAGTGCTGGGGCCACAACTGGGAAGACATTTTATAAACTCATCACCACAGGATATTTTTATTTATTACAGGTACTTGTATAGCACCATCAATTTACGCAGTGCTTTACTTATATATTTACATTCACATCAGTCCCTAACCCTCAAGGGGCGTACAATCTAAGGTCCCTAACTCACATTCATACATACACATACTAGGGACAATTTAGACAGGATACAATTAACCTACCAGCATGACTTTGGAGTGTGGGAGGAAACCAGAGTACCCGGAGGAAACCCATGCAGGCATAGGGAGAGCATGCAAACTGGTTGGGATCTGAACCAATGACCTTAGTACTGCCAGGCAGAAGTGCTAACCATTTAGCCAATGTGCTGCCCTTCTAACTTGGAATGATTATCTGTTGGACCACGTACTCTCAAGTAATGCTGAGCGTATTACAGATGTTCATATTAAAACATCTGGGTATTAGTGAAGAACATCATTTAGTTCAATCTTTTAATTTACAAAATACTGCAAAAAGAAAGTAGGGTTGGTAAAACTTCAAAAGAATTGGTAGGTTGCAAAAAGGTGTAAAAAAGAGAAAGCCAGTATATTTATTTAGCTCTGTGTATACCAAGGAAGATGGTGATACCAATGTACAATATGGGGATGGTATTTAACAGGACCTTGTGTCAGAAATATTTTTCATGTTAAAGGCTAAGTTCACTTTTTAAAAATAATAAATGCACATTTTGTAAGTAAAAAAAAATGTGCATTTATATTTTTTTTCTTAGGAGCTTGCAGAGCATTGCACTCCTAATCAAAAGATTGCAGGTGCAATGTCAGGCTCCTGCAGACACTTGGTACAGCTGTCTGTCTGTACCTCCCATATGGGCAGACAGTTACTGAATTGCAGGAAGTGTCAATAAACTATGAGAGCGTTCATCCGCGCCCTTGCAGTTCATTGAGAACTACAAGCCGTCTGCCATGCTGGCAGACAGAACTTGTAGTTCATTCATTCACAGATCTGTGTGAAAGAATGAAGCAGCTGTATGACTAGAGCCCCGCACAGCTGCGCTGTTATGAAATTGTGGGGAAAGGATCCCTCTCCCACTGTCACAATGAGGCATTGGGGATGAGGGGATGCTGTATTAATAACTTCAGTAACTAGTTACTAAATGTGAACGTATCCTTTAAGTGCATGTTTTCTATGTAATATGTATCCTTCTGAAAATGCCTTTATCTGCTTTTCTCTCCAGAAGAATGGAGCCATCTTTGTTCTGGCATTATGCTCAGCATTTCCTTCCAGGACCGAATGGTATAAAGATAAAATGTACAGCTTTTCTGAAAAATGAAACTGTTGCTTTATAAAAAAAAGTGACAGCCGAAAAAAGACCAAAATTAAATATATATAAACATGTGCTTATGAAAATTGTAGTAAATAATAATCAAAATAGAGTGTAAACATAAAGCAGCTGAACACAAAAAACCCTGATACCAGGCAATAAACAATATATACATAAAGTGCAGCGCTTAATAAAGTGACAAATAATTCGTGAAAAAAAAAAAAACAGTGAAAAATGTGTCATAAAAAATAGTCCATCCAAAAATAAAGCAAAAAGTCCCCAGAGGCTGTGATGAAACAAAGGAAATCCAAGGACAGTTGTGTCACCAACCACTTATACGAAAGGCATGACCCCCTGTTAAGATCACCTGGTCAATCGCGCTTTGTTATAAACAACCCAGAAAGCCAGACAATCGGATCCTCCTCCAGATCACCACGTAAGTAAAGTATTTCCAAACAGTGGACCTTAATTAGGGTAGCAAAAAGAGACCAAGTGGTCCATCGAGTCTGCCCGTTTCCATTGGGTCTGCCATTATATTGTGATGGTGTTATGAATGTACGCTGACTGTAAAGTTACTAAAAGTTCCACTTTACAATGGAATTAAACACATCAATTTACCCGTTTGCCTAACTTGTTACATTCTATGTATGCTGCGAATGATAACTGTCAAAGTTGCTTGTGCTCTGAACTGGCAAGTCATCAAATGGCTGGTGTTATAACTATCCACATGTGTAGCACCATGGCATCTGCAACTCAAACAGAGGCTAACATGGCAGCTTCCTTGGCTGTAATCAATAGGATGGTTTAATTCTACTTTAAGGTGAACACAAAAAGACACAATAGCACTCTTCGAAACTGGAGAAAAAGAAGTTTAACCTCAACATGCAAAAGGATTCTTTACTGTAAGAGTTGTGAAAATGTGTAAAAGTCTTTCACAGAAAGTGGTATTAGATGACTCAGCATTTCAAAAAATAATCAAGAATCAGCAAAAACTCTTTTCCTTGTTAGGCTAAACTACTGTAACTGCACTGTGCTTTATAATTAAGGTCTTTTTGCCTTTCTGTTGATCAGTTGAGGTTTTAGACTTTTGAGAATGCATATTTTTTTTAAATTGCTTTGTATATTTTTTTCACCTTCACTAACTGTGAACAGTGCATCAATGAGAATCCTGGCTGCAGTTCTACCTCTGATGACTATCTCCAGGCTAATGGGATATTAAAACAGCAGTGATTGTGAACTCGGCCTTTTGCTAAGATCAAGTGTAGTATCTGTTCTTATCAGTGTCCAGCAGGGGTGCTCCACGGTCGTTCTAGCTTTGCGGGGATGACTGTTTGTATAGTACCCCTGCTGGAATGATGGGGGTCGTGACGGCTAGTACCAGCTGGAACAGAAATCGAGGTGCCCACAGGCTGATGGGGCCCGAGAGTAATTCCCCCGGGAAGACCGGAGGGGCCCAGTTCCTCCTGATTTGAACGGATCTACATTGTCTGGCCAGGAGCCGGGAAGGCAGAAAGTCCGCAAACCAGTGCCCCCTGAGTGGTCTCCTCAGGGGTGCTCTTAGTAACACCTGGGTGTGGGACCCCAACGTGTGAAAAGGCACATGGTCACTGTGTTTAAACACTTTTTCTGCACAGTGCCCTCGGGACCAGGCCTTCTGGCTAAGTTCAGGGCAATTTTTACTACAGGCCTCAGTGCCTTGTCTGTGCACATTTGGCACGACCACTTTTTATTTATTTAATTTATTATTTCTCTCTTTATTACTTTCACTCTTATGTGTGTGTTTTATTTCCTCACAGGATGGAGGGTGTGGGTCCTCGGGCCTACCTTGAAGTCTAGGGGGAGGATGTGTGGCCTTTTGGTTCCTTCTTCCCCTGTCCCTAGGGGGTTTTCTCTTCGGGAGAACCCCCTGGCCAAGTACTGAGTGGCTGGCTTCGGCTGGCCACAAGGAACGGTGGTCCGCCAGGCCTTTTGGCTAGGTGGACCAAATGGGAACCTTGTCCCTGTCAGGAGCTTCGTGCCCTGAGGGATCAGGGTAGAGGTCCATCCCCTTCGGGGGAAGGACAAAGCACACCCCTAAGTGCACTTTTTTGTGTGGTGTTTCGCACTTGCACGTTTTTTGTGATTCACTTACGGGTTTTTCGTTTTTCGCATGTTTGCGGACTTAAAAAAAAAAGATTGTGAACTGAAGGTGCTGCTAGTACTGGATGCAGGACATTTCTTGATGAATAGAGATAGCAGGGATATCAGTATAAGATGTAAAATAATTGACATGCTCACCATCTCTTCATATCCGTTGCTGTATACAACCCAGTTCTGGCTGTCGTTACTGAAGCCCACATAGAAAGAGGTCACAAAGTCATCACTGTCAGAGAAAAGGATATAGAGAATGAATGTTTCAGCATCAGCACACCACTCCATATATAAAGACAATGTTCTGTATCTGTATATAGACCAAAGACATGTACTCACTGGATAAGAGAGTCCCGGCCCTGTGTTATAATGCCAGTGAATAATGTGGTTCTTCGCGTGTCCACTTCTAACCACTGAACCAGACTGTCATCTTCTGCACACCAAGCACCATCAAAGAAGTCATCTTCATTAGTACCTGCCTAGAAGGGAGCCACAGGCTGGTTAAAAGGAGGAAATAATCTGTAACTGACACGAGGTTCAATTGATAAGATTTTGTCATTGTAATACTAGTAGTGAATAATCAGAAAAATAATTGTTCTCTTTTTAAACCAAGACACCCATATGGAAGAAAAATATATTTGAAATATATTTTAAAAATATTCTTCCCAAATATATTGACATATATTTGAAATGCTACACTTTTGGCCATATTCAATATATTTAAAAAAAAATTTAAATTTATATATATATATATATATATATATATATATATATATATATATATATATACACACACTGTATGTTGAAATGCGTTTTTATTACAAAACATATGACATATTTTTAATAATACATTTCAAATATACTGTATGTCTTTCAAAATACAAATCTACATTTATGTAATGCATTTACAAATATATGTAAAAATATATGTTAAAATGACTTTTTTATATGTTAAAAAAACCTGAAGAATATATTTTAAAAAATATATTTTTAAAAATATATTTTTTAAATATATTCTTCAGATTTTTTTTAACATATAAAAATCATTTTAACATATTTTTACATATATTTGTAAATGCATTCCAAAAATGTAGATTTGTATTTTTAAAGACATACAGTATATTTAAAATGTATTTTTGAAAATACAATTCATATATTTTGTAATAAAACGCATTTCAACATACAGTATACATATCTTTATTGAAATTTTACATATATTTGTAAATGCATTCCAAAAATGTAAATTTGTATTTTTAAAGATATACAGTATATTTGAACTGTATTTTTAAAAATATTTTTCATGTATTTTGTAATAAAAACGCATTTCAACATGCAGTGTATATATATATATATATATATATATATATATTTTATATATATATATATATATAATATATATAATTTTTTTTTAATTGAAATATACTGAATATGGCCAAAATTTTAGCATTTCAAATATATGTCAATATATTTGGGAAGAATATTTTTAAAATATATTTCAAATATATTTTTCTTCCATGTGGGCATTTATTATTTCAGGCCTATGTTGTAGCAATTTTGCTATGGGTTTGTACAGTTTTGCAAAATCATTTATCTTATTTGCTTCAGGCTATCAATTCACCTGGAAATAGTAATAGTTTTTGCCATTTACAGTGGGGATCGAAAGTTTGGGCACCCCAGCTAAAAATTTGTATTAATGTGCATAAAGAAGCCAAGGATAGATGGAAAAATCTCCAAAAGGCATCAAATTACAGATTAGACATTCTTATAATATGTCAACAAAAGTTAGATTTTATTTCTATCATTTACACTTTCAAAACAACAGAAAACAAAAAAATGGCGTCTGCAAAAGTTTGGGCACCCTGCAGAGTTAATATCTTGTACTGCCCCCTTTGGCAAGTATCACAGCTTGTAAATGCTTTTTGTAGCCAGCCAAGAGTCTTTCAATTCTTGTTTGAGGTATCTTTGCCCATTCTTCCTTACAAAAGTCTTCAAGTTCTTTGAGATTTCTGGGCTGTCTGTCACGCACTGCACTTTTAAGGTCTATCCATAGATTTTCAATTATGTTGAGGTCAGGAGATTGTGAAGGCCATGGCAAAACCTTCAGTTTACGCCTCTTGGTGTAATCCCCCGTGGATTTCGAGGTGTGTTTAGGATCATTATCCATTTGTAGTAGCCATCCTCTCTTTAACTTCAGCTTTTTCACAGATGGCATCAAGTTACCATCCAAAATTTGCTGAAATTTTATTGAATCCATTTTTCCTTCTACTCGTGAGATGTTCCCTGTGCCACTGGCTGCAACACAACCCCAAAGCATGATTGATCCAACCCCATGATTAACAGTTGGACAGAGGTTCTTTTCATTCAATTCTGTGCCCCTTCTTCTCCAAACGTACCTTTGCTCATTCCAGCCAAAAAGTTCAATTTTAACCTCATCGGTCCACAGAACTTGTTTCCAAAATGCATCAGGCTTGTCTATATGTTCATTTGCAAAGTTCAAACGATGATTTTTGTGGTGAGGACGTAGAAGAGGTTTTCTTCTGATGACTCTTCCATGAAGACCATATTTGTACAAGTATCTCTTTATAGTGGAATAGTGTACCACAACTCCAGTGTCTGCCAGATCTTTCTGGAGGGATCGTGCAGTCAAACGTGGGTTTTGAATTGTTTTTCTCACAATCCTGCGAGCTGTTCTGTCTGATATTTTTCTTGGTCTTCCAGATGTTGCTTTAACTTCCACTAATCCTGATGACTGCCATTTCTTAATTACATTCCAAACAGAGGATATTGACATCTGAAAACGCTTTGCTATCTTCTTATAGCCTTCTCCAGCTTTGTGAGCGTCAACTATTTTCAGTTTCAGTTTTCTAGACAACTGCTTAGAAGAACCCATGGTGCTGATTGTTGGGGCAAGGTCAGATGAGTCTGGGCATTTAAAACCTTTGAGATTGACATCACTTGGTCTTCCCAGACGATGATTGAGAACAATCCATGACACTGGCAGGTCTCAGCTTTGCAAAGGGGGCAGTGCATGCTATAAATTCTGCAGGGTGCCCAAACTTTTGCAGACGCCATTTTTTTGTTTTGTTATTTTGAAAGTGTAAATGATGGAAATAAAATCTAACTTTTGTTGACATATTATAAGAATGTCTAATCTGTAATTTGATGCATTTTGGAGATTTTTCCATCTTTCCTTGGCTTCTTTATGCACATTAATACAAATTTTTAGCTGGGGTGCCCAAACTTTCGATCCCCACTGTATGTAAAGACTACAAATTGATATGCAGTCAGCATAAAGTCTACACACGCTGCTTACAAAGCCCCTAGTTTATGGCACAATGAATTTCAAGGCAAAAAAAGTCACAAAATGTATTAAATGAAGATCATTGTTCAATTTAACAATGTCTTCTGATGAATGACAGTTTTTACAAAAATTTATTAAATAAATATTTAAATTCTATCTTGGGAAAACTAGCAACAGCACAAAAGTTCTGTCATTTTACACTTTACTGGGCTTTGGGCAAACAGCCAAACACCCAGTTTTTAATATATCTAGGTGTATGGTTTTTACCTGCTAAAGAGTTTGCAATTTGGTCAGTCTGTCTTGCGCTTTATGCACCTTTTGCACACCACAAAACCAAACAGGTGCCAGATTTGTTTCCTTAACTTCCTGATTCAGTTTTTCTGCTTCTTTTGTCACCTCTCTACCTCCAGCCCGATCACTGGAAAATGAATCACAACCAGGGGTGGACTGACCATTTGGGAACTTGGGCACTGCCCGAGGGCCCAGGGTCAGTAGGGGGCCCCATGAGATGCCCCTGGTAATTTTCATAGGCTTTTTTTGGGTGTGGTTTGAGTATGGGCGAGGACACAGGGGCCCCATGATCCCCTATTGCTCGGCGGCCCCATGAGTTGTCAGTCCGCCCCTGATCACAACCATTGTCCGATAAACAGGGAGCTCACACAGGAAACAGTAATGATAAACCGAAGTCACTAGCAGAGGCATGTGTCACAAGAATGGCTGGCCAAGGTTAAAAATTCTTTGGCTAATAAAAGAATAAACTTGTATGTACTTGAAGTTCCACTTTAACAAAGAATGGTGAAATATTTTGTACACTAGATGGCAAATAAGCCAGTTAAAGTAAAAGAACTGAATCAGGCTCTGCCATTCACCAGACATTGAGCCATACCTGCATATTAAGTCGACCTCTCTGAGCGTGCAGTCCATGGCGCAACATAGAGGAGGCCAGAATCTGATCATCTTCTATCCGATGGGACTCCATGCCAATGGGTGGGCACTCTGCGAACAAGGTTAAGATGTATCCCATATAACTCTATAGACCTCATAAGTGAGCAACTTCACTGATATACACAGCCACAGAATACAGAAATGTCTACTCACTTTTCCTCTCCTTTGGGACCTCTTCTACCTCCTCTGAATCCCATTCATCAGGGGGCTTCTTCTCTGTCAGAGGTAAAGTCAAAAGTTATTTAGCTTGCCCTCAATATTTTCTTATCCACTTACCTGGAACAATTATGGAGGTTTGGAGCTTGGAGCAAAATCATCTCTTGTATTAAAAGAGGTATAGATTCCAGAGTGAGAGATATCATATTACCTCGGTACAAATCATTAGTAATACCTCATCTGGAATATGCAGTTCAGTTTTGGGCACCAATTCACAAAAAGAACATTGGGGAACTGGAGAAAGTACAGAGAAGGGCAACCAAACTGATAAGAGGCAAGGAGGAGCTCAGCTATGAGGAAAGATTAGAGGAACTGAATTTATTCTCTCTTGAGAAGAGAAGATTAAGGGGGGATATGATCAACATGTATAAATACATCAGTGGTTCTTACAGCGAACTCGGTGTAGAGCTATTCACTCTGAGGTCATCACAGAGGACAAGGGGGCACTCTTTACGTCTGGAGGAAAAGAAATGTAATCTCCAAACACAGAAAGGTTTCTTCACAGTGAGAGCTGTGAATATGTGGAATAGACTCCCTCAAGAGTTGGTTCTGGCCAGCTCAGTGGATTGCTTTAAAAAAGGCCTGGATTGTTTCTTAGATACACAGAATATAACTGGATACTAACATTTGTAGGTAAAGTTGATTCAGGGAATATCCGATTGCCTCTCGGGGGATCAGGAAGGAATTTTTTTCCCAGCAGGAGCAAATTGGATCATGCTTTGCTGGGTTTTTTTGCCTTCCTCTGGATCAACTGTGGGTATAGGATTATAACTTTTTTTTTTTTAATGGTTGAACTGGATGGACTTTTGTCTTTTTTCAGCCAGACTAACGATGTAGCTATGTAATTATTTTTAATCTGCATATACTGTATGTTTTAGATGAGTGAGTCCAAAAGTATTGAAGGCAGAGAAAGCCAGGGAAGGGTATTCTTAGAAGGCCGGCAATGGCAGCCCCCATAACTTCATTTACAGCTCAAAATTTGTTTTAGTCATGAGATCAAGTAAAGGCTAGAACGTTTTTTCCAATGTTATTATTGTCCGTATCCTCTTTGGGTACATTTCCTGTTCTGTCCTTTTCACATTTCTTGCTCCAGTGGTTAGTGCCACCAGGGCAGGAAGAGAGGATAAATGTCCAAAGCAAGGAAGCATACAGCCAGCGGTGTATTCACCATGAGGCTAATAAGGCATTTGCCTAAGGCGGCAATTTTCAGGGTGGCGGAAACTGGTGGTGTTGCCGGGGGGGGGGGGGGGTTATGGTCTGTTGGAGGTGTCCGATTTTAGTGTTGTCTAGGCCAGCACAAGGAATAAATATACCACTGCATAAAGCAATAACATTCTGACAGGGGTGCTAAAGTTTCTCATACTCTATCCAAGGTTTGTATATTATGCTTTAACTCTGCTTAAAGCTATATTTTTAATACATGATATGTAGTATGCTATGTGTAAGGTAAGACAAGGGTTTGTTTTGTATCATTTTGCTTGAGTGGCAGTTTTCTGGTCCTTGTATGCTGACTTCCAGGCCAGCTATCTCTATATAATGCTGTTCAGCCAACAGACAGCCCATAAATGACAGCCTCGAAATCTTGGAAACTGCTATCACAAGGGCTCATGTACACTGCAGCTCCTAAACTGATGTTCAGGAGCTGTTCAGCGTTTATTCAGCAGCCCCTGAACTCTCCCTAATGTTTTCCTATGTGTCCATGTACAAATAGTGATTTACAGTCGTTTACAGGCAGTTGAGTTTACATTCTATTTTTCAATGCACCAAACTTGTGTTCAGGAGTAGATTTTACCAGCGTTTCAAACGCCAAATGCTTGTAAACATGGTTAACTGCGTTTATAAGCGTTTGCATTCAGAAGCGTTTTTTAACTGTTCCATGTCCAGATGCTGTCCAGAGCCTTTTTTCATCATCAGAAATGCATGCAAAGCTTTTTCCATGTATTCAAATGGACCCGGTACACCAGCTCAGTCAGTTCCAGGTTTCGCGTGAAGGAAAAAATGGTAGAACATGCCGCATTGTGCTCATGATGGGATCCATAGTGAATACAACCAGTAAAGACAGGTCATCTCAACACATACTGCTCTCTTTGCTTCTGCTCTCTCTATTTCTCTCAAAATGTCTGAAATAGTTAATTATTTACTATTTTTTAGTGCATTCTGGGCATTTGGGAGGGTCTCCTGAGGTTATCTTTTAAAAAATGCTACTAAATGCACACGCACATAAACACGGTATGCAAACGTGGCTAAATTGATGTTTTTTAACCTACATTTTCCAGCAGTCAGTTTCCATCGTTCAGAAGAGTTTACCAAACGCCCCGTGTACATGAGCCCTTACACCTTGAAAGCTTGCCACAGTTGTCACTATAGTAAATATTAAGGGGTCCATTTATCAATGTTTTCATCCAGGAGTCACATATGTTGTACACATGATTCACAATATTTGTAATTGAATCTTAAGTGGAAATGTGTAAATTGGGTGTTAACTTGAGTGAAAATATTGATAAATAAACCTTTAGCATTGCGCAGCTGACTCAAGGAATGTGGGGTTTTTTTTTCGGGACTGGGTTGTATGATCATCAGAGCATTGTTCACCATGAAGTTTAGGTTACATGACAGTATACGTGACCTTATCATTATTGTAATGGATTATACTGGCAACCTTTCTACAATATTGTTGTTACTTGAGACCCCTGTGTGGGTCCATGATTCTGCCTTACTTTATGGATGCTGTATTCATTAAGGGCCAGTTCACACTACATGCGTTTCAGTTGCTTTTTTTCTGCATTCAAACCGCACAGAAAGTAGGTTATATGGTTTTCAATGTCATAGTTCACATCAGTGCTTGCAGCTCCAGTGCATTCTGATTGCAGAAAAAAAGTAGAACATGCTGCATTTTTTCTGCACAGAATTGTACTGGAACGCGGTAGTACACATAAAAAATGCACCGGAATGCACCAAAACCGCACTGGAATGCACATGTTCCTATTTAAATTGATGAAAAAGAGAGGGGGGGGGGAATGAACTGGAATGCATAAAAAACGCACTGGAACGCTTATTAAAATGCATAAAAATTCACCAAAAATGCGTAAAAAATGTGCATGCAAAATCGCACCCGGAACGCATCTGGACTGCGTTTCTATAGTGTGAACCGGCCCTAATGCTTATGCAAATTGTAATTTCGTACATTTCAACTTGATGTGCTAATCAAGCTCTTTTGGTACCTTTTGGATAAATAGACCTTTAAAGGTATTGCCATAAAATTAGAGTTGCGGTTTTGATCTACAAAGTTCATGTAGCACTCTACAGCTAGGATAGTACGATCCTCTTGCCAAAGACTAAAGTAGTAAATTAGATCACTTACAGCATCACATCTATCCTCATAACTCTGACCCATTCCCTCTCAGCTCACCTTTCCGTTTCCTTTCTTCTTCCTCCTCCCTCTCTCGCTCCTCTTTGCTGCTGGTTGGTTTTTGAGGCTTCTCTGCAGATAGACGTTAAAATATGACATAAAAATGCTTAGATAAGGTATGTTCAGTAATTACTATATGAAAAAATAGATAATCCATGTTAAGTGTAGGGAGGGTGGGGTGGGGTGGGATGGCTGTGTCAGAATGGCTGTGTCAGAATAGCCCCGCATTTAGAGAAGCCAGGAAATACTAAAAGCTGTTGTAGATGTGCGCAAAGAACCTTTTGGTGCCTTCACTTTATATTTGCCAGCAGCTTTTAGTTTTCCTGGTTTATTTATTTATTGTAGATACTTATATAGCGCTGTCAAGTTATGCAGTGCTTTACATATATATATATTGTACATTCACATCAGTCCCTAACCCTCAAGGGGTGTACAATCTAAGGTCCCTAACTCACCTTAGACAGCCAATTAACCTACCAGCACATCTTTGGAGTGTGGATAGAAACCGAAATACCCAGTGGAAATACATGCAGGCACAGGGAGAACATGCAAACTCCAAGTTTACTTTCTCTTTCATCGAAAGTGAATGTTAAAGAAACCCCAAATTTTGGGTTGTCCCCAGAAAAGCAATAGAGAGGACACTGGGTCCCCAAAGAATTCCCTTAACCTCCCTGGCGGTTTGATTATGTCCATATTTCTGTGCTCAAAGCGGTACATTGTTTTCAATGGAAATATGTTTTTTTTTTATTGTAGGCCTGTAATTCTTACTTACTGAAATCTGTCCGAACAAGAGTCTAGTAAACATCCCGGGTATGATCAAATTTGAAACACGAAATCATAAATTATAATATTATATTCCTAGATTGTAAACTCCAAGGAGCAGGGCCCTCGAACTCCTCGTGTATTGTTATTGTACTGTCTCATGTATTGTCTCCCATTGTAATGTACAGTGCTGAGAAAACTGTTGGTGCTTTATAAATACTGTATAATAAAAATAATATATTAAATAATCATAAAAAATAATAATATTATAATAAAAAATGTAATTCAATAATATAATCAAACCAAAAACACTGAAATTTGAAATATAGCGCCAAGTTCGCACATCACTGAGCAAAGTCGCAGAATCGTTTTCAGTGTCTGATGCCAAATTTCCCCACAAATCATTATCACTCAATTCTGCAAGTGGTTCTGATTTACTATCGCTGTTCTCTAGCTGGTCTAAAACTTCTTTTGACCTAAAGGGGCACTTTTTGGACGCCATGGACATTTCTCAGTTTCCAGGCAGAAAGAACAGTAAAAATGCAGGCAGGGCACAGGGCAAAGCAGTACGGACAAAATGTATGTGAAATGGTTTGATACAGTAATGTAATACTTTTAGATTTTAGTGTATTGAGTGAATAGAAAATTTTTACATTTTTGAAATTACCGCCGGTTCCGCCCCCCTGTACGTCCTGACGCTCGCAGGGAACGGAACCCGGAAGACGGATGCCAGCATCGGCCAAAGGACATGGCCGGGGACGGTGCAGGGGGGACATCGCCTGACCTCAGGACAAGGTAAGTGCTGGAGGGATCCCAGAGCAGTGCTGCAGGGTAATCCCAAGTGTAGCTCAGGGTTATCGCTTCTGGTACTGAAAGTTAACCCCCAGCTACACTCGGGAATACCGCCAGGGGGGTTAATGTGCAGGGATTTTCTCTCACTTCCTGTTTTGGCTATGGGACAGGAAGTGAAGGTAAATCTCCTCAATGACACACAAATGGCAAAAAATAAATTGACAGGGGTTAAATCCCTCCCTTACTCTATCCAAAATGAAAAAAAAAAAAAAAAGGTTTTGCCTATAGTTATACTGTAAGGTCAGTGTAATCCTGAGAATCTGTAATACTGGTAGCAGTTGGGACTGTGGGAACTAAAATAATTCAAAATAAAGAAGACCCGTTGGGATGAGGTGACATGGCCAGAACTCCTGAAAGTCTACAAGATCATTGTGGTCATAAGTCTACAACATGTTTGAACACTAAGATGACTAATAATTACTTGATGAGTATTTCTCTTCATCTGTCCACTCTTCTTCTTCTTTTTCTTCTGGAGGCTTCAGGAATGTAGTATAATCATCTGTACAGATAAACAGAAGACTTGTGGATATCACATGTATGACTTCTGAGAAAACCATCATTAGTGTGGAGCCCAGTTACACCATTTTATTACGTCTGTCTAATCAAACAATACTCTGTTCTCTGACCCCTATACTTTAGTGCAAATGCCGCTAGGTTCATTTTATGGTTTTATTCCGTATCTGTGGAAAGAACTCCATAATAATAGCCATAAAATAGATGAGAGGGCAACGGCTCTACATACTAATTACAAAGTAAATTAAAAGGTTTTTTTGCCATCCAAAATACTAGTATTATCACTATGAGTTCTTATATAAAGGTTTTTAAAGAAGGCTTTTAACAAGGAGTTTTGTTGTACTTTTGACTGGGTCTGCCTAAATTTGTTTGCAGTGCTGTACTGAATATACAAAGATGCAAAGATTCTCCCTCTTAGATTGTAAGCTCCAAGGAGCAGGGCCCTCCTATTCCTCTTGTATTGAACTGTATTGTTGCTGTATTGTCTCCCGTTATTTTGTAAAGCGCTGAGCAAACTGTTGGTGCTATATAAATCCTGTATAATAATAATAATTCTCAGTCAGTCTCCTCTCTTATTGCATAAAGTGCTACTAGTGACATGTAGTCCATGTAAAAATCCCAGAACCTTAGCTATTAGGAAAGATTATATAATCAAATAGTGCAGCACTACAAAAATATATAATACTCACTTATTTCAATAAATAAATATAATACATTCTCCTTGCTCTATAATATATAATAAAAAATGCATAAAGAGAAAAAGACTTGCTTGTTATAGTCTATAAAACTGTGCTCTAAATTGTGCATTCAAATCCCTTTCAAATAAATAAATTTCTACAAACCACATAGATGACAAATAACTCCACTGTGGAGCACCTGCAATGTACTGTATTGACGAAATGCATAGGGAGTGATATGTCACTTCCACTACCTGTGACGAGCTCCGGCATCTTGCATGTGGTAGCGGGTGGGGTGGCATTGACAAATCCTTTTGATGCAGAATTTGGTTGCCAGGGTGGGCACATTATAATGTGAGTAGGCACTCATGTCATGTCATATCAAGGATATGCCTGTATCTCCAGTGTACCAACCAAGACATCAGCCAATATTTTAAAAGAGAAATCCTTTGCCTCTATCTCGCCAAGGGGCCCACCGAGGATACCACATATGTGCACAAGGGATTGCACTGCAGTAACAGATCGCTAGGGTAGATGAAATTGTTTCACGTGGATATCCTTAAAGTGTTACTAAACCGACAGTACACACAACATGGAAATACAATCATGTTAGTAAATATAAACTGCTAAATACTTTTTTTCATCAGCACTATATAGCAGTCTTATAACTTCTACCAGTGTCCAGCTGATCACTGGATAAAGCTTGTAGGAGGAGTTTTCATTTTTATTCTGACTGTCCTATGAGGCTACATAACCCCTGACCCAGTGCTGATTGACCCTGTGCTGATCACATGCACACTTCCAAAGAAAAAAAAATCTCTAGAGTGCTTGTTTCTGCAGCACATATACTAAAATTGGAATGATACAGAGAAGATTAGCATGGCCCCTATGCAAGGATGACATGCAAATTCGTGAAGCGTTCCATTAAAAAAAAAACTCTAGTAGTACACACTAAACTGAGCAGGTGCAGAGTGACTCCTAGAGCTCTGTACTATCAGCAGATGGATTGGGGACAGTAAAAGAAGGGGAGGATCAGGGAAGACAGGATCAAATAGCCTATTTACACAATGCAGAGGATTAACCCCTTAGGTTCCACAGTTAGTATAACAAGCATGCTTTACTGCATATACAGACTGATTTTACTGCTGTGGTTTTAGTAACACTTTAATGCACCATGCAATCTCCCTGGTAAATAATGCAGGAGCCTCTCCTTAGTAATTAATACAGGACTCCTGCATTATTTATAGGGAGATTGCAAGGTGCATTGTGGGGTCCTTGGTGGGCCAATTGGCCTAGATGTGCTAAGGGCAAAGTGGCTGATGTCTTGGTTGATACGTCAGAAATACTGCCATACCCTTATCCTTGAAGAATATATACAAA
This sequence comes from Staurois parvus, assembly GCF_062004578.1. Taxonomy (NCBI): domain Eukaryota; kingdom Metazoa; phylum Chordata; class Amphibia; order Anura; family Ranidae; genus Staurois; species Staurois parvus. The sequence goes on from NW_028318382.1 coordinate 2,515,731, forward strand.
GAAAAATCAAAATGTGTTGGGTCATCCTCAGGGGCGGACTGACAACTCATGGGGCCCCCGGGCAATAGGGGATCATGGGGCCTCTGTGTCCTTGCCCAAACTCAAAAAAGCCAATGAAAAAAGGTACCAGGGGCATCTCATGGGGCCCCCTACTGACCCCGGGCCCTCGGGGATTGCCCGAGTTTCCAAATGGTCAGTCCGCCCCTGGTCATACTGGCTGTAGAGCATATTCTGACAGATTGACACAACTAATGTACTTCACAGAAACCTACACTGCGTAGTAATTGAATTTTGCTACAACTCAATGTTGCTGTGCTGATGCTGTACAATGCATCAGCCATATTTATTTTTATGGATATACTTTATAACTTTAAACCAATAAAGAACAACATGATTTTACATGTTACGTGCGTTTGCCTAAAAAGTCCCATGGGAGTGGTAGCAATTTTGTATTTTAAGATCCAGAGATAATTAGATTGCTTCCTGGAGGATCAGGAAGATATCTCTTCCCCTGCTGGAGCAAATTAGACCATGCATTATTGTTTTTTGCCTTCCTCTGGAATAACTGTGAGTATAGAATTCTGTATATGGAGGTTTTCTTTCTTTTTTTTTTTTTTATTGAACCAGATGGACTTGCGTCTTTTTTCAACCTGAGTAACTATGTAACATAGCTTCTAACTAAGCCTGACAGGGTGAGGCAACTTAATGGCACGTATTATTTTGCATTAGGGCTGTTAAACTAGGTAGTGCTGTGAAGGCTGTCCAACCGGCTGTCTTGTAGTGTGTCTGGAATCACGCTGTACTGCTTAATTGCAGTGGAGTTTCAGCACTTAGCTCTGCTGTCTGGCATGGATGCCCAGACCACAAGACTAATTTAACATAATTATGAATGTCTTGGCAGGAATAGCAATTCACATAAGTTTATTTCAATTTTTAAATAGGTGTCTTTGTGAACTTGTCCTTCAAATCTCTTCTATCGTGAATGCAAAGAATTCATATGATCCTTGGCAAATAACAGGTTATCTATGAAGAGCAACCCAATCCATGGATCCTGCCATGTTAGTGACAGCAAATTACATGTTCCTTAATCATAAATGGTACTTACAGTCATCATAATTAAATCCTGGCTTGGGATAGGGGTATTCTGGAGCTGGTAAGGCCGTTGTGGTTGTCACAATTTCAGGCTTCTCTAATGAAGAAGAAAAAGTAACAAAATGTGTATTATTTTCCCTTTATTATATTTCTAATTGAAATTAACTGATACTGCATAAAAAGTGATTATAGTACACAAACACTTTATATGAACGTGAATGGGAATATGAGTATTGGCAGGTTAACATTCAATCACTACATCTCCTAAAGTCTATGCAAATCTTGAAGTAGAACTGTAGCTAAATTTTTTTTTCCATTTGTGTGTGGAAGGGTTAGAACCTTTGTCAGAGATTCATTACTAATAATGTCCCAGCTAGAGAAATTTCAACTCACTTCCTGTGTGGTCACCAGAATGTGAGAAAATCTCTGGACCATGGGTACACTAACAATAAACACTTTTACCTGTAGTGTGGGGGGAGTCCAAGACCTCTATGGACAGGGCATGTCTACAATAATCTACAGGATGTTTAAACAAGTTCTTGAGAAGAGGAGATTAAGGGGGGATATGATCAACATGTATAAATACATCAGTGGTTCATATAGTGAACTCAGTGTAGAGTTATTCTCCGTGAGGCCATCACAGTGGACAAGGGGGCACTCTTTATGTCTGAAGGAAAAGAAATGTAATCTCCAAACACGGAAAGGTTTCTTCACAGTGAGAGCTGTGAAAATGTGGAATAGACTCCCGCAAGTGTTGGTTCTGACCAGCTCAGTGGATTGCTTTAAAAAAGGCCTGGATTGTTTCTTAGATACACAGAATATAACTGGATACTACATTTATAGGTAAAATTGATCCCGGGAATATTCGATTGCCTCTCGGGGGGATCAGGAAGGAATTTTTTACATGCAGGAGCAAATTAGTTCATACTTTGCTGGTTTTCTTTGCCTTCCTCTGGATCAACTGTGGGTATAGGATTATAACTATTTACTTTAATGGTTGAACTGGATGGACTTTTTTCAGCCAGACTAACTATGTAAGTGCGGAATACTATATACATTTCCTCTTCAGAACAGACGCTAGTTTAGGAATATTGAGACAAGACAGGTAGTACACACTACAATGACAGAATTGGACAAATCAACATTGCCTACCCCTAGGTAATTTCTACCTCACAAAATGAAAGTTCTAACACACAGTAATACCTACCTGTAAGTAGCTGTAAACTCTTACATATACACAGTGAAGTGACTGGCCTCAGGTGATACAGAGAGTTGAAACAACCCCCCTACATAAGTTATACAGTACCTGTTTATCTGCAGACATATCTTCTCTACATCCATTCAAAGTCCAGAATTGTAAAGCTTGTCTGAGAGTTCAGGAAAAAGGGGGTGGAGAGCTTAAGTTACCCACTACAGAACTCAGTGAGTAGAGTTCTGAATGCTGACTGGAGGAAATAAACACCCGCCCCCCTCCACACAGCTCACAGGAACAGAGCCAAGGCTGTCAATCTACTGGAGGTCCCTCCCCCATCATCATTTTTCTCTTGGTGTCAGGAAAATATGTCAGAAGTGACTCATGCTGGTAGCAGAGGAATGCAGCAGCAGACAGAAATGAAACTTAGTGCTTTTAATTGAGACAAGTACACACTATAGAGGGATATGCTTTGTTCATATGTCATGTTTAAGGTTTACAACCACTTTAAACCATGACCGTGCAGCAGTCATTGTCCCACTCTTGCGATCTTTTATGCTAGAATGTGGGTGACTCCTCAGACTGGTCAAATAGTGGGTGCCATGAACTCTGATACCCCAAAAAGACTTAGCAAGTGTGCCAATGGAAATGTATGTCTAGCCATTACAGGCTAGTTCTATTGTGATTTTGTTAACCTCTTGAAAGCTGTCAGCATTATGGGGATACAGAACGAATTTGAAATCCTACTGAAAAATCTTCTTAACAGGGACCAGATAGAAGCCAATAATTCGCACTCTATCTAAAACAAAAACAAATTGTGTCTGGAGATGAGCTTTAGGCCTCGTTCACAGCATACAGAAAAACTGATGGAACTGACGCACAGATTTCACTTGCAGAGACATCAGTTTACATCAGTTTTCACGCGAGCCTCAATGAGTTTTATACACCTTGCAGATTCCCGCATAGAAATAATCTGCATTTGATACTAGTGTTGTGGTGTGAACAGGGCACATAGAGAACAATAGATTTCATTGTGCCCTTGCAGAACACGTGCAGAAAAACTGATGGCTCTGCACCATGGTGTGAACGAGCCCTAAGAGACTGAATGTTCAGATTGCTCCATCAGCGCAATTGTGATGGGTCTCTTTATTAAAGCTGTTTCCAAGGCATGGGAATACAGTTTGATGTAATGAGGCCAGCTTCATGGAATGTTTAGCCACTTCAAAATCAGACATGAAACAGTTATGTTTCCTCAAAATACTGTAGACATATGACATAGATGTAATTGAACTTTAGCAGAGCCTGTTTTTTTTTCATACTTAACATATCAACTGAAAACCTCAAAGTAAACAATTATAAGCCCAAAATACCCTTCCCTGAAGTTAATTTGGATGGATAACAAAAATGCCGTATCGTCGTACACCACTGGGTACTGAACCCACAATAGACAGGATGTGGATACTGCAATAACATTTGCCATATCTTTACATACCATTGTTTGCTTAGCATGGTTACGGGAAGTTGTTGAGATTCATCACTGTCACCCTGTACTCTCAGACATTACAATGGGTGTCCATCCATCACATTTCCTGAAATGTGCCTTCTGACTTCTCTTAACATTTGCAGCACCCACTTCTTTCTACGGTTCTCCTGAACTACAAATGCTCAGAAATGTAAAGTTTGTGGCTTGGTGTTGACCTGGTCCATGGGTGCACTATGGTAAATACAGCCCTGATTCCAACATGCACTTCTAGCCAGTGACTACAGAGTGACTACTAAAATTGTATGACCAGCAGAAACCTAATCTTTGTAGCTCTAGTAACATTTAGAATGAATAATTACAGAACTAGGGTGCAATTTTATATCTTAGTACATATTTATTCACTTACAATTTGTATGCATTTAAACTTGTTACATTTTTTAATCATAGTCCTGATATTTACCGTTTATCAAAAACAATTCTAACAAGGTTATGATATGCCTTGAATAAACCTCTTGAAAACAGTGGTCCACACTGGAAATCGGACACTAACGATATTTGCCAGTAGAGCCCATTCCATGGAAAATTCTCCATTGCACTAGGGCTGTCCCCACACTGCAAGGGTTAAATGCTGGTTTAGGTCTAAGGAACAGAAAAAGCATTTTTATTTACTTGATACTCCTGCAGCAGCTGGTACCTCCTATTCTCCAGCAGTGGACTGTCTCTCATGTCCTCAAGTCCAGTGCAGGGTAATAAAACTGCTTTTCCCATCCCCTAAGCCAGGAGTCTCCAAACTGTGCCCCACAGGCTGCATGTGGTCCTTTGCTTGCCTTTATACAGCCCTTTGGACACTATTCTTTCCACTGATGCAAGTCACTATTCCTTTCACTGACACTAAAGACGGCATTATTCTTCCCACTTACACCAGAGCTGGGAACTAATTCTCCCACGGACACCAATTATGGGGCACTATTCCACAAACTGACACCAAAAAATTTAATTATTTTACTCCCAAGGACCATCAAGCCTATGGCATTGTTTAGTTCCACTGATGCCAGGGCATTTTCTAATCCCACTGGCCACAGTCTAGCCCCCCCTAATGTTTGGAGGGCATTAACTGGTCCTTTGTTTTGAACATTTGGAGACCTCTTCTCTGGTCCAAAATGAGCATTTAATCCTTTTAGTATGGACCCAGCTCCACTGCCAAGGAGGGTTTTTACTTTTCCTGAACTTCAGCTTTAACACTTCGTACTCCACTTGCGATTTTGCTCTTCTCATGAGACGTTGTACATTTAGGGAAGACAGGGCCACTTCCTTGCAATCGTTCCTTTCAGTCCAATTATTTCTATATACACTATATTGCCAAAAATATTGGGACGCTTGCCTTTACACGCACATGAACTTTAATGGCATCCTAGTCTTAGTCCGTAGGGTTCAACATTGAGTTGGTCCACCCTTTGCAGCTATAACAGCTTCAACTCTTCTGGGAAGGCTGTCCACAAGGTTTAAGAGTGTGCCTATGGGAATGTTTGACTATTCTTCCAGAAGCGCATTTGTGAGGTCAGGTACTGATGTCAGACAAGAAGGCCTGGCTCGAGTCTCTGCTCTAATCATCCCAAAGGTGTTCTATGGGGTTGAGGTCAGGATTCTGTGCAGGCCAGTCAAGTTCCCCCACCCCAAACTCACTCATCCATGTCTTTATGAAGCTTGCTTTGTGCACTGGTGTGCAGTCATGTTGGAACAGGAAGGGGCCATCCCCAAACTGTTCCCACAAAGTTGGGAGCACAAAATTGTCTTGGTATGCTGAAGCTGCAAGAGTTCCCTTCAATGGAATTAAGGAGCCATCCCAGTCGCTGAAAAACAACCCCACACCGTAATCCCACCTACACCAAACTTTACACTTGGCACAAAGCAGTCAGGCAAGTACTGTTCTCATGGCAACCACCAAACCCAGACACATCCATCAGATTGCCAGTCAAAAAAGTGTGATTCATCACTCCAAAGAACACGTCTCCACTGTTCTAGAGTCCAGTTGCGGCGTGGTTTACAACCCTGAATTTGACATTTTGCGATGTACTTGGTGAAAGCTGCTTGGCCATGGATACCCATTCTATGAAGCTCTCTATGCACTGTTTTTGTGCTAATCTGAAGGCCACATGAAGTTTGGAGGTCTTTAGCAACTTCTGTGCACTGTGCGCTTCAGCATGTGCTGACCCCGCTCTGTCATTTTACGTTGCTGTTGCTCCCAGTTGCTTCCACTTTGTTATAATACCACTAACATTTGACCATGGAATATTTAGCAGCAAGGAAATTTCATGGATAGATTGCACAGGTGGCAACCTATCACGCCACCATGCTTCAATTCACTGAGCTCCTGAGAGCGACCCATTCTTTCACCAATGTTTGTAGAAGCAGCCTGCATGCCTGGGTGCTTGATTTTATACACCTGAGACTATGGAGGTGATTGGAACACCTGAATCCAATGATTTGGAGGGGTGTCCCAATACTTTTGGCAATATAGTGTATGTTGGTACATTCATAGACAGAACCCAACTTCCAGGAGCAGCCGGAAATCAATGTGCAGCTTACATATATTTGTAATTGTTTGCCACGGAGACTTTGTTTGTCTCATAACTTTGGAAGCAGGCTTTCAACTGGGATTTTTTTCCTTTTTTCTTATGATGTTTCCTCCGAGCAACACCTCATTTCGTTCTTTTTGTTCTTCAAACCTGTTTTTCATTTTAACCACACAAACATTGGTTACATAAGCAAATCTGGGCCAACATACTTCATGTGCCAGGGCTGACTTCCAGGCTCACATTAAATTTAGCTGACATGTAATTTGGTGATTTACACAAATTGCTGTAAACAATTAGAAAGCTGTCCAGGCATACAAGGTCTTAAAACTGAACAGCAGGGGGAACGGGGGCAAACTAAAAATCATGGGACCTGGGAGACTTCGGCTTTACAGCCTCAGTAAAGTCCAAAAAAAGTTGCATGCTTTGCAGTACTTGATCTTTAAATAATTGGTGGTTGCTCAAAGTGATTGCTACAGATGGTGCCTTGCCAGGATCAGATATGAAGATAAAAAGTTCCAAAAACCCTAAGTAAATGCTTTTCCCATATTTATTATGAAGACAGCAACACAAGTCATAAAAAAACAACAATTCAGGGCCTTGAGGGTCCCTTCCTCAAGGCAACATAGAGATCAACTATGTCAATTTGAGGAAAGAACCCCGTGAGGCCCCAAAACAGCTGTTTATTATGACATGTGTGGCACTGTTCACAATAAATATGTAAAATGCATTTATTTCGGGAGCGGGTGACTTTGTATCTTCAGTCTTTAAAGTGAACCATATACTAAAAGGCACGGTTTATTTGTTGCATCACCTCCATACAAAATAACCACCTTATAGTGTAAAACCTGTGGGAAAAAGGTTCGAAATATACTTACCCTATCCCGGATGAGTGACATCACAATTTTTATAGTTATATCCTAAGAACGATGAGGATCCCAAATCTTTTGGACTGTTACTGGATATTCAATTCTGATTAAAGCCCAAGACTTACAGGTTCTCTTTAAAGTGGAACTTTAGTCAGAAAATTAACCCCTGCCAGATCACTACATGCTGGCCCCGTTTGCAGGTTTAGCTATGTAAAAGATTATTAATAATAATAATAATAATAATAATAATAATATTATTATTATTATTATTAAGTGCCTATACTGTTTAAAATCCAGTTACACACTGTCTCACCCTGCTCTGCACATGCTCAGTTGCTCTGTATTTTTTGGCACTGTGCTGAAAATCAGAGCCACTAGAGGCTGATCTGCTGACAGTATAAAGATTTAATGCTGCTCAGGGGCTCAAAGCATCAGCATCAGCCTCCGGCAAGAAAATACAAGAACAATGCTGGAGGCAGTTTACAGCTCACACTAAATTTGGCAGCATAATTAATAATCTGGAGTGTATTTTCTTTGCTAAATAAGATTTGTTTTATCAAGTTGTTATGGGTAAAGTTATGCTTTAAAGTTTATCTCACTACATAGATTTGTCCCATAGCAAAAACTAACAAAGATTTTCATTTTATCAGGATATCTGATTCATCTTAAAAAAGTAAGCAACAGCAGCAATCCGACTGTACTGGGCCCCTATCCTGCTGGGCTCCATACAAACTGCTTGGACTGCTATAGTTGTAGTCATTCTTGTCGAATATGTTTAGAATTTGTGCCCAGAGACAACCCAGCCTCAGACATGCTTTGAGGAGTGGAAAGTCTTTCTAACTTATGAGCTAAGCGGTTTATTTTGGCAAAATGAAATGGAATAAAAAGCAATATGTGTGAATGGGAGTGATGACACATATATGTCCGACTGACACCCTTGTAAACAAATGTTTTAAATGTTACTCAAAATACTGTAACATTCCGTAAAGACGCTTAATAATCTTTATCAATTCCATCGTAACGAGAAGTAGCCAGCATCTCAGTTATATTTCTCTTGGCTGTTTCTCTGCATTGTGTGGTGGAAAGTCCCTTAACTTCACTACAGCCAGATCATACTGTTTTAGAGGAGGGAATGCTAATTTTAGCTATTCCCATTTTTGGGCCCTTTTTACAAAGTGTATCTTCTGTACAGACATTTACTATGCTGCATTTGTCCACTTTGCACAAGCTTTTTTCTCTGAAGAGCAGCAAGAATTGCTGTTTCAGGAGCTGTTTGACAGGCATTATGTAGCCTACTCACCACCTATTTTAACCTCTGAAAGCCCACACCACCGCACTGCAACGTGTGCATTGCAGCCCAGTTGAAGCACAGCCCCATTCACTTGAATGTTTCATGCTCAGCAGCCGGTACTGCCCCCCACACTCGACAGGGTGTATAATTCTTGCCACACCATGAAGCAAAGTATTGAACCCAAAACTCACAGGTGGACAGGAAACACATGGAAATTACCTCAGGGAGATATTGCTGCTTGAGTATTCAACACTGACTCCATCCATACTGCATTCCACCTAAAAGTAAACTTCCACTTTTGGGTAGACTAATGCTTTCATATAAATTTGGTAAACTTGCTTTTTCTCGCTCTGGGTTGTGAGGCCTGAGATTCATTCCCACTGGAGATCATATTGTCTGGCCATGCTTCTTGAGTAAAAATGTTTTCTCAGTGTGAATCTTTGTCAGCAGTTCTCATAGTGAATTATGAGGACAGACAGTGGTCCTCCTTCTTGTAAGTGACCCTTTCCTGAGAAATTGTAGAGGCTGCCATTGCCTACATTTTTTACTGTCATGTTTATCACATAGCTTCAATACTTTCTGAGTCACTGACCCAGGAAACATATGCAGGCTAGGCGCTGACTTCAAAGTTTTAATGTATTGAATCCAGCTTGCATTTTCAGAAGGAGGTCAGCAATGGCTTGAGAAGAAGCCTGGCCTCACACCACATTACCAGTGTTTCAATAATATTTATTGATCCCCACAGAGACCAAATAAACCCTGCCTGGATTCTCATACTCTGAAGTGTTTTACACCACCTTGTTGGCTTAATATTCAAACTCTATGATAAGGCCCAAAAAGGCGAGTGGAAGGTTCTATAGTTGGGTTTCCATAAAGTGGTTAAATAGTTAGTCTGGCCGAAAAAAGACAAAAGTCCATCCAGTTCAACCACCAAACAAAAAAAGAAGTTATAATCCTACACCCACAGTTGATCCAGAGGAAGGCAAAAGAAACCAGCAAAGCATGATCCAATTTGCTCCTGCAGGGGAAAAAAATCATTCCTGATCCCCTGAGAGGCATTCGGATATTCCCTGGATCAACTTTACCTATAAATGTTAGTATCCAGTTATATTCTGTGTATGGTTGTAAACCTCAGGCGTGAAATATGAACAAAGCATATCCCTTGTACTTGTCTCAATTAAGAGCAGTAAGTGTCATTTCTTTCTGCTACTTTTTTCCTCTGCTATCCGCATGAATTATGTCTAGACAGGTTTTCCTGTCACCAAGAAAAAAATTGTGACAGGGGAGGGACCTCCAGGAGATTGACAGTCTCAGCTCTGTTCCTGTGAGCTGTGTGAAGGGGGTGTGTGTCCCTTCCCTCCAATCAGGTCTCAGAGCTCCCCTAACTGAGCCCTGCAGTGTGTCATTTCAGCTCTCCGCCCCCTTTTTGTTGAACTTTCAGACAAGCTCAACAGATGTAGAGAAGAGAATACTGTAGATAGACAGGTACAACTTATATAGAAGGATTTTCTTCATCTCTGTGTATCACCTGAGGCCAGTCACTTCACTGGCAATATGTAAGGGTTTACAACCACTTGAAGGCTGCCATACATGACTCAGTTTTCTCTTGTTCAGCCTGCTTACAGCTTGGATGAAGGAATCTCCACTGCCAGCTATTGTATTCAGGCAGCCACAGTATCCGTGATTGCCTGAAAACAATGGCACTGGCGAACAGTGACTGTATCTGATAGGATGTATTCTCCATTTGGCCAATCATTTCTAGATTAAGCTCAGTCAATTTTCAAATTGAATTTTGTCATGGTGCTTGCAGGGCCTGTGTAATCAAAATCGTAATCGAAATTCAAGTTGTCTATAGGGGCCTTTGGTCTATTTGTCTATATCAATAAATATTTTAGAAATGCTGTTAATGCAATGTGCAGCCAGGCATCTTTTTAATGTGTTGTGTAAGTGGAGAGTCTGGGTGAGCTCTGCAGTGGCATTAGCACCCAGGGTGCTCTTGATGTGCTGTGTTTCAGCAGTTGCCTCTGACAATTGTGAGGTCTGACTGTAGTTTAGACATTGAACTGACAGTGGTTGTTAGAATTGTTCTAGGCAGACTGGAACGTTTTTGACCACATACTTTGATGGGAATGCCTGAAAACATGCAAAATGAGCTTTTAATTAGCTTTTTATGAGCAGTTTGTTGAGCGGTTCCATCCAAACAGCAGCTCTCCACCCATAATCTGCTCCCCTAGTGCTTTCAATTGGTTAAAACAAAAACACCAGAAGCTTGAATACGCAAGTAAAACATTTGTATTACACTTCTTAAACTCTTGTATACGCTTTCAAAACTCTCAAATAAAAATGCCACCTCCCTGCCCCTCCACCTCATCCAATCAGTTAAGCTTTGCATTCACTGAGAAAATGCAAAATGTTCCTTGAATGGTGCCAGTGCATCTTTAAGAAGGTAAATCCTCTCCTTGCCATCTTATCACTGTGATAGGTAAAAACAGATCTACCAATTCTGTATGTCTCAGTCGTAGACACAGATACTGAGTGCAATTGCCAACATGTTGCATTTTGACTGCAATAATCTGGGATTCTGATCATTACAGGTGTTTATAGCTACACGTAAAAGAATGGTACTCACTAGGTGTAGGTTTTACATATACAACGGGACGATCAGGTTTATGTTCTGGCACTTCAGGCTTTTTTGGATATCTGCTGTAGCCATCTGCATAGGAAATATATAGCATATAAAGAAATCTATTGAGAAAAAAAATAATGGAATCAAATGGAAGATGCCGAAATATAGTAAAGGGAATTGAAAGCAAAGTATTTTACGTGAAGACAACCCGACTAATGGACACAACTGTAACACAATTCCTTTACACTTTATAAAGCTAACACATAGACAGTACTTTCCATCATAACCTGATCAGTACCAATGTCATAACACAATTCAGGTCATAACACAATTCAACTTGGACAACTACACCTCCACCACCTGGTTACTGGACACACATTCAACATACAATTCTCTTACACTCTATGTGGGCATAGTACAGGACACCATTCTTCATGACTTGACTTCTGACATATTCATATTAGAATTATTTTATACTCTGCACCTCATATTGGGACCTGACTACCGGACACATCATAATAATAGAATTCCATGAAGTTCTATATGGTACATCACACCTCGCATCAATGTATAAGACCAGTGGATACATCATTATAATACAATTGTATTACACTCTATACGGGCATAATACACTACACTACCCTTCATGATCTGTCCCCTGACATGGTCATATCAGAATTCTATTACATTCCTTTCATATTACTGCTACGCCTTCCACCATTAGCTATAACTACTGGATAAATCATCATATCAGAACTCTAATACACACCATACATAATGCAACTGCACATTCTAATGTCCCAGCCTTTTGGAAACATAATCATAAGAGAATTCTATTACATATTATATGGTTATTGTATACTACACATCCCATCATGACCTGACCTCTGATACTCTGTGCATACTACCCATCATTGGATATGACAACCGAAAATTTAATCACAATACAATTCTCTTGCACTCCATACAGAGTTAGCACTCTACCACCACCCATCATAACCTAGGCAATGCACATGATTAGAATAGATTTCTAGTATACTCCATATACACAAAGTATACTATCAACACGCATCACAAAATGATACATGGATATGGATCAAATAACAGTTCTGTAATGCCTTCTACATTGCCCAATACACCTTCAAGCTACAGTAGATCCATGGACATGATAATAATAGAAATCTATTCTGCACCCCCAGTATAACCAGACTATTGTCAGGGATCATGCACACCTGCTGGTATTTTACCATGTAATTTAAGCATTAAAAAACAAATGCATATCATGTCTATGCCTTGGTAGTTGACAATACAAATTAAGGAGGAGATCTGAGCCTCTTGACCACTGAAGGTTGAAGTGATGAAACTTCACCTGTTATAGCCAATGCTAACTACTGATTTCTAATTTTCCAGACGTTCTTCCACCCTGTTGTGCATTTCCCTGTTACTGTACAGTTCAAAAATGGTGAAATGTGAAAAGGTTTAAAGCAGGACAAGAATAAATCAGATGATTTCCTACAGTCATCATAATCTTCTCTCTCCAGGCGGTCATTGTAATCTTCAGTTGGAGGCTCCACATCCACACCTGTAGTAAAGAGTATTGTCAATCAGTATGAATTGTGTCATTTAGAGGAATACAAGACCCACTGTGTGTTATGGTAATAAGAGCCTACTGCTATCAACAGTTAAATTGCTCCAATTCCTACCAACATTTTAGAGACATAATAGTAGGATAACTGGTTTGAAGGCTAAATTGGCTCTACAGTGAAAACACGTGTTTGACTATGGTGGGGGCAATATCCTGTGAGCTTCTACATAGAATATAGACTAACGGTTTGATGGTCCCTGCAAAGTGCTATGGAAAAAGTGTTAGGCCCATATAAATGGGAAACAATATGCTAAACATATGTTTTGAGCCATAAATATGCAATGCTCAACCACATGTACACATTTCCTCCATGAATTTGAAACATAAGAGAGCTAAAACACATTAACTTTCTCCAAAGCACTCCATAAACTTGTAACATCGGCTCAGCAGACCTAAATAATGGTTCCGGCTTATCAGTGGGAAACAGTTGTCATAGAGATATATTTTCCAGTTGCTCATACCTCCAGTGGTTGGCTTGAAGGGTTGGAGATCTCTTATAGACATGAGATCACCAACAGTTAAGTGACATGTAATGTTACCAATGGTCAGCTTTTTGTAGTGGATTTCTTGGGAGAATTCTCTTTTAGTTTTAGTTTCTATAAAGTATAAAGCTCCATGCACACTAAGGGGTTGATTTACTAAAGGCAAATAGACTGTGTACATTGTACTTGAGCAGAAGCTCTGCTGACTTCCATCGTCCAATCACATGCAAGCAAAATTGCTTTTTTTTTTTTAATTTGCATGTGATTGGGTATTCTTTGGAAAGTGAAGCTGTTCCTCATTTACTAAGCTCTGGCGTAACTGTACTTGCACTTTACAAAGTGTAAGGTCTATTTGCCTTTAGTAAATCAACCCCTAAATGCTCAAAATCTGCCAAACAAATGCTGGATATAAAATGCTAATATGTAGCGTTTTTTTGACTGTGTTTTTGCAATGTTAAGGAGTGTTTGCAAAGGTGGTTAAGAGCGCTAGCCTTTTATAAAGAAACAGGCAGGCAGCCACCAGCGTCTTTAACAATCAGTGAACAGACAGATGACTCATCAGCTGTCAGAGGGATTTCTCACTGACATCTGAATGTAAACAAAAGAATTGCCAGCAATTTAAAAAAATGGTGTGGGGTCCCCCCAAGTCCCATACCAGTCCCTTAGGTCAGAGGTTCTCTATTGATAGGTGTAAATTCCCATACAAAGCACAATGAACATAATCTGGCACAGTTATAAAGGGTGTCATAGATATTATTTAGATTTCCGACAGTGGCAGCTCTTGCGCTCAAATCATGTATCTGTCAGAAACAGGTACATGAATCTGTCCATACCAGCATTGAGGCATTTTGTAGAAGGGGTGGGCAGAGCCTGATGGGAACATGAAAGATTAGTTCCTCATCAGGCTCACTTTATTTTTGATTGACAGCTCATGGCAGTGGGTGGTTCCATAGTCACTAGCAGTTTTTGTTTTCCATTCATTTTTATTGAGTTTTTGTTTTTCCGTTCTTCAACACAATAACACAAATTACGGTAGTACAAAGCAGTACAGAGAAAAAAAGAAGGGTATCAAGGCACGATACGTACCTTCTTGTATACAAAAGTTCAGCTTATAGCCTAAGAGGCTAAACTTCAATATTTCTTAACTATCTTCATTAACTCTCCAACAGGATCTCCACATACCTAGCTCCCCAGTTCAGAACATGGGGGATATTCTCAGCACCCACAAGCCCTGAGGTCCAGTCCCGTCAGCTCCGGCCGCCCAAGGGGGGAAAGGGGACCTGTCTATCAACCCGTGGTGCCGATCTGCCCTCCAAGATGGCCAACAGACCATAAACAGATGAAAGGTAGGAATGAAAAGATAGGTAATGAGGAGTTGAATAAAAGAAAGGAGGAAGAAAAAGGATAAAGGAGAATCAACAAGCTGTCACTGCGGCTCAGGGGGGCAATCAGCTAACCCGATTGAGTGGAGCCTGTAAGGTAGTTAGTCCAAGGTTCCCAAGTTCTGTCAAAGTTTGATAACTTGTCTTGCAGAATGGCAGATAAGCGTTCTTTCAAAATTATCTAGGACAATTTAGACTTTACTAGGTCAAAAGGGATCACTGGCGATTTCCAAGATCTCGCTATCATGATCCTTGCCATTATGAAAATGAATGTTATGAGGCGTTGAGATGGTCTTGGGGTCCCTTTCGCAGGACAGCCTAATAGAGCCTGTCACGGGAATTTATTTAAATTTGCCCCTGTAAGGGAGTAAAGGAGGTTATAAATGTGGATCCAGAATCCACGGACCTTCGCGCATGTCCACCAGACAAGATATGCTGTCCCCTCCTGACCACATCCTCGGAAACACTTAGAAAAAAACATTTGGTATCCATTGGGCTATCCTGGCTGGAACCATGTACCACCTTAGTAAGACTTTGTAGTCACTAGCAGTTTTTGAATCAGCACACTGCTGTGCATTTCCAATCAAAAGCACCCACAGGTGCAGTGGATGAGTAGATGGAGCCTGACACTGAGATTAGTTCCTCATTAGGTCTGCCTTGTATATGGTTGATAGCAGATGGCAGTGGGCATATTCCAATGCCACTATTGGACTGAACAGTCAATAACAAAATCTATCAGGGAATTGAAAATCTTTTGGCCAAATTATAATTATAAGTAGATAATCTGTGTACAGCGCTTTTCCAAAGTGTGAATCTTTCTGTGTGACCCACATTAATCAGCAGTCTGAGATGAGTTGTTAAAAGGCTAACTGAGCTTGGATCTGTGAGCTAACTGCAGCCTGGCCATGGAAATCTTGAGAAGCACATGAGTGTCTAAGGCTGGGCTGTGTCATGTTGGAAAAAACTGAGAAGCTCCAAGCACAGTAGTAGCTTTGAAGACTGCTTAGCTCATCAGAAAGATCCCTGTCCGTCAGAAGCAGAAGGAGGTATGCCCACTGTTTTTTCTCTTTCTAGTGCATATGTAGGAAAACTAAACTAAAAACGCAGAAGAGCTGCCAGTATCATAAATTTAATTTAGCAGAAATATGCCACAATGCAAAGACATACAACAAAGCCAAATGTTAGTTGAAGGCTCATGTGTAAAAAGTGATAGACACTTTCATGTGCCTAGATTTGCCTCTATCTTCTCATTTTTGTAACAATATTAATGTTTTCCAGCAGAGTACACATAAAGCACAACCAGAAAGCAGAGACTACATATTTATGAATTAAAATATGTTATCCCCCATAAATTTATGGGAATGTTGAGCCAGGGCAGATTAATGGCCATACTGATTTGTTTACTAGCTCAATATACACTGTAATTACTAGAAATGTGGTTTGGTTGCTCTACATTCCAGCCTTCCCCCTCCTGCTAAATTCTCTGACCATTGGGGAAAAGTGAGTTCAGCTTTTAGTCAGTGCTGGTAGGCATGGATTGGGCTGCAGTACATTGTAGTGGTGTGAGAGAGATGAGGCAGGACAGGACTAGAGAGATGACCAGGATGGTGTGAGAGGAGGAAAGGGCAACTGGTGATGCAGATCTTCTATCTCAGGATGCTATGGTGTATCTTGCCAGGACATGGAGGGCCTTCTGGATAAACTGACCTGCTGTCTCACAAGCTTCAGAGCAGTAAGTGTTTGATTGTTGTGAGTCTTTGACTCAAAAGACAGACACAGCTAGGTAATTAGCATTTTCATAAGGAGGCCAGCAATATTAGCCTATACAGTCATGGCCGAAATTGTTGGCACCCTTGATATTTTTCCTGAAAATCAAGTATTTCACACAAAAAAGGTATTGCATTAACACATGTTTTGCTATACACATGTTTATTCCCTTTGTATGTATTGGAACAAATATAAAACAGAGGCAGAAAAGCAAATATGACATAATGTCACACAAAACCCCAAAAATGGGCTGGACAAAAGTATTGGCACCCTTAACTTAATATTTGGTTGCACACCCTTTGGAAAACATAACTGAAATCAGTCGCTTCCTATAACCATCAATAAGCTTCTGACACCTCTCACCCGGAATTTTGGACCACTCTTCCTTTGCAAACAGCTCCAGGTCTCTCTTATTGGAAGGACACCTTTTCCCAACAGCAATTTTAAGATCTCTCCACAGGTGTTCAATGGGATTTAGATCTGGGCTCATTGCTGGCCACTTCAGAACTCTCCAGCGCTTCTTTGCCATCCATTTCTGAGTGCTTTTTGACGTATGTTTGGGGTCATTGTCCTGCTGGAAGACCCAGGATCTTGGACGCAAACCCAGCTTTCTGACACTGGGCCCTACAGTGCGACCCAAAATCCTTTGGTAATCCTCAGATTTCATGATGCCTTGCACACAGTCAAGGCACCCAGTGCCAGAGGCAGCAAAACAACCCCAAAACATCATTGAACCTCCACCATATTTTACCGTAGGTACTGTGTTTTGTTCTTTGTAGGCCTCATTCCGTTTTCGGTAAACAGTAGAATGATGTGCTTTACCGAAAAGCTCTATCTTGGTCTCATCTGTCCACAAGACGTTTTCCCAGAAGGCTTTTGGCTTACTCAAGTACATTTTGGCAAACTGTAGTCTTGCTTTTTTATGTCTCTGTGTCAGCAGTGGGGTCCTCCTGGGTCTCCTGCCATAGCGTTTCATTTCATTTAAATGTCGACGGATAGTTCGCGCTGACACTGATGCTCCCTGAGCCTGCAGGACAGCTTGAATGTCTTTGGAACATGTTTGGGGCTGCTTATCCACCATCCGGACTATTCTGCGTTGCAATCTTTCATCAATTTTCCTTATCCGTCCACGACCAGGGAGATTAGCTACAGTGCCATGGGTTGCAAACTTCTTGATAATGTTGCGCACTGTGGACAAAGGCAAATCTAGTTCTCTGGAGATGGACTTGTAACCTTGAGATTGTTGATATTTTGCCACAATTTTGGTTCTCAGGTCCTCAGACAGTTCTCGTCTCCTCTTTCTGTTGTCCATGCTTAGTGTGGCACAGACAGACACACAATGCAAAGGTTAAGTGAACGTCTCTCCTTTTTATCTGCTTTCAGGTGTGATTTCTATATTGCCCACACCTGTTACTTGCCCCAGGTGAGTTTACAGGAGCATCACATGCTTGTAACATTCTTATTTATCCGCAGTTGTGAAAGGGTGCCAATACTTTTGTCCAGCCCATTTTTGGAGGTTTGTGTGACATTATGTCGAATTTGCTTTCTTTCCTCCCTTTTTTTGTTTTGTCCCAATACACACAAAGGGAATAAACATGTGTATAGCAAAACATGTGTTAATGCAATACGTTTCGTGAGAAATACATGATTTCCTGGAGAAATATCAAGGGTGCCAACAATTTCGGCCATGACTGTATATTAATGACGAGTGTAATTTAGGAACTAAGTCAACTTAGATTTTTTTTACTCAAATAGTCAACACAAAAAAAATCAACAGCATATGATAAGTTTTAACATTTGGTATGTATACATACACTATATTGCCAAAAGTATTGGGACGCCTGCCTTTACACGCACATGAACTTTAATGGCATCCCAGTCTTAGTCCGTAGGGTTCAATATTGAGTTGGCCCACAGTTTGCAGTTATAACAGCTTGAACTCTTCTGAAAAGGCTGTCCACAAGGTTTAGGAGTGTGTGTATTCCCTTCACTAGAACTAAGGGGCCAAGCCCAACCTCTGAAAAACAACCCCACACCATAATAATCCCCCCTCCACCCAATTTTACCCTCGACACAATGCAGTCAGGAACGTACCATTCTCCTGGCAACCGCCAAACCCAGACATGTCCATCGGAATGCCAGACAGAGAAGTGTGATTCCTCACTTCAGAGAACATGTCTCCACTACTCTAGAGTCCAGTGGCAGCATGCCTTACACCACTGTATCTGAAGCTTTGCATTTGGTGATGTAAGGCTTGGATGCAGGTGCTCAGCCATGGTAACCCATCCATGAAGCTCTCTATGCACTGTTGATGTGCTAATCTGAAGGCCATACAAAGTTTGGAGGTCTTTAGCTATTGACTCTACAGACAGTTGATGACTTCTGCACACTGTGTGCTTCAGCATGTGCTGACCCCGCTCTGTCATCTTAGACGGCCTACCACTTCGTGGCTGAGTTGCTTGAATTCACTGAGCTCCTGAGAGCAACCCATTCTTTCACAAATGTTTGTAGAAGCAGTCTACATGCCTAGGTGCTTGATTTTATACACTTGTGGCCATGGATGTGATTGGAACACCTGAATCCAATGATTTGGAGGGGTGTCCCAATACATTTGGCAATACAGTGTACATTGGAAGACCACTATACCTTTGGTACAAAATTCCTTTAAGGAATACAGCCCTCAGCTATGTGCAACCCATCTGGTCCAATATGTACCTTACTTACCTTGTGTAAATGTCCTCACTGGGCCCTCTTCAACCTACACAAATGTGCCCTGGCCCCATTTTATTCCTATGGGGGGCAGATGTACTCTGCAGAACCACTGGGGACTACCATGAGTACTGCTCCTCATAAGAATGAATAGGGCTGAAGATGCCCCAGCAGGGAGGTTTTTAGAAGCAAGGCAGTACAGTACAGTGCCTGGTAGGATTACACAGTGAAGATAACTTGATTAAGGACTCAGGTGAGTATAGAACCAGGTACAAGGCATTTAGCATGGGGAAAGGGGGAGAGGGTATAGAGCCTACACTGATAAACCCATATTATTGCTGGCTCCTAACTTTCAGCCAAGCAACTAGCTTGTTCTAATGGAGGTCAACAGAGGCAATCTCTATGTTTCTTTTAGCGCAGGTTTCCTTTAAACTGACCATAGAAATTAAATAGTGGTTGAACTATGTATACTAAATGAATTTTCTTCTGGCAATTTTTGCATTAACATCCATGCTCATGTTGCGCAACCATTGGTGTTTCAGTCCAATGAAACCACTAGCTTAACTTATGCACAAAAGCAGTTTGGAAAACCCCATCTGGCAGATTGAATTTTGCTTGGAGTTTAGATCGGAGTGACTGCTCACATCTGGCCATTGATATTAATTAATATCATTGTCCAGCCTAGCTAGATTGGGCAATGATCTCATTTCTATAGACAGCCTAGACTCCTGGATGAAATTGTAGAATACTAAGTTGATTCATAGTGATCCAGCATGTGTTTGAACTATACAGTACTTGTAGTAATGTTATACTAATTTTCGTGCTAATGCTTTCCATGTCTGGATAAATCATTAGGCAGCCAGACAAAGGGGCCTTTGTGGCCAGTTTTCTTTGCTGTGTACTGTCTCCTACTGCATTAGTGGTCACATGGTTGGATGATAGTTGTATGAATAAAGGAGAACTCACTTACCAGGCCGAGGTCTGCGATCCTCTCTGTCTGGTTCCTCAGGTTCTGGAAGTGGCTCCATATATCCTCCTGGAACACAAAATTTAAATGTTATTTGGATATTAGAATGATCAAAGTGCCACAAGAAACCAACTGTCCTTGTTCTGACCACGTTAATCCTAGGTTCACATTCATTTGAATGGGTTGCTGTGCCTCGTGAAACACAGGAAAAAATTCCCTGCATTATTTTTGAAGCACAGCCCGGATGTGAAGTGCAAGTACAGTGCAATTCCCAGTGCGGGTCACGTGCCATTAGGATTAATAGCACTCATTCGCAGCTCCTGCGTTTCACTGAGCAGATGGTTGCATCTGCAAGAAGAGGTGCAGGTCCTGCAGTGGTGAACCTAGCCTAAACTGAAAACACTGAAATCTGATTGGCTGCTTTGTTCTAACTTCACATCATATTTTTTTGGTTTATGATAAAAATGTTAAATGATTGAATTAAAGTGTATCTAAACACAAGCACAACAGTGTAATATAATTGCAGTTTACCAGTTTTCAGATGTGGTAGCAGCATCCCATTTCTTTTTTGTTTTAGGCATCTTTTCCTCATTTTTACATGTAGCCAGTTACATACTTTCTGTCCTACGGTGACAGCACCCACTCACAATGGGACCATGTAGAAACAAACATAGACTCCCTCTAAAAGGAGCTCAAATCACAAAAAAAAGAAAGGCATTTGGAGGAGGCAGCAGGCAAAAGATGACACTTTTCTGAGTTAAGGAAACATATTGGATTGAATTTTAGGTCACTTTACTTGGGGAAGTGTTGCAGTCTTTATAGTGGTTCTAAAGCCTGAAGGTTTTTTTTACCTTAATGCATTCTCTGCTTGAAGGTAAACAAGCTTCAGTGTGCAATTCCTACCACCAGATCTCCTTATACTTACCTGAGCCCAATCTTGATCCAGCGCTGTACATGAGAGCAGAGACTCTCTCTGCTCTCTTCCTTCTCACTGGCTCAGACTGACAGCAGCATGAGCCATTGGCTCCTGCTGCTGCCAATCTCAGCCAGTGAGGAGAGAGAGGAGGCTGGGGCCTAGAAAAGCTTTGTGTGTCAATGTACACAGAGCTGGCTCGAGAGCGAGCCCATGCGAGTGCCCCCATAGCAAGTGGCTTGCTATGGGGGCACTCAGCAGGGGACCCGAGAAGAGGATAACAATGCTTAAGATAAAGTTGTAGAGTTCACAAGACAGCACTGGATTTCTGGCAAGAAAATCTGTCTAATATAAACAACCACTAAGCTATCAAGCACTTGTCAAACAGATACTACAAACACTTTTGATGTTATATTTAGCAGCCCAAAGGGAGCAATTTAACCTCTTTGCGTCTGGGCCTTGGCGCCGAGCGGCCGCACATTTGCGTGCAATTAAGAAAAACATATGTGCTGAGAGCACGCTCCCAGCACACGTGTCCAGTACTCACGGAAAGGTCCCGATCTCCTCTTTGGATCGGGACCTTTCCCGATCATGTGACCGCCGTCCCACCTCCTGGCTTCTGAAACCCTTAAAGGGCCAGGAGGCGCCAGCGCCAAGGGGTTAAAGAAGTTAATTGATGATGATGATGACGACCATGTTGTGCAAAGTACATATAGCTGGGACTTTAAATATACCTTCAATGTTAAAACTTAAAACAATTTGTATGACTTTATTACAACATATTAATGGCATACAAGTTAAAAGCACTTTAAAACACCCACTTCATCAGGATCTTGGATCTCAGTACAAATGAAAAGCAAGCTCAAATCACATAAAAAAAATATATATTTTAGACAGTATACAGAAACAATCATTACAAAACCAAGTTACAGTTATTCAAACTACCAAAAACACCCTGTGCCCGTTGGGAAAGGAGAGAGAGGGAGGAAAAAAACAAAGCCACTGTTAATGAATGAATAATAATAAAGTAAAATAATACCATATATTCACCTTTAATACGATGTGAATACAACTATTAAACACATGAGGAAATAGCCCCAGATAAGTCTCACCAGCCCATGGGGGAATAACCGCCCACCAGTTATACATTGTTGGCTGATAACTATATCTTGGTACTGTAAACCATTTAAAGATGGAGTTTTAAAGTCCTCTAACTTGTATGTTATGGATATGTTGTAATAAAGTAAAAATTTTTCTGATGTCTGAATGTCACATCCATGCAGAGAACCCGCACTGCATTTCCCACAATGCCTAGGGGAAATGGAGGTTGCAGTAGCCGTGTGTGTGGGCGGAGCTTGGGCTCAGCAGGACTTTCATTGGGAGACGCATCAGCAGTGGGCAGTTCAAACTGGGAATCTGAGACTCCTGGGTCTTCCCACTTCAGTGAGCAGGGACGTAGTTACATCCCTGCCCGCTGTAACAGAACTACAGCGGGGAAGTTACAAGACCGGTGGCTAGAGCAATAGTGGAGATAATAACCACTGGTCTTGCAAAACAGAAATCATAGGGAATGAAACTTGTGATTCAAAAAATGCACACATTTTATCTTAGATTTAAGACTGAGGAAAGAAATTAAGGACATGCACTATATTGCCAAAAGTATTGGGACACCCCTCCAAATCATTGAATTCAGGTGTTCCAATCACCTCCATGGCCACATGTGTATAAAATCAAGCACCTAGGCATGCAGACTGCTTTTACAAACATTTGTGAAAGAATGGGTCACTCGCAGGAGCTTAGTGAATTCAAGAATGGTACCGTAATAAGTCCATTCATGAAATTTCCTTGATACTAAATTTTCAGTCAACTGTTAGTGGTATTATAACAAAGTGAAAGCAATTGGGAACAACAGCAACTCAGCCACCAAGTGGTAGGCCACATAAAATGACAGAGCACGGTCAGCACATGCTGAAGCGCACAGTTTGCAGAAGTCGCCAACTGTCTGCAGAGTCAATAGCTAAAGACCTCCAAGCTTCATATGGTCTTCAGATTATCCCAACAACAGTGCGTTGAGAGCTTCATGGAATGGGTTTCCATGTCTGAGCAGCTGCATCCAAGCCTTATATCACCAGGTTGCAATGCAAAGCGTCAGATGCAGTGGTGTAAAGCACGCCACCAATGGAGCAGTGGAGACGCGTTCTCTGGAGTGATGAATCACGCTTCCTGTATGGCCATCCGATGGACGTGTTTGGGTTTGCAACTGGCCAGGATAACGGTACTTGCCTGACTGCATTGTGCCAAGTGTAAAGTTTGGTGGAGGGGGGATTATGGTGTGGGATTTTTTTCAGGGGTTGGGCTTGGCCTCTTAGTTCCAGTGAAGGAAATTCTTAGGGCATCAGCATACTAGGACATTTTTGACAATTTCATGCTCCCAACTTTGTGGGAACAGTTTGGGGATGGCCCCTTCCTGTTCCAACATGACTACACACCAGTGCACAAAGCAAGGTCCATAAAGACATGGATGAGCGAGTTTAGGGTGGAGGAACTTGACTGTCCTGCACAGAGTCCTGACCTCAACCCATCTGAACACCTTTGGGATGAATTAGAGTGGAGACTGCAAGCCAGGCCTTCTCATCCGACATCAGTGCCTGACCTCACAAATGGAAGAATGGTCAAACATTCCTATAGACACACTCCTAAACCTTGTGGACAGCCTTCCCAGAAGAGTTAAAGCTGTTTTAGCTGCAAAGGGTTGGTCAAGTCAATATTGAACCCTATGGACTAATGCAGGCAATAGAAAGTTTGTTTATCGGACAATTTTCCGTCTGAAAAACTAAACATCTGTCGTTCTGTTGCCACCAATGACTGTGAAAATTGGCCATTTTTTAACAAATTTTCCAGCATGACCAAACAAAAGAAATGAGGAGGAAACGCGAAAATCGGCTGATGCCATTGCCCCACTAAAAATCGGCCGGTAAACGAACTGTCTATGACCTGCATAAGACTTGGATGCCATTAAAGTTCATGTGTGTGTAAAGGTAGGTGTCCCAATACTTTTGGCAATATAGTGTATCTCCTCAAGGTAGGAAAGCACAAGTAACAACAGGGGAACAAAATTCTGCTTGGAGTTCAGCTTTAAAGTCTCAGATATATGTACTTTTTCTTCCTTTGATCATGTGAAATTAGGGATGATACCTCGAGTGGTGTGATATCAATAAGACTTCACCCCCACATATACTTAAGGATTTTCATGTTGTGCAAAGTGCAGTTACACATATCAACCAGATTTTAGAATGCGGTTTTCAAATTACTGAAAGTTAACATTACAATTTCTCTTTCCACTGCTTTATAAAAATATAACCTTGTATTTTATGTTTTGTTTTTAGTACATTTTAATATTCTTTTGCACAATCATGACAAACTCAAATGTGGACAGGAGAGAGTAGTGGCATAGTAGCCAGCAGGAGGAACCATAGCGCCCTGCGGAAGCCGTGTTCGATACCACAAGTTTCTGGAGCTCCTCAAGAGGGCCAAAATTGTCACTTCCCTACTGCACATCTTCTTTTACATGTTGGCTGGAATTTTTTTTTATTCACCCTAGTGACAGGGTCACTTAAAGACCCATGGGAGTTGGGTGTTGGTCAATGACATCACCTTGACATAAGTTTGAGACACTTCTGAGATGATTCAGAATTCATTGATTCATTGACATGTGCATTTGATGTGCAGTTGACCTTCTTTTGACCTGTTTTTGGTCTGCTTCAAGCAGGCTTGACATTTCCAAAGACTGGTATAAGAATGCAAACTTGTATAGAAACTTCATTCAGTATTTAGCAAAGGAAAGAAGTGTAGCTTATATCAACTGGACAACAGCTGGGACCTACTTCAGCTGGCTGAGGGCTGCAAAAAAGCAGCAAGAGGGCCTCATGTGGTCCACAAAAACATTAGGCTGGCATGTCTGATATAGCAAGATTTGGGACACATGGACACCATACATCCTCCACAAGCCATAAATAATGTTGAATGGTTCTGCTCCACTTCTTTTACCACAGGAGGTCTGTACTAGGCTTTGGTGTTTCTGATGCATACATATTGAGGAATGAGACGTTTCCTGTCTGTTCTCCCCGAATGTAATTCACGCCTCTCTCCTTCTACTTCCAAAACACCCTCTTAAAGGCCACGTTCACATTTACCAGAGTTTAACCTATGCCATCAAGGGGCCCCCGTAGGTATTTAACACAGTGGAGATCTGTAAAATGTTATTTAATGTTACCGTCATACTTATAGGCCATTTGAGCCCCAGGACCTGGCCGAAAAACTACTTCCTTGTTGCTAGGGCATGGAAAACATTGGTTTTCACTCCTGTAATGCTGGGACTAAGCATCCCACGATTTCCACATCCTACAAACAAGATAGGACATGGTTGCTAACTGAGAGTTTTTCAGCCAGGCTTCTGGGGGATCCAAATGGCCTACACAGATTTTTTTAATATCTACTGTGGCCCCTTGATTGCATAGGTTATTTTCTGGAAAAGGTGAACTTAGCCTTTAAAAACATTATGGGGGAGAGTTACTAAAACTGGAGCACACAGAATCTGGTGCAGCTGTACATAGTGACCAATCAACTTCTAACTTGAGCTTGTTCAATTAGGTTTTTACAATACAAACTAGAAGCTGACTGGCTACCATGCACAGCTGCAACAGATTATCTGTGCACCAGTTTTAGAAAATCATGTGACACAACAGTAACAATACTGCTACCTGGATTATCCTCAACAATGATATGTGACTGATTGTTATTACCACCGATCCTGCATTCAAGAAAACCATGCTGGGCACTTACCTGCCCAGGCATCCAGTTGTGTCCTCACCTGAGCCAATTCTTCAGTCGGTTACCTACTGCGTATGCGTACTGCGCACTTTGTGAATGGGCTGCAGTCTTCTGGGACCAGGTACCTGTTCCCCCCCCCCCAAAGGTGCAAAATGGGACAGTAGAGGGGGGAGGATGCAGCCAAGTGCAGCTTCTCCTTTTGAGTGGAGCTCCGCTTTAAGGCACTGAAGAAGAAGCTATTTGCAGCATTTGCAGTTAGGTACATAATTGCCAGAGAATATAAGCAGATAGATATTTAGCTACTTCAAAATGTTACAGCCACTTAGCTAGCAAGCATTGAGAAATCTGCTGCACAGGGAATGCATGGTTTTTAATGTGTGTAAACATTAACTATACCACGCAGGAACCCATTCACATAGGTTCTAATGTATTTACCTCTACATCTCCCTTTTCGGTTTCACTTCCTACCATAACTCAGACTATTTAAAAAAACATAGATGTTGCCACCCTAGCACTTAAACATATGATGGAAACTGACATTTCCCATCATCTTAATACTGTCTCCCAACAAGATCCAGCTTTTTTAAGATCTGCCCTTTCCGGCGTCTCAAAAAGAAAATACACAGAAAAAGAAAGGACAGGAGGAAAATGCAAGTCTCGCAATGAAGAAAATAATCTAACCACCATGAAAGTCTTCAATTTTTCCTCTTACCAACTATCAGATCATTGCCTACTTACTAAAGGGTTACATTTTCTCCCCACCATATTTTGGAATCCTTTTACCTTATTCAAGGATCTCAATAGATTCATCAGAAATGTAACAGTCAAGAGATTCTATTCCACCAACAAATCTATTGTTAATTTAGTTACTATTACTTATCAGGGAAAAGTGAGTATTAGATACTCTGAACATCGTAATATAATTCCTGGAAGAGAATAATAGCCTTGATCCAGAATTTGTCACTGATCA
This sequence comes from Staurois parvus, assembly GCF_062004578.1. NCBI lineage: Eukaryota > Metazoa > Chordata > Amphibia > Anura > Ranidae > Staurois > Staurois parvus. Next base: position 2,542,522 of record NW_028318382.1, read on the forward strand.
TACTTCCCCCATCATATACGCCTCATCCAGGCCAAAGACATAGTTTCATCCAGTTCAGGCAAAAGGATCTTTCATCAAAGCTTTTTATCATGTTGTGCATGCTGATCTTATGGATCTTTGCAAACAGTGCCCAGAACATGCAAAGTGTACATCAGAGCCTGAGTAACAATGAAAAATTGGAAAAAAACACAAATCAACAATGAAGACATCACTATAAGGCTAGCTGACAAAGGTTGGAGCTTTGTCATTCAAAACACTAGCAACTATCTAATGGTAGCATACCATCTACTATCAGATTCCAACACCTACAAACGCCTTTCCAAGGATCCCTTAGAGCAGTGTTGCTCAACCTTTTTTCAGTCAAGGCACCCTTTAAAATTGTGGACAATGTCAAGGCACCCTCTAAAATTATGCTCAGTCCCAAGGCACCATTTAAAAGAGCCTCTCCAATCCTCTGGAACTCCCTGCCCCAGTATGTCTGGTTAGCTCCCACCCTGTCCACCTTTAGATGATCCTTAAAAACTCATTTATTCAGGGAAGCCTACCCCACCTCCACCTAAGAACTGTACTTAAGTCATCTCCATCAGATCATCCCCTGCAGCTAATACCTTTTGTACCACCTCCGCCTCCCTTAAGATTGCAAACTCCATGAGCAGGGCCCTCCATTTCCTTTTCTATTGAACTGTATTGTAATTGTATTGTCCCCCTTATATTGTAAAGCACTGCGTAAACTGTTGACACTATATAAATCCTGTATATTAATTATAATAATGGACAGTCTTGAGGCACCCCATTGTAAAATGTAAAAACTATTCTAATAGTTTTATATAATGCAGAAACATCCATATACGTAGGACACCCAACGTTGGAGGAGACTTATTCTTCCAAAGCAAATACACTTTGGCACACTGGCACTGACTAGGATTCCAGTGTTCATCTTCTCCCTCAGTTTTTCTCCATCACTAAGCTAATGTGACCCCAGCACTGATGGATGGGGGCAGGGGAGGATCAAACAAGGATGCTGTGCAGGCAACCAACATCCTCAGTTGATAAAACTGATGATGTCATTGGTTGTCAGGACACCAGTGGCTAGAAGGTCATAATGGTAACAATAAAAACCTGTGACTTTGTGTAACTAAAAGGCAGGTATGTTCCACCTTCTGGCTTGTACACAAGATTTTGGGCAATTTTCAAACATTTTGCCAAGGCACCCCTGGAGATACCTCAAGGCCCTCTAGTGTGCCTGGGCACCCTGGTTGAGAAAGGCTGCCTTAGAGGCTTACGCCCTTGAATTCAAAGAACTTGTGAAATCTGCAGTAAGAACAAAGTCATCAACAAGAAGTAAGCAGCCTTCCAGATAAAAGCCTTCTGTCAAGTGCCCAACTTCACCATCTTCCTAAGGTGCACAAAGACAGACAAAATCCACCCAGAATACCAATTGCTGTGTCTATGGATAGTATTACAAGCAGATTTTCTCAATACAGTGATTATTTCCTGCAAGCCATGGTTTTATTGAGTCAGCTGACAAACAGACTTGCTTTGTTTTTTTCTGGTGGAATGCGCCGGAGCCCTGTTCCGACACCTATGCCAGCTTAGTGACAAAGAGGGAGTAAAGCACTTTGTATTTCTTAGCAGGGTGGCCGCGCTGATGCAGCCGCTTACTTCTGGCTGCAGCATGAGAAAGCACGTCTCCTTGCAGACTAGAAGCTGTTTTTGGTGCCATTCGCAGCTGTTTGGAAGAGCTGTGGTGTGTGCAGGAACCAGGAAGCCTGATCTGACTGTGTCTGCTCAGTGCTGTGGACTAGAGACAAGTTGTTTTCGGTAAATTGATTGACAATATGGCTGGATGCGGCTGTCTGTTACTGCTGCTTGGATGTGGGCCTGTGCTGTGACTGTCTCTTTGCTGGATTGGGGATGTCTCTTTGCTAGATTGGGGATGTCTCTTTGCTGGACTGGGGATATTTCTTTGCTGGATGGGATGTCTCTTATAATATATGGAAATGTCTCTTATATTTTGGGATGTCTGTTAGTTGGATTGGGTTCTCTCTTTTCTGGATATATGGGGATGTCTCTTTGCTGGATTGGACTGTCTCTTTGCTGGATTGGGGATTTTTCTTTGCTGGATTGAGCTGTCTCTTTGCTGGATTGAGGATGTCTCTGTGCTGAATATATGGGGCTATCTCTTTGCTGGATTGGGCTGTCTCTTTGCTGGATTGGGGATGTCTCTTTGCTGGATTGGGGGTGCCTCTGTAGGATTGGGCTGTCTCTTTGCTGGATGGGGAGGTCTCTTCGGTGGATTGGACTATTTCTTTGTTAAATATACAGGGATGTCTCTTTTCTGGATTGGAGATGTCTCGTTGCTGAATATGAGGATGTCTCTTTGCTGGACTGGGCCATCTCATTGCTGAATATACTGTGTGGGGCTATCTCTTTGTTGGATTGGGCTGTCTCTTTGCTTAATGGAGATGTGTCTGTTTGCTGGACTAGTAATTGTCTCATTGTTGAATATACTTGTACGTAGGGTCAATGGCCTAGGGTAGCAGGCCTACCCGGGGTGGATAGAACACATCATCATACATACAACTTCCACACCTTGCCTGCAAGAGCAATCCAGCCAAGTATTTTTGAATATCATACTCAGGACTGCAGCTAGACTATTTTGCGCCAGGCAAGTTCAGTTATTTGTACCCCTCCCCTCAAAAAAAATTGGCTAAGTCCCTGTGTCCAATACAACATATATATCCAGTATAAAATATAAAATACATTACCGATATTAGTGATGCTATCTTCCACATGCACACCCAGCATACATTAGACATGACGCTAGGCAGAGGCCTAGTTTGCCTAGTTGTAGCACCGGCCCTGATCATACTCAAAGTTCACTAGCTCTTGCTCTATACACTTAGAGCCAAACCACTTAGAGAGCACTGTGGCCAAAAGTTTGGACTTCTAGCCATTGCTTCTAGATGTAGCGATGTATGTCAGTGCAGAGTGGAAGCTCTATTCATACAATAATGAGTAGAGATGTGACACAAACCCAGGGTCCGGACAACTGTGTGTGTGTGTGTGTGTGTGTGTATGTGGGGGGGGGGGGGGGGGTTTGCGTTCTGGCTGACTCCCCAGTCCAGACCTGCTCCACCTCCCAACCTCTACAATGCCATGGTGTAAGCACACATTGCACCCAGCAGTGCCAGTGCTGCTGCCACACAAAACACTGGCAGCAAAGTTTCAGGAGGTGAAAAGTCAGCCAAGCAAAAGGACATCTGGGTCAGCCAGGTACTGTGAATCTACATGCACGGCTTTTTTTTCAGCAGGAATACAGGGGAATTCAGGGGAACACAGTTCTGGCACCTTCAGCACTGAATGTATGTAATGGCAAGGGGTGCTAGGGTGTGCTGGGGGGTCTTTTGATGCTGGTTGTTGGGAACTCTATTGTCGTTGGGGGAGGGGGGTCTGTTACTGCTGGGAGGGATCTAATGTTGAGGTAAGGGTCTATTGTTGCTGGGGGAGTATTTTGTTGCAGGGGGCTTATTGTTGCTGATTTAAGTCTATCATTGTTGGGAGAATCTTTTGTTTCTGAGAAGGGGGGGTCCAACATTGCTGGCTGCAGGGGAACTATTTTATGGCTTTTCTTATTATCATTTACAAAATCCATACACATTACTTAGCATGACAAAATGATACTTGGTTCTGTGTTCTCTAAAAGAGGTAATACTGGGAGGTGGGTAAGGGGTGGAACCAAGGGATGGTGCTCAGAGGTGTGTAGGGGCAGAGACAAGGGGTGACTCAGAAGGGGGCAGTATCTGCGCCTATTAAGCCCTGTGAGTGTTTGTGTGTGTATGTATTTATTCGGGTTTGGGTCAGTGTTGTATAAATGTCTCACAGGAGGTTCTGCTTTTCTGTGAATAGGGTGGGATTAGTCATATGGGGTGCTGTACACTAAGCTAGGGTGTATCTCCTCCTGACTGATGTGCTTTGTTTGTTGGGCTGTACATTACTTTTACTCCTGATCCCAACACTCTACATAACACACTTCTGTCCCCTACACTCTACATTACATACTACTGACCCCTGCCCACTGTACTATACACACTTCTGAACCCTGCATTCTGTATATTGCACACTCCTGATCCTTACCTACTGTACATTTCACACTCCTGACCCCTGCATTCTGTACATTACACACTTCTGACCACTGCACTCCGTACATTACTTTTGCTCTTGACCTCTGCACACTGTACGTTAATCTACACCTGACCCCTGCATATTTACATTACACACTTCTGACCCCTACACTTTGTACGTTACACACTTCTGACAGCATTAAAGCCTGTGTTTGCCTCTGTCAGATGTTTGCTACAAGAAAAAAAGACACCATTGACTCTTGACTTTTGACACTCTTGACTACCTTAAACCCTAAATAGAGGTTTGATATTTAGACATACAGTCATAATGTAGCCATCTTTGAAGAAATGTTCAGAATGCTCAAGCATGCAGGGTCAATTATGCTGTCATAACACGTTTATTTCAATACAGGTTGTATAGAAGAGAAAGCAATATGTGAAGGCAAACACTGCAGACAATGATTATCTCTCGGTAGGATAATGGAGATCAGGACTGGTTTTCTTCGACTGGAGTCCCTTGAGATGTTATAACACTTTAAAGGGTGCCATGACAGAAAAAAAGGCACTGGCCTCTGAGAAACACTAGCCTCTGACATCTGATTTTATTATCTTGATCCAAGAGCTAAACAGTCAAGTGGTGTAGGAGGTGAGCAGAAGAGTGGATTTGAAGGGCTACATCCAACCCTACCTCTAGTCTACCTAAACCACAATCCAATCGCGCAACACATTTTTAGTTTCACCTCCACGGTACTCATTATATTACTTTACAATGGCCTTAGCCCTGGATATGTGTGCAGGAGGTTTACTTCACTTCTACGATGTTGTCAAAACTAACAGTAGTGCCAACTGGCACAACATACTGTATATGGTTTGTGGCATGCACACAAATATGTGGCCTGAAGAAAAAACTGCCTATTATGGTATGGCAGCCTACAGATAATATAGTTGGGATAACAGAGTGCCATTACTGTAGTCTAGCAACTATTTCATTTCCTATTTCTAACAGATACTGTATGAACTGGAGAAGTGCGGTACAATTATGGCAGGTTTTTTTTTTTAATCGTTATGTTACCTCATCCTCATTTTGTTTACAAAGGGTATTATCAGCTATAACAGTGGTTGACCTTGTCATACATGCAAAATAAATACACGACATACCTAGATAAAGCATTAAAAAGGAAAATAAAAAAACAAGAAAGTATGACTGATATCACTCATAATATGGGCTGATGGTTTTGATTTTTGCAGAAATACCAATGAATGCAAAGTGTTCTCTGACTGGACAAGGTGGAGAGGTGGGGTGTTGATGTCACGCCGTTCACCTTATCTAATCAGAAAATGCTTTGCATCCTAAAAGTTTTTTTTAAATTATCTACACACTTGATTGACACCACCAAATGTGGAAGGGCATTCCATATCCTTACCACCCTAACTGTTAAGAACCCCTTATGCAGTTCAACCCCTTTATGTGCAGCAGCAAATTAGAATAAAACACATGTTGATATAACCACAAGTAGCAGATTAGCTTTTCTGCTGATCTGTGACAGCTGTGTCCTACATAGAAATCCTTCCCCTGGCAAATTTTCACTAATGTCAGGAACATTAGTGGGCCATTATTAACCATTTGCCCTCCGGAGAATTTTCCCCCCTTCATGACCAGCCCATTTTTTGCGATACGGCACTGCATTACTTTAACTGGCAGTTGCACGGTCATGCAACCGGTACCCAAATAAAATTTGTAATTTTTTTCCCACACGTAGAGCTTTCTCTTGGTGGTATTTTTAATTTTTTTGAACTATAAATAAAAAAAGACAATTTGAAAAAAAAAATACAAACAATATTGTTTAATTTCTGTTATACAACATAACCAATAAAAAAAATGTAAAAATTAAACTTCTTTATAAATTTAGTCCCATATGTATTCTGCTACAATTTTTGGTAAACAAAAATCCCAATAAGTGTATTTTGATTGGTTTGAGCAAAAGTAATAATGTCTACAAACTATGGTATATATATTGGATTTTTTATTTATTTATTTATTTATATGAGTAATGGCGGCAATCAGCGACTTATAGCGGGACTGCGATATTGCGGTGGACAATTGGACTCTGATACTTTTGACACTTTGTGGGAACCAGTGACACTAATACAGTGATCAGTGCTAAAAATATGCACTGACATTGTACTAATGACACTAGTTGGGAAGGGGTTAAACATCTAAGGGCGATCAATGGGTTAACTGGGTGCCTTTCTATGTGTTTTGTGTACTGTGTTTGGTGCTTTTACTAAGGGAAGTGATGGATCTTATTCCCTGCTTTGCAGGGACTCAAGGCCCACCACTTCCGTTCCTTGTCTCTGCCCGCTGATCGGCAGGTGCAGGCAGACATCCACTGCCCCGCAGATCGGTTTCTGCTGTGACTAATCATTGTATATTTATGTGATTTTGCACAGGAGGGCCTACCCTGTAGCATTATATCTGTTATACGGCTGTCCTTAAGTGGTTAGAGTTTACACTAAAATGAGTTCCAAGACTGATCTAATGATGCAGAAATGGCTGTCTGGACACCTCATCAGTATGTAGGCAGGTTGCCTGCTGTAGTAAGTTAGTTATTGCTGCCCATAACCAGTGGGAAGGGTTAAAGTGTTACTAAACCCAGGACCCTGCATTCACTATATTCAGTCATCCACAGTACACAGAACATGGAAATGCAACTGCTAAACTGCTGAAAATACATTTTCTCATTAGCAGTATATAGCAGTCTTGTGACTTTTATCACTCTCTGGCTGAGCACTGACTAATCTTGTAGGAGGAGTTTTCATTCACCTCTGACTGTCCTATGAGGCTGCAGGACTCCTGACCCTCTGTCTGGACAGTGCTGATTGGCCCTGTGCTGATCACATGCACCCTCCCCTCAAAAGAAAAAACCAAAACTCTCTAGCAATATACACCAAACAGAGCATGTGCAGACTTGCCACTGCTGCTCTGTCCTATGGCAGATGGATTGTGGACAGTAAAAGTAGGGGAGGATCAAAGAAGACAGGATCAAACAGCCTTTTATACAATGTGGAGCATTAACCCCTTAGGTTCCACAGTGAGTATAAAACGCATTATTTACTGCATATACAGATTGATTTTATTGTTGTGGGTTTAGTAACACTTTAATGCCTTTTCCAGATCTTTTCTGGGCTCTGCTTCTCTCCCTGTGCTATAGGGGAAGGGTTCTGCACTCAGAGAGCTGCTGCAGGGGAAAAAAGCACAGAGAAGACACAGCATGTAATCTCCAGTTATTATACATAAGAGAGGTCGGTTGCTGACAGTGGCCGTAGTCTGGTGGGCCGAAGTCTGTCTGCTGAACTGTGCAACCACCTTCATGTAGACACCATCACCTTGGGATCTGACACTATGGACTCTGCTATGTATGGAATCTCACCTGCGTACCTGTGAAAGGGTGCTGGGCAGAATTAGATAGGGGTGGTAGTTAGGGAACTGGTTTGTGTCTGTTCATCCTGTACTGTTGAAGAATTTTACAGTAAAGCCTTTAAAACATTTTAATGCCTGATCTGAAGTTATTGAAAAGGGCTGTATGAAAGTAACCGGCACTCTACACATGGCAGTCTACAGCTTGGGGTCAGCAAAGCACCTAAAGACAACATAGCAGGTAGTTGTCAAAGGTAATTGACGTCTAGTAACCAGTTCTTTAGTAATCCATCTCCCATAGCAATGGGAGCAGATCAGTGTTAGGGAAGCCCTCGACCTGGACAGCCACCAGGTACAGGAGAGTAAGAAGACAAAGTGCATTCATTAGGTTCTTGCTAGGTGCATGGTGGGATCTCATTTTGTCACTAGGAGTGAGGTGACAGAGATACGCTGGATGGGTGGAATGGGTATAGGCTCAGCGTGTCCTTCCTAAATGCAGACAGTTACAGTAAAGGTGTGCATTGACAAGGGACCAGAGAATTAACTGGAGTCCAGTTTGTTCAGTGAATGTACATGGTGTGCGGCTCATCTCCAAGTTGGAGGATCCACTTAAGGTTGATTTTCCCTGAAAACAGTCCCTACCTTGTCCCAGGGTATTGATGAACATGACACAACTACAGTACCCCATGTGCAGGGCATGTGACCCCGTCTACGGTGCCTAGAATAGCCCAGAAGAATCTGGCAGGCCTACAGTCAACATCCGACCAGCCCATAGTATGCTGGCAGTACAGATTATGGCTCTACTTTCCAACACCATTCTGTATTGTTTTATTGTATTAAACAGCTAGATGGTCAAATAGCCATGTTTTATGGAGACCCATAAAGCTTGCACAGGCTGAAAGTTTGGCACTGAAGGTTTTGTTGTCTGTGTATTTTTTATGAAGTGCATGCATTTGTTACATAATGTTTAATGCATGCACATTTTACCATTTTGAAAGTTTCATAATTTCCAAATGTATGTGTTTGAAGAGCAGCAATGATCCAATTTCCAGCCAGCAGGGGTTCTATAAATGCTTCTCCATTACCTTTTGCAGCAGCTGCAGACAGGGCTGCTGTTAGAAATCACGGGGCCCCAAACAGCTAACCTGACAGGCCCCCCCCCCCAAAGAAAAACACAGTTTACTATGCTTCAGTTATGAATGAACACAGTGAGTGATCAGTACTGATCACTCATTGTGTTCATTCAGGAAAGAAAGGGGCTGGTAAATGTGACATATTTTCTGGACCCTTCTCCATCATGAAGGTCCCTATTGTGTGTTTGCAGCTGCCAGTGGGAAGGAGAGGAGGGAAGCTGGTAGCACTGCGGGGTGGGGGCACACAGGGGGGCCTGGGCAGCAGGGGAAAATGTATGGTGCACAGGGAGGGTGATTGGTGTGGCAGAGGGGCAATTACTGGAATTGATCCCCTGTATGGCTTTCTCTGCATCAGGTAAAATCCAGCAGGAGGGAGAAGAGAGCAAGCCAGCTTTCAGCTGCTGCAGAGTGAGCCATACAGGGGATTGGTTCCAGTAATTGCTGCCCTGATCACCCTCCCTACCCAAATCTGATTCACCCAGCTATCTGGGCCCCCCTGCTGGCTTGGGCCCCATACAAGAGGACTGGCGGTACCCCCTTATCCATGGCCCTGGCTGCAGAGCATGGTCAAATACTATAGCCTGGTGAGACTATACCCCTCTAAACTTAAATTGTTTCTAAACCTCAGCAATGAAGGATTCTTATTTGGTTCATTTAGGTCTGTTAAATATGCCATTGAAAGTAATTTTAGATCTGTTTGATAAGTGCAAAATATAGCTTACTCTCTAAAATCTTGTCATCTGATTAATTTCTCTGGTCTTTGTCTGTTCTTCCCTCATATCAGTTACAGTTTAGCTATCTCTGAGAACTGAAAAAATACATCCCCCCTGGAAAAAGAAGGGGAGAAGGTCTTCTTTAGTCCTGTGACAATGCTGCTTCTTTATGAATAAATTTTAGCCATTAATTTGCGAGATTAGCAGGTGAAAACAAAGGGAAAAAAATAAAAACGAATGCAGCCATTACGTACAAGGACTGGTAAGCTGCAATATATTACATTTATGGTTCTGTCTTGTAATACACCTATATGTTACACAATATCTGGAACTTATTAAGTAACATAAAGGCATTTTTAAAGCACTCTGAACGCCAAGCAAGGCACCTCTCACTAAATAAAATGCTTAGCTTCCAATTCTGTACACACAGGCAACGTTACACTGCTTTGTTGTGTGTCAAAGTGTATACCCCATGTCACTTTCATTGTGCTTTTACACATCTCAAAAGTCCCCATAGTGCTCCCTAACCACACCTGCAGCGGTTGTGGGGCGCCTATTATCCGAGCTTTGTGTTCACGTCCAGGCTGTGGTGTTCTGTGTGTAGCAGCAGGAAGGCGAGTGGAGACCGGAGGGGGAAACTGAGCAGGGACCAGAGCGGGGTATCAGCAGATATCATACATGATGTACAACATGGGAGCAAAACAGCAAAAAGGTAAGCGAGAGCAAGGACTGAGCAGGAAACTGAGTGGCGGGGATTCTCTAGAGCAGGGGATCAGATCAGCAGAGCAGGAGATTAGATCAGCAGAAAGGAGGATCAGCAGGAGATCAACAGAGCAGAGGATGAGCAAGAGATCAACAGAGTGGAGGATCAGCAGAGTTGGGGGGGAGAAGGTGGTGTGGGCAGGGGGGATTACTACTGAGTGGAGGGAGGGGTTTCCACTGAGCATAGGATCTACTGAACCTGGGGTACTATTAAGTGAGGGAAAAGCTGAGCTGGGGATCTGCTAAGTGGAGGTACTAAAGAGCCAGGAAACTGATGAGCAGGGGTACTACCGAGACACCAAAAAGACCAAAATTAGAAAAAAAAAAAACACCAGATACCGCACCAACACCTAACCATGCTTCAAATATGATGACATCCGCATCATCACTTCCCATTTGACATCACTTCCCCTTTAAAACAAATAGAAGATCAACGCACACAGAGTATTTGCTAAGCTTCATTAATGCTTCAAAAACGCATCACAAAGCATCAAAAACAAATAAAAAATGCATGTTAAAGTGGTAGGTGCTTTGATGCATACTACTAATAAACGCACATGTAAACAAGCCCACCTTATATAGAATCTACCTCATAGTAATGGCAGTATTTCAAAGGCTGCACACTTTACCTTCACCCCATACATCTTCTCCAGTTTGTGTTCTTGAGTCTGTCACTGAGGGCCTCCTGTACCTGTCCTCTTCTTCTTCAGTGATGTGAGGTCTTTTGTGTCTGTCTTGCTCAGTAATGACAGGTGTATTATACTTATTCTCAACTTCCTTAGCCACGTGTGGTGTTCTATACTTATCTTCTGCTTCTGTGACCCGGGGTATTTTGTACCTGTCATAATCATAATCCTCTGGTATTTGAGGTTCTTTGTATCCCTCTTCTTCTTCCACCACTGATACATGAGGCCTCCTGTATTTAACATTTTCCTCTTCCCCTGTAATGCGGGGTCTTTTATATGTGTCCTCCTTTTCTCTCCCTGTGACTTGTGGCCTTCTATAACTGTCTTCATAGTCCTCAGGAATTTCAGGTCTGCCATATCTCCTGTCCTCCTCTTCTTCTTCAACTTTGGTTGTTGTACGTCTTTCTTCCTTCACAATAACTTTTGGCTTACTGATTCTGTCTTGTTCTGGACGTTGATCTTGTTTCTTTCCCGATGGCTTTTTTGTAGGTTTTGGTGGCTTTTCTTTGGGCTTTTTGGTTGGTTTTGGTTTCTTTTCCTTGGGCTTTTTGGTTGGTTTGGGAGCCTTTTCTTTTTTGGGAGGTTTTTCTTTGGGTTTTTTAGTAGGTTTAGGTGCTTTCTCTTTCTTTTCTTTCTTTGCTTTTTCATTCGCTCTCCCAGGTGATTCTGTCCATGGAAAAGAAATTTCAAGAGCATTAAAACTGGAAAGGTCATCCAAAGACAACTCTCAAAATGATCTATGTTCATGGACAATCATGCATCATATGTAGATTATCAGGTTTCACTGAGAAATCGTGCAATAAAGCAGTAACAAAAAATTAAAAAGAGGTTACCAAATTTTTAGGAGTAACAATGCTGAATTGTTGTTATATTACCATAGCACTTTCATTCACCCAGCTGACCAATATGACTACTGACAGGTTAGTGCAGTGTTTCTCAACCTTTTTTCATTCAAGGCACCCTTTAAAAATCTACACATTCTCAAGCCACCCCATTCTAAAATGTTAATAAAACAAAAGAAAAGTTTTACATAATGCAACGACATCCTCACATATAGAACACCCAATGTTAGAGGTGATGTATTCTCCCAAAGCAAATGCACCTATGCATCCGGGCACTGACTAATATTACAATGTGTCTCTGTTTTCTCCACCCAGTGCTTATGGAGAGTGGCAGGGGAGAGTCAAACAAAGATTCTGAGCAGGTACCCAACATCCTCCTTATCAACCAGTGAAGACATTGGTTGAAAGGACACTGGTGACTGGGAGATTGTAATTGTGCACAATGAAAACCTGTGGCTTTGTGGAATTAAAAGGCAGGCTTGATCCACCCGCTGGCCTGTACAAAGTTTTGGGCAATTTTTAAGCATTTTGCCATGGCACTCCTCAAGAAACCTGAAGGCACCCTGGTTGAAAAAGGATGCATAAGTGAATGTCATTGATTATCTCATTACAATGGCATTTGAAAGTGGGTCGGATATATTAGGCAGTAAATGAACATGTTGTCCCAGAAGTCGATGAAAATAATGTGCATTGCAGTTTGATGTGTATGGGGTTGCGTAGCCGCAGACCGGTCAGGGTGCCCATGGTGACTTGTGTTCACAGCCAAAATCACCTACAATGGCACGTAAGCATCAGAACTAGACCACGGAGCAATGGAAGAAGGTGGCCTGATCTGATGAATCGCTTTTTCTTTCATTATGTTAATGGATGGTTGTGTGTTTTGGTGTGTGTTGTTTACTTGGGGAAGATATGGCACTAGGATGCAATATGGAAAGAAGGCAAGTTAACAGAAGCAGTGTGAAGTTTTGGGCAATGTTTTGGGTCCTGCCATTCATGTGAATGTTAATGTGACATGTGCATCTCTTTCAACAGGATAATGTGCTCTGTCACACTGACAAAATGGTTCAAGAATAGTTTGAGGAAAAAAACAATGAGTTTGAGATGTTGACTTGGCCTACACATTCTCCAGATTTCAATCCAATCAAGCATCTGTGGAATGTGCTGGAAAACAAGTCTGATCTATGGAGGCCCCACCTCACAACTTACAGGACTTAAAGGATCTGCTACTGATGGCTTAGTGCCAGATACCACAGCATACCTTCAGAGGTCTAGTGCTCCATGCTTCAATAGGTTATGGCTGTTTTGGCAGCAAAATGGGGACCTCCTTAATACTAGGAGGGTGGTCATATAGTTATGGCGGATCATTGTATAGGACATGCATATGACCCAGAGTCCTCCATGCTTCGACAGGTTAGACCTGTTTTGGCAGCAAAATGGGGACCTCCTTAATATTAGGAGGGTGATCATACAGTTATGGCGGATCGTTGTATAGGACATGCATATGACCCAGAGTCCTCCATGCTTCGACAGGTTAGACCTGTTTTGGCAGCAAAATGGGGACCTCCTTAATATTAGGAGGGTGGTCATACAGTTATAGCGGATCATTGTATAGGACATGCGTATGACCCAGAGTCCTCCATGCTTGGACAGGTTAGACCTGTTTTGGCAGCAAAATGGGGACCTCCTTAATATTAGGAGGGTGGTCATACAGTTATGGCAGATCGTTGTATAGGACATGCGTATGACCCAGAGTCCTACTTTCTGCTAGTTTATCCACATATACCTGTGTAATTTGCAGGATAATGCCTTGCACCCCATATAACACCTTTGAAAAAGGGTTGGAGTTTAGTGCTCTACAAATAGATGAAACAATGCCAGTTAAAAGTAAAATTTGAAGCCTGTACCGTGGAAGAGGTCCACAGACACAGCTCTTGGCCACAGTTGAAAAACACAGAATGACAGATCTGTTAGAGCTGATTTTTGGTTCATGAATAAATACATAAGGACAATACAATCTTTGTGCAATCAAGGTTAGATTTTCCAGACCTATGTAACATGAGTACCTAACTAAACTGTCCAATCAATCTGCATCCAGCCAAGCAGGACCTTGCACTACATAACTGTTGGCAGATGTATAGGAGATTGTACAATCAGATTGTATAGTGTATGGTGAAGCTACCAGTCAATACCAATGTATGTTTTTGTGTGTTATGTGCATGTTTTAAAATCTTTCAGTATATTTACAGGTACTTATATAGCGCCGTCAATTTACACAGTGCTTTATATATATATATATATATATATATATATATACACACACACAGGTGAAACTCGAAAAATTAGAATATCGTGCAAAAGTTCATTTATTTCAGTAATGCAACTTAAAAGGTGAAACTAATATATGAGACAGACTCATTACATGCAAAGCAAGATAGTTCAAGCCGTGATTTGTTATAATTGTGATGATTATGGCTTACAGCTCATGAAAACCCCAAATCCACAATCTCAGAAAATGAGAATATTACATGCAATCAATAAAACAAGGATTGTACATAGAACAATATCGGACCTCTGAAAAGTATAAGCATGCATATGTACTCAGTACTTGGTTTGGGCCCCTTTTGCAGCAATTACTGCCTCAATGCGGCGTGCCATGGAAGCTATCAGCCTGTGGCACTGCTGAGGTGTTATGGAAGACCAGGATGCTTCAATAGCGGCCTTCAGCTCTTCTGCATTGTTCGGTCTCATGTCTCTCATCTTTCTCTTGGCAATGCCTCATAGATTCTCTATGGGGTTCAGGTCAGGCGAGTTTGCTGGCCAATCAAGCACAGTAATCCCACAGTCATTGAACCAGGTTTTGGTGCTTTTGGCAGTGTGGGCAGGTGCCAAGTCCTGCTGGAATATGAAGTCAGCATCCCCATAAAGCTCGTCTGCGGAAGGAAGCATGAAGTGCTCCAAAATCTCCTGGTAGACAGTTGTGTTGACCCTGGACTTAATTAAGCACAGTGGACCAAGACCAGCAGATGACATGGCTCCCCAAATCAACAAAGACTGTGGAAACTTCACACTGGACTTCAAGCATCTTGCAGTGTGTGCCTCTCCATTCTTCCTCCATACTCTGGGTCCTTGGTTTCCAAATGAGATGCAAAAGTTGCTCTCATCAGAAAAGAGGATTTTGGACAACTGAGCAACAGACCAGGTCTGTTTTTCTTTAGCTCAGGTAAGACATTTCTTGTTCAGGAGCGGCTTGACAAGAGGAATACGACATTTGAAGCCCATGTCCAGCATCCATCTGTGTGTGGTGGCTCTTGATGCACTGACTCCAGCCTCAGTGCACTCCTTGTGAAAGTCCCCAACACTTTTGAATGGCCTTTTCCTGACAATCCTCTCCAGGCTGCGGTCATCCCTGCTGCTTGTGCACCTTTTTCTTCCACACTTTTCCCTTCCACATAACTTTCTATTAATGTGCTTTGATACAGCACTTTGGAAACATCCAACTTCTTTTGCAATTACCTTTTGAGGCTTTCCCTCCTTATGGAGGGTGTCAATGATGGTTTTCTGCACAACTGTCAGGTCAGCAGTCTTTCCCATGATTGTGATTCCTACTGAACCAGACTGAGAGACCATTTAAAGGCTCAGGAACCGTTTGCAGGTGTTATGGCTTAATTAGCTGATTAGAGTGGGACACTTTGAGCCTAGAATATTGCACCTTTTCACAATATTCTAATTTTCTGAGATTGTGGATTTGGGGTTTTCATGAGCTGTAAACCATAATCTTCACAATTATGACAAATCATAACTATCTTGCTTTGCATGTAATGAGTCTATCTCATATATTAGTTTCACCTTTTAAGTTGCAATACTGAAATAAATGAACTTTTGCACGGTATTCTAATGTTTCGAGTTTCACCTGTATATTGTATAGTCACATCAGTCCCTAACCCTCAAGGGGTGTACAATCTACGGTCCCTAACTTACATTCATACATACACATACTAGGGCCAATTTAGACAGGAACCAATTAACCTACCAGCATGTCTTTGGAGTGTGGAAGGAAACTGGAGTACCCAGAGGAAACCCACACAGGCACAGGGAGAACATGCAAACTCCAGCAACTGAAAATCTTGATGGATTCTTTTGCTTTGAAATTGTTTTTTTCTCCAGATACTTATTAGGTCGAATGAGTGGAAGAGACTAAGCTAGGGATAGAAACACCCATGTATCATAGAACATTCCATGTCATGATTTATCTGGCATGAAATGAATGAGTCAGGTCACCAGGAACCATAGGCGTAACTGTCCAGGAATGTGTATAGGATCACATGGCAGAGCAGACACATACGTCTACATATATCAGATGAGTCTCCCATAAGGAAACAAAAGGAAAATCCTTATTAATTGTAACAGGAAACACAGACGCTTTCTGTTCTGACACTTTTGATGCGTAAACTCCAGTGAGATATTTCTTTCCACATCATTGATGTGTACTGGCCTCAAACCATAATTCAGTTGTTATTAATCTTGGATTCAAATCCAAACTGTGATTGGCTGCTGAAAAATATACAGTAGTATTCCTTCACTGTGAGTCTCGTTTTTAAAAGTAGCAGAAATAATGAGTGTATTGCCTCCAGTCAAAGGATTTACCCCCCTTCCTGACTAGACCATTTTTTGCGATACAGCGCTGCGTTACTTTAACTGACAATGCAATGCTGTGCATAAATGAAATTTATGTCATTTTTTTCCCCCACAAATAGAGCTTTCTTTCAGTGATATTTGATCGCCTCTGAGTTTTTTGTTTTTTGCGCTATAAACAAAAAAAGACTGACAATTTTGTAAAAAAACAATATTTTTTCCTTTTTGCTATAAAACATATCCAATAAAAAAAAATAAACATTACATATCTTCATAACTTTAACAATAGGCCTAAATGTATTCTGCTACATGTCTTTGCTAAAACAAAAATCCCAATACGTGTAAATGAATTGGTTCACGTGAAACTTATAGCGTCTGCAAATGGCGGTATATATACTGGAATTATTATTTATTTATTTTTATGCTAGTAATGGTGGCGATCAGCAACTTATAGTGGGACTGCGGCGAACATTCTGACACGGGGGGGAACTGACTAACTGCCACTGACGTCCCCAGTGACACTAATACAGTGATCAGTACTAATAAAAAGCACTGACACTGTACTAATGACACTGGACAGGAAGGGGTTAACATCTGGGGCGATCAAAGGGTTAACTGTGTGCTGTGTGTGTTTTACTGTGTGCTCTGTGTTGTGTTTTACTAGGGAGACATGTGTTTTGTATCTCTCTGCTTTGCAGAGAGATACAAAACAGCATGTCCATGCTGACAGGAGTGTAGCTGGCCAGCTAAGACCAGTCCTAGGTTGTTAATATGGTTCACATATATGTGTATACCAAACCTGCCAATAACCTCAGTACAGTGTATATGGGCACATGTTAAAGCCAAAAGCAGAATCATTGCTGTAATTTATGTCTTTGATTGTTATATGATATTTATATATTCATTGTGTTAGCAGAAGCAGAAAAGGAAAATATGCCTTTAAGACTTAGTATAAGGTGAGCCAATCACAGACAGCCTCACACTGTACAGAGCCTTAACCAATCCCAGCCAGTTTCACATCTATGCCTGTGTAAAACTCCCTGCTAGGATTTTCTAGAGACACATGCTCACCAGACAGAAGAGGAAACAGACAGAGTTCCAGTCAGAGAAGCTCCATGGAAACAGAGAAGGCCAAATAGGTATTTAATGCACTTGTGTGTTCCTCTGTTGTTTACAGTGCAGGTAGATCTGTATGTAAAAACTGTTTTGTGTGTGTTTACTTGTAGTTCCACCGAACTTATCGAATTTACGAATTAAACAAATCAAGTCACTGTAGAGCAGCGGTTCTCAACCTGGGGGTCGCGACCCCTTTGGGGGTCGAACGACGCTTCCACAGGGGTCGCCTAAGACCATCGGAAAACACATATTTCCGATGGTCTTAGGAACCGAGACACCGCTCCTCGCCGCCGCCACCGCCGTCTCCAGGTGTGGGCGGGATGACATGCCGCCCCTGTCATCTGGACACACCTCGAGATCAATCCTCGCCTGTAGCTCAGGAGAGGCACACAGGCGGCCAATCACCGGCAAAGAGGTGGAGCTTGGAGAGGAGGAGCCGAGCGGCACCGCGAAGATCGAGCGAGTGAAGAGGAGGAGAGCGGCCGGAGAAGGAAGACATCTGACAGGTAAGTGTTGGTACCATGGGAGAGGGAGGGAGCGAGCGAGCCCAGGCTGGAGCAGGGGTCTGCAAGGTAAGTATCATTGGTGTCAGTGGGAATAGTGCCCCATCATTGGTGTCACTAATACCAATGATGGGGCACTATTCCTCCCACTGACACCAACGATGGGAAACTATTCCTCCCACTGACACCAACGATGGGACACTATTCCTCCCACTGACACCAATGATGGGGCACTATTCCTCCCACTGACACCAACGATGGGACACTATTCCTCCCACTGACACCAACGATGGGGCACTATTCCTCCCACTGACACCAACGATGGGACACTATTCCCCCCACTGACACCAACGATGAGGCACGATTCCTCCCCCAAATGACACCAACGATGGGGCACGATTCCTCCCCCCACTGACACCAACGATGGGGCACGATTCCTCCCCCCACTGACACCAACGATGGGGCACAATTCCTCCCCCCACTGACACCAAGGATGGGGCAGTATTCCTCCCCCCACTGACACCAAGGATGGGGCACTATTCCTCCCCCCACTGACACCAAGGATGGGGCACTATTCCTCCCCCCACTGACACCAAGGATGGGGCACTATTCCTCCCCCCACTGACACCAAGGATGGGGCAGTATTTCTCCCCCCACTGACACCAAGGATGGGGCAGTATTCCTCCCCCCACTGACACCAAGGATGGGGCACTATTCCTCCTCCCACTTATACCAAGGATGGGGCACTATTCCTCCCACTGATACCAATGATGGGACACTATTCCCCCCCACTGATACCAATGATGGGGCACTATTCCTCCCACTGACACCAATGATGGGGCACTATTCCTCCCACTGACACCAATGATGGGGCACTATTCCTCCCACTGATACCAATGATGGGACACTATTCCCCCCCACTGATGCCAATGATGGGGCACTATTCCTCCCACTGACGCCAATGATGGGGCACTATTCCTCCCACTGATACCAATGATGGGACACTACTCCTCCCACTAATACCAATGATGGGACACTATTCCTCCCACTGACACCAATGATGGGACACTATTCCTCACACTGACACCAATGATGGGGCACTATTCCTCCCACTGATACCAATGATGGGGCACTATTCCTCCCACTGACACCAATGACGAGGCACTATTCCTCCCACTGACACCAATGACGGGGCACTATTCCTCCCACTGACACCAATGACGGGGCACTATTCCTCCCACTGACACCAATGACGGGGCACTATTCCTCCCACTGACACCAATGACGGGGCACTATTCCTCCCACTGATACCAATGATGGGACACTATTCCTCCCACTGACACCAATGATGGGACACTATTCCTCACACTGACACCAATGATGGGGCACTATTCCTCCCACTGATACCAATGATGGGGCACTATTCCTCCCACTGACACCAATGACGAGGCACTATTCCTCCCACTGACACCAATGACGGGGCACTATTCCTCCCACTGACACCAATGACGGGGCACTATTCCTCCCACTGACACCAATGACGGGGCACTATTCCCCCCACTGACACCAATGACGGGGCACTATTCCTCCCACTGACACCAATGAAGGGGGCACTATTCCTCCCACTGACACCAATGACGGGGCACTATTCCTCCCACTGATACCAATGACGGGGCACTATTCCTCCCACTGACACCAATGACGTGGCACTATTCCTCCTACTGCAAAATTACAGTTATGAAGTAGCAACGAAAATAATTTTATGGTTGGGGGTCACCACAACATGAGGAACTGTATTAAGGGGTCGCGGCGTTAGAAAGGTTGAGAACCACTGCTGTAGAGTAATCATAATCTAACGAATTTATCAATCTATCGAATCAAGCCAATGTAATATGAAACAAAACAAGCCATTGTAAGCAGTGTTATATGAAGAAGATTGAAGTTATTAAAGAAGTTAACTAACGCACTCGGTGTGCTCTTTAAACCTACTGCATCCATAGAGCGGCATTGGAGGAATTACAGAGTAAAGTCAGTCTAATCAAACAAAGAAACAGCAATTGCATAATTTTTCTAATGCCACAGCGCACAAGGCACCAAAGGGTGCTACGCCTGCCTCAAGGAGTGACGTGTTGTTTACACACAGGTCTCTCTCCTGTCAGCTTTACCCAACGATCGCTGAGTAACGGTCGGGAATCACCCGACTCAGGGGGTCATTGACATCCCTAGCCGCCAATAGCAATGTGGGCAGGGCGGTGCGCACATACAAGTGCGCCCCCTACCCAGATATGCAAATCATGCGTGTATATATACAGTGAGGAACAGAAGTATTTGAACACCCTGTGATTTTGAAAGTTCTCCCACTTAGAAATCATGGAGGGATCTGAAAGGGTGTTCAAATGCTTCTGTTCCTCACTGTATATGTTATCTTGTGTAGCCCTGCTGCCCTGTAGCAATGCTTCTGCTATAGGGCGGAGGGAAAGTGCAGTGGAAAATACTGAATGCAGAATGATAGCTGTGTGGAAAAAAGACAGTTCTTATTTCAGATATTTTGATAAATGACTAATATATTTATAAGGCCTTTACAAGCAAATTAAACCTCCCACTATTTTTTTTTTCCTTTTTGAATGAAGGTTTTCTATAAATAAATAAAAGCTGATCATTGTAAGCACTCCTATCACTGTTAAATGGTTTGTTTCAACCCTTTGTCTGTTTTGCGACAGTTTGGTCAATTAAAGAAAGCTGAAAAATGACAAACTTACTGATGTGATCACTAGGTGAAAATGATCCCTAAAAAAGAAAACAAATGCAACCACAGCATTTAACACTTTCACTGCATTTTTGTACCCACAAATCATTTTAGGCCTGATGATTAGTTAAAACCCTCAAGCATTATATATTTTCAGAAAGCAGAGACCCTGGAAAATAAAATGTTGGCAGTTCCACTTTTTATGTCACACGAAATTTAAAATATATAGATTTAAGCTAATTTTAGGGGACAAAAACAATATATATTTAAACAAATATAAAAAAAATTAGATTGCGCCGAGTAAGTAGATACCCAGCATGTCAAGCTTTACATTTGTGCGTACCTGCAAAAAAACCAACAAACTGTGGTACCCTATATTTTCCATAGGAGACATTTTAAAAGCCTCTACAGGGTCATCAGTTTAGAATAATCGACAAATATTGTCCCTAGAATTACTGTTTCACTCCGGCACAAGCAGCGATATGTAATATGTTTACTTCAAGCAGTGTACTGATACGTAGGAGCCCCTGATAGGTGCGCTTATACTGGTGTGTGTGTGTGGGGAGGGGATCAAATTTTTTTGTGGGGGTTTTAAGTGCTTGGGTGCAACTTTATTTTTTGACTATTATTTAACTTTCACTAATACGTTATTCATATTACATGGGGAAAAAGTTTCAGCTGCCTTCAACTGAAGCTAATGGAGCTTCTTTTCTGGACACAATGGACAGGGAAACTGTGAAGTTTTACACGTCACTTCTGGGTTCATTCTAGCTAGAGGAGCTCAGTGAACATATGTTCATTTTTCTCCCTCTCCTTTCCTTCACCCAGCGACACTTGCCCTATGGGTCCAAGGCCTGGCGGGGGGTGGAGGCAGGGGTCTTGTCCTGAGGGTACACGTTCCAGGGGTCAAAAAAAGCGGAGTGGCTGTACAGCCACTGGATCACTTTCATGAGAAAACTGACGTGGCAATGCAATAAAAGGGTAATGGGCAGCACAGTGGCTAACTGGTTAGCACTTCCACCTGGCAGTACTAGGGTCATTGGTTTAAATCCTAACCACAGCACCACCTGCCTGGAGTTTGCTTGCGTGGGTTTCCTCTGGGTACTCCAGTTTCCTCCCACACTCTAAAGACATGCTGGTAGGGGAATTGGCTCCTGTCCAAATTGGCCCTAGTATGTATATGTATGGATGTAAGTTAGGGACTTTAGATTGTATGCTCCTTGAGGGTTAGGGACTGATATGAGTGTACAATATATATGTAAAGCGCTGCATAAATTGATGGCGCTATATAAGTACCTGTAATAAATAAAAGTATAACTGGAAGCAAAACTTTTTTTTAGTTGTGGATAAAGTGGAGAGGGATTGGAACACCTGTGAGGTTTTTATTGCCGTCTGTGCCCCCATTAGGGAAATCGCCCCCATGGGACACGGAAAGCAAAAAAAATGACAGGGGTTATAACCCTCCCTATATCCAGTGACTAAATGGTTAGCACTTCCGCCTGGCAGTACTAGGGTCCTTGGTTCAGATCCCAACCACGGCACCACCTGCCTGGGGTTTGCCTGTTCTCCCTGTGCCTGTGTGGTTTTGCTCCAGTTTCCTCCCACACGCCAAAGACATGCTGGTATGTTAATTGGCTCCTGTCTAAATTGGCCCTAGTATGTGTATGTATGAATGTAAGTTAGGGACCTTAGATTGTACACCCCTTGAGAGTTAGGGACTGATGTGAATGTACAATATATATATATATATATATATACATATATATATATATATGTGTGAAGTGCTGTGTAAGTTGACAGCGCTATATCAGTACCTGAAATAAATAAATATCCAAAATGTTAGGGTTTAGATACATTTTTGGCTTGAGTTTTAACTGAACACCAAGGATGTAGCAGACTATGTTTTGCTGATTACACAAGGGAAGCAGTGTTGAAATTTTCTGAGTTCAAAACAGGGGTGGACTCATGGGGCCCCTGGGCAATAGGGGACCCAAACTCAAAAAAGCCTATGAAAAAAGTACCAGGGGCATCTCATGGGGCCCCCTACTGACCCTGGGCCCTTGGGCAGTGCCCGAGTTTCCAAATGGTCAGTCTGCCCCTGGTTCAAAATTGGGGACTCCTAGGTCCTGAAAAAGGGGAATGCCACACTCAGCTAACCTGATATACACAGGAGTAATATCTGATATCCACATGTAACTCACCTCCATCCTCGCTTTTTTTTGTTGCTTTTGTCTTTTTTCCTACATTGGTCTCTTCCTCGTTCCTCCCCGTTCTAGTAATCAGCGCTTCCTCCTCATCTTCCTCCCTCTTAGGCTCCCCCTTGTCCTCTTCTTCTTCCTCGGGGACCAGTTCCTTCAGAAATCCCTCCAGAAAGTCTTCAATCTCATCATCGGTCAGCACAATCTGTGCCCTGCCAGTAGAGGGCAGCAGTGGCAGTAGCAGAGAGAGGAACAGTAGGGATGCTCCACCCCTCCACATCCCTCATTACCAGGGGCTGTCAGCGATAATGAAGGAAAGCCTAAAAACAAGAGAAATCAAATCTTAATAGTGGCACTAGATAAAAATGACATCACATGTGCGTTGATATACCGATAAAGGAAAACGCCACTCTTGTTGTAAAAAATAATAAAAGCATAAAGTATATACAATTGATAAGCATGCTATTTGTAAATCAATTTTAATGAAAAAAACAACCGTTCCATCCTGTCTGCATACATTGTAATTTTCTAAGGCCTTGATCACACAGGCAGCTTTCTTGACAGCTCTGAAAAGCGATCCATGGTAACTAGCTTTTCAGAGTTGGTCGACAGGTGACTCAGAGGTGATATGCCACCTATTGGATGTCTTTTTTTTGGGGGGGGGGGGGGGGGAATCCTGCTCCACTGCAACCATGTGCATTAGACTGGTTGCAGCATGGTCCTATTCACTTGAATGGGGCATGTTTGGCACCGGTGTCACCTGCAAAAAGTGTCATGCTCAGGGGCGGACTGACCATTTGGAAACTGCCTGAGGGCCCGGGGTCAGTAGGGGGCCCCATGAGATGCCCCTGGTACCTTTTTCATAGTCTTTTTTGAGTTTGGGCAAGGATACAGGGGCCCCATGATCCCCTATTGCCCGGGGCCTCCATGAGTTGTCAGTCCGCCCCTGGTCATGCTATTAAAAAAGTGCCGTAACCTGTCTGTCCTCTTGTCATTGGGCAGCATGAACTCGGATCTAATGCCAGTTGCCCCTCTGCCGCCTGCATGATCATGAATAAAAATTCAGATGTTGCTTCTTACAATAAGGAACCCTTGAGGTATTCTGTACATCACTGATTTTCCTATTGCTCCCCAGAGACTTAATTTCCTGCTGGTGTGATTGGCTTGCTGCTTTTCTCTGAAGACAAATTTCAATCACCCCCTGCAATAGGAGTTTCATCTAGCTCTTGTCTCTGAAGAGCAATCCACCTTTGGATTTCACTTCACTTTCGGACTTCCCCCGCCTATGCAGCTAAAAGGGGAGTGGTAAAAACGTGGATTAGCTGCAGGGTTTTACCTCCTCTAAACTACTAGTGTGAACAAGCCCTTAAAGGTTCATCTTCTTCTATGAGGTTGTAGAGGCTGCATCTTTTCTCATTACACAGCTGGTTTATAAAAAAAAAAATCAGTTTGACGCATGAATGAGCAAAACAGTTTTCTATAATCCTTACAAAGTATATTATTTTCATTAGAGCTAAGGTTTAGGTCTGATTTTTCTGGCATGGTTAGATTGGTCCAGTTTGGGCAATATAAGTATGCATATCTCATACCTAAGACAACCCTGTGGAAGCAGAGAATCACTGTAGTAGTTGTCACTACTACAGTGACAGCAGCAATCTTCCAGGTTCAGTGCCAAATGGCTGCAATTCTGCATTGTAACCACAAGGAGTCGCTCACTTGGTATTGCCGCCTTTTAGGGAAAGCCTTGGGGGTTTTTTCAATTAACCACTTCGATTTGGGCACTTTTACCCCCTTCCTGCCCCGGCCAATTTTCAGCTTTCACTTTGAATAACAATTGTGCAGTCATGCAACACTATACCCATATGAAATTTTTATCACTTTTTTCACACGAATATATATTTTTTGGAGGAATTTAATTGCCACTGGGAGTTTTATATTTTGCACTAGAAAAAAAGAGGAAAAATTTTGAAAAAGAAGGTTTTCTTTGTTTCTATTATAAAATGTTGCAAACAGGTAATTTTTCTCCTTCACTGCATTGATGAGGCTGCACTGATAGGTAGCACTGATAGGCACTGAAAGGCCGCACTGATGAGGCGGCACATTGATGAGGAGGCACTGATGATGCACTGATATGCAGCAATGATGGGCACTGATAGGTGGTACTGATGGGCACTGATTGGTGGCACTGACTGATAGCACTGACTGGAGGCACTGACAGACGGCACTGCCGGGCAGCACTGCTAGACACTGCTGGGCAGCACTGATGGGTGGCACTGATGGGTGACACTGCTGAGCAATGCTGGGCAGCATTGCTTAGTACTGCTGGGTGGCATTGATAATCAGGGCACTGATAATCAGTGCCGATCTCCTCTGTCACATTTGCCGGTTATCGGCAGTACTTTCCTTCCTCACGCTGTGTCAGTGTGAGGAAAGTGCTGGCAATAACCAGAAACTGTATTTATTTTGCGATCTGCTGTCATTGGACACAGCTGATCACGTGGTAAAAGGCCAGTGTGATTGGCCTTTTTACCAAATGCGCGCTGCTGGTGGTGCGCAGGGGGTGTGTTCTTGGAAGACGTCCATGGATGCCCTCCCACAACTGGACAACCACACTGTAGCCGTCTTTTGGCTATAGTGCAGTTGGCAAGCAGTTAACCACTTGCCCTCCTAAGCTCCCTTCCTGACCAGGCCATTTTTTGCAATACGGCACTGCGTTACTTTAACTGACAATTGCGTGGTCATGCAACGCTGCACCCAAATGAAATTTATGTCCTTTTTTCCCATGAATACAGCTTTCTTTTGGTGGTATTTGATCACCTCTGCATTTTTTGAGCTATAAGCAAAAAAAGACTGACAATTTAGAAAAACAAAACAACAATATTTTTGAATTTGTGCTATTAAACATGTCCAGTAAAAACAATTTAAAAATCAAATTGCGTCATAAATTTAGGCCAAAATGTATTCTGCTACATGTCTTTGCTAAAAAAAAATCCCAATACATGTAAATTCATTGGTTTATGTGAACTTTATAGCGTATACAAATGGCGGTATATATACTGGGATTTTTCTTTCTTTCTTTTTTACTAGTAATGGCGGCAATCAGCGACTTATAGCGGGACTGCGCCGGGCATTCTGACACTGGGGGGGACTGACTTGATGTCACTGACATCCACAGTGACACCAATACAGTGATCAGTGCTAATGAAAAGCACTGACACTGTACTAATGGCACTGGGCAGGAAGGGGTTAACATGTGAGCCGATCAAAAGGTTAACTGTGTGCTGTGCCATTGCTATGTAAGCACACTGCTTGTATCACTCAGCTATGCAGAGCCATACAAAGCAGTATGCAGGAGCTGACAGAGGAGAGATCTGTATTATTTACATACAGACCTCTGCCATGTCGGTAATACTCAGAGATTGCTGGGTACCGGCAGGGAATTACCGGCCGGGATGCGGTGATTGACAGCCAAGGCCGTGAATGGCAGCGCAGGAAGGGCGCGCATGTGGTACGCGCGCACCCCCTACCTGGTACTGCAAAATTACTTATATATAGTGTGATTTTACGCACCCATGCCACCCTGTAGCAGTATTTCTGCTATAGGGTGTCGCGGAAATCGGTTAATTATTTGTTTTTATGTATCCCAAAGGCTGTTTTTTTTTTATTTTGAACATGTGACTAGCAGCAGAGGACTAGATGCTCCTCCTACTTATGTTTATCCAGCGACAGGCTGGGAAAGAGTTGGGTCATGTGACATCTGTATATAGATTTTGAAAAAGGTACTTCGATATTTTTTTTTATTACCATAATTATGGAGCCATCATCCACATACAGAAAGGGAAAGGACAATGTAAATGAAACAATGTGTGTTTAGTATCACTTTAAGGCTACATTCACATGCAGCGGATTCCTGTAGCAAGAATCAGCAGGAACACAGGTGTATGAACAGCAATGACAGGTTGGCAAGAGCTGCAGCTAATAATACGAATTTGCACATTCAGCAGTTAGGGGCAAACTAGTGACCCTGGATACAGAAAGATTGGGTCCAAGGTCAGACATCTGTCCCTAACCGCAGGATGTGCGGATAAATGTGAAGAGCCACGCTGCATGTCAGCAGGGGCATCCCTAGAGTTGGTGTCACCTGGTGCGGTAACACTTGGTGCCATCCCTCCGACGATCCCCGCAGGAGGGATAGGATCTGCGGATTGAGCATAATGGATCAGAGTCCGATCCATTATGCTCCCCAATCCGCAGATCCGATCCATCCTGCGGGAATCATTGGCTTGCAACCTATATTGGGTTAACTGATCTCTGCAAGAGCTCCACGAAAAGGTAAGTTTTAAAGCAAGCCGACGATCCCCGCAGGATGGATCGGATCTGCAGATTGGGGAACATAATGGATCAGACTCCGATCCATTATGCTCAATCCGCAGATCCGATCCATCCTGCGGGGATCTTCGGCTTGCTTTAAAACTTACCTTTTCGTGGAGCGGGTCCAGTGTCACCCCATGTGATAGGTGTCACCCGTTGCGGCACGCACCCCCCACACCTGCCTAGGGATGCCACTGCCTGTCAGACTGTCATTGCTTTGTACAGGTTGAGCGGCTGCAACTGTCCACATACACCTGTGATCTCTGCTGCAAGGACCCGCTGATTCTTGTCGCAGGAATCTGCTGTATGCCCCTAATCACCTGTGTGGATTTAGCCTAGGTTCACACCTGTGCAGTTTGCATTTGATCCGTTTCTGCAGTGCTTTTTGCAGTACATTTTTGCACATGCATTTTTGATTTGTTTTTTGCACTTTTATTTTTTTTTTTTTGCCAACTTGTTGCTGGGCAGGTTAAAAAACGCAAAACACATTAAAAATGCATCAAAAACACAAGCAAAATGCAGCACTTGCGTTTTATAGGCGGTTCCATTGAAGTCTATTGGACTAAAAATGCAAACTGCTGCGGGAAAAGAAGTCCCTGACCCTTTCCAAGAAACACGCCCGCACAAAACTAGATGTGAATGTGATCCATAAGAAATCATGATAAATGGCATGCTCTGCGTTCATACAAAATGCAAAATGCATTAAAAAAACATGCACAGGTGTGAACCCAGCCTTAGCGTAAAGCGACCCTGTTGCAAAGAAAATAATAAAACCCCTGTTACCCGGCCAAATCATCAAACACCAGTTGAAGTGTTGATCATTTAGGTCCCCCGCAGCTGTCATTGGTTCCTCCTCCTGATGTTCATGTCACTAAAGGACGCAGTAATATCACAGAGGTCAGCAGGAGGGACTAGAGAGACTTGCTGGGGTACCAAGAGATCAAAACTACAGCTAGTTCCCAGCGAGCTTCGAGGACAAGAACTGGTGAATGGATCGGCATTTAGTGGCACAGGCACTGGGAAAGGTGAGTGATCTTTTAAAGGTAACAGTGTTTTATTACTTAATTTTCAAAAGAAGGTAATCTGGGTTAGATTTAGATATGCATCTAATCTCCCTTGCCTCTGAAGCTCGATTCGCTTCTGGGACGAGACAAACTGTGGATGATTTAAATGTCTAGCTTGCTGCCCACCAATTGCTACGTTGGGTCAATTTAGCCACGGTTGCAAAGCATTGCGGCTGCAGCATATAAACTATCGCAGTTTAAGGGGAGGTGGTTGCCAGGTGGCGAAAAAAGCGGATCAGCCTCACATTTTTGCCACCCTACCCCCAACTACAAGTTTAAGGCTCTGCTGCGACTTGAGATCTGACTTGTAAGACCCCAAGTCACATGACAGGTGAAATCTCATGTTAGTCAATGAGAGGTGTCTAAATTAGCACTACTGAAGTCACTCCAACTTTAGAAAAGGTTCCGGTACTGCGTCAAGGCAGCTTGTGCCCATAGACTTTAATGAAAGTCGCTTCCAAATCAGATCCTCATCTATATTGATGTGATCTCTTAGATTGTAAGCTCCAAGGAGCAGGGCTCTCCTTTCCCTCTTGTATTGAACTGTATTGTTGCTGTATTGTCTCCCGTTATATTGTAAAGTGCTGAGCAAACTGTTGGCGCTATATAAATCCTGTATAATAATAATAATTATTTGGATCTGACATTACAAAAAGATTACCCATGCACAGGGGCGGACTGACCATTCCGGCGCTTGGGCACTGCCCGAGGCCTCGGGGTCATTAGGGGGCCCCATGAGATGCCCATGGTACCTTACATAGGCTTTTTTGAGTGTGGTTGGAGTGTGGGAGAGGACACAGGAGCCCCATGATCCCCTATTGCCCGGGGGCCCCATGAGTTGCCAGTCCGCCCCTGCCCATGCATTCCATGAAAGTCGCTTCAAAGTCGCATCACAGTGATACTCAAGTCACCAGGAAGTCGCCTGTCAAAGTCGCACTGTAAGTCGCGCCACTTGCAGGTCAGAACAGTGTGAAATGAGACTGTTCCCTGATTTGGAATTTGCGTCTTTTTCAGTGTGAATTCCGCACTGTATCAGAATTGCACCCCCTTCATGCAAACTGCTGCAGATGTGTCTGTTAAGTTAACAACACCCTCCGAAAGCAGTCCGCAAAACTTGTTGTGATGTGCAGAATCGGATCGCATAGGTGTGAATGCCCATGCGATCCAATTCTAGTGCTGACCCAAAAAAGGGTCCTGCACTTTTTTGCTGCGGGTTCGGTGCGAACAAATTTGCACAGGAATGCGGTGTGGTTCTTGTGCGAATCACATGCGATATACCGCACCGCATAAATGTGAACCCGGGCTCAATGAAGCCATAAAAGTCACATTGAATGAATGTTCGGACTTTAGAAAAGTTGTGGGGTTCGCAGAATAGAGTTATCAGCTTGTTGATTGGTTTCATCTCTTGCCTGGAACTGCGTGTTACCAACATCTTGTTTGTATAAATGTTGCAACATAAATGTTATAATGTGTATAAAAATAAGGAAAGTACAAACAGTAACCGAACAGGTGTTAGTTTAGAAAACTGTGATCCATCGTGTCACGTTGTGCCTAGGTTCATACTCGTGTCTTGAGGCATATCGCATGTGATTCGCACAGGAACCGCACCGCAATCCTGTGCAAATCACATGCGAATTCTGTGCGGGGTGATTGGCACAAATCGCACCGCATCCACACCAAAAAGGTGCAGGACCCTTTTTTTGGTCCGCACTAGAATCGGATAGCCGTTCGCATGGACTGGGTGCGATTGTGATGCGGTGCGGAAAACCGCTGCCAATTCTGCACCGCATCAGTGTGAACCCAGGTTGACATATACGATCTCTATAACAGCAAAGACAGGATCACAAACCATTCCCTGCCTGCCAGAGGAATGTATGAACTCAATCAATGGAGATTTCTGACTTACACAGAAAGTGATCTGTAAGTACATTTCCTATGGCACATATGGTATTTTACAGGTCATGCAAGACATGATGGAAGGGTATCCTGTAAAGCAGTGTATGGAAAAATGACAATACATAAAGTACAGTAATCTGTAGAAACCAGAGCAGATCAGATTTCATCCTATTGTATTCTAACTGAAGAAATCTGAGCTGTTTAGCATATTAAAAGAACATTATAGTGTATTCGGGCATGTGCATGATTTTAGGTATTGCTGTAGTGTTCACTGGAATTTTTTTACATGCTCACTGTTATCTAATTTTGTAACTTTTTAGGAGTTCTAAAGCAGCCACCAGAGGGAACTCTCAATGACTCAATGGAATCACTCTGACTCAGTTGAGATAAGATTTCAGGTACACAGGGAGTGCGTTGTTTTTTTTATTACCGGTCATCTGACTCATAGACTTACATTGTGGGAAGGAACGCCAAAGCACAACCATTGTACAGCACTGCAAAGTAGGAAGCAGAGGCTGCAAATGTAATAAGCAATACGCATATGTAATGATCAGGTAATGTACATATGTAGTTATATTACATATTACATAGAAACAAGTAAAAAAAAAATACAAATATTGATAATATTACTTGTAGGAAGGAACACCAAAGCACAACCATTGTACAGAACTGCAAAGTAGGAAGCAGAGGCTGCATATGTAATAAGCAATACGCATATGTAATGATCAGCCCATGTACATATGTAATTATATTACATGTTACATAGAAACAAGTAAAAAAAAAATATACAAATATTGATAATATTACTTGTAGGAAGGAACACCAAAGCACAACCATTGTACAGCACTGTAAAGTAGGAAGCAGAGGCTGCATATGTAATAAGCAATGAGTATATGTACTGATCAGCCCATGTACATATGTAATTATATTATATTCTACATAGAAACAAGTAAAAAAAAAACATATACGTATATTGATAATATTACTTGTGGGAAGGAACACCAAAGCACAACCATTGTACAGCACTGCAAAGTAGGAAGCAGAGGCTGCATATGTAATAAGCAATAAGCATATGTAATGATCAGCCCATGTACATATGTAATTATATTATATGTTACATAGAAACAAGTAAAAAAAAACATATACAAATATCGATAATATTACTTATATAAAGCTAACCTTTTTTTTACATAGTTATCTAGACCCCCATTCATATTTGAGTGTAGAATATGTGGGCAATATTGAGTCTTTTTGTGCTCTTTTTTAGGAGTGAAGTACAGGAGCTGCTTTGGGGCAGCATTGTGCATTTTTGGCCCCATAGACTTTTATTGAGGGAGCACCTAAAAATGCATGTAACACATTTTTTGCATGTTTCCTTGCACGTTTCCATCAAGATCAATGAGGTAAAAAATGACTCATGCTGCTGTAAAGGAGATGTATGGTCTAAGCTCTTTTGGTCATACTTCCCCTGTGGATCACAAGAGTGCACTTAGATCTGAAGCCAGCTGTCATGTGACGTCACAGAGCTGGTCCAGGCTCTGCAGGGATCCTGACAAATATGTCAGGATCCACACAGATGCCTGACCGGCAGCATGTTGCTGAGAGCCTGAGCCAGCTGCTCTTGCCCCCTCCACAGCTCAGCACTCCAGTGAGCAATGGAGGAGCAGAACAGAGAGCCAGTGACAGTCAACGCTCTCTGCTCTCTGATGACCAAGAATTGAGCAATCAGTGGTCTTTGATCGAGGCGAGGGACAGCTGCAACCATCTAGGTGAGTATATGTTTCTTTCCAGCACTTCTCTTTTAAGGCTGCATTCGCACTTGACTGTTTTGTAGCTTGAAGCTCAAAAAAATAGCTCAAACTTAAAAATTCAATTGTTCTCTATGGTGCCTGTTCACACCTGATCGTTTGATTTTTTTAAAGTTTGAGCTTTTTTTGGAGCTTCGAGCTACAAAACGCTCAAGTGTGAATGTAGCCTAAAGGTAGCTCGTGTATCTTTTTGGGACTTCAGGCATCGAGCGTCAGGTACCTGAATGCTCAAATGTGAACAGGGACAGTTTAAAAGCATGGGATTTGGCTTGTTGAGTGTTTTGGAGCTTTGAGTTTCAAGGTGTGAATGGAGGCTAAAGAAAATGAAACAAAAATACATTGTCTAAAAAATAAATCCTATATATGTCGAAGTGTTGGATAATGGCACAAGGCATTAGGAGTTTCTATCTATTAGGACCAGGAGCGGACTGACAACTCATGGGGCCCCCGGGTAATAGGGGATCATGGGGCCCCTGTGTCCTTGCCCAAATTCAAAAAAGCCTATGAAAAAGGTACCAGGGGCATCTCATGGGGCCCCCTACTGACCCCGGGCCCTCAGGCAGTGCCCGAGTTTCTAAATGATCAGTCCACCCCTGATTAGGACAAATACGAATAGTGGTTATGGGTTTAATCTATCTCTCACATCATTATCAATCTTTGTGAGTTGAATGATGGGTGCACAGCACTAGGGTCATGGGTCCACTTCCCAACAAACACACTGTATACACTGAATGTATAGGTTTGTCTTTCTGCTTTGTGTGTCAGTCCTCCCAAAATGCAAAAAACACATCCATACGTTAGCTGGCTTCCCCCAAACTGGCTCTAATATGTATGACTTGGGTGGACAAATAAATTGCAAGCTTCTGCGTGGGCAGAGGCTAATGTGAAGGGACTGATGTTCTCTCTAAAATGATGCGAAAAAAGAATAAGTGCTGTAAAAGACAAAAGTAACCTAACCCACCAAGCTCCTAACACAGCTACAAGCAGTACTTCAGCAGTAGGGACAGGATGCTCCACTAACCTCTTGTGTGGTCCCTTGATGCCCAGGAGGTGGGTGAAGAAGAAGGATGCCCACTGGGTAGGAGATGTGTGGGTACCACTCAGTCAAAGTCAGTGTGGAAAGTCCTCTCCTGGGACTGCAGCAGGTAGAAGTCAGGTCACAGAAGTTTGGAGAAGTCACAAAAACTCTGAAGTTCAAGGGTATCCAGGCACGGTGTATTCTGCTGGAGGGGTTATGAAATAAGGGGCTGGAGAAAGTCCCTTTTATCCTAAATTCTTTGTGTCGTTATCCCTCTCCTTCTGACCCTGTGTGAGTCTGTACCTGACATCTGCAGAAAGGAAATTGAATCCAGCCCCTCTCCACCCTGCTCCCCCTCTAAATCTTTAACCCCCCCAGCACCAAGACATGTAACTGGGAAAGAGGGAGGAGAAGAGATGGAGACGTCTGGGAGTTCTACTGTACTCTATGATTCAGTGAACTATAGCAGTGTTTGCCTTTCCTTCTATCACAATCCAAAACTACAGACAAATGTTTTCAATAGACTTCAAACATTTTGCTTTGAAATGCTGATTTCTCTAGTGCTTACTTTATGGTGGCCATACACACTTTGATAAATGATCGATTTTTTTTCTGAGTGATCTGTTCTGATAGGAATAATCGGTCTATAGTCAACAACCCATTCAACCAATATGTCACATACAGAGAAGTGGATTTCAGTCAAGAATTAGGATGCAATCATAACTTGCAATCGTAAATTATCGATTGCATCTGTGTTTCCACCATGCAATCTCTTAATCTGATCAATCGAAATATGATCATATTCATGAAATATGATCATGAGGTATATCCGTGTAGCAGATCAATGTAAAATGATTGGTAATTTTCTGCCCTGGCTGATCGACTCAGACCTAAATCAAGTGAAAACCGATTGGAAGGGAACTGATAGGTGGCACTGATGGCCAGTGTCCATCAGTGCCGCTAGTCAGTGCCTATCAGTGCCACCTATCAGTGACCTTCAGTGCCGCCTATCGGTGCCCATCAGTGCCACCTATCTGTATCGCATATTAGTGCAGCCTCATCAGTGCCTCCTCGTCAGTTCCCATCAGTGCAGCCTATCAGTGTTGCCTATCAGTGCAGCCTCATCAGTACCCATCAGTACAGCCTACCAGTGCCCATCAATGCTGCATATCAGTGCCCTTCAGTACTACATATCAGCGCACATCAGTGAAGGAGAAAAATTACCTGTTTGCAAAATTTTATAACAGAAACTAAGAAAAACATTTTTTTTTCAAAATGTTTGATCTTTTTTTGTTTGTTTAGCAAAAGATAAAAAAAAAAACAATGGTGACTAAATACCACCAAGCTCTATATGTCTCCAAAAAATGATAAAAATGTCATATGGGTACAGTGTTGCATGACTGCGCAAAAAGTCATTCAGAGTGCAACAGCACTGAAAACTGAAAATTGGCCTGGGCCGGAAGGGGGTGAAAGTGCCCGGTAGGCAAGTGGTTAAATCCTATGAATTTTGACCACCACAGCTGATAAAGGATTTATTGCTCATGTTATCATGGGGATAATATACCACAAAGTATTACTTACCTTATTTCCCAGTCATGCAAATGAGGTGTTGGCTGTGTCCACCGGTCCCATGAAGCTGCTCTTGTTGCCAATCCTCGACTGGTCTTGTGACTGCCCCACTGGTGTTGCAATGTACATGTTGATGTAGAAGTGTATTCGTGAATCTTGTGAGCTGCTATGAACCATAAATATGGTCTAAATAACAAAAACTCAATATTGAACCAAAATAATGAAAAATAATAATTACCAGCTGCTCCCACCAATCCACACTCTTATATGTATGTGTAATACACTATATTGCCAAAAGTATTGGGACACCCCTCCAAATCATTGGATTCAGGTGTTCCAATCACCTCCATGGCCACAGGTGTATAAAATCAAGCACCTAGGCATGCAGACTGCTTCTACAAACATTTGTGAAAGAATGGGTTGTTCTCAGGAGCAGTGAATTCAAGCGTGGTACTGTGATAGGTTGCCACCTGTGCAATAAGTCCATCCGTGAAATTTCCTTGCTACTAGATATTCCACGGTCAACTGTTAGTGGTATTATGACAAAATGGAAGCTACTGGGAACAACAGCAACTCAGCCACCAAGTGGTAGGCCACGTAACATGACAGAGCGGGGTCAGCGCATGCTGAAGCGCACAGTGAGCAGAAGTCACCAACTGTCTGCAGAGTCAATAGCTAAAGACCTCCAAACTTCATGTGGCTTTCAGATTAGCACAACAGTGTAGAGAGCTTCATGGAATGGATTTCCATGGCCAAGCAGCTGCATCCAAGCCTAACATCACCAAATGCAATGCAAAGTGTCAGATGCAGTGGTGTAAAATTGGAGTGAGGCAAGTTCTACTCTGTTCAATCAACCCCTTGATAAATCAAGCATTAAATCCTGTAAATCCTTCATCAGCCTTGTAAGGGACCACAATTTGTAGGATCTTAACAAAAGCATAGAGTTCTCCTTAAAACCTGAAGTCACATACTATTTCGGACTAAGCATAAAAATGTTGCTGTGGGTCAGATAATGGCTCCTTCCCTTGGTGGCCTCTAGGTCACTCAAGTACTGTGAATACAGGTTCTCTTTAAATAATATTTATCTACATTGAGTTTGTGTTTGAAACACTACTCAGAGTGTAGGCATAACAGGTTGAGAAGCACTGCTACAGAGTATCACAGGCTCAGAAATTTAACTATATATGACTGGGACCCACAGCAAATTCATTATATGGTCTTGTGGTCTGTCATTGTTCATCTGAGAAGCCATCCCACCGCAATGACCTGTTCACCTCTGAATGCTAATTGCTTTCATAGCAATCTAGTACAGGTGCCTGAACTATACAAACATTCGCTTTGTCATAATTACTTCCACATGTTCTTTCTGCATGGTTCTATCACTATGTTGTCAGAGGGGGGGTCATTGAACTGTGTATTATCTATGTATGTAAGGCAGAGGCATAACAGGAAATCAGGATGCAGGCCCCTAACAAGACCAATAACATCATCATGAATAGTACAATGATATCATCCTGTATAATGTTTAAGGGGGACTGGCTCCACTGGTATTGACAGCGGTAAGCCATGCGTGAGACAGGGACATCAAGGTACAGTCCAAGCCTGTGCTTTTATTCAGTAAACAAAAACAGCATCAATGCAGAAGAGCTTTGTACAGCAAGTTTATAGCATAAAACAAAACATCTGGTTGTCCAGCCATGAACTAAAATCAGGTTCATTTCTGACTAAAAGTATGCCCCCTAATTGATTCCTCAACACAAAAAGGAAGGTCTTGTACCATTTTAGTTTTCTGTCAGTAGTCAACCATCCAACCCAGTATTAAGCTCTCAGAGCACAAAGAGAGCCTTTGGTATCAGTCAGCTCACATATAAAAAGGACTATAGCAGACCAATTATTGAGGTTTGGCTAACAGGTAAGACATGAACCTGGGACTGGAGCCTCTATTTCACCCAAAGCTCTGCAAAGCCTCCAGGCTTCAGGACAAAGACCAGAACATATAAGGATCTGAGCAAATTTTGTTTCCTTCAAAGCAGATGGAAAAGCATGGAATCCTTCACCATGTGTAAGTGAGAAGCCTAGCTGACACATGGACCATCCACATACTGTACATGCCAGCCATTGTCTATGGGGAGCATATCTGGAACACAATTTTCACCATACTGTCGATCATTTCATCAGCATTCCTTGTTGGGTCCCTGGCCTGTGTGCTACATAAAATTTATAGTCTTAAAGAGCCAGAAGCTACTTAGTGACCTCTGCATTGTTTCCTTTCCATTGTTTCCTTAGCCATCCACTGTATTGGAGAATGGTCTGTAATTAACCTGAACTGTCTATCCAAAAGGTAATCCCTCAATGACTCTAGTGCCACCTTTATGGCCAGATGCCCGATTTGAATAGTTCCTCTTTGCAGGGGTTAGTTTCCAGGTGAGGTATGCTGCTAATTGTTCTTTCCAATTAGTTTCCTAACACAAGACCACTCCCAGGCCAACAGCAGAGGTTTCTGTTTACACACAAAACTCTTGACTAAAATTGGGGGTGGTTAGCACCGATCCCTCATGCTATACTATGTTCAGCTCTTGCAAAGTTCTCCCTGGTCTTCATTTCATTTCACCATTCTGCACTTGCTTCCCTTGGCAAGGTCAGTAAGTGGAGTTGCCACTGTAACAAAGTTAGGCACAAACATACAGTTGCAAGAAAAAGTATGTGAACCCCTTGGGATTACGTGGAGTTTTGCATGAATTGGGCATAAAATGTGCACTGAACGTCATCTAAGTCACAACAAGAGAAGAACACAGTCTGCTGAACATAATACTACACAAACATTAGATGTTGCCATGGTTTAATTGCACATAACATGTAAACATTCACAGTGCAGGGAGGAAAAAGTATGTGAGGCCCTAGCTTAATGACTTCTCCCAGAGCTAATTGGAGCCAGGAGTGAGCCAACCTTGACTCCAATCAGTGTGATGTTATTGGCTGTGTTGCTGACAGCTGTCCTGCCCTTAAAAATCACACATCTGTTTTGGGTTTACTGGTTTCAAGAAGCACTGTCTGATGTGAACCATGGCTTGCAGAAAAGAGCTCTCAGAAGACCTACGATCAAGAATTGTTGACTTGCATGAAGCTGGAAAGGGTTACAAAAGTATCGCCAAAGCCTTGATGTTCATGTGTCCCCGGTAAGACAGACTGTCTACTAATGGAGAAAGTTTAGCACTGTTGCTACTCTCCCTAGGCGTGGTCGTCCTGTAAAAATGACTGCAAGAGCACAGCGCAGAATGCTGCATGAGGTAAAGAAGAATCCCAGAGTGTCAGCTAAAGACCTACAGAAATCTCTGGCACATGCTAACATTTTTGTTGACACATCTGCAATAAGGAAAACATTAAACAAGAATGGAGTACATGGGAGGACACCAGTGAGGAAGCCATTGCTGTCCAAAAAGAATATTGCAGCACGTTTGAAGTTTGCAAAAGAGCACCTGGATGTTCCACAGCACTACTGGCAAAATATACTGTGGACAGATGAAACCAAGATTGAGTTGTTTGGGAAGAACACATAACACTATGTGTGGAGAAAAAAAGGCACAGCACACCAACATCAAAACCTCATCCCCACTGTAAAACATGGCGGAGGGAGCATCATGGTTTGGGGCTGCTTTGCTGCCTCAGGGCCTGGACGGATTGTTGTCATTGATGGGAAAATGAATTCCAGAGTTTATCAAGACATTTTGCAGGAAAACGTACGACCATCTGTCCGCCAACTGAAGCTCCGCAGAGGATGGGTGATGCAACAGGACAATGACCCAAAGCATACAAGTAATTCAACAAAACAATGGCTGCAACAGCACAGAATACGCCTTCTGGAGTGGCCCAGTCAGAGTCCTGACCTCAACCCGATTGAAATGCTGTGGCATGACCTTAAGAGAGCGATTCACACCAGACATCCCAGGAATATTGCTACACTGAAACAGTTTTGTGAAGAGGAGTGGTCCAAAATTACTCCAGATCGTTGTGCAGGTCTGATCTGCAACTACAGGAAACGTTTGGTTGAGGTTATTGCTGGCAATGGAGGGTCTACCAGTTATTAAGTCCAAAGGTTCACATACTTTTTCCTCCCTGCACTGTGAATGTTTACATGTTATGTGCAATTAAACCATGGCAACATCTATTGTTTGTGTAGTATTATGTTCAGTAGACTGTGTTCTTCTATTGTTGTGACTTAGATGACGTTCAGAGCACATTTTATGCCCAATTCATGCAAAACTCCACGTAATCCCAAGGGGTTCACATACTTTTTCTTGCAACTGTAGTACCCTACAATCCCTAAAAAGGTTCTAACCTTTTATCCAAAACCTTCTGGGTGCCAACCTTTAATTGTTTTGCCCATGAGGGGCTTTATAAGCCCCTCACCAATGCTGATGTTTAAACAAACAGCTTCTTCTAGGCTATTGCAAATTTTTTTGGGACTGGCTATCAAGTTGATCTTAGAGAATGAATCTAAAACTACCTAGACTTTCTGAAGGTAATAATTCCAGTGAAGACTCCTCCCTCTTAGATTGTAAGCTCGAAAGAGTAGGGCCCTCTTACCCCTTGTGTGCTGTTTGATGTTACTGTACTGTTTCATGTATTGTCCCCCCCCTCTATTGTACAGCGCTGAGCAAACCCTTTGGCGCTATATAAACTCAATAAATAAATAAATAAATAAGACTAAAAATGACAAGACCATGTAGATATAATGAATCATAGGCTTTGTTGGGCCTAAAATGTGATCCATTCTTTGGAATGAAACTGTGGTTCCATATAAGCCAAAAAGGAAGACCAAGCACTGATACAGCCCATGTGAGGTCACAAAAGCTGTCTTTTCCAATGCTGTGGCTGTTAAGGGAACCTGCCAATATCTCTTAGTAGGATCAAGGTTGGCAATATACAAGGTGGAACTCAACCTTTCTATCAACTAATCCACTCAGGGCATGGGATAAGAATGAAATTTGGATATTTAATTTAGTTTTCTGAAGTTGTTTCATAACCTCCGGCTGCAATCTGGATTGGCAAATAGTGACATACACCTCCCCAGGTCACACTTCAAAGTTTCCTGAAAAATGGGGCAATTAGCAGCAAGATGTTCCAGTCTTTAGCACACCAGCACCTAATATGCCGTGTCTCGCTCAAAGAAGATACTGCTTTTGTGATAAGAGGCTGTTCATATTTGGCATCCACGGGTGCCTCATCCCCTCCTTAGGAGTCTGCTTACCCCTTGGAAAAAATGGGCAGTCTTAGCAAAGGCAAAATGGTTTGGTGGGTAGATCCTGGAAATATCCTTTGTAGCAATATGCCTCTACACAAGAGCCATCAGCATATCCACACTCTTGTGGTCTGTGTGCCTAATGTGTCACTGTATCTTAACCAGGCAAGGCTCCAATGTAATGGTCACAGACCACTCAGTGCAAAATATGAGCAGGGTTGAACAACTTCAGTTGCAACCATTTGTTTGTAAAGTGGAACAAATCATACATCTGGAACCTTGAAGGCGTTTCAAGCTGATATTCCAATGAGGACACTGCACTCAAGCAGCCATGGTAACTCCAAACCTGGCTAGAATTTCTCCATTCAGCTTGGAATACTCCCTGGCATTCTGAGGTTGCGAGTCAAAGTGAGTCTTTGGGGATCCCCCCCTAAAATTAAAAAGGGTGCAAGCACATCGACCCACTGTTCCTTGGGCAGCTTCTCCTGTTCAGTGTATAGTATCCATGGAATTTATAGGCACACTCAACAACAAAATTTGTATTTAAAAAATACCTCCTTTATTACAATTTAGTTATTAAAAACAAAAAACTATAGAATAACTCAAACGTTTTTCCACTCATATTGTTACAGTTTACATTTTGTTACCGGGTGACGTCACGTACGCGTACCGGCATGTGTGCACCCCAGTCGGGGCTATTTAGGGTTGACTCACCAACAGCACGATGTCATCTCCATTTCAGGCTTCTACCTAGATAGGGAGCTGAGGACATCTGTGAGAACTGCAGGGCGCAGGAATCCTATACATATGTGTTTCACAGATCTTTTCACTTCATAAATATGGACTATATTATATATTCCTAGGCTTATTTTGGGCATTGTTTTGTCTCTTTGTCTCTAGAGCTGCCAATATTCTGGGCGGCCATTGGGAGCTATCTTTATAGTCTACCTTTCTCTTTTGCTATTACATCTGAAGAAGGTACGGTTTTTCAAGCAATTAACCCTTTTAGCTTCAACACCATTAGGATATCAGTTATTACCTGTGGTATAATTTGTTTGCAGGTAATTATCTTTAGGTCCTGAAAACCAACAAGCTAAACGCTTTCATAGAGTTATGCAAAGGCTTAGTTCTTTATATAACAGAGTGCACTCTATCTTTTATAGATCATTAATAATCTACCCTTACTGGCTATGATTTTTCCTCTTTATCTTTATGGCTGCACAATATACAGTATGTTTGGCAATACCTGTGGCTCTTTTACCAACATGAATCAAGTTTATCCAAGCGAATTCTCAATTATCTCAATGTGGGAATTACACACACACACTGATGTATCCAAATATACTATATATAACCCTCATTATTAAATAATATATTATTATTACATTCTTGCTATATCTTTTATGGTGCCATTTACAGCCCCCTGATGTGCCCCCATGTCCAGACAGCCTGACCTGGTGATCCCACTGGTCCCAGCTCCCTACTGCTATAATCTAGTTTTGTTGTGTTCAGTTATAATTGTGAATAAATGCTTATAATGCTTATATTAATAAGATATAAATGCACTTCTGTTTTCTCATGTAGATGCACCAAATTAGCTCCCGATGAAGCGACTCGTGGTTGTGAAACATGTTGAGTAAAGACTAACTGGAAATGGAACATCCCCCATATGTATGAAATCATAAACTACATGGGTGGCCTCTCTGGGTACCACACTGATATTCTGACAATTTAAATTACGTAGGGGGTCATTTTCCAATCAATTTAGGTGATACGTATGTTTTGGTGCT
Organism: Staurois parvus; assembly: GCF_062004578.1. Lineage (NCBI taxonomy): Eukaryota > Metazoa > Chordata > Amphibia > Anura > Ranidae > Staurois > Staurois parvus. The sequence goes on from NW_028318382.1 coordinate 2,584,150, forward strand.
ATATAAACTGTAAAAATATGAGCAGAAGAACTGTTTTGAGCTAATGTATAGTTTTCTGTTTTTAATCATTAAAGTGATTCTAAAGGTTAATTTTTTATTTTTGGAAAATAACAAACATGTCTATACTGACCTACTGTGTGCAGTGGATTTGCAGAGAGCAGCCTGGATCCTCCTCTTCTCGGGTCCCCCACAGGCTCTCCTGGCCCCTCCCACCCGTCGGGTGCCCCCGCAGCAAGCATCTTGCTATGGTGGCACGCACTGCTCTGTGTGTCTATTCACACAAACGGAGCTGTGGCTTGACCACGCCCCCTCTCTCCTCATTGGCTGACTGGCTGTGATTGACATCAGTGGGAGCCAATGGCACCCGCTTGCCTTCTCAGTCAATGAGGAGGCAGAGACCTGGGACAGCCAAGGCTGTCATGCACATGGCTGGATTGCAATGGGGCTCAGGAAAGTATTGAGGGGGCAGGGGGCACTGCTGCACACAGAAGGTTTTCTACCTTCATGCATAGATTGCATTAAGGTAAAATACCTTGTGGCTTTACAACCACTTTAAATTGTAATAAAGACGGTATTTTTTATATACAAATTTTTTGTGGAGTGTACGTGACTATAAAGCCCATGGTTATGTTCTTATATACTCTACATTGAATTTTGGAACGCTGCACAAGAAATTTATTACTGGTTTCCATAGTTCCACCTTATAGTAACATCTCAAAGATACAGACGTAGTCTTTCACATCATTCTCCAGGGAAAATGTCCATAATGTGCTTTGGCCCCTGTAACACCAAATTAGGGTATAGATCTGCTAATATAGAGATAGGTTCACTTGCTGTTGTACCTTTTAGGAAGGCCTGCTGGGTTTCACTCAACTTTTGAATGGGTATTCTTTTGCTGGTTAGCATTTACCATCACCACGGCACCACCTGCCTGGAGTTTGCATGTTCTCCCTGTGCCTGCGTGGGTTTCTTCCCACACTCCAAAGACATGCTGGTAGGTAAATTGGCTCCTGTCTAAATTGGCCCTAGTATGTGTATGTATGAATGTTAGAGACCTTAGATTGTATGCCCCTTGAAGGTTAGGAACTGCTGTGAATGTACAATATATATGTAAAGCACTGCGTAAATTGACGGCGCTATATAAGTACCATAAATAATTAACTTGAGTTGTTTCATAAGCTTCTCCATTTTGTTCAGCAATAGATGTCTGTCTCTTTATGGCCCTGCTTGGGTCTAATTTCCAAGTAGTAAGGAGGGACAGGCTTAAAGTGGAACTTCATTCAAAAGATTAAGTATTGCTGATTCTCACCCTTCCCCCAGCCTGTAACTAAATTGCAGGTTTTTTGTGAGGGGAGCAAGTACTATTTTTTTGTCGGTTCCCACTCCCACTTCCACAATATTCACCTAGGCGAGGATGACGTTGCTCGTTCCTTCTCCTCCTCCCCACCTCCTGGGATGCACCAAATGTCCCAGGAAGCTGCAGGACCAGTCTCCATGCACAAGCTTGCACATGCACAGTGGAGACGTGCCTGTGATTCATCCAGAAGTCGCAGCTGGCTCCCAAATCCAAGATGGTGGCACCAGGCACCCTCAGTGGTGAGAAGAATCGGCTGCCGGAAGACAACGCCAGAATCTATTGATTGATAAGTACCTGAGTTTTTATTGTTAAAAATCTTAGTGGAGTCCCTCTTTAACTTGTATTGGCAGAGGCAAACCGTGCATGACACAGGGACATCCAGGAACAGTCTAAGCAGGTTTTTCCTGCAGTTGTATTCAGCAAGACTGTAAACAAACATAGCACATTGCAGGCATTCTACAGCAACTGCATAGCTTAAAACAAAACAACAGACGAGCAGGTAACATATGGACCTAGGAATGGAAGCTTTATCCCACCTGAAGCTCTACAAAGCCTCCAGGCTCCAGGACCCAGTCTAGACCTTACTACGATCTGGGAAAACAACAAAGTAGGCAGGAAGCCTTCAGCCCCTTAGCATGTGTAGGTGAGAAATGTAGGTGACACATATACACCATCCCCAATGCTGCCAGCCAATTCCTCACATATGCATCAGCACTGTGAGCAGGATTACTCATTGAAAGGCCTCCAGTCTCTAAGTGATGACTAGCCTCAGGTGATATACAGTTAAAACAAATCCTGTTGCATAATTTTTACCTGTTTATCTGCAATTTTTTCTTCTCTACATCCATTCAAAGTGCTAAATTTATAAAGCTTATCGGAAAGTTCAGAAAAAAAGTGGGGGAGAGATCAAGTTATACTCTGCTGAGCTCATTGAAAAGAGCTTTGAGAGCTGATAGGAGGGAAGAGAAACACCCCCCTTTACACAGCACACAGGAACAGGATGCTGGAGGTCCCTTCCCTGTCACCATTTTTCTCTTGGTGTCAGGAAAACTTGTTAGAAGTGATTCATGCTGATAGTAAAAGAACGAGTCAGCAGACAGAAGAGACACTTACAGGGACATGATGTATTCATATTTCATGTCAGAGGTTTACAACCACTTGTAATGTACCTGGTTGGGGAGCCTGATGTGGAGAGAGGGCGTCCTCTTACCACTCCCGCTCGGGACCTGTCACGAGCCGACTGACGGTAGCCTCTAGTGACCCACAGGCCGGAGTCCCTCAGGGCGCAGAGTCTAAGCCTCAGTCTGCTGGTTCACCAGAGCCCCTGATGGTGGGGATGGACTTGAAGCAGCCTGAGACCAGGTCGCGATCCCTGAGTAACACCAGGTGTGGTAAAGGCAGCCGCCAATGGCGTAAAGCAGGTAAGAGCCAGATGTGAAGAGGTATAACGTGGTCAGACAGGCTGGGTTGGTAACAGCGGAGCAGACAGTACAGAGCGGCAAGCAAAGAATAATTAGGTTACAGGCCGGGTTCAGCAACAGAAGGTCAGGCAATAGGATCAGGCAGAGAATGGTCAGGACGGGCCAAGGGTCAGAGCAGGAGAGGACAACAGTATCAGGATCAGGCTGGGTCAGCAACAAGGCAGTCGGAAGTACAGGGCAATCAGGAACACAGGAACAAGACCATAAGGCGATTTGGAGATGCACAGCGCTGGTTTAAATAGGGCGCCCTGTGCTCTCATTGGTGACAGGCGCGTGTCCGCGAACATGAGTACACATGCGTGGCCGCCGCCATCGCCGTGATCGCCTAAGTCCCAGTGCTCATCGGCGATCTGCGCATGCGCGCACCTACGAGTGGCCAAGATCCCTGACAGGACCCCTGATAGGGTAGACAGAAGGTATGGAGCTAGGAAAGGCACGAGTGCCTGACGGGTCTGCGGTCACAGCTGGCAGGTGATTACCCGGAGGACCAGGATGCAGGTTGGTTGCAGATGCAGGTGAGCAGGTGCAGCAGCAGGAAGGTATAGTGGAGATACGGACAACCGTGGCAGCTGGCATCCAGGAATAGTCACAGGCAGGAGAGGTAGAAGGGTCAGGATCAATTGGGCAAATCAGGTACAGAAGAGCAGGCAAGCAGATAATCAAGGGGTGAGCCGGGTCGGTGCAGACAGAGTTCAATCGTAGTCAGGTCAAGCAGGTAGATACAGGAGTCAGGATACAAAGCACAGAAGGCATCATTCTAAGTGCAGCAGGGTTTAAATAGCCCGCCTGTGCACGTCAGCAGGTGTGTGCAACCGCGTGCGCATGCACACCGGTATGGCCAACAGGCACCCGGCGCAGGCGCACAGATGTGCACAGTTGCGAAACTCCTTTTCCCTGACACCACTTTAATGGCCCATGGATAAGATTACAATTCTGGGCCTTGTTCCCAGGGCCACCACTAGAAATCATGGGGCCCTGTACAGCCTACTTGAAAGTTGGGGAGTACTTAGCAACCAAAAACTGTTGAGACATCAGGAGTCAAAGATTATCTAACATACAATATAATGTACCTCTAATGTAGGGCTCATAAGTATGTAACAGTGTCCCTTAGGCCCCTTCCAAACTGTGAACAGATCCCCTTCTGAATCAGAGACAATGGTAAGGATGTCATTTTGGTGACATTTGTATGTGTGCAGTCTTTTCCTGACAGAGCTTAATAGACCCATGTTAGATCTTTGGACAGACAGATGGAAACAGACTTGCATCCATTTACATTCTTTTGCTTGAGATCTGTCAAGTTCAGGTCCAAACAAATATAAAAACATGCAGACCTTTTCTTTTTTTTTTAGACCTAGACAGAATTAGAGGTAGTAGGACATCGGTTTATATTTGCCTGCCCATTGACTAACATAGAGCTTCTGTTCAGATCCACCTGAAAATCTGACAGGCAGATCTGATCAGAATGCTTAAGTGAAAGGACCCTTCTGTTGCTGGTCAGTAAGTGCAAAAATCATTTCTAATATTGGTGTCAGTGTGCCTAAAAATAAATTAAAGTGGCCAACATATTTTAAATAATTAGGAGGGATACCTTGAAAGGATTTGGAAGGAAAATGTGGCACGTCAGAAACTTACGGGTGTGGACACTAAAGTGTATGTCACTTCACAGCAACAAAATAAAACTTGGGGGTACGCAGAAGAGAAAATTGAAGTGAAATGAGCCCCGTTGTTGTCAGAAGCAGCAATGATAATTCCCATCTAGGGGCGGACTGACAACTCATGGGGCCCCTGGACAATAGGGGATCATGGGGCCCCTGTGTCCTTCCCCAAACTCAAAAAAGCCTATGAATTAGGTACCAGGGGCATCTCTTGGGGCCCCCTACTGACCCCGGGCCCTCGGGCAGTGCCCGAGTTTCCAAATGGTCAGTCTACCCCTGTTCCCATCATTGGTGTGAGCCTTACCAGGACTAACTTTATTCGCTTTTATGAGTTGAACAGAGGGAATGAAAGAAAGGTATGTGCTGCTGCCAAAGGGATCGATAAAGTAAACTTTTTGTTTTTTCTCTAACTGCAATGCACGGTGTGATTTGTTGGGGGGTTGGTGCTCAAGTGTAGTGTGTCCCAGTGACTTCGGTCCACACCAGAAATTCAGTCAGGGCTTGGTGGCCTGCTTTTATTTAAAATGAAAGAACAAGCCTAACAGTTGTTCCGCGCACAGGTTTTCACCATTGCTTCAAACATTAAAGAAAACATTATCATATCTTCTGGCTTCTTATTGCAGTCTCTGTTCAGGCCTTTTGCTTTGGTCCTCCAGACCAAGTAACAGTACCCCTGTCCTTACGTGCAATCTCTGCACACAAGCTAAATGCTCAGGTTCTCAGGCTTAGAGCCTCCATCTGTTCCCTCACAGAATACACCTGGCTGTCCCCTTGCTGCCTCATTGACTCTTGGCAATGGATGGAACTCTTAATTGCTGCTACTCCCTTGATTATAATGGGTGTGCACACATGCAAACTTAGTCTGTTGGTCTCAGGAAAGACTAAGACACTAAGATGGAGGTTTCTTTCCTCCCAAAGCTCTTCAAAGCCTCTGGACTCCATATTACAATCTGGGAATTACAAAACCTGGAGGATGATGACAACCCAACTTTCTTTGCTTAGAGCTGACATTCTGGAGCCCCTCACTCTGCATACGTGAGAAACCTGTGTTGTCTTTACATGAATGTATGATACAAGGAGTGGTGTAAATGGTTAAATGAAAATATGACTCCCTGAGGTATCATCCCATTATAACTGTACAAATTGGGGTGTGGAAGTGGGAGCTTAATTATACCTCAGGGATTCACAAGTAGACTATATGTTATACACACAGACACAAATATGCATAAAAATTACATGATTTATTAAATTGACATATAAAAATAACTATCTCTAGGTACAAACATCTTTCTTGGATATAAAATGCATCCAATAACGTAAGTCAACATGTTTCATGGGTATTCCTGCTTCTTCAGAACCCAGAAATCATTTACTTGAAAATATACATACTCAAATCTGAAATATCTAAATTAGAGAAAAGAAAATACCAATGAAAAAAAGGGGAAAAGAGAGAAAGTATTTTTTAAAAATTAAACAAATCATATACATACATAAAGAAAGAAAGACCCTGTCTATAAGACAAAAGGAGAGCCAGTGAAATAAAATAGTTTATATATAAGCCATGTATATTATCAGACATACTGTACAATGTAGGCATACACTGTGAACTGCTCTTACCCCTATGTGTTGGGGAGCAGGATATCAGATATAAGAACAAGTCTTAGGGTACAGATTAAATATGTATGTCATTTATATGCGCTTGCCGGCCCAAGGGAAATCACCCCTGAGGACATCAAGGCCCCAGAGCTAGAGTAGAAATTCTATGAAATAATCATATAACTGCAGAGATAAAGGTAATGTCCTAAGAGCACATCAAGAAGAATATGTTGATGTGCATACAATCATTTTATATCCTTAAGCCAGTTAGTCACAATATATACATACCCAGTATGAGTCAAAAATAGCTTGTACATAGGACACAATTAAATGGCTGCACACACGCTATATGCTCAGGAACTCAGGCTTAGGGCCTTTGTCATGTTTCATATGACTGTCATATACCTTTAAGTGTTTTCTATATTTTGTCTCCTTTGGTTTAATTAATGCTGTATAAATAGCCCACCCCTTTTCCCAGTAATGCATTTCAGCAAGCCTCATGTCTCATGAAGCAGAGCACATTATGATCTTTTGACCTATCAGATGTTCATTGTTGTAAGATTCTCTCAGTTTATGGAATAAACTTCACAAGATCTACAAGATATCATCTCAATTGAGTCACTGACTGTAGTATCCAAATGAGATTGGAGTTATCGCTATCTCATCATAACTGTAAATTACAGAGATCACACTTTCAATGCTTAGATTGGAGAGACAGTACAGCCTTCATCTATTCCCTCACAGAATACACCTGGCTGTCCCCTTGCTGCCCCACTGACTCCTGGGAATGGATGGAACTCTTAATTGCTGCTATGCTCTTGATTATAATAGGTGTGCACACATGCAAACTTAGCCTGTTGGTCTCAGGCAAGACTAAGACACTGAGTTGGAGGCTTCTTTCCTCCCAAAGCTCTTCAAAGCCTCTGGACTCCATATTAAAATCTGGGAATTACAAAACCTGGAAAATAATGACAACTCAACTTTCTCTGCTTAGAGCTGACATTGTGGAGCCCCTCACTCTGCATACGTGAGAAACCTGTTTTGTTTTTAATCCCATTATACAATGGCAGTCACAACAGATCCATGTTAAGCAAGCCACACATGGCAGATTGGGAATTTAGACACAACTTTCCAGTCTGCTAATAATCTTGACAGTTGGGTTGGACATGGTGCAATTATTGGAAAGGACGCTCCTAAAACAACTGTTCATGGATGTTCATTGGATGTTAATTGGCCCATGCATGGGTATTTTAATCTCCAGTAATTATTATAACAATTCCAGAGTTTGACTAAAAAAAGAGTCTATAGGATTTAATCTGGATTCTATGCCATTGCTATAACAAACTGTGAGCTGAAGCACTATGCCTGTTACATCTTTTATCATCCCTCCCACTAAGCAGAAATAAATACATATATACATTGAAGAGAAGTAAAAAGGAAACATTAAGTAGCAGATGTAAAAAATTAAGTGTCACGGCACATGACTGCCTGAGGTGTTTGGGCTTTACTGTCATTCATGTCTATTTATAAGTACACTTGCTTTATACAACACAGGAGGCTATTGCTCCCTGCAGAAGACACAGCTAGCTAACTCCATGTCTTTGAAGTCCGCCCCCACCCCCCCCCAGGATGGCAACACACTCTGATCTCCCATATGGCTCTGCTCAGTGTGTATGATAATGACTGTGAGCTTGGAGTGGGAGGATCCATTCCATGGAGATGGGAGGAAAGGGTCAGAGGAGTGAATATGTGTTAGGGGCACTTTTGCTGGCATTAGATGTAAGTCTTGTTGTTTTAATAAGGCACAGATATGTAAACAGCTGCTGAAAAACAAGGACTCTTGGGAGGCCAGAGCAAGTAGGGAATTGCCAAAGAAAAGAATATTTAAAAGGCACATTCTTATAGATGTGTTTTTCTTATAGATGTCTTATAAAAGTGCTTTAACATGGAACTTTCCTCTTTTTAAATAATAAAAGTCATCAGCTACAAATACTGTAGCTGCTGAGTTATAATAAAAGTACACTTATCTGTCCAGCATTGTCCTCACTCTGACTAATTCTTTGCTGGTCTTCAGGTCCCCTGCGCTGGCATGTTTACTGTGGGACGCTGGCCTTGTGGCTTTACAGCCAGCTTCTTACTGCACATGTGTGAGCTGCTCTGTGCTGTGAATGCCTGTGACATGTCCCAGAATGCTGCGGGCAAAGAGAGGAGGGGCTGACATGGAAGCAGGTACCTAATAAAATTAGGTACCCCCTCCCCAATAATGAGAGGAGGGGGGTGTAATGGTTGTGCACATTAAGCATACGAAAGCTGTAGGTGACATCCATCTTGTTCAGGTCAGAAGTCTTACATGCTATTCTCTCCTCTTCCTTTCTCCTTCCAGCTCATACAATCCACAAAATCTTAGTTGCTCACAGGCACCCCTTATTAGCCTGTTAATAGTACTAGCAGGATCTAACCCCCAATATACTTTGCAGAGCCGATAAAAGTGTCCGCCGTAGCCGCTTCAATGACTAGAAATTTACCAGACATTGGGCCATAAATACCTTAGTTGGAAGTCGAGACAACACACATTCCTGATGGACTGGTTATCAGCCAAGACTCTAAAACTTCAGAATATTTCATAACTCATGAAATAATGACAATATAGCCAGAATATAGACATATTCAGCTTCATCAGTTATTAGGTAGCATTTTGAACCTAAACACCCCTATGCAGGAGGTGCCAGAGTGGATTAGGCCTCCACACCCCTCCTATGAGAAATAAATATCCAAGTCCTGTCATATCTATATCCATTTTGAAGCTAATTTCATGCTGGCCAATAATCTGCATGGTAGCAGACTGTAAAACGGTAGGTATTCAGAAATATTCATACTTATAAGAAACTGTATTTTGGACTTGGTCATAAACGTGGTGACCTTCCAGCACCCATGGGATGATTGGTTAGATGGTCTCTGTCAACATTCCCTTGATACCACAGAAAAAGGAAATGTCAGGACCTTTTGACAGCTCTCATTGTAACATCAACCAAGGAACACCTAACCAGACTTGAGAGAGCCACTGTACCGTTTTGCTTGATCAATTGGACTGCTAAAACCAAAGGATTTGCAAGTATTCTTAATTTTCAACTACTTTAATTTATCTGTTGCTTTATCTTCTCTTTGTTTCCTTGTAACACCCTTTTTTCTGTAAATATTTTGTTTGCATGTTGACCTTTTTCCTTATTAAACCACATTTGGAAAAGTGTTAAAATTGTCTCTAAAGCTTTTAATGCAACTTAAAGAATTCCTTCTCTTGAAGATGCGCTACTGAAGTACAAATCTCTGAACATACCTGTCTGTGGTGACAGTGCGTGTTACAGACGTTTATTCTAAAATCTTAGTTGTTATTGCTAAGAATATGAGTTTCCTCCTTATCAGTAAAAAGGCGGTGGTGGCATTTAAGGGGGTAAATTGCTTAATTGACTTAACCCACTTAAGTGGGAGGAACACTGCCAGATAAAGGCAAGCAAAGGGCCACATCTGGCCTGTGCGTTGCAGTTTGGATACCACTGCTATATATAGATGATAATGGTAGTCTGTCTGCGACATGGGCCCAGGTGAAGAAATAGACCATTATTCTCCAGGTTTTTTTTTGCAAAGGTAAATCTATGGGAGCTGTTGTACTTGCCAACTGATTTGTATTTATGCCTATTCAATCCTGTTATTTTAACACCCTGGCAAACAGAGCAGCCTCTTTACGGTTAAAGAAGTTAAAACCTTCATTTTTTCCCCCTAAAATAAAAAAGATGTTATACATACCTGCTTTGTTCAATGATTTTGCACAGAGCAGCCCCAAACCTCCTCTTCTGGGGTCCCTCACTGGAGCTCTTCACACCTCCTCTTTTCCGAGTGCCTCCATAGCAAGCTGGCTGCTGTGTGGGCACTTGTGCGGGTGCAACATCTTGCTTTCCTCACATGATTTGATTGACAGCAGCGGGAGCCAATGGTTCCCACTGCCATCACAGCCTCCTGTGAATACAAAAAGGGGAGAAAAGCTGATGCAGATGGGACAGCGCTGGATCAAGAGAAGACTCAGGTAAGTTTTTAGGGGGTAGGGTGGCTAGGGGCGAGCTGCTATTAAGAAAATAAAATGTTTTGCCTTTAGAACCACTTTAAAATACAGTGGCGTCATTGCCTTGCTGATTTGAATAGAGTAGGGGAGGGTTAAAAATCCTTCCAGGTTATAGTTTAGCTGTCTTTGGGGAAATTTCCCTTCATTTCCTGTCCCAGAGGCGCAATGGAAGGCTACAGGAATTTTTGCCTTGCTACTCTTTGACAGGTGGCAAGGTGGCAAAATGTGGTCTCCTCACCATTTACTTTAACCCTCAAAATCTTAACCAGCTGTGCTGTAACTCGAATGGGTACTGCCTACACACCCCATCCAAAAAGAAATAAAAAAATGTTCTCAGAGATGCAGTTTAACTGATATGTGTACACTGTGTATACTAGTAAGTGCATTAATGCATGTCTTATGTTTTAATGGAGTTTAGCTTTAAAATAAGTTTGGTGTGCAGTAAATACAAATAAGGACCAATTTGAAGGTTTGACAATTCCCAACTTTGTCCTGTAAAGAGAATCGTCAAGACAGAAATATGTGAGCTGCCACTGCTGACTTTTTGAGACATCTGATATGCACTTGCCTATTTCAGGTCAATGATTCCCTAAATATTGACAAAAGGATAATGATGACAGCTCCAGAGCTTGAACTGTCAAGTTAGCAATGGCAGCTCATATTTCCATACTGATTCCTTTTAATGGAAACATGTCATGAGGGAACTATGTAGGCTTACACTGCTGACCTTTATTTAAAAAAGAGATCTGTCTGGCTGTCATTCTGATGCTTAGGTTTCAATGCTTACTGAGTCAATGACCTGGAACAAGTCCCTTTTCTATAACATGCTTTTTCCGGGTGTCTGACTCAAAAGTTTTACTTCTTTACTTTTATCTTAAAAAATATTACAAAAAAAAAGTTTTATTACTCAGATAGCTATACTATATCAGTAATCGTTAACCAGTGATTTGCCTGACTTTTTCAGTTATCCTTATTGTTAGTGTATTTTATGTATGACCTAAGACAATTCGACGCTGAGGGGGGTGAGGCTGAGCCATGCTGTGTGTGATTATGGATGCACACAGCCCGGCTCAGGAGCATGCCTGCACATGTGCCCCTATTGCAAGCAGCTTGCTATGATGGCACACTCAGAAAGGGAGGAGATTAATGTGCCAGCCAGGGACCCCATAAGTGGAGGTTCAGGGCCGCTCTGTGCAATACCATTGCACTAAGCAGGTTAGTATAATTTATGCAGTGCTACCTCTGTAGGAGCCACTTTAAAGATGCCCAGGGTTCTTTCCCAGTAGTTGCCCCACAGCCAGGCACACAGCAACAGTCAATCTTTAGCTCACTAAACAGTTCAGGAGTGTTCTTTTTTGTGTTTTTATTTTTAGGCAACTTAGATATGGATTGGGAATTGAGTGGGATACTCCAGAACTACCTTGTCACGTACCTTGGTTGAAGGCCGAGTTGGCGAGAGGGCGTTCCTTGCAACTCTGGTCTGTGCACCCCTGAATGTAGTGACAGAGGTACAAGGCTCAAAGAAGCACTGGTGCTGATAGCTTGTGTTATGGACCGGCCGGCAGTAGCCTCTAGCGCTCCACAGACTGGGATTCCTCAAGGTGCGGAATCTAAGCACCGACCTGCTTGTTCACCAGAGCCCCTGATAGTGGGGGATGGACTTGGAGCAGGCCAAAACCAGGTCGCGGCCCCTGGGTGCAACCAGCTGTGGTAGAAGCACTTGCCAGTGGTATGTAGCAGGTGAGAGCCTGATGTGAGGAGGCGGAGTGAGCAAAGTCAGACAGGCCAGGTCGGTAACAGTGGAGGCAGGACGGTACAAGCAGGAGGCAGAAGGATAAACAGGTCACAGGCCAGGTTCGGTAATGGAGATCAAATGTGCAGGATTAGACAGGAGAATGGTCAGACAAGCCAGGGATGAGGGCAGGAGACAGTCAACACAGGATACAGGAAAAGACCATACGGCAACTTGAGCACAGAGAGAGCATGTTTAAATAGGGCACCCTGTGCCCTCATTGGTGCCAGACGCACGTCCGCGATCATGAGTGCGCATGTGCGACCGCCGCTGCCGCCACGGGCACCCTGGTCCTAGTGCCTGCACGCTAGTGCGCCCCGGCATACCGCGCATGAGCAGACCCGTGCGCCGCGGTAAAGCCTGGGGTCCCTGACAGCTTTATAGCATGTGACTGCCACCATCAGGAATGTAGTCAAGGTGAGCTAGGGTCATACACAGGGAGACAGCAGCGTGATCAGGAAGCAGGCTGGTGTCAGTACCAGGTTAGTAAGCAGAGCAAGATCCAGTAGCAAGCTGAGGTCAGCACCAGGAGATCAGGCAGAGAATAGTCAGAGGCAAGCCGAGGTCAGCACCAGGAGATCAGGTAGAGAGTAGTCTAAGGCAAGCCGAGGACAGCACCAGGAGATCAGGCAGAGAATAGTCAGAGGTAAGCCGAGGTAAGCACCAGGAGATCAGGTAGAGAGTAGTCTAAGGCAAGCCAAGGACAGCACCAGGAGAGTAGGCAGAGAATAGTCAGAGGCAAGCCGAGGTCAGCACCAGGAGATCAGGCAGAGAATAGTCAGATGCAAGCCAAGGTCTGCACCAGATCAGGAAGAGAATAGTCTAAGGCAGTGTTTCTCAATTCCAGTCCTCATGGACCCCCAACAGGTCATGTTTTCAGGATTTCCATTATTTTGCACAGGTGATTTGATCAGTTTCGCTGCCTTAGTAATTACCACAGCTGTTTCATCTGAGGGAAATCCTGAAAACATGACCTGTTGGGGGTCCATGAGGACTGGAGTTGAGAAACACTGGTCTAAGGCAAGCCGAGGACAGCACCAGGAGATCAGGCAGAGAGTACTCTAAGGCAAGCCGAGGACAGCACCAGATCAGGAAGAGAGTAGTCTAAGGCAAGCCGAGGACATCACAAGGAGATCAGGCATAGGAGTAGTCTAAGGCATGCCGAGGACAGCACCAGGAGATCAGGTAGAGAGTAGTCTAAGGCACAAATAGGAGGACACTTTCTCTTCTGAAGAACTATGAGCCAAGCCCTTGTACAAGTAAAAGTGCAGGCTAAGTGCTGTAGCAGTAGCTTGAGAAAATTGATCTTCCTCTCTAGACAGTCCAAGCAAAGTTCTTCCACTAAGAATAAATACACTGAGCTTTTCAGGACATTGAACACTTTGTCTCCTTTAAACATACTGCTGACTCTCTAACACCAGAGAGGTGGCAGCAGCGCACAATCTCTAGGATCCCCACAACTGTCTGTACTCACAAATGTCTTCAGACGATTGGCTGCCCCCTTCCAATAACTTCCAGACACTTTTTGCTTGTGGTACCAGACTAGATATACATAGGACAGGCCCCCTCAGTCAACTCCAGCAAAACCCGCCCCCCCAGCTTGCCCAGAACTCTCAGCCCCACACTGCACAAAGATTTTTCAGTTTGCGGGACCGCAATCCAGGTGTCAGCAGACTGACAGTGATTGTTACTGGGTTTAGTGAACTAAGCAATTAACGCTTTAAACTTTCACCATCAACTTTTACCGAAAAGTCGAGAACTTCCACAAGATTAGCAATAACACCTAGGATTTTACACTGTCACCACAGTCAGGTATATTCAGAGATTTACCATATACAGTAGTGCTCTTCAAGAGACAGGGATTCTTTTAGTTTCTATCAGAGCCTTAGAGACCAATTCAACACTTTTCAAAATAGGGTTTAATAACAAAAAGGTCAAAATGTTGCTAATATTATATTTACAAAAAAACTCAAAGATATTACAAAGTAACAAAGAGACGACAACGCAACACAGAAATAAAAGTTGAGGGTGAGAATACTTAACAATTTCCTGGATTCAGCAGAGTGCAATGGATGAACAAAGATGGTACAGTGGCTCTCTCAAGTCCAGTTAGGTGTTCCTTGGTTTGATGTTAAACGAGAGCTGTCAAAATGTGGTGGCATTCCACTTTTTTTCACATCAAGGGTGGTGTTGACAGAGACTATCTGACCAATCATCTAGTCTAAGGGATGGTTGCTGGTTTGTCACCATGTTTATGACCAAGTCCCAAACACAGTTTTCTATAAATATTCATATCTCTGAATACCTATCGTTTGCAGACTGCTAATGTGCATATTGTTGTCCAGCGTGAGATTGAATAAAAATATGAAAGGTTTCAGATGTCTACTTTACCTAGGAGGCTAAGGGGTTCCATTGGTTCCCTATATTGTTTCATAAAGGGATGTTTGGACTTGAAATGTTACAAAAGAACTGAGGAAAGTAAATATGTCTTTACTATGGCTGTGCTGTTAGTATTTCATGGGTTATGAAATATACTGAAGTTTTAGAGTTTTGGCTGATAACCAGTCTACCAGAAATGTGGATTGCGAGGTATTTACGATAGGGAGAAGAGCTGCAAGTGTCTGGTAACACTTCAAACACTCAAGCTTGTGAGAGTGATGGTTTTATTAGGGTTTCCAGATGAAAATGTGGATTGGTTTGGTTAATGGAAAGGGTCAGTGTGTGTCCAATCAATGGACTGATAAGAAGGACATGCCTTGAGTTAACAGTTGTGGATTCCATGAATTGAAGGAGGAGGGAAGGTCAGTACAGCTGTGTCTTTGGTTCAACACAGAAAAAGATAATGACAAGTAAAATGTAATGGCAGAATAAGGAACAACACACACAGCTATTTGTTTGCCAAATATGCACGACCATTACATACACTTTCCCAGCAACCATCTGTGCATTCTTCCCACAGGGATTGGCTGAGACAGTATAAATATTCATGCTGCTCATTTGCCTTACTCCACACCTATGTTAGAGGACCATCCAGTAGGTTTTAGAAGGCAGGAGGAGTAATCAAACAATCACAAGCAGCACACTGATTACAGTGAGCCAAAACTAAATTTGCCTAACAACAAATGTAGCTCCACTGGATACAACAAGCCTCAGCTAAACGTACTTAATCCTAGCACCTATCTAGGAGAGTACTTCAGTTATTTAAAAAAAAATGTATGTCTTTACAACCACTTTAAGGGCTTGTTCACATCACACAGTGTGCATTACTGTGCGCCTAACGGACGTGCTGGTGTGAGGAGTTAACATGCAATCCAATACAAAGTTAAAATGCATTGTGGTTTTTGCTTTAATTTTCCTTCTCTTTTTTTAAATGTATATGTAATATTCCCCTCCCTCCTAGATTGCAAGCTCCAAGGAGCAGGGCCCTCTATTCCCTCTTGTATTGAACTGTATTGTTACTGTACTGTCTCCCTCCATAATGTAAAGCGCTGAGCAAACTGTCCGTGCTATATAAGTCCTGTATAATAATAATAATTGTCTGTGGTGAGATGCATAAACATCGTATTACAATGCAATGCATTGTGCAAGAATTCAACATGTCCTATTTTTTTTCTCAGCACACAACAATGAAGTGCCTTGGTTTCAATTGAAGTCATCAGACATCAGGCAAATTGCCTTGAGAATATAATAAAGTATATGTGGCTCATAAAAGTACATACAAAGTTCACATGAGTAAGTAAGATAGATTATAAATATATATATATATATATATATATATATATATATATATATATATTAGTCTACCCCTTATATTTTCTATAGGCTGTAGGGGGGGGAAGTGTCTGGGTTAAAAAAAGCAATAATGACTAAAAACCATTAGATTTGTGAATTAGGGAGTTAAGATTTGCTCATGTTCTTCGGAATGTTTTGAGATCTTCCATTCCAGGAGTGCAGATGGCCATTCCGCCATCCTGAAATCCATCCATAGCACAACATGTCATTTATCTTTAGGGACCCTTTGATATTCCCTCCCAAGTCTGCACAGTATTTCAAGGTGTCTGCAATGTATCTTACTACTGTCAATACCTGCAGACCATCCCCTAGTTGGTGTTGGACATCGTATTCCAGGTCCGCAATCTACTTTCCAGTGAAAAAGCTTGTAAAGAAGGCAGCTCCCTTGCTGACATTTGTCATATACATTCTTAGGCTGTCAGATCTAAAGGGCATTCCAGAGCTGGCGGTGATGGGGTTAAAAGCTGGTGTACAGCTTGGAGAATTTGTCATACCCATCTGGCTACAACTTCATGCTTCTTCTAAATTCCATCACACACAATATGGATAATGTGAGGAGATTTATCTTGGCTGAGCTCAAAATGATAAACACGTTGGAACAAGATGAGACCTCGTGATGGGACAGAGAAGGCCAAGGGCTTCACAGAAAGGACAGAGGAAGACAGACTCCGCCAGATAGGCTCACAGCCAGATAGATTTCGTAACACTTTATTGGAATGTCGCAGGCATAGTGGAAACTACAACACTAGAATGTAAGCTTTTCAAAACAGGGAACCAGTTGTTTTAATGTTAAAAGTACATTATATGTGGCTGACAGGTTGTGTCTTTAGTGACATCCTATTCTTGATCAACCAGCATCTGCCTTGACACATTACATGACACCATGATGATTGGATTATAAGTGACTCAGTTACCCGTGGGGCTTTAAATGCTGGGGTATTTTCCTGATGAGTGGTAAAAGGTCTTCAAGAACAAGTCCATCTGACTGTGACTATCACTGGCTAAACTTGTATGTTCAATATATTGATCTATTGAGATGAAGTATCAATATGCATAAACAATATAAAAGTTTATCTGGATAGGGGTGCAGTCTAGCTTCCTGCAATGGGGCCTACACAGGTTTATCTTGGACCAATCCAATAGATATTACCAGTATACACCTTTGGTGCCTAAGCATTAAATCATGATCCATTTTGATTCTGATATCCTAAAACTGTTTACCAATACAGGGTCTAGAAGTTCTCTTTTGGTGTGTTTAAGATTTATCAAAATATTCAAATTTTCTCCTACTGTTTGAATATAACATGTATATAGATCACTTCCAATATAATTACCCTTAATGTGAGCATGTTTGTTGGTAGCAGTGTCATGACAAGGTCATCTGGTGCCCAGGGCGAAGATGCCAAACTACAACATCCTACCCCAGGTGGAATAGTGGGTGGGTTAATAGCAATCCATGCAGCATGCCACACTAAAATATACTGTATGTAATATATGTTTAATAGCAGTATACATTCTATCCAGCAGTATAATATGGGACTAATAGTAATGTAGAAATGCCACAGCATCAGTATGAGGAAAAAATGCCCATGTTGGTGGTGTCACCGTAAAGAAAAATGTTGCATCATCGGTGGTGTCACTGGAAATAAACAAAATTACCCAGCATTGGTGGTGTCACTTTAAAGAAAAATGCCCTGCATCCATGGTGTCAATAGAAGAAAAATGCCCTGTGTCTGTGGTGCCACTGGAAGGAAAAATGTCTCTACGACCATGGTGTCCCTGGAAGGAAAATTGTCCCTGGACCCTGTGACAGACCCAACCAAGACAGGGGTCATTGACGTGGACTGCAAGCTAGCCTCTTGCGTACTGACTATGGGTGCTGGTGTTTGAAGAGGCTCAATTCTTTGAGAGGTGTGTGCTTGGGGGACCTTTGAACTAGTTTTACTTTGGATTCAAGTCCATGTCTCCCTGAAACACCAGACTCTGAGAACTGGATGACGATACAAATTTGGAGCCTCTGTTTTGTTGGGGTATAGAATCAACAGATCAAACCAGCGCTGACTGCTTTAACCCGCTCCTAGACTCAAAGCAGAAAATGATAATCGAATTAAAACAAGATGATTCTGGTGTCTCCTGCTGTGATTTGTAATCTGTTTATTAAGGTGTTGTGTTTACTGTTATAATGTGTATCTGTGTTTCCCTATCATGTCTAGGTGTGAAGAGTCTTTCTTCCATTGTGTAATTTTCCCATTGTGTGCCTCCTGGGTGTGAATTCCCATTGCTAATTGAGTAACCTGTTGTTTCTGCCTGTTTGCTAATCCTCCAGGAGTTTCCTACAGGATATAATTAGTTTTGTGTCAACTTTACCTCATTACCGAACTATTATGGGTTGTTCACCCCAATGTATAATATTTGTTTTTATTGTTCATGTTGGGACTGCCCCTATTTTTTAAGTGTATAAAAACCTGTATTTCTGTTCAATAAAGTTATCCTTTGGTTTTCATTCAACATCTTGTCTGTGTACGATGCTTGGGGTAAAGGGCTGGTATTAGCTATCGGTCTTCTGGAAGCGTTTAGAGGGCAGGAGACACTGTTTGGCCCAGTCAGGATGCCAGACGGTCCATCACAGGCACGTGTTGTCACTAGAAGTAAAAATGGCCTTGCATCAGTGGTTTCACTGGTAGGAAACATTGCCCTTGCATCACTGGAAGGAAAAATGTACCTGTGTCAGTGATGTCACTGGAAGGAAAAATGCCTCTGCATCCATGGTGTCAATGAAAGAAAAATACCCTGTATCTGTGGTGCCACTGGAAGGAAAAATTTCTCTACGACCATGGTGTCCCTGGAAGGAAAAATGTCCCTGGGCCCTGTGGCAGACCCAACCGGGACAGGGGTCAT
The DNA here is from genome assembly GCF_062004578.1 of Staurois parvus. Lineage (NCBI taxonomy): Eukaryota > Metazoa > Chordata > Amphibia > Anura > Ranidae > Staurois > Staurois parvus. The sequence continues at coordinate 2,602,835 of NW_028318382.1, forward strand.
TGACGTGGACTGCAAGCTAGCCTCTTGCGTACTGACTATGGGCGCTGGTGTTTGAGGAGGCTCAATTCTTTGAGAGGTGTGTGCTTGAGGGACCTTTGAACTAGTTTTACTTTGGATTCAAGTCCATATCTCCCTGAAACACCAGACTCTGAGAACTGGATGACAATACAAATTTGGAGCCTCTGTATTGTTGGGGTATAGAATCAACAGCCCAAACCAGCGCCGACTGCTTTAACCCGCTCCTAAACTCAAAGCAGAAAATTATAATCGGCTCAAAACAACCTGATGCTGGAGTCTCCTGCTGTTATTTGTAATCTGTTTATTAAGGTGTTGTGTTTACTGTTATAATGTGTAGCTGTGTTTCCCTATCATGTCTAGGTGTGAAGTGTCTTTCTTCCATTGTGTAATTTTCCCATTGTGTGCCTCCTGGGTGTGAATTCCCATTGCTAATTGAGTAACCTGTTTCTGCCTGTTTGCTAATCCTCCTGGAGTTTCCTACAGGATATAATTGGTCTTGTGTCAACTTTACCTCATTACCGAACTATTGTGGGTTGTTCACCCCAATGTATAATATTTGTTTTTATTGTTCATGTTGGGACTGCACCTATTTTTGAAGTGTATAAAAACCTGTATTTCTGTTCAATAAAGTTATTCCTTTGGTTTTCCCTCAACATCTTGTCTGTGTACGATGCTTGGGGTAAAGGGCTAGTATTAGCTTTCGGTCTTGTGGAAGCGTTTAGAGGGCAGGAGACACTGTTTGGCCCAGTCAGGATGCCAGACGGTCCGTCACAGGCATGTCACTAGAAGTAAAAATAGCCTTGCATCAGTGGTGTCACTGGTAGGAGACATTGTCCCTGCATCACTGGAAGGAAAAATGTACCTGTGTCAGTGGTGTCACTGGAAGGAAAAATGCCCCTGCATCCATGGTGTCAATGAAAGAAAAATACTCTGTGTCTGTGGTACCACTGGAAGGAAAAATTTCTCTACGACCATGGTGTCCCTGGAAGGAAAATTGTCCCTGGGTCCTGTGACAGACCCAACCGGGACAGGGGTCATTGACGTGGACTGCAAGCTAGCCTCTTGCCTAATGACTATGGGCGCTGGTGTTTTGAGGGGGCTCAATTCTTTGAGAGGTGTGTGCCTGGGGGACCTTTGGAGTAGTTTTACTTCGGATTCAAGTCCATGTCTCCCTGAAACACACAGACTCTGAGAACTGGACGACGATACAGATTTTGGGCCTCTGTTTTGTTGGGGTATAGAATCAACAGCCTAAACCAGCGCTGACTGCTTCAACTCCCTCCAAAGCAGAAAATTATAATCGGATCAAAACAACCTGATGTTTGGTCTCCTGCTTTTATTTGTAATCTGTTTATTAAGGTGTTGTGTTTACTGTTATAATGTGTATCTGTGTTTCCCTATCATGTCTAGGTGTGAAGTGTCTTTCTCCCATTGTGTAATTTCCCCATTGTGTGCCTCCTGGGTGTGAATTCCCATTGCTAATTGAGTAACCTGTTGTTTCTGTCTGTTTGCTAATCCTCCTGGAGTTTCCTACAGGATATAATTAGTCTTGTGTCAACTTTACCTCATTACCTAAAGTGGCGTTACTGGAAGGAAAAAATATAGCTGTGTCCATGCTGAGGAGGAGGTATCTGTCTTCTCAGCATGAGTGCCACCCTGCTTACTCTCTGCCACCCACTTTACACTGCAGTTGGAGGGAGGAGAGAGCAGAATCCTCCCTCCAGCAACTTTTGCCGCTCTACAGTGTGCTGCGTTCTGAAATACACGGGAGACAGCAGCATCATTCCTGCTTTCAGACAGCTGGGAAATGGGGTGCTAACAAGCTCTCAGTGCCCCCCTCTCCACATAGCAACACAGCGCCCAGCGCAGGATGCCTCTTCGGTACCCAATTGTCCCAGGCCTGGTTGGTAGCATGCTGTTTATCCAGACATAGGCGCAGCAACCATTTTCATTTATTATACTGTAATTAGTGGTTCTGCCACTAGGTGATATTGTGTGGTATGTTTAATGCTTGCATAATGTAAAGGTTTTTTTTTTTAGTGGAACTACATAGTTATGATGTGTTTTCCTGTCTCTGTGTTCCTGTTGCTTTCAATAAACAAGAACTCCATGATCATCATGACTGGCAAGAGTCATAACTGCAGCAACTGTACAATATTTGTTTCATGGACTTTAGGTTGTAAATGACACACATACTAGTGAACCTGAGGAGGAACAGTGCAGAAAGGGCCACCGAGAGTCACTTAAGGCAATACTGCGTGTAGTGTATAGCTTTGATGCATGGATCATCAACTGACTGTCCTTTTAATTGGGCCCCAGAAGCTTTTAAGTATGCCCATCATATTAGCACATTATGACAGACTTACCAGGCAAGCAATCCCCTCCAACGCTGAGCTGCATGTTCTCCGGTCTTCCTTTCCAGTTCCAACTCTTGGGCCTCTTAGGTAGCCAGGCCACAATGACATTACTCCCTTGCATGCGAACAGTGGTCACATCATCATGGCACAGATTGGTTCAGTAAATGTATACTGAGCTGCGCTTGCACAGCTCAGTGTACATAAGTGCTTACAGGCAGGCAGAAGGGCTTATGACAGAAGAGACCAAAGGAGCCTCTTTTTTCATAAATATCCTACCTATTAGGGTTTTTTCCTAGGTTCCACTTTAAGTTTTATAATTATTTTAAGAAATGTTCTTTCTCATTGGGTGAGGACACTCTTGACTAGGCTAAGTTTCCCTGAACAGCCTCTCTGCCAAGGGTTAATGGGAACAGCCAGAGCTGAGATCCTGTAAGAGCTCTCTTAGAAAGAACTACTGCTGGCACGTATCCCTCAAAAACAGCACACAATCACTTGGATTCCGAACTCAGGTCTATTCTCACAATATCTCTCCAGGACAGCTGAACTTCCCCATTTTCCTCCAAACATTTCTATGCCTCAGGACAACTACTCAGTTCCTAGCATCCACCAGACACTGTTAATTGAGGAAGGGGTTAATACTCGTAGTGCCACAGAACTGCTACACACTTTTCAGCTTCCACATAGCACTCTTTAGTGAGTTCTCCAGACCAGATCCTTAAGTAAGTCTGCTTAATTAGCTCCAAAGATTTCTATTAAAAATATGCCCTCAGCTGTGCCACAGCTGGGACCTTGATGAACATCAGCAAACTCCAGCAAAAGCTCCCTGAGAAGGGCAGAGCCCCTGAGGCTTGGAACTTCTCCAGCAGGAAAAGAACAAAGGCTGCTTCTGCTCCCAGATTATTTATGTTCTCTCCAGCCACCTGCTGGGCACACATCGACGGGGTTTGGATAAAGCACACTAAATATTCAAGCTACCCATTTGCCTCTCTTAACCCACTATGTTCAGGAAGCCTCCGGAACGCAGGCGGGAGCAAAGAAACCTGCAGTATGTGAAATCTAGAACAGCCCAAAAGAAATCAAAAGCTGCGCAAATGATTACAGAGCAGACATAAAAAATAAATGTACCTATCATCCTAGCAAACTACTTAGGAGGGCGCTACATCATATATTTTAAAGTGTCACTGTTATATTAAGGCAGAGATGCAAATAGTTGCTTTTGCTGGGCATCACGTTCGGCCCTTTGCTTTTAAGGAGGGATGGCCTGCCTCTGGGCAAACCTGCCCTTAACCTATCCATTGGTATATGTTCTCCTACTAAGGAGACTCTGGAAATTTTACAGTGAGGATAGCAGTATATACAGAGGTCCCTTGTGGGCACTGGCTTACACGTATATTTGCAAATATGTGCAAACAAAACCCTCTGTTTTTAACGTAAACTGTTAGACAGGGTTAATTTGGTTGTATTGCAGGCTGGCTAATATGTGTGCTGGGAAATCTTGTTTGTTTGCAATGTGTGTTGCCCTTCCATGTGCACCTTGCTGCAAAACTAGATTGTTAGTATAGGTTGCGAAGGTAGCCATTTTTTTGTAGAGCTGCAAATAGACTCATGCAGAACTTAGTACAAGCTTCTTGTGTTATCAAACACAGAAATGGTTCTAAGGAATGTCAGGGTTGCCAGACTGCCAGTTCATGCATTATCGGGGTCACTGTATATCAGAACCCAGTTTCTTAGTCTGTGATATATACACCTGTAGTGGGACTTCTGGTGATATTTTTTCCTGTCAAATTAGACCCAGAACACCAATGTAAAATTATTGCTAATCATATCACAAAATTGGTTCTATTTTTAATATTGGACTTTTGCACCACTTGGCAGTGGTTTAGTACAGCTGGGACAACATGCATCATGCTAGGGAGCACAACTCTTACAAGTCAAAGGTCCTGGGATGAATCAGAAGTGAAAACACAAAAAATATGGTGGGTGAATGATTTTGTTTAATTTGAGCTATGTTTCAGATTTTTATTTAGAAATAAGGCAATTAATGTTGATAGATTACATAAAGAAATGTAAGTGTCAACCAGTGAAAAGTTACAGATTCATTTCTTACTTGTCAATTGAGCTACGTGCAGATATCAAAGGATTGCTCTGCAGTATAAATAGTGTTTTCATGAATATTGTGGTAAAATAATAAAACAAAAAATGTAAAGAATACAGTTAAGACTTTTCTTTTTTACCTTTAGAGGATATACCCCCCCCCCCCCCCCTTTCCTGACCAGGCCATTTTTTGCGATACAGCACTACATTACTTTAGCTGACAATTGAGCGGTCATGCAAAGCTGCACCTAAATGAAATGTATGTCCTTTTTCCCCACAAATAGAGCTTTCTTTTGGTGGTATTTGATTGCCTGTGCTATTTTTTTATTTTTTACGCTACAAACAAAAATGACCCACAATTTTGAATGAAAAAAAACAATATTTTTGACTTTCTGCTATAAAACGTATCCAGTAAAAAAATGAGAAAAAAAAAAAATCACATTTCGTAACAAAATTAGGCCAAAATGTATTCTGCTACATGTCTTTGCTAAAAAAAATCCCAATATATGTAAATTAATTGGTTTACTTGAAAGTTATAGCATCTACAAATGGCGGTATATATACTGGAATTTTTATTTTTTTTATACTTGGAAAATTGGGGGTTAATCCAGTTGTGGGAAAGTCCCAATATGGCAGTCTGGCTGGTGCCAAGAGGTCACAAGAAGGGGCATGGCCATGCCCACCAGCCTGCCTGAGTTCACGCCCAGACTCTTGCCCTAAAAAATGCCTGCTGCACCCACCATGTGGAGAGAGAGCATGATTTGAGAAAGATGGAGGGCATCTTTCTGGTATACTTCAAATTTTACCAACCCAACCTACTCTGGTGGACATGGGAATCCACCTTGAGCATCGCAGCTGCTTTGCTTTAGGAATGCTTGAGGGCACTGAGATGTTGTGTCTGGTCTGCGAAGAGTGCAGGAGGCCGACTGCCCTGATTGGAGCTTGCGCCAGGTGCAGACACTGTGGAGAACCTTTGAAAAGACTACTGATCTGGCACCCAGTAATTACAGTGTGGATCTGCAAACGGGACTCTGCATGGAAAAGCCAGATAGCCACAGCCGGAAAGCTGGAGGATGTTTGGAGCTTGCTATACAGAGAGAAGTTGAGTCCTGGGACCACAACTCCCCTGCCACCATCACTGACCCTCACAGCGGAGAAGGGTCACACACTGCTACTCCCTGCTTGCCAGAAGATGCTGGAGGGCCAGTGCCAACAAGTACTGTTCATCAGGAATCAGTCAGTGCCTTGGATCAGCTGGCCCCGCTTACCAGCCCTGACCTCCCTACTCGGACAATACAATGGAACATAATTCCTGCCACCGACATAAACAATGGGGCACGATATTTCTTCACCCAGAATATTTCTTCACCCTCTGGCCCCCCTAAAGTCTGATGGAAAATAAATTAGCTCTCTGTTTAGAAAATTTGGAGACCCCTGTTGTAGAGCATAGGGAGGAAGAATTCATATACCTAGCCTGAATATTGATCAGGGCCTAGCCAATCTGTGGGGAGGTGCATCCAGGTGATGACTGGAAAGCTGATAAATGGTGTGAAGCCCTGGACAAATTATTTTTCTGGAAGGAGAGTTCCGAGCCTCAGGGGTTATTGCCCCTGAGGCAGCCTATGGACTGTGAACTACCACACCCAGTACATTTGGGTGTGGTAGAGCATGTGTTTTCCTCCTCTTATTACCATAATACAGCACTGGGTGCCTGGCCTGAGAGATGTCCCAGGGGATGAGGGGCAATCCTTAGCACTGTGTAAGCTCCAAGCTGATTAAATGTGAGCTCAGAAAGGGGTTTCATCTCCTTACTTTACCTGGCAAACAAGGCAGCAGAGTTATGCTGGCCATACATGTATAGATTCTTGTTCAAAAACATTATTTTTGACGCATTCGTTCAGTATTTTTCCCATTAATAGAGTCAAATCAACCGCTGATATCAACATAAGGTCCAGCTAATGTTGATGGATCAGAATTGAAAAAAAATTCAGATTCAACAAAACTTTATACATGTATGTTATATTTAAGAAAAATTAAACAAAACCTACACACTAAAATCTCATAGAAGCTGTACCATTGTTAATGTAATTTTGAAATCATTTTATATCTACAGCTTTCATCAAAATAAAACCTGATAATCATGCCATAAAGGTCCTCGTGCAGACACTTTCTGTTATAGGGAGACAACACTCTGTCCTTTTCTTCTTATTGATTTCCTGCGTTGTCAGCCTGTCACATGCTTCTCTGATACAGACTATAATGCTGATTCCTAGTTATTTTTTCAATCAACCAGCAGACTGATTGAGAAAAAACAGATTCCCCCATCTACACATGCAAGGTGGATGAGGAATCCTCCTGGCTGTGCAATTGTATTTTGTGGAACTGCTCCGCTATCAGAATACACTGATCAGTGGCTTAAGCCGATCAGCTGCAGTCAGTGATTGAGAAAAACTTACCAACAGTTCTGTTTGACAGAATTGATCATTAGATTGATCTCCAGCAAGCAGGATCGGCCATAGATTGATCGAACTTTGAGAGATCCCTGCTGAACTGGTGAATTTTTAGTCCATCTATGGGCAACTTAAGTGATCACCTGGACATGTATTAAACAGACAGAAAGTGGCTGCAAGAGGTCAGAGGAGATTAGCAGCACTGAGATACAAGAAAAAGAATGAACAATGGTCCAAGCTTATTCTAAAAGAACCAGAACATGGCAATTATATATAATACACAGTGCTTTTGCAAATTAAATGTCATTCAGTTAGGGGTGCATCTACTTTAAGTTAAAGGAGAAGTTTGCGGTTGTTAAAAAAACCAAACATACATACTCACCTCCATGCTGCAGCTTCGGTGTCTTCACTGAGTAGAGAGCCAGGCTGGTGAGAGGGTGAGTACAGCTGGATTTGGCTCGTAGCTGTGACCTGAGGGGCAGAGCCAGCTGTCAATTAGGCAGCTAAGTGGATCCAAACACTATGGTTAGGATAATTCCAGAGCCTGGGGTGGTTCTGTGATGCCAAAGCCTGCTTTTGGCTGATTCTGGGTCAAATGAGTACAAAAGTAAGGGCACTCCTGTGACCTAGAAGAGAAGTATGACCAAAAAAGCTTTGGCCATACTACTGTTTTAAAGGGCTAAGCTCACCATTTCCAGAAATTAACCAATTGAGTCAAGGGGCCTCAGTAGGTATTAAAAAACTGTGTAGCTTTGTAAAATGTTCATACATTTTATTGTCATACCAGTAGGCCATTTGGGTTTTCACCAAAAGCCTGGCCAAAAACCCAACTTACCAATCCCCATATCCTGCCTTGTTGCATTACATGCATGAAAGCCACTGTTTTTCATGTGCAGCAAGGTAGAATGCGGGGATTGGTAACTGGTTAAGCTTCCGGGCCCTACAGGTATGACAATAAAATGAATGAACATTTTTCAAAGCTGCTCTGTTTAATACCTACTGGGGCCCCTTAACCAGGCTATTTTCTGGAGAAGTTGGACTTTGTAGTTTTGTATAGAAAAGGAAAGGCTTAGAACTTCTATTAAGTTTTTATTTTACTCCCCATTGGGAAACCACCAATCACCTTCTTGTGACACCAGGAAAAAACTGAATAGGAACAGGTGTCATCTAGACAAGAAGCCAAAGACAGTACTGATAACCTGACAGAGGTTCTAACCCTTCCCTTTCTGTCCATTGCACACACATTGACACAGTAGTACTTGTTCCCAACCATTGCTCGTTTAGAAAGCTCCCCTCAGCTGATCATATCTTGGAAGGTTTTTTTTCTAAAATGGCGATAAATGTGTGTGTACATCCAGTACTCATGTGTACCTATTTTACAAGTGATACATTCTATGTATAAACCTATGGTATGAACTCTTCCCATACCCAGGAAACTTTGAATTTTAGGATTTTTCTGACAAACCTTCCAAGGTCATGGTGCTGTGAGAAGTTTGTTGTCTTCTTTCCACAGTCAGTGGTGGTATAGCAGACATTTTCATCTGCGTAAAAAAAAAAAATTGATGAAAGCCTGAGTATGCAGCACTTAAATGTAATTCCAGGTGACTTCACTGGAAAAATAGTTTACACATGTCTAACTAAATCCATGTGTGTTTTCCATGACACATGCTGACTTCAGGGTAATATATCAATGTATGGAACCTAAATACAACTAGAGGTTACTGTATTTTTTGCATAGTAGTACACTTAAAGTAGGATTGAAATTGTTAATGAAATTTCATGAAAGGGCCTTATGCCCTTCCCAGCAGCCAATGTTAATAAAAAAAAGGCTGACCTTAGATTACAGGTCCTGTTTCAGCAGCAAACGATCTGCAATTCTTTTATCATTTCTATTGCTTTCATTAAAGCCGGCTGAGTGCAATATTGCCCCTGTGCTAGTCTGCTGCATAAGCTGGCCATACACTATAGATTTATTTCATTCAGCCTTCATTCAGTGTCCTTTGTCCATTATAAACAAATTATAAACAAATGTCTAATCCATGCTAAATAAACAATTGATTTTGTTGACCAAGGCCTGTTCATTAGGCCCTGCACATGGGCAATCGATAATCAACCCAAAGAGGTCTATGCAGCAGATAGGGAAAGATGCAACACTGTGCCCAGCCAGCTGAAAATCTAAAGTTGATTAGATTGCTCTCAGAAGCACCCTTAGCTGCTCTCACAAATAATGACAGCAGCTTGCTTTTAAATTTTCCCTCCCCACATATCTTCGTATATTCTCGATAAATCACCAAAAAGGACAATATTGTCTTCTCTTGCTGTTGTCACTATTTTTGGGTACAGATAAAGGTACTTGTCATGGTCAGGGGCCAGGCTTGGAGACCAGTAGTAGTAGAGAGGCTCCAACTGACCAGCAGGATAAGTACACGAGCAGGTCACCCTGGCGAATGACTCAGGCTCACCCGAGGCACAGGGTCTATGCACTTACCGATCTTCACCAGAGCTCCTGATGGTGGAGATGGCTTTTGCTGAATGTAAGTGCTATGTTGCAGTCTTCAGGATTGCCCCACCAGGAGGTGATAAAGTAGTAGTATATAGTAGTAGCAGATATCCAGTAGCAGATATAGCAGGTAGGGATCAAGCAGAAGTGCTGTCAGTAAACAGCTGAAGGTTGGTAACAAGTGGTTGCAGGTTGGGATCAAGCAGTGTAGCTGAGGAACAAGTCAAAGGTTGCTAACCAGTGGTAGTGAAGATGCAGATAACAGCATGAGTGAAAGGAGGATGATATTGGCTGGAGAAAAGCAAAATAATCTGGCAACCAAGAATTGCAGAGACATGGCTTAAATCAAGAAGTTCATGGGAGGAGCCCAGGCTTCAAGGTTCATCAGAAACCAAGTACAAGTTAAGATTGTCCAAGGCATCAGACAGGGAGATGTCCAGCATCTCAGGTGGCACAGCAAGAACTACAGCCATACACCATAGAGGTCACAGGTTCAGATCCAGACCCTGACAGTACTTTTCTCCTTCCAAGACAGCCCCTAGATGTCTCAGGGCAAGGTTTGTGAGGAAACCGCTGGTGGTACTCTTTTGTCAATTTAGGTGCATGAATATTCACCTCAGGTTCCCAAGAATTTTTCTCTGGTCCATGTCTTTGCCACTGAAGCAGATATTTCATCCACAAATTCTTCTTCACCCTATACCTCATTAGGTGGGGGAGAAGGATGAATTCTTTCACAAAAAAAGGATTTCCATGACATTGTTTTGAACAGTGGTACATGAAAAACGGGGAAAATAATACTGTCAGCAAGTTTTAAGTGAAAGGTGACTGGGTTGATGTGAGCAGAGATCAGGAAAGGTCCCACAAACTTTTGACCCAATTTATCAGATGAACCTGAACCATCAAATTTTATGTCTTAATGCTATGTCCCTCCCTGTCAATTAGCTGTAAAATGGTGGAACTCCTGTGGGCACAGGAAGTTCTGGCATTTCATAGTTAAAAGATGAAGGCATGAGGCTTAAGGTAGAACTTAATCTCAACTTGCGCATGTTGGGAGGTGGAAGTATCACCCCCTTGAGGCACCTGAGGAATACTTCTCACCAAAGCAGATCTTATTGAATGTATATTATGGTTGTGTTAACCCTTTCAGGTCAGAGGCCCTAATACAGTTACTGCAGCACACCCTTACAGAAAGACCCTATCTTCTTGTTTCTTCTCTAGCAGGTGACATGGTCTGTTCCTACCTGTCCCTATATGGTACATGCTGGTAAAAGGCAAAGGAATTGGTAGTGACCTCTGTTCCACTAAGCAAGTGGCCGGTCAGCTATTTAGAGCAATAGTTGGCACCAGACAAACTGATATTATCTTAGGATCACATTGGGGCTGAGTGGATGTGCTTCCTGTAGGTTGCCCCTGCTATGGGAATCTCTAGTTTAAAGGCTTCTGTGGAACACGCTTGAACAGGCTGGAACAGGCGGTTTAAACCACATCCAATCTACATGACGTGAAATAACATAGCTTTCTATGGTGCCTGTTCACATATGGTTTGAAAAAGAGTCATGTACGATTTTTGAGCAGTGCCTTCAGGTATGGATTACAGGCTTTTGACTTCTATGGGAACTGTTTCTAAACCGCACATGTGTGAACAGGATAAAATCCTGAGCTAATCCTGTCCTGAACCTGATGCAAACCTGACATGAACCACTGAACGAGTACTTGTATCACTTAGCTGTGAAACCTGAGCTTCATGTGTGAATCAGCTCTGACTCTTTTTCTTACACAGTTCCTGGTAATGTGTCCCAAGTGTCCCAAGTGTAGTCCCTGCCAACACCTCCAGTCAGTGTCAGGGTCATTCTGAAGGCAGTTTTCCCCAGATGAGGGCCAAGTGAAGTCATGCTTGCTGATGGTTGTTTCTTGCCCAACAGAGGCTACGGACTTGGCTAAATTTTGCACGACTTTTTCTATGGTGGACTGTGGAGAAATCTGGCTGGACCGGGGAGAGCAGGTGGCTGCTTTTTCAACCTCCAGTGGTCACACAAACCCCTAGGTGACTGTCACCTGGCTCTTGGCCTCTGCCCTCTTATGTTCTTATTCCCCTTGTTCCCATTCAATAGCCTCTTGTAGGTCAATGGCGAATTTCACAATGTCATCAGTACTTACTCGATCCTTAAAGGCTGTTTTCAGAGGGCCATACCAGACTCCAAAAAATGAACTGTTCATCTATGAGCTGGTCCCGGTTAGGTACAGCAGTACCAACAATCTCCCAATCCCACTGGCTCTAGGTATAGATTCTCAGGAGAAGTTCAGCCGGGGGGTATATTCACAATACAGCCTCTCCTCCACTTCTGTCTTCTCCTCCTCTCTCCTCCTTTAACAGCAGTGTTTCTGATCCTCCTGGGAACGTGCATCTCTCAAATGCAAAGTAAGGGGACAAGAGGGGGACTCACATGTAAAAAAAATGTAAAAAACCACTTGTAGACCCAGACTGTTGGAATAGTTATATATTTATTTCAGCAAATAGATTTTGGTGGTAAATGTGTTGAGAAGATTGTGTAGTTTACCACTTGTTCACAAAGCTTGATGAAAGTGCTGTGTAGAAGATAACTTAGATTTTGAGTACTGGGTAAATTATTCTAGGTACCTCTTCTACAGATGACCTATCCCAGCAAGTTATATATCCAATACATTAAATATACTTTGCGACTTGTTAGGATGGGAGTATGCCATTAGCGTGTATTTCTAGTGGAAAATGGTTGACCCAATATCGCTAGCAGTGAGCTTTTGGGTAATTTTGGACATCTTGGTAAATCACAGACGTCAGCAACAAGTAACCCACTTAATCTTAGTCTGGGAAAACTTGGTGTGAAGCCAGCTCATTCAGCTAATAGTTTCACATATTTTATACTTTAATACATTTTATAAACATAGATACCTTTGCTTCTGCAAGCTACTTGTGGGATAATATTTTACCACAATCCTGCTAATTTACCCTCATGGTTAAGTTTTGTACTTCAGGTACATCTAATCCCCATCTGGATGACATTTGAACCTAAAGCACGGTGTATCATAAACTACTGCCATGTTTCTTTTCATTAAAATATTATTTTTTACCTTTTTTTTCACTTTTCAATCCTGCTCATCCTTTCCAGTCTCTTTTAGCCACTTCCCGTATACCCACACTCACTCCATTGTCTGCTGTAAACTATTGCTGGGGACTCAATTCCTGAAGGTGACAACAGTGGGCCATTCTTGCAAATTGTGTGTAGGCACATGCACTTGTAAACTCCTCCAGGAGTACATGTGACAAGGTAACATTGCAGAAGCACATCTTGGGGACAGTCTCTACTTCCTAACAGGTAGTACCGGAACAAGGAACTTCATGGCAGGATCACTTGGTATTATTTCAATGAAAGCTGCAGATTTATAACAATTGGACAACTTGAAATTACATTAACATGTTAAGGTTTACAGTATATACATTTTTAGTAATTGAGTTTGGGTTTACTTTAAAAGATCCGTGACCTCAAAGTCTATGTGATCCATTCTTAAGTGAAATATGGTGGTGCAGAGAGAAATATGGTGGTGCAAAGATTGCTTGTGACTGCAGTGTATGCTTTATTCATTATTTATTCAGCCAATGAGTTCTGATTCAGCATTAGTCACGGAAAGGAACATTTTAGATAACTTGGAAGTAAAGGCTATTATTTCAAAATATGAGTCATATGACAATATGTTTTGTATCACTCACAGAACTTTTTTATACCTTATATAGTATTTATTTTGCATAAGAAAGACAAGCCTTAAGCTGGCCATACATGGACCACTGGTTTGAATGTAAAAAAACTGACTTGATTCCCCCATCTACACATTCGATGAAGATGAGGGAATCCTCTCTGCTGTGTCATTGTATTCTGATAGCGGGGAGACTCCTCTGCTGTCAGAATACACAGACCATTGCTGCAACCTATTGCCTGCAGAGCTGACCAAGCAAAAATATACCAATGGGGTGGTAGATCGACTTCTGTTTAACCACAGTGGCCACACATGGATCAAAATTCAGCTAGTCCATGCTGAACCTGCTGAATTTCGATCCATGTATGGGAGGTTAGAGATGTGCAAAGGGGTAAAACATTAGGTGGTTCTTATAGAACCACACCCATTTTAAATGCCCCACACCTAATTAAGATATGTTCTCCACCTACAATGACTGGCTGAACACATAGGAAAAAAAAAGGTGTCCCTGAACATTTTTTGGAAAGGTTGGCAACTATGTAGGAAGGGGTCCCACTGTAGAACACATGAAAGGATCCGAAATCAGTGGAAAGTATCCCGGGACCAGTGGCAAGGGCCCTGGGACGGGGTCAGGGGAGCCCTTCATGGATTTGTGCTCCAGGGTTTAAGGTTCTAGTTATGCTTCTGGTTCAAATCCTTCCTTACTTTATCCAAAACTAGAAAAAAAAACAGTTTTGGCTGAACTCACACTTTTTACATTAATGGACTGTAATGATTTTAGGAAACTTTAATGAAGATTTTCACTGTCACGCTTACCCCTAGCACAGGGGGTCAGACACTATAGCTGGCCTCTGTGTTCTTCACCTATAGCAGCCCCCTTTCCCAGAAGGCATGCAGGCCTTCCGATACTCGGTTGCCTCCAGGACTTTTATACAATGCTATAGTGCCAGGCCACCATGCCGGGGCAGGCGTGAACTGAGCACAGCAAACAAGTACTTGTGGTTGGCAGACAGGCAGAGTGGTTCCAATCCGAAGTCATAAAACAGGGAACTCCAAATAGCAGACAGGGCAGACAAACAGGAAACTTGAAGCACATGTTAAACACAATATCACAAGCATAAGACTGCAGGCTTGGCTAGCTTAAATCAGGTAGGTCTCCACCCAGAGACATCAATCACCTAGCAAGTGGACAGACAGACAGGGAGGATGTATCACAGCCAAAGCCAGAATACTGTAATGAGACCAGTGGCTATCAAGGAGCAGAAGCCCTACACTCTCCTGACACTTATTTATTTCTCTCTAATAATATGGATATAAGATATTTCAGTATAGCTGCCTAAAGTGTTACTAACCCCACAACAATAAAATCAACCTGTATATGCAGTAAAGCATACTTGTTATACACACTATGGAACCTAAGGAGTTAATCCTCCACATTGTGTAAAAAGGCTGTTTGATCCTGTCTTATCTGATCCTCCCCTTCTTCCACAGTCCCCAGTGCTGATAGTACAGAGTCCTAGGAGGCACTTGGCACATGCTCAGTGTGGTGTGTATTGCTAGAAATTTTTTCTTCTTTGAGAGGGTGCATGTGATCAGCACAGTGCCAATCAGCACTGTCCAAACAGAAGGTTAGGGGTCATACAGCCTCATAGGACACAAAGAAAAACAAACAGAGGACGCACCGGCCTAGTGCATTATCTTAAAAAATGTATTGGAAGGATAAAAGGTAAGTATCGTACTCACAATAGGCAAACAGGTCAAAGGCACATCACAATAAACAGCGGTATCCAATCCACATTGCATATAAGTCCAAAAAAAAGCCTCATAGGACACTCAGAAGAGAATGAAAACTCCTCCTACAAGCTTTAACCAGTGCTCGGCCGGACACTGATAGAAGTCACAAAACTGCTATATACTGCAGTTTAGCAGTTTACATTTACCAAAATAACTGAGTTTCCAGCAACAGGGTCTTCCTTAACCGATCCCATGGTCTCTTTCCTGGGGCCATTCAACATTGAACAAGCAATTGATCATGGCATGCACTTAGCCTAACATAGTCATAAACAGTCCATCCGTTCGCAGACAGTACAAGGCACGGGTCCCTAAAACAGAACTGGGAACAAAGTCAGCTGGGGCAAAGCCCTCTATGTGTGGCATACAAGGGTCACTTACTCTGAGTTGGATTCACTTCAGTTAAACTGGTTCTGTCTTCTGCGGACACCTGGGCTTGTTCCAGGCATGCCACCCAGCAAGCACTTTTGCAACTGTTACAGGTCCACCAGTGACCTGCCCTAATCTATCCAAATTCCTGTAAGACAGAAACTCCCTTGGAAGGTCAAAGGGTTGCTCAGACTTAATCTATAATGAAGAACAAGCAGATTGCAAACAACATAAACTAAAGGAAATATCTCAAACAAGCTCTTACAAATTCATCCCCTACCTGCCAACAGTTTGCGCAGCACTTTACAAAATGAAGGTAGACATTACAGTTACAATAACATTTGGTACAAGAGGAAACAGAGGGCCCTGCTTGTTAGAGCTTACAATCTAGCAATACAGAATGCCACAATTATGCAGTGCTCACATAGGCTGGCTGTTGCTCATATATATATATATATATATATATATATATATATATATACAGTGGGGATCGAAAGTTTGGGCACCCCAGCAAAAAATTTGTATTAATGTGCATAAAGAAGCCAAGGAAAGATGGAAAATCTCCAAAAGGCATCAAATTACAGATTAGACATTCTTACAATATGTCAACAAAAGTTAGATTTTATTTCCCTCATTTACACTTTCAAAATAACAGAAAACAAAAAAAATAGCGTCTGCAAAAGTTTGGGCACCCTGCAGAGTTAATATCTTGTACTGCCCCCTTTGGCAAGTATCACAGCTTGTAAACACTTTTTGTAGCCAGCCAAGAGTCTTTCAATTCTTGTTTGAGGTATCTTTGCCCATTCTTCCTTACAAAAGTCTTTCAGTTCTTTGAGATTTCTGGGCTGTCTGTCACGCACTGCTCTTTTAAGGTCTATCCATAGATTTTCAATTATGTTGAGGTCAGGAGATTGTGAAGGCCATGGCAAAACCTTCAATTTACGCCTCTTGATGTAATCCCCCGTGGATTTCGAGGTGTGTTTAGGATCATTATCCATTTGTAGAAGCCATCCTCTCTTTAACTTCAGCTTTTTCACAGATGGCATCAAGTTACCATCCAAAATTTGCTGAAATTTTATTGAATCCATTTTTCCTTCTACTTGTGAGATGTTCCCTGTGCCACTGGCTGCAACACAACCCCAAAGCATGATTGATCCAACCTCATGCTTAACAGTTGGACAGAGGTTCTTTTCATTAAATTCTGTGCCCCTTCTTCTCCAAACGTACCTTTGCTCATTCTGGACAAAAAGTTAAATTTTAACCTCATCGGTCCACAGAACCTTTTTTTCCAAAATGCATCAGTTTGTCTATATGTTCATTTGCAAAGTTCAAACGATGATTTTTGTGGTGAGGACGCAGAAGAGGTTTTCTTCTGATGACTCTTCCATGAAGACCATATTTCTACAAGTATCTCTTTATAGTGGAATAGTGTACCACAACTCCAGTGTCTGCCAGATCTTTCTGGAGGGATCGTGCAGTCAAACGTGGGTTTTGAATTGTTTTTCTCACAATCCTGTGAGCTGTTCTGTCTGATATTTTTCTTGGTCTTCCAGATCTTGCTTTAACTTCCACTGTTCCTGATGACTGCCATTTCTTAATTACATTCCGAACAGAGGATACTGACATCTGAAAACGCTTTGCTATCTTCTTATAGCCTTCTCCAGCTTTGTGAGCGTCAACTATTTTCAGTTTCAGTTTTCTAGACAACTGCTTAGAAGAACCCATGGTGCTGATTGTTGGGGCAAGGTCAGATGAGTCTGGGCATTTAAAACCTTTGAGATTGACATCACCTGGTCTTCCCAGACGATGATTGAGAACAATCCATGACACTGGCAGGTCTCAGCTTGGCAAAGGGGGCAGTGCATGCTATAAATTCTGCAGGGTGCCCAAACTTTTGCAGACGCCATTTTTTTGTTTTCTGTTATTTTGAAAGTGTAAATGATGGAGATAAAATCTAACTTTTGTTGACATATTATAAGAATGTCTAATCTGTAATTTGATGCCTTTTGGAGATTTTTCCATCTTTCCTTGGCTTCTTTATGCACATTAATACAAATTTTTAGCAGGGGTGCCCAAACTTTCGATCCCCACTGTATATATATATATATATATATGAGATTCTGTGCTTCTGGGTAGGGGGCCATTTCTGCTGTGATTAGTCACAACAGAAGCCGATCAAGCAGGTGCCAGCCAGTGGATGACCACTGGCACCCACCGATCAAGACACTCTGGACGGAGCATTGCATATGTAAACAATGCAGATCTCCGTCCTGTCAGTGAAGATGTGCTGGATTTTGTTTCCCTGCCAAACAGAGAATAAAATCCAGCACATCCCCTAGTAAAAGCACCTGAAAGTAAACAAAAAGAACATTAGTACAGTGAAATTATATATTTTTTAGCACTGATCACTGTATTATTGTTACTGGTTCCCACAAAATGTCAATTAATGTCATTGTCAGTTTGTCCACTGCAATATGGCAGTCCCGCTATAAATCAATTTACTAGTATAAAAAACACAAATACAAATGACAGTATATACAGTATACCATAGTTTGTAGACGCTATAATTAATCAATGTACGCCTATTGTGATTTGTTTTTACCAAAAATATGTAGCAGAATACATATTGGCCTAAATTTCTAAGAAATGTGATTTTTAATTTTTTGTTTATTGGATATGTACTATCGCAGAAACAAAAAATATTGTCTTTTTTTTATTGCTCAAAAAATAAAAAAAACTGTGGTGATTGAATACCACTAAAAGAAAGCTCTATTTGTGGGGATAAAATTACATAAATATAATTTATGTACAGCTTTGCCTGACCGTGCAATTGTCAGTTAAGTAACGCAGTGCTGTATAGCAAAAAATTGCCTGCTCATGAAGGTGAGTAAATCTTCTGGAGGTCAAGTGGTTATATGGGATTTCTTGTGGCTGTACAACAGGATCCAGGTATGGATGGTATCTTCGCTTCTCTTTTACTTCACCCATGCCAAGGGATACACTTGACTGGTATCTAAACAGTGGAGCTGGGGTGCTTTTCACCTAGTCCAGGAACAATAGAGCAGAATACAGAAGGCCATTATCCCTATATGGTACATGCTCGTAAAAGGCACAGTTATTGGTAGTGACTAGAGATGAGCGAAGTATTCAAAAATTTGATTCGGCTGATTCGGCGAATTGGCGGAATAAATTCGATTCGAGTCGAATATATTCGCTGCGAATTTAACTTATAAAAAGGGTGTTTCTAGGCTTCAGAGAGCCTTTATATTAGTGCAGAACACTGTACCTTTAATTTAAATGCCCTTGGAGTCTGCTGGGGAAGAGAAATAATACTGTCAGTCAGTATGACATGCAGATGAGTGCCGTCGATCTTAGAATCACCGCACACTTCACTCATTTGGGCAGTCACGGGGCCAAAACCAGAGTGTGGAGCCACAGTGTGGCGGTGGAGGCAGCAGCAATGGGAGGCCATACAGCACCCTATGACAAAATGGAACCCACCAGCAGTGTGAGGAGACCTGAAAGTGGCACATGGCAGAGTGTGGCGATGGAGACAGCAGCAATGGGAGGCCGTACAGGGACCCATGACACACTCTGGACCTGGCAGCAGCATGAGGAGGCGGTACGGGGGCCCATGGCAGATTACGGGCCTGGCAGCAGCAATGGGAGGCCCGTAATCTGCCAGCACCCTATGACAAAATGGAACCCACCAGCAGTGTGAGGAGACCTGAAAGTGGCACATGGCAGAGTGTGGCGATGGAGACAGCAGCAATGGGAGGCCGTACAGGGACCCATGAGACACTCTGGACCTGGCAGCAGCATGAGGAGTCGGTACGGGGGCCCATGGCAGATTACGGGCCTGGCAGCAGCAATGGGAGGCCCGTAATCTGCCAGCACCCTATGACAAAATGGAACCCACCAGCAGTGTGAGGAGACCTGAAAGTGGCACATGGCACAGTGTGGCGATGGAGACAGCAGCAATGGGAGGCCGTACAGGGACCCATGAGACACTCTGGACCTGGCAGCAGCATGAGGAGGCGGTACGGGGGCCCATGGCAGATTACGGGCCTGGCAGCAGCAATGGGAGGCCCGTAATCTGCCAGCACCCTATGACAAAATGGAACCCACCAGCAGTGTGAGGAGACCTGAAAGTGGCACATGGCAGAGTGTGGCGATGGAGACAGCAGCAATGAGAGGCCGTACAGGGACCCATGAGACACTCTGGACCTGGCAGCAGCATGAGGAGGCGGTTTGGGGGCCCATGGCAGATTACGGGCCTGGCAGCAGCAATGGGAGGCCCGTAATCTGCCAGCACCCTATGACAAAATGGAACCCACCAGCAGTGTGAGGAGACCTGAAAGTGGCACATGGCACAGTGTGGCGATGGAGACAGCAGCAATGGGAGGCCGTACAGGGACCCATGAGACACTCTGGACCTGGCAGCAGCATGAGGAGGCGGTACGGGGGCCCATGGCAGATTACGGGCCTGGCAGCAGCAATGGGAGGCCCGTAATCTGCCAGCACCCTATGACAAAATGGAACCCACCAGCAGTGTGAGGAGACCTGAAAGTGGCACATGGCACAGTGTGGCGATGGAGACAGCAGCAATGGGAGGCCGTACAGGGACCCATGAGACACTCTGGACCTGGCAGCAGCATGAGGAGGCGGTACAGGGGCCCATGGCAGATTACAGGCCTGGCAGCAGCAATGGGAGGCCCGTAATCTGCCAGCACCCTATGACAAAATGGAACCCACCAGCAGTGTGAGGGGACCTGAAAGTGGCACATGGCAGAGTGTGGCGATGGAGACAGCAGCAATGGGAGGCCGTACAGGGACCCATGAGACACTCTGGACCTGGCAGCAGCATGAGGAGGCGGTACGGGGGCCCATGGCAGATTTTGGGCCTGGCAGCAGCAATGGGAGGCCCGTAATCTGCCAGCACCCTATGACAAAATGGAACCCACCAGCAGTGTGAGGAGACCTGAAAGTGGCACATGGCAGAGTGTGGCGATGGAGACAGCAGCAATGGGAGGCCGTACAGGGACCCATGAGACACTCTGGACCTGGCAGCAGCATGAGGAGTCGGTACGGGGGCCCATGGCAGATTACGGGCCTGGCAGCAGCAATGGGAGGCCCGTAATCTGCCAGCACCCTATGACAAAATGGAACCCACCAGCAGTGTGAGGAGACCTGAAAGTGGCACATGGCAGAGTGTGGCGATGGAGACAGCAGCAATGGGAGGCCGTACAGGGACCCATGAGACACTCTGGACCTGGCAGCAGCATGAGGAGGCGGTACGGGGGCCCATGGCAGATTACGGGCCTGGCAGCAGCAATGGGAGGCCCGTAATCTGCCAGCACCCTATGACAAAATGGAACCCACCAGCAGTGTGAGGAGACCTGAAAGTGGCACATGGCAGAGTGTGGCGATGGAGACAGCAGCAATGGGAGGCCGTATAGGGACCCATGAGACACTCTGGACCTGGCAGCAGCATGAGGAGGCGGTACAGGGGCCCATGGCAGATTACGGGCCTGGCAGCAGCAATGGGAGGCCCGTAATCTGCCAGCACCCTATGACAAAATGGAACCCACCAGCAGTGTGAGGAGACCTGAAAGTGGCACATGGCACAGTGTGGCGATGGAGACAGCAGCAATGGGAGGCCGTACAGGGACCCATGAGACACTCTGGACCTGGCAGCAGCATGAGGAGGCGGTACAGGGGCCCATGGCAGATTACGGGCCTGGCAGCAGCAATGGGAGGCCCGTAATCTGCCAGCACCCTATGACAAAATGGAACCCACCAGCAGTGTGAGGAGACCTGAAAGTGGCACATGGCAGAGTGTGGCGATGGAGACAGCAGCAATGGGAGGCCGTACAGGGACCCATGATAGATTACGGGCCTGGCAGCAGCATGAGGAGGCGGTACAGGGGCCCATGGCAGATTACGGGCCTGGCAGCAGCAATGGGAGGCCCGTAATCTGCCAGCACCCTATGACAAAATGGAACCCACCAGCAGTGTGAGGAGACCTGAAAGTGGCACATGGCACAGTGTGGCGATGGAGACAGCAGCAATGGGAGGCCGTACAGGGACCCATGACAGATTACGGGCCTGGCAGCAGCATGAGGAGGCGGTACGGGGGCCCATGGCAGATTACGGGCCTGGCAGCAGCAATGGGAGGCCCGTAATCTGCCAGCACCCTATGACAAAATGGAACCCACCAGCAGTGTGAGGAGACCTGAAAGTGGCACATGGCAGAGTGTGGCGATGGAGACAGCAGCAATGGGAGGCCGTACAAGGACCCATGACAGATTACGGGCCTGGCAGCAGCATGAGGAGGCGGTACAGGGGCCCATGGCAGATTACGGGCCTGGCAGCAGCAATGGGAGGCCCGTAATCTGCCAGCACCCTATGACAAAATGGAACCCACCAGCAGTGTGAGGAGACCTGAAAGTGGCACATGGCACAGTGTGGCGATGGAGACAGCAGCAATGGGAGGCCGTACAGGGACCCATGACAGATTACGGGCCTGGCAGCAGCATGAGGAGGCGGTACAGGGGCCCATGACAGATTACGGGCCTGGCAGCAGCAATGGGAGGCCCGTAATCTGCCAGCACCCTATGACAAAATGGAACCCACCAGCAGTGTGAGAAGACCTGAAAGTGGCACATGGCAGAGTGTGGCGATGGAGACAGCAGCAATGGGAGGCCGTACAGGGACCCATGACAGATTACGGGCCTGGCAGCAGCATGAGGAGGCGGTACAGGGGCCCATGGCAGATTACGGGCCTGGCAGCAGCAATGGGAGGCCCGTAATCTGCCAGCACCCTATGACAAAATGGAACCCACCAGCAGTGTGAGGAGACCTGAAAGTGGCACATGGCAGAGTGTGGCGATGGAGACAGCAGCAATGGGAGGCCGTACAAGGACCCATGACAGATTACGGGCCTGGCAGCAGCATGAGGAGGCGGTACGGGGGCCCATGACAGATTATGGGCCTGGCAGCAGCAATGGGAGGCCCGTAATCTGCCAGCACCCTATGACAAAATGGAACCCACCAGCAGTGTGAGGAGACCTGAAAGTGGCACATGGCAGAGTGTGGCGATGGAGACAGCAGCAATGGGAGGCCGTACAGGGACCCATGAGACACTCTGGACCTGGCAGCAGCAAGAGGAGGCGGTACAGGGGCCCATGGCAGAGTGGCGAAGCGTAAGCAGCTTAAATTGAAGGCCATACAGAGGCCTATGTTAAAAATAATAACATGTTTGGGGCATGATTCATGGCGGATTTAGTCAGTTGTGTCAGGAACTGGTGGTTTGAAATCCAGACTAATCCACGCCTGATTCATTTTCACAAACGTGAGTCTCTCCACACTTTGGGTGGACAGTCGTGTCCTCCGCGGAGTTACAATACCTCCTGCCGCTCTAAACACGCGCTCCGATGCCACGCTACTGGCCGGGTATGACAGCCTTTCAAGGGCAAATTCAGCTAGTTGGGGCCAAAGGTCAAGTTTCGTTGCCCAGTAGTCAAGGGGATTGTCTACCTCGGTTGGCAGGGTGCTGTCCAAGTAGGCCCAAGCCTGTTGTTTGAGGTCCTGCTCCAGGTCCACCTGATGCTGCTGCTGCTGCGGCTGGTTAGTAGTTTCCTCACTGCGCTGGTGAAGAAAGCTACTCATCATCGACTGCAGACTGAGGCAGCCGCTGCTGGTGGAGCTGCCACTGCTCCTACCACCCCACCCCTCCCCTGCTGCCATGGCAGCGGAACGCGAGCGCACAGGGCCCACAGTGTCTGAGGATGGATGTTGGCGCAGAAAGGCAGAGACCAACTGACTACATAGGTGGTTTTTATAGTACTTTATTTTGGCCTCCCTCTCAGCAGGTGTGAAAAAGGCCACCATTTTTGAACGGTAGCGAGGGTCCAACAAGGTGGACAGCCAAAAGTCATCCCTTTGTCTGATGGTTATTATTCGGCTGTCGCTACGCAAGCAACCGAGCATGCTATGGGCCATTTGTGCCAAAGAATGCGAGGGACGCCCTGCCTCCATCTCCACAGCATACTGCCACGGTGCGTCTGGGTCCTCTGTCTCCTCCTCCTCCTCTACCAGATGCTCCTGCTCCTCCACTCCTGTCCGCTGAGTGGAAAAACCACCCATTTCACTCAATAATTCCTGAGCACCAATGTCCTCCTCTACCTCCTCGTCTTCTTCCTGTCCTGCCCCCACAGGGGTCATGTGGCGTTGAGATCTGTGCGCCACGTCTACCGCACCCTGACCAGCCATTGTTAACAGCATTTGTTCCAGGACGTGCAACAGAGAAATGACGTCGTTCATCCCTTAGTCCTGCCGACTCACGAATAGCGTGGCCTCCTCAAAGGGCCTGAGCAAGCGGCAGGTGTCACGCATGAGCTGCCAATGGCTGACATCTAAGTTTCACAGGGGAGTACCTTTATCCGCTTGTAACATCAGGAAATCCGTGATGGCCTTTCGCTGTTCGTAAAGGCGGTCTAACATGTGTAGGGTTGAATTCCACCTTGTTGCAACGTCGCAGATCAGGCGATGCTGTGGAATTCCGTTCTGCCGCTGCAGCTCAAGGAGGGTGTGCTTTGCGGTGTAGGAATGGCTGAAATGCATGCAAAGTTTACGTGACATTTTAAGGATGTCTTGCAGTGGGATGGTGGATTTTAGGAACCGCTTGACAACCAGATTGAACACGTGAGCCATGCATGGCGCATGGCACAACCTTCCTTGACGCAGAGCAGACACCATGTTCTTTCCGTTGTCGGTCAACATGGTTCCGATTTTCAGTTTGCGCGGAGACAGCCATCTGTCGATTTCTCTGTTCATTACACTCAGAAGTTCCTCCCCTGTGTGACTACGTTCGCCAAGGCATACCAGGTGCAGCACAGCGTGACACCGTTGCGCCCTGCACATGTGATATGCCGGTCGGGTAATGGGACTTGGCACGGGGGTGGCGGCTGAGGACACGGCGGAAGAAGAGGTGGTAGAGGCGGACATCTTTTCTGGACCAAGGACGTGCAAACGTGGAGGCAAAAGCGGCGTGACCTGTCCAAGTTGCTGGTGCGGCTGTGCCGGCACCACGTTCACCCAGTGGGCCGTAAATGACATGTACTGTCCCTGACCGTAGTTACAGCTCCACACGTCGGCGCTGCCGTGCACTTTGGCAGAGACCGACATGCTCAAAGACTGGCCCACCATCTCTTCTACATGTGAATGCAGGGCTGGCACTGCCTTTTTGGCGAAGAAATGCCGGCTTGGCACTCTCCACCGCGGCGCGGCACAAGCCATCATTTCTCAGAAAGGTGCTGAGTCCACCACTTGAAAAGGGAGGGACTGCAGCACCAGCAACTTGGACAGGAGGACGTTCAGCTTTTGCACCGTCGGGTGCGTGCTCGCAAACTGTTGTCTCTTGGAAACGGATTCCAAGAAAGACTGCTGACGGAATCCGTGAAGAGGAATAGCAGGAGAAGGAGCATCTGAACGAGCGGAAGATGCCAACGAGCGACATCTCCCCTCAGCAGAGGTGTTGGAGCCTTGACTGGCTGATAGAGGGCGATTGACGTCGGGTGACGGAGCAAGTAACGGAGCGGGTGATGGAGCGGGGGCTGGGGCAGGCAGAACCGCCGTATCTTTATCACGGTTTTCCCAGGCCACCGAATGGCGACGCTGCATATGCTGACGCAACGCTGTAGTCCCAACATGGGCCCCCTGGCCACGCTTGACTTTCTGGCCACATAGTCGACATACGGCTACGTTTACTTCCTCGGGCGGCTTGACGAAAAATTGCCACACCGCCGAGTAGGAAACTTTGCCCCCGCTACTCCTCACTGGCTTACTGCTACTTCCTCCGTGCACACCGGCACCACTACTGGCCGTGGTGGTAGGCTGCAGTGGAGCTGGTGCTCTACTCCGTGGCCGTTTGGCTCCACTGACACTGCTTCCACTGACACTGCTGCGACCCTGCTGCTGTCTCCTGGGCAACCCACCGACTGTTTCGCTCACTGCCAAGCTGCCACCCTCTTCTCCTGATGATGCGGAAGAAATTGCCTGATGACGACGAGGCTGCCAAGTGCGATCAACCTCCTCATCATCAAGTAGGGTCTCCGCCTCACTACTAGCCCCCTCGGCTGCGTCTGGGTCAGGAGACAGACCTGTCTCTAGACCGGCTACCGGGCCACTCTCCTCGCCACTACTTCTTCGCCTGGCTGCTGAAAAGGCGGATGTCTCCCCCCGTTCCTGACCGCCCTCTGTTAGCTCTTCCTCACTGTACAGTGGGGCTGAGCCCACAGCATGCGATACTTCGCTTGGTGAGGGAACACCAAAGGACAGGGGCAGGTAGAGGACACTTGATTTCAGTGGGCTTGCTCCCGGGCCATGCCAACTAACGGTTGTGTCTGACGTACCCACCGACCGTTGGCTGTAGGTGTCAGAGGTGACCTGGGAAGAGGAAGACGACCGAGCCAACCAATCGATGATGGCAGGGTTGTCGGTGGAGACACGACCGCTGGATGACACCGGGAGCACTGGCCTCTGGCTGCGACTAGTGCTGCCTCGACCCCTTCCTCTGCTGCCACGTCTGCTCGCTCCTGAAACATTGCCTCCTCTGCCACTCCTCTGCGTGTTGTCTGACATACTCTTTAATTCAACTATTCTGTGTCCCTGAGTAACGATTCTGTGTCCCTGAGTAACAATTCTGTGTCTGTCCCTGAGTAACAATTCTGTGTCCCTCAGTAACAATTCTGTGTCCCTCAGTAACAATTCTGTGTCCCTCAGTAACAATTCTGTGTCTGTCCCTGAGTAACAATTCTGTGTCCCTGAGTAACAGTTCTGTGTCCCTGAGTAACAATTCTGTGTCCCTGAGTAACAGTTCTGTGTCCCTGAGTAACAATTCTGTGTCCCTGAGTAACAATTCTGTGTCCCTGAGTAACAATTCTGTGTCCCTCAGTAACAATTCTGTGTCCCTCAGTAACAATTCTGTGTCTGTCCCTGAGTAACAATTCTGTGTCCCTCAGTAACAATTCTGTGTCTCTCAGTAACAATTCTGTGTCCCTCAGTAACAATTCTGTGTCTGTCCCTGAGTAACAATTCTGTGTCCCTGAGTAACAATTCTGTGTCCCTGAGTAACAGTTCTGTGTCCCTGAGTAACAATTCTGTGTCCCTGAGTAACAATTCTGTGTTCCTCAGTAACAATTCTGTGTCCCTCAGTAACAATTCTGTGTCCCTCAGTAACAATTCTGTGTCTGTCCCTGAATAACAATTCTGTGTCCCTCCGTAACAATTCTGTGTCCCTCAGTAACAATTCTGTGTCCCTCAGTAACAATTCTGTGTCTGTCCCTGAGTAACAGTTCTGTGTCCCTGAGTAACAATTCTGTGTCCCTGAGTAACAGTTCTGTGTCCCTGAGTAACAATTCTGTGTCCCTGAGTAACAATTCTGTGTCCCTCAGTAACAATTCTGTGTCCCTCAGTAACAATTCTGTGTCTGTCCCTCAGTAACAATTCTGTGTCCCTCAGTAACAATTCTGTGTCCCTCAGTAACAATTCTGTGTCTGTCCCTGAGTAACAATTCTGTGTCCCTGAGTAACAGTTCTGTGTCCCTGAGTAACAATTCTGTGTCCCTGAGTAACAGTTCTGTGTCCCTGAGTAACAATTCTGTGTCCCTGAGTAACAGTTCTGTGTCCCTGAGTAACAATTCTGTGTCCCTGAGTAACAATTCTGTGTCCCTGAGTAACAATTCTGTGTCCCTCAGTAACAATTCTGTGTCCCTCAGTAACAATTCTGTGTCCCTCAGTAACAATTCTGTGTCTGTCCCTGAGTAACAATTCTGTGTCCCTCAGTAACAATTCTGTGTCCCTCAGTAACAATTCTGTGTCTGTCCCTGAGTAACAATTCTGTGTCCCTGAGTAACAGTTCTGTGTCCCTGAGTTACAATTCTGTGTCCCTGAGTAACAGTTCTGTGTCCCTGAGTAACAATTCTGTGTCCCTGAGTAACAATTCTGTGTCCCTCAGTAACAATTCTGTGTCCCTCAGTAACAATTCTGTGTCCCTCAGTAACAATTCTGTGTCTGTCCCTGAGTAACAATTCTGTGTCCCTGAGTAACAGTTCTGTGTCCCTGAGTAACAATTCTGTGTCCCTGAGTAACAATTCTGTGTCCCTGAGTAACAGTTCTGTGTCCCTGAGTAACAATTCTGAGTCCCTGAGTAACAATTCTGTGTCCCTGAGTAACAATTCTGTGTCCCTCAGTAACAATTCTGTTTCCCTCAGTAACAATTCTGTGTCTGTCCCTGAGTTACAATTCTGTGTCCCTCAGTAACAATTCTGTGTCCCTCAGTAACAATTCTGTGTCTGTCCCTGAGTAACAATTCTGTGTCCCTGAGTAACAGTTCTGTGTCCCTGAGTAACAATTCTGTGTCCCTGAGTAACAGTTCTGTGTCCCTGAGTAACAATTCTGTGTCCCTGAGTAACAATTCTGTGTCCCTCAGTAACAATTCTGTGTCCCTCAGTAACAATTCTGTGTCTGTCCCTGAGTAACAATTCTGTGTCCCTGAGTAACAGTTCTGTGTCCCTGAGTAACAATTCTGTGTCCCTGAGTAACAATTCTGTGTCCCTAAGTAACGATTCTGTGGCCCTAAAGTCTCTTTGGCCCTAACTCTGTCCCTAATACAGAGAGGTCTGTCTCTCTTGAATGACCGGAGGCTAATGGAGAATTCTAAGATGGCCGCAATTTATAGCTCGACCATTACACAGTGCTGGCTGGCTGGCTGCTGATTGGCTAATGCGATCACATGTCATGAATGAATGCATTATGGGTCAGCGCGCCTTGTCTGCGCGCCTTCCCAGAGATCCCCACTCCGTCGCCACACATGTCGCCGCCATTTTTGGAAAATTTCGAATTTTTCCTAATCTTCGAAACGAATTCCACTGCGCCAAGTTCGATTCGCTCATCTCTAGTAGTGACCTCTGTTCCACTAAGCAAGTCTGTTCCACTAAGCAAGTGGCCGGCCAGCTATTTAGAGCAATAGTTGGCACCAGACAAACTGATATTATCTTAGGATCACATTGGGGCTGAGTGGATGTGCTTCCTGTAGGTTGCCCCTGCTATGGGAATCTCTAGTTTAAAGGCTTCTGTGGAACATGCTTGAACAGGCTGGAACAGGCGGTTTGAACCACATCCAATCTGCATGACGTGAAATAACATAGCTTTCTATGGTGCCTGTTCACATATGGTTTGAAAAAGAGTCATGTACGATTTTTGAGCAGTGCCTTCAGGTATGGATTACAGGCTATTGACTTCTAAGGGAACTGTTTCTAAACCGCACATGTATGAACAGGATAAAATCCTGAGCTAATCCTGTCCTGAACCTGATGTAAACCTGACATGAACCACTGAACGAGTACTGTATCACTTAGCTGTGAAACCTGAGCTTCAATCCGCACCGCACATGTGTGAATCAGCTCTGACTCTTTTTCTTCCGCAGTTCCTGGTAATGTGTCCCAAGTGTCCTCCCTGCCAACACCTCCAGTTAGTGTCAGGGTAATTCTGAAGGCAGTTTCCCCCAGATGAGGGCCAAGTGAAGTCATGCTTACTGATGGTTGTTTCTTGCCCAACAGAGGCCTAGACTTGGCTAAATTTTGCATGACTTTTTCTATGGTGGACTGTGGAGAAATCTGGCTGGACAGGGGAGAGCAGGTGGCTGCTTTTTCAACCTCCAGTGGTCACACAAACCCCTAGGTGACTGTCACCTGGCTCTTGGCCTCTGCCCTCTGCCCTCTTATGTTCTTATTCCCCTTGTTCCCATTCAATAGCCTCTTGTAGGACAATGGCGAATTTCACCATGTCATCAGTTCCTCCTCGATCCTTAAAGGCTGTTTTCAGAGGGCCATACCAGACTCCAAAAAATGAACTGTTCATCTATGAGCTGGTCTCGGTTAGGTACAGCAGTTTACTCCACCTTCTAAAAATTGAAGGTGAGATCTAAAAGGTGCATTGGGATGTGCCTGTCCTACATCTAAACAGCCAAGCTGGGTTGCTTTTCACCTGGTCCTGCAAGCAAGATCCAGGTGGTCCCTAAACACAACACTCCTCAGCTTAGCAGTGGCAGCAACATCTGCCTACAGGCAGCTCATTTAACTTTTTTCCTACTAGGAAATCATATATATTTAAGATGTAAATCAGTTATCCTGCAACCAATAAAAGCTCTAAGTTATCTGGGAAACTGAGAAGTAGGATGTAAACACTTGTACACAGTCAAATGCTTTTCTGCATTTAAAATGATTGTGCAGCACATGGAACATGCCTTCACCTTCTCAGTTACATATTTGGAGAAGGTGGAACTGGCAGTCTCTTCACCCAAGTGAGTAGCTTATGAAATTAGTCCTTGAGAAATGGGGCTTTTCAGTACCAAAGCAAATTTGTAGGTCCTTCTATTCTACAAATCCAAGGAACAACCCTTTTTTTCAGAGTACATCCTCAGTCTGACCTTGTTATGCATTTCTTGTGAAAAATAAAATGTGAACAACAATATCAGGCCTATACAAAATAGGTGTTATGGGGATACCATCAAGGTCCACCTTTTGCAGGATTTGTGATTGTGACAAAAGAGTCCACCATCAACTGGTAGATCCTATTGTCACAATAATGCAGCTAGACATCACCATGAACTGCTGCCTTGGCAAAGCCTGGTAGGGCCATGACATTATTCAGTGCTTTTTTACATTTGCATTGCTTGCCTTTTTTCATAATCCTTTTGTCCTGAGATGTTGATAAAGATGCAGAAGGGTTTCATTTAAAG
Organism: Staurois parvus; assembly: GCF_062004578.1. NCBI lineage: Eukaryota > Metazoa > Chordata > Amphibia > Anura > Ranidae > Staurois > Staurois parvus. The sequence continues at coordinate 2,632,945 of NW_028318382.1, forward strand.
GGCCCCTGCTCTGCAGGTGCAGTCTCCTTGGTAGTCTTAATAAACCCCTAAATTGTTTAAACATACATAGTCTTCTCCTGGGTTTTACAGTAATCCTGTGTTAAATCTGGACAATAAAAATAAGCATGTGCTGAAAAAATACAGACAGAGGTCATCTTTAGTGAAAACCACATGTCTATGCTATCATCAGGTCCAGAGATACAGCAGCTAAAGTTTTTTGTAAATCTCTAGTTTTTCTCATATACGTTGCATGGTCTCATCTACCGCTACCTCTCAAGCTTCTATGTTTGCCAAAAGGGATTAGGGTAGGGAGGCACAGGATGCAGAGGGTGAGGCCAAGTTTGACTTTGCAGTAAAAAACAATATTTACCTATAGTTCAGCTTCCTTTTTTCGGAACCCACTAGTCAAATTTTATTGCACTAGGTAACTACTGTCTATTTCATTTTCTTTATATGTTCAGTTATAATTGGGGGGGGTTTGTGACAGTTTGTGCGCCTAAGCAGTGATTGAACAGTGAAGGAGCAGCAACAGAATGGTGATGTAATCTCAGCACTCTATTCTCCAGTCAGCACTTGTGAATGCAGTACATTGGCCACAAATACTTTCCCTCCCTCTCCTAGTCGAAATGCTGCTGTATAGAGGATTACAAGTACCTGAAACCAAGCCAGAGTAAGGTATTTATACCCACTGCATTTAAAATGCATTTATAGATATTTAATACATACATAACTGTTAGGGGCCTTGACTTCAGTTTGAATCAAAACTTCAAATTACAAACCCTTTGTGTTTGGTGATATGGAAGCTTCTTCAGGTAGTGTAAGGCAGGCCATACAACCAATGGTTTGAATGAAAAAAAAGATCCAATTCCCCCATCCACACACTCAATGTGAATGGGGGAATCCTTCCTGTTGAGTCGTATTCTAACTGCGAGGAGACTTTCCCACCATCAGAATACACTGATCAGGGCTGCCCACTAGAGCATTATTGATTGGGAAAACCCCAACCGTCTGGTTGTAGAGAAGGTGATTGGTAGATCGACTTCTCTACAACCAGCCTGCTCATACATGGAACTGGCCAAATTTCAATCCATATATGGCTGCCTTTAATGAAAAAATATGACCTATTGTACTCAGTTGTTTTGCTTGTTATATGTTATTTAGGATTAGCATTAAGCTTGATACTTTCTAAAGTTAATCTTTACTCAGACAGTTTACATATTCTACACCAGCAGTAGAACAAGCCTTTGTCTACCTTTGTAACTATAGGCATTGTGCAGAACATAGGCTCAAAAATTGTTGAGTTTTTTTTGTTTTTTTATAGAGCGGAATCTTGGAGGCCTGCCAGCTCTCTTAAGTAAACACATTGTAAAAGGTTTGTTATTTGAAGTTTTTATTCAAAATTCCCAGTACCTAACAGATATGTATTATTAAATATATTTAAATGCATTTTAAATACAGTGAGTATAAATACCTTAATTTGGCTTGACTTTATCAGTTATTAAGATTTTAAGCTGCTAAAAGAAATCAAACTTCAGAATCTTTGAGAATATTTGAGCAGCTAGAGATAGTAAGTTGTGTTAAAGCTTTTACTGCTTGTGTAATGCCCATAGTCCTGGCATAGATGCACTTTAAACCCGTTTACTGCAACCAATGTAAGGCATTTGTCGATGCCAGCAGGTTTTATAGGCATGTGCAATTTTACAGCAGTATTAAACCCAGAAGCAGACATTTATTACATTGCATCTTACCAATTCTTAGATATTCTTAAACTGATACAGCCAATGGCTGTATTAGTTTCCTTTTAGGCTTTCTTTCTTTTATTTCCATCTGTGGATCCAGCCAGAAGTCTGTTGTTTTTCAAAAGAAAAGCTCTCTTGTCCTTACAGGGGTGAGACAGACCATTTAACACTGGCAGGGTTGCTTAATATGATCAACTTTTATTTATTTATTTATTTATTTATTTATCTAAAACCTTTATCCCAAAAGGAAAAAAACTGCTGTAACTGATTCTAAAATATTAGCTGAAGTTCACCTTCAGTTTGTTCTTGTATTTAAATCTACTAGTATCTAACATTTTCATCCCCCCAGACTAACAATGCTGCTGTCCAAATCTACCCCTATGCTCCTTCAACCAGAGTGGCGTCTATATAATACAAGAGGCGTGTTACTGGCCAGATCACCAGGGGAAAACAGAGGGGGAAGCCTAAAAAAACGAAACTAATGCAGCCATCACATCTAATGACAGGTAAGCTGCAATATATTAAATTTTTTGTTTTGGGTTTAATAGCGCTTCAAGGCATGACATGTTGGATATCTATTTACTCAGCAGAACTGCATCTTTTATATTTTACCACAAAATTGGATAAAACATTGTGTTTCTGTGCTCTTAATTCAACTTTGATGTATTTTTATTGAAAAATATGAGTTTTATAAAACGTTGCACTAACACTGTATGACCTAAAAAATTGCTATAACCACCATTTCATTCTCCAGGGTCCCTGCTTTCAGCAAATATATAATATTTTGGGTTTTTTTAATCTTTAGGCCTAAAGTATATTTTTAATATGATTTTCAAAGCAACCAAATACCATCATGTTTCTCAAAGAAGTTAGAATATGAAAATAAACATATGACTAGTACTTTGCTCAAAATTTATTTGATTATATAGCTTGTCAATCTGGTGTTCACCATTGCAAAATGCAGTATACACATTGCTCACCTTTCTTCTCAACCTCAGCTCTTTGTATTAAATATTTATAATCAGAATTGCTAGATGGCTCTGTTAAAGAAATTAAGAACTGTTCTTCAGTGTGTGGAACCTGACAAATAAAGAATTAAAAAAAGAAAATCCTTTATGCCATTAGTGTCAGGGGTGCACTCTGTATTAAATGTGTATTTGTAGGATATGAATTTTAGATAAATAATATTGATTCCAATTTCCAAACCATCATCATTTCACCTTATATGATAGGAGAAAAGGGACAGAGGAATCCAAGGAGAAAGATATTGGGTTCTATTTGTTGGCAGCTGGTATAGAATATTTAAATCTAGGGCAGGTGCTAGACTATCTTGCGCCCTAGGTAAGACCAGCTACTCGCACCCCCCCCAAAAAAAAAATAAAACTTCACCTATAGTTCTACTTCACCCCTCCTAGCACAAATCCTCTCACTGAAATACCCCCTCCTAGCATAAATCCCCCCAATCCCACCTCCTAGAACACCCCCCTTCAAATTATCCTTCCCAGCACAAATCCTTCCTCCCCACCCATATCCCCTATCCTAGCAAAAATCCCACCTCCTATCACAACTTCCCCCCAATCCTTCTTCTAATACAAATCCCCCTCTCCTAGCACAAATTCCCCCCAAAATCCTCCCTCCTAGCACACACCCCCAATCCTCCCTCCTAGAACAAATCCTCCCCAATCCTCCCTTCTAGCACAACACCCCCCAATCCCCTCTCCTGGCACAAATTCCCCCAATCCCCCCTCCTAGCACAAATCCTCCCTCTTAACACAAATCCCCCCCAATCCTCTTTCCTAGCACAAATCCTCCCAATCCCCTCTCCTAGCACAAATCCCCCCCCCCCCCAATCCCCCTCTTAGCACAAATCCTCCCAATCCCCCCTGCCAGCATCACTCCTCTTCTTTTAATCCCCCCACCTAGGACAAATTCCCCCAAATCCCTCCTCTAGCTAAACCCCCTCCAAATTACCTTTCCCAGCATAAAATCCTCCCACCTTACCTAAATCCCCCCAAAGCCCATCCCCCCTAGATCTGGCCATGGAGTAGAGAAGCCAGCACCCGTGGCTGCGCCCCTAGGCGGCAGAGCACCCTAGGCAGCTGCCTTGTTTGCCTAGTGGTAGCACTGGCCCTGCTTACATCACTCTCTCTGCTGGATAAATCAGAAGTACAACATCACATCAGATGTCTGTCCATCGCTGATCAAGGTATCAATGAGTTTTGGTTTTTGGAAGATCACCCTACCTTCTTCCCTTCACAACCCTCTGGGAGACTTCACAGGTCCCAGAATACTGCAACCTATTCACAAAGCCGCAACGCTTCACTGCCGGTTTTCCTCAGTCAAGATGGTGGTGCCAGCACCAAACAGCTGATTGAGGAATCAGTGGGGGGTGAGGACACTGCTGGATCCCTGGACAAGGATGTGCCCTAATATTAAAAGTCAACAGCTACAGTATTTGTTACTGCTGACCTTTCTTTTTTTTTGGGGGGGGGGGCAGAACTCCGCTTTAAAAAGGACAAATAAAGAGGGTGAATCTCCCTGAAGGGGGCACAGACAGCAAAAAAACCTAATAAGTGTTCTAATCCCTCTCCACTCTATCCAAAAGTAACCCATTAACAATGAATGGCTGTAGGTTATGTAAAATGGAAATTAGTTGATCATCTAAGACAATCAGTAGAATTTGTTCTATTGCTTTGAGAAATAGTAGTAGGATTATGGAGAAGTAGTGGTTGCCATACTATGTCTGTGCCCACCTTCTCCATGGAGAGTGCTGGGTTGGAAGGGTTTTTTAATCTTTCCATATATGTATGGTTATTGGAGGCCTACAGACCCATACAAGACTTTAGTTATTTCACAAAAAGGTTTCTTGTTATTGTGACATTTCACTTAAGGTTATCTTAAGAGGTTATCTTAAGACTTCAGATGTTTTATTGATGTTGTGTTGGCTGAGTACTTCTTAAAGTATTGCCAACCATATCCTCAAACTGCTCTTTTTTCAAAAACTAGTTTCAATGCTGATCATCTGTTTGTGTTTTTAATTAATATTTATTGAGGGACATCCTTTCAAAGTCAAAGGAGGTATTTATTAGGGATATTTATTGAATAATTTAAACTGACTCAACAGAAGATGCATCCCTGGAGATAACTATTGGTACAATCTACAACTAAGAACTTTGTTACAGCTCTCTTTTTATTTTATAACTCTGTCCTGCTTTTAAATTCCTAAAATGGTGTACTGAAAGCAGAAACAAGATGTAAGATCTCTGTATATACACACATTAATCACATCAAGATACAAGTTCCTGCCAATCTGATGTTACCCTATAAAACGTCTGTTTACATCATTCTCTAGGCCAGAGGGGAAAGTTTATACAATGCAGTCATGCAAACCATATAAAACATGCTGTCAGGTATAGAACATAGCTAGATGACACATATTCTTGCAAGTTTCATCAGGCCTCCAGATACGAGGCTACGACGAGATCTGTAGTTCAACAATAGACGGTGAGCCTATCTCCCCTACAATCATATACAAAATAAAACATATTTGTACAGTATATATAATATCTGAATATTAGTTATTATGCTAAATAAATAAGTCTGCAAAGACAGGATATGTTGTAAATATTAGATGAGAAAGTTTGCACCTTTGTTTGCTTTAAGGGAATTCTGAAATGCTGATAAGCCTTGATTTCAGCATTTGTTAACTCCATCCAACAAAATATTTAAGCGCAGGCAACATATCTTTAAATACTCAAATAGTAATACATGATAACTGATTTGCTGGGACTTTTTTTAACAAAATGGTTCCCCATGCATATGCAACACACTGCATTGTTGCTGTTTGCAGGATATTGATTAACAACAAGTTGGCGATGTTTCACAGTTCAGTTATTACAGACTTGAGTATAGCAAAGCATTGTTGAACTTGTAAGCTGAAGGCAGGACTGCTGTGTCCGTGGTGTGAAAGCAGACTACATTTCCCAGAAGAGCTGGCAAAGGGGCAGGAGCCTATATAATCAAAAACCCTGGAACGTCCTGGAAGGGAGAGAAGAGACTATGTGAGGGTAATGACGTGTGCTGGATGGCAGTGCAGGACTCACAGGGCCCAGGCTGGATCAGGTCACATCAAAAAGCCGTAAGGAAGGACTACAGATCGCTGATATTACTGACAAGCAGGAGAGTCGATTCTGCAGGCAGGCGGATCATGGAATCGTGACCAGTATCGTTTCACTCTCAGAGGGACCGAGAGGACAAAGGGGCCCCCCAACCAAGAGACCGTTCTTCACTCTGCTAAGACTATAGACTTGATGAGAGGGTTCCACAACAAAAATTGTTTTCAGTTACCAGAGATCCCGTTGTTTTCTCAGTTATTTTAGTTCACTACATTTGCATTACAATCTACCACTTGAAACACAGACTTCTTAGCCCAATTCAGTACTGCAACCTACAGCTTTAGTGTCTTCCCCTTTCATTGCTCTGAATGCAGGACTCCTGCAGCACGTTGGTCTTTGCGGACAGTAATACTGTTCATACCTTATCTCCAATACAATAGAGCTGCAAAGGAATGTGCTCTATCAAGCCAATTCCCTATCTATTATAATTCAAATTCTACTGGAGTCTATACCCACTCCTTCCCCTGCTATATCAATCCTTGCCTTCACCTGCATCCACAAAGAGACCCTTTCCAGTTCCACTACCATCGGTCAAGGTCCTACTACTGTGCTGTACTGTCTTCTTCAAGAAATCTTGCTCTTACATAAAACGACCTTAGCCCTGATGTGAACCAACTAGGGCCCCACCAACTGCGCAGAAGAGTTTGTTTCTATGCTTTGGACTGATGCTAAAGGAGACATTATTATTTTCAAATTCATCTGTAAAGTTAAAACCTGTTCCTAGCCATTGAAAACTCTAAAGTGAGTAAGCCCAATTTCTTGATGGCCTATTTCAGCTCATTTTTGGAAAAATATTTTAGTGCGGGAATTACTCTTTAAAAACTGATCCTGAAGGACATCTGGGTTTGTTTAAAGTGGTACCGTGCATGATTATTTGGCTAAGCTTTTCGGAGTGTTTAACTTTTGTACACGCTTACTGTTATTTCTTTGGTGTTTGCATTATTTATACCTTGTCCATGATACAATCAGAATATTGGTTCACCTTCAACTGTGTGATTATTTTGTGTTTCAAAGGCAGGGGGTTCTCCTGGTCAAGGTTTTATGGTGGTGTCCCAAATCAGGCTCAGAACGGACAGGGAACCTAAAATACTCACTTAAGGTGGCACTTAAGGGGACAGCGCTAAACTTATACTGTGCTGGTCACTTGGCTAGCCTAGGCATTTGGTCATGTCGTCTCTCTCTCTAATCTTACCTTTCAGCGGAGGTCACACTATCAAGTCCTTAAATATGTAGCTGGCACTGGAGCAAATATTCTTCAGAAAAAGTTTTTTTTTATACTATTCTATTATTCTTCTTTTACCCATTCTAGCAATAATGTTAATACAGCTGACAGAATAGGTGTACTGAGGTATACTGAGTATAGGTGTACTCTTTTTGTAAAGAGGTTGAGTTGTGAATGTTTTGGTGCCAGTTACAAACATGCTTTAATGTTGAACTCTAGGCAGATACAAAAGATCCACATTATTGCAGCTCTGCGATGTATACTGTACATCATTAATGTATTTTAAAGTGATATTAGACCCTAATTTAAAAACACCACATAGTGCTGTACACCTCAGCACTTACCTTGTTTTCAAGTCCTACTTTCAAGTTCTCATTAGGAAAGTTCCTCCTCTTTGGCTTCAGTCTTTGGGTAGCACTATTCCCTTACAGGGACCCATGGAAAAACCTTTATGTGCCTGCTCTTGGCCAGGTCTGTGGACAGCTTTCCTTATATCCACAGAAGCTCATAGCCCCTGTGCACAAGGCACGTGTACCACTACCTGAAAGTTCAAGGGCAACGGTCCTGAGGACCTGGGACCTGTCCTTACTTTACAATCTTAATTACAGTTAAAGAACATACATGCACCCAAGAGTAAAGTGGACAACTGTATATGAAAATTTCAAGTTGTACTAGTAATTGCAGGGGAGAACAGTGTCTCTTCCTTTACCATACTGCTCCACACTGCTTTACCATATTACTACCCTGCAGATGCATTTTTCAAAGACTCTACTTCATGCACCATTTTATGTATTGACATACCTCATTTAGATCTTGATACATCTGGCCAGTATAGTCATTTGCTGAATCAGCACCCTCCACAAACAGCTCAACTCTCCATTTATTTTACTTATTAAACTGCAGTACATGGGATGTTCATCAGTCATTGAAATGTAAAGAGACAATAATCTTCTCAGCTTTATGCCTGCAATGAAGGCTGGTAGCTTACTGGGGAAACATGAAGAAGGAAGTCTAAGGACTAATTTAATTAGCCCTAACATACAAGGGATCTGGAATATACAATTAAAAGACAGAAATTACAAGTTGTCATTTCACTGAATTGGCAGTAGATATCAACATCAAGATAGTATTGCATACATAATGAAATCCTAGGCAACAGTCAGGGCTGCTGTTGGAAACCACGGGGCCCCATACAGCCAACCTGACATGGCCCCCCCCTCAAAAAACAAACAACACAGTTTACTATGCGTGAGTTATAAATGAAACCCATGAGTGATCTGTACAAATCACTTATTGTGTTCATTCAGAAAAGGAAGGGGCTGGTGAATGTGAAATATTTAGAGGACCCTTCCCCAACTATCCATCCTGAAGGATCCTATTGTGCACTCGCAACTGTTGGTGGGAAGGGGGGGGAAGTTGGCAGCACTGAAGGGGTGGAAGCACACAGGGGGGCCTGGGCAGCAGGGAGGGTGATAAGTGCACCAGAGGGGGAATTACTGGAACCGATCATAAGTATGGCTCCAGCTGGAGCAGCTGAAAGCCAGCAGGAGGGAGAAGAGAAGAAGCCAGCTTTCAGCTGCTGCAGAGGGAGCCATACAAGGGATCGGTTCCAGTAACTACCTCCCTTTCATGCCGATTACTCTCCCTGTCCACATCCAATTCACCCAGCTGCCTGGGCCTCCCTGTTGGCCTGGACCCCCTGCTGGCCTGGGCCCTGTACAGGAGGACTGGTAGTACCCCCTTATCCACAGCCCTGGCAACAGTAATGGATACATGGTAAGTGTTCCAGGACACAGATAGTAGTGAACATAGAGACAGCAGACATCTAGAAATTTCATAAAGAAATCAGAAATGAATACCCCCTACCACCGATTTCTCTTCTGTCAGGTTCCTTTTAAGGGCAGCTGCTGAAATAAACTCAGTCAGTCTTATATAGGGTATAATACCTTTACTCTTGTCAAACCCGACCCATAGATATGAGAAGCATGAAAACATTGTCATTGTGCAGCACTATGGAGAAGCAGGGCCAGTATATAAAACAAGAAAATATGGCTACCCTTATGTACCTCTACAGTTCTCCTTTAGGAACAGTAAAAACAATAAATAAATACTATTGCTATTAGTGTCAATGGTGATCCTCTTTCATTTTATTGAAAGACGAAGCAATAAATCTTCTTGGTCGATACTGGCAACAACACCAGTTTTGTGCTCCTTATGTTTTCCTGAATTTTCATGCACCAAGTGCTTAGTGTGTAGGAGTGACAATGCCAGGTCTGCCAGATCTAAGGACATCAGCGGAAGTGAAGCAACTTACAGCTCTCATATCAGGGAACACACAGATGGGGCACTGTCATGATACATCCAAAAAGAATCACATTTGCATTTTTGTCATAAACATGTTTTCATAATCCAGCAAGGGAAAGTTAATTAAAAAAACAGGAACAGTGCCCAGACACTAATTTAAAATATGTGTAATATCTTAACAGTGCAGTGTCAGGAAGGAAGGCCAAATGTTTGCTTTGTGTGCCTGCACAGTAGGGATCCATGTTCTCCCAGTGCGAGTTTGTGTCCCATAGTGGCACAGACTAGGTGTAAAGTCTCAGTTAGCACCTGAGACAGATGTGTGTATTTCAAAAATCCGCACAGTAGGGATCCATGTTCTCCCAGTGTGAGTTTGTGTCCCATATTGGCACAGACTAGGCGTAAAGTTTCAATTTGCACCTGAGACAGATGTGTGTATTTAAAAAATCCGCACAGTAGGGATCCATGTTCTCCCAGTGTGAGTTTGTGTCCAGGAGCGGACTGACAAATCGTGGGGCCCCTGGGCAATAGGGGATCATGGGGCCCCTGCATCCTTGCCCAAACTCAAAAAAGCCTATGAAAAAGGTACCAGGGGCATCTTATGGGGCCCCCTACTGACCCGGGCCCTTGGGCAGTGCCCGAGTTTCCAAATGTCAGTCCGCCCCTGTTTGTGTCCCATATTGGCACAGACTAGGCGTAAAGTCTCAATTTGCACCAGAGTCAGATGTGTGTATTTCAAAAATCTGAAAAATGATGAAAATTCATGTAGCACTACCCCCTTAGGAGTCGTTGAAGTTTGGGCCCCCCTATAATCCTGCACAGCCAGGCAGCAAGCATTTCCTTCATTTAGGCTTGCATCCAGGAGACAGTAATCAGTCCTTGAGCTTTGTTTTGAAGTTTTATTAGAGGATTGAACTTTGATGGGGTAAAGGGTGTATGGGATGCCCAAGGGAATGGCAACAGAGGACCAATTCCCTGAAACTATATACAAGTCTTTACAGCAACAATTTCTCTTCTGGAGAGCTAGCCAGCATCTCTTGTAGTACCACCTTAGACTCCAGATGAATCCTCTCCTTATCCAGCTGTACTGGGTGAATTCCTGGCAGGGGATCCAGTGCCTTTTCCTGCAGCATGAAATAGCCCCAGGTAAGAAAGCTAATCCAGTTTTCCACTAGAGTGCCTCTTTCCCCTTACTGGCCCAGGGGGTGCAGGTCTACTCATTCAGTCCTCCTCCTATGCAGATGCTGGGTCGGTGGCTGCTACCAGGCCTTCTAGCTGGGCCGCTCTTTCCCTAGATGGTCCTTGCTCTGGGGGCCTGTGAAGTCCTGAGCTTTCCTCCCTCCAAGGTCCTCTGCCTGTAGGTGAGCCCTTCTCCATCTGGACCCCATCCCAGGCTCCTGCTCTCCAGCCTCTCACTTTCTCTCCATCTTCCATTTCTTGGGGACTCCCAGGTCACCAGAACTAGTGTCCCCACTGCAAGATTTCCTCTCTATTACTTTTCTGGGGACAATCCAAAATTTGGGATTTTCTTATACTTTCACCTTTAATGATAATGGTAAACAGGACAAAAAGAGAGAGTGAATCTCCCTAATGGGGGCAGAGGTAGCAATAAAAAATGACAGGAGTTCTAATCCCTCTGCACTCTACCCAAAACTAAAAAACTTTTGCTTTTAGCTATATTTTAAACATCAAACATGCCACTGGTTCTAGTAAGTATACAGTATCAGAGTTTGGACTCCAGTAATGCTGCAGGAATAGTTGAACAACAACTGAAATTATCACTCTTATTTCCAGTTCCATAACCCATGACTGGACACAGTTGGGAGGTTTTGAAGATTTTTATTAACCACTTGCGTTCCGGGCATGTATACCTCCTTCCTGCCCAGGCCAATTTTCAGCTTTCAGCGCTGTTGCACTTTGAATGACAATTGCGCGGTCATGCAACACTGTACCCATAGGAAATTTTTATCATTTTTTTCACACAAATAGAGCTCTCTTTTGGTGGTATTTAATCACTGCTGGGTTTTTTTGTGCTATAAACAAAAAAGAGCGAAAAATTTGAAAAAAAAAGTTTTTCTTTGTTTCTATTATAAAATTTTGCAAACAGGTCATTTGCCTCCTTCACTGATGTGCGTTGATGAGGCTGCACTGATAGACAGCACTAATGGGCACTTATAGGCAGCACTGATGAGGTGGCATGGATAGGCAGCACTGATGGGCACCGATAGCCAGCACTGATAGGCGGCACTGATGGGCACTGATAGGCTGCACTAATGGGCAGTACTGGTGGGTGGCACTGACTGACTGCACTGCTGGGCACTGATGGGTGGCACTTCTAGGCACTGATGGGCTCAGGTGGGTGGCACTTGTGGGCAGCACTGCTGGGCATAGGTGGGCAGCACTGGTGGGTGGCACTGCTGGGCACTGATCACCAAGGCACTGATCATCAGTGCCCTGATGATCAGTGCCGATCCGTCCTCTGATAATTGCTGGTTATTGGCAGTACTTTCCTCACACTGAGGAGGCGTGAGGAAAGTGCAGCCGATAACCGGCAACTGCATTTACCGGTGATCTGCTGTAATATTGGACACAGCTGATCATGTGGTAAAAGGCTGCTGC